>NW_027507718.1:420880658-421480658 GCF_037356315.1 Lithobates pipiens
AGTCAGGCCAGCAAAGATTTATTTTTTTCTGCAGTGGACTATTATACAAAATATGAACATATGTTTGCCATACAAGTGGATAGAATTTTTACCTTTAGAGAACAAGCAGGATTAATTCCTGTTTATGCTACAAACATTAGTTTGTAGTATTGTTGGCAGAGATTAGCAAACTCTCCGAAAAGGTTCTTCTCTGCAGTCCACAGGTTGCTATGACCTCAGTGTAACACCAAACTGTCGCGATCCAGAATCTGCGCACTTTCCATGACAATCTGGGGACACGTGACAGAAAGAGACTCTTAAAATCGTCCTTAATCCCTTTTCACAAGAATAGCGATCAGCAGGGCTGAATCTCCAGTTGGTATGAACTAGTTTCACATTACTTGTCACCTGTCACCTTATAATTTGCTATTCCTTATACAAACACGAGTATTATATTTGTGTAGTCATCACTTAGAAAATGTGACAGCCTAACAAAAAATTTAAATCCCTGAAAACTCCCTAATTTTTAATAGCGGAAACATGATAGCACCGATCGATCTGTATACCTAAAATGATACTGTTATCACCTTTTATTATAGAAAATTCGATTTTTTTTTTATTTCACCTTGAAACTCCTCTAATGTTTGCCAGTCACTGTCCTCCTGCCCCAGTGTACATAACTGCATTGAATTTAAAACTTTTTAAATCCAAGGACAAAATTGTCATGTATTGCAGCTTATGTTGGCCATACAAAATCGTTCGTTTGAATAACTGTTACATTTTCAGCCATTAATGGGGTCACAGCAATGGCCGATTTTCATGCGGCCATCAAATTTGACTGATCGGGTATGTTGGAAATTTTTTTTGAGAAACGAATGAACTTCTAATCAATGATGGGAAATCGTGCGAGAAATATAAACAAAAAAGAAATGCGCATGAGCTGTGACCTGGAAAGAAAAGAAGATTCCCGGCCACAAATTTTCTTTTTCGTAACAACATGAGATGAAATTGAAGGCTTGGTTGGTCGAATTCTGAAACGAATGGTGGCACCATCGGATTACAAAACGCACAAATCGTCCGGAATTAAACCCATGTATGGCCCCCATTACCAGCCCTAAGATGTGGTGGCTGCCTTTGTTTTCTGTAACAGGTGTTTGTTTCCCTTATTTTCACCTGGGGATGCTGCCAGTAACACACTTCCTGTCCTAGGATGACAACACTCAGGGCTGGTTCACAGCACAAAACCGCACTCCAGAGCCGTAGCAGATGCATTTCTGAATGTGCGTTTTTAATGCGTTTTAGGTGCGCGGCTTTTCCGGTGCATTCCAGATGCTTTTTGTCTTCTTTTTTCCTGTTTTTTTCTCACCGTACTGGAGTTTGGTGCTTTTTTGGTATGTTCCAGTGCATTCCGGTGCGTTTTTGATGTGTTTTACTTCGTTCCAGTACAGTCCAGTGCAGGAAAAATGCAACATGTTCTACTTTTTTCTGGAAGTGGAAAGCTCTGGTACTGACTGCACTGGTGTGAACTATGCCATCGGAAACCATATAACCTACTTTCCATGCGTTTTTGATGCAGAAAGAAAAAGCACTGGACTGCATGTGGTGTGAACTGGTCTTCAATACTGTATCTATGGAGTGGCAATGTTTTCACCCTCGGAAAAGAAGTGTGTAAAGACTACAGGCCCTCTCAATAACATAGGGGGAAGTGCTCTGTAGTCAGACAGAGATGGAAACATTGTAACTGATAAGCGTGCAAGACAGACAGAGAGTAAAAGAAGTTGTCAGCTCTCGGGATTTCTGTTTTGCACTTTTGAAACAAATATTACACCACACATTCAGTGGTATATTTAACAGACCAAAAGGAAGCAATTGAATTGTAAATAAAATGAAGAAGTTGATTGTAAGTTTACATACCCCTTAATGTCTCAGCGTACACTAGTGCTCAGTGGTAGTTTTGTTCTAATTGTGTCTTATGCAGCGTACACACGATCAGACTATCCGGCGGACAATTCGACGGACTTTGCAGCTGAGGCCCGCCGGACTTTCAAGCGAACAGACTTGGCCATCAAATGTGATGATGTAGAATAAGGAAGTTCATAGCCAGTAGCCAATAGCTGCCCTAGCATCGGTTTTAGTCCACCGGACTAGCACACAGACCAACGGATTGTCCGCTAAAAGCCGAGTCCGGTGGCCAATTTTGAAGCAAGTCTTATTTCTAAGTCCGCCGGACTTTTGGGAAGAAAAAGTCCACTGGAGCCCACACACGCCCGATCGTGTGTATGCGGCATTAGTCGCACTAAAATGCTTTTTTGTTGGTCTGTGTGGAAGTTACAGCCCCCCCATTTGGTCATTCCGCCCCCCTGAAGAAAGCCTGATGTGGTTATGAGGGCTGGTGAAATGGTGAACAACAATTTGCATATCTACACTTCCATATATTACCAGGTGATATTTAAAAACTTTTAGTGTGTGAGCCATGCATCCAAAAATATTTCATAATGGATTATGGATTAGCATGATTAATGATGCCATTGTGATGACTATCATCTGTGCTTAATCAGAACATTGCATAATTAGAGTGCAATCACTATCATAGAAGTTAAAGCGGAACTAAACTCTCTCAGCCAACTTTAACTAATTTGAATCCTTATGTTGCTCGGCATAATAAATATATAAGAACGTTTTTTGTACTTGTTTTAGGCTGGACTCAGACCATTTTGAATTGGATGCGGATAACCCCATCCAATTCGCAATAGCGGGATATTTTGACCAGCTCTCTATGGAGTCGGTTCACATATCTCCGGTGTGAATTGCACAAAAACGCTTTACGTCTTTTGGTCCGTTTCAGGTTCAAATTCAGCCCAAATTATTATTTTTTCATCTGGAGGAGGGTAGGAGGGCTTTCCCAGCTAAGAAAACCCAAATACCGGTGTTTCGTCAGAATCGTCGACCCATCAGATTAAGTAACGGAAGTGACGTTCCATCAGCTGTGCATGCGTCCAATGAAGTGAGTGTATATGAATAAATATAGTATATTGACATCTGTGATGCTGTTTTGATGTCACAATTTGAAAAAAGCTGGACGCCAGCAGTAGGAAGGTGACAGAGGCCATGCTGGTGTACCCCGCACAGCTCAGCGCTAAACCTTTAGGCTTTCAAAATTAAACTTCCAAACAGCATCACAGATGTCAATATACTACATTTATTTATATACGCTCACTTAATTGTTAAAATTTGTCTGAAATTCAAGACGTAGCTGGGTGTAGTAAGATGTCTGCTGCCTTCTGACTGCAGGTGTTCTGTCAGATTAGCAAACCTGGTAGCGGTAGACACATGCGCAGCTGATGGAATGTCACTTCTGTTACCCAATCTGATGGGTCGCCAATTCTGAAGGAACACCTGACTGCTTGAGCTAAGGGCAGATGGATTCCAGGAAGTAAATCATACACGAATCATCTGCCCTTATTTAAGATGGCCACAGCCAGAAATGCTAGGAGGTGTTTTTCAAAATGATTTCTCAGCAAAATAAAGCATGGAGAAATGGATGGATGGGTGGATTTTCTATGGATATTAAAAATAAATGAAATAATGTTTTTAGTTTGTGGTGCTCAGATACAGTTTAGTTCCTCTTTAAAGCATGTGATTTATTTCAGCAATCCACACTCAGTCACAGATGTTTAAATACATGGCTCAGACAGCTGAATATCACCATCTAGTAGGGTTTTACAGAGAACAATTCCTGTATTAAATAAGTCTTTTAGAAAATGTGCACCTGATGTGTATATTAGCACATATATGTCAGTAAATACCTTTTGGCTTTTGTTTATTGCATTTTAGTCTAATTTATAAGGGGTATGCGCCTGAATGGTTTGTTGGGAAAATTATGTAAGTAATCCACAATCAATAGCAGGTGGATTGTGGCCACATGGGTCACTCTACTAAAAATTGCCCTTGTATTTTAGGCCCAGGGCTTGAGCTACCACTAGGCAAACTAGGCAGCCGCCTAGGGCGCACTGCTGCCTAGGGCGCCCAGCCACTGGTGTTCCTACTCGCTTCTCTCTGTAGCAAGCAACTAAGTCTCAGCATCAGCAGACATCCTCCGCTCCTTTCACACATAGTGTCAGAGGCACAGCGGCAATGGAGGATTGTGTCTGTGTCCCGACTCCCAAATCAATGGAAGCAAGCAAACATTCATTGATGGGTGCTGGTAGGCTGCATTGATGGGCCCTTTTGAGGCTGCATTTGATTGGTGCTGGTGAGGCTGCAATGATGGGTGCTGGTGGGCTGCATTTGATGGGCACTTCATAAAAGTCTTTGTTTTTCGGTGACTTAGAGAATATAAATTACAAAAATGCATACATTTGTAAGTTTGTTGAGCTGTCTATTATAACTGGTTATTGGTCTTTTTTTTATTTATTTAAATGCAGAATGCACAAACTGGTTTTCCACTCCAACTACTGTTTAATATGAACCTGACCTGACCTAAAACATTTCTATGATAACAACAGTGCTGAAGTACATACACCTTTCAGAACTTTAGAGGGTAGTAGATGTTTTGGGATTTGATAGTTGAATGATATTGGTGGCCAGTAGGAATGAGCTCCGGTTTGGTATGAACTTGTGTTGGGACTGAACCCGGAAGGAAGATGTCACTCCTGCCCCCTGCAGCTCAATCAACTGCAGCTAGGGCATTCCCACCCCACAGCTGCAGGTGCACAAAGGGGCAGGGATGCTCTTGACATCATTGACCTAATATGGCCACATAGTCATATTAGGTCAATGTAGGGTTGCCACCTCATCCCTTTAAACCTGAACACATATTAATTACACAGGTTCTGAAGCTAATTTAATGCAGATGAGGCACTAACTAAGTTTAATTACCACCTTAATCAGCCTCAGAACTTGTGTAATTAGTATGTGTTCAGGTTTAAAGGGATGAGGTGGCAACCCTAAGAACACGTTGGGTTAAACCCAACAAGGTTCACTTTCAGCATCTATTAAGCGTAAACAATCACAGCAGATAAAATAATTTACCCATATGTTGGAAACTCTTTGCTTACTTGATTTTTATATGAATACCAAAGTAAGTCTGTCCCTATAGAAAGTCATTACCATGAGTTGAACAATGTACATTGTGTGAAAGATGAAAAAAGCTAATTTACCAGTGCAGCCATCAAACTTCATATACATTAGCATTAAGCTACCCATAAGTAACATTGTGGATGATTCCAGGTCTCAGATATCAATTGTACAGATCTTAGAATAGATAGTATAGCCGTATGTGTAATGCTAATGTCTGATTGGCCATTGAAAGGCTCATACTCAGGGGAATTAATAGGGGAGGTTGTTTGTTAACTCCTGATGATTGGTTTAAGCGACAATTAAAGTGAAACTCTAGCCCAAGCAGCTTTGTAATTTCAATAGAGTTAGGAAGAGTTTGTTTTGTAAAGTTTTTTTCTTTTTTTGCTATCTGTGCCCCTGTTTAAAAAAAATGTATTCTCTTCTTAAACTGGTAGTAGTCACAAGGACAGGAAATGAGAGGAGCATCTCCATTGGGAACACAGAGTTATATGTTAAAGTTAAGAAATGTCCCTCTCCAGGATATGGATATATTGTGGCAAAAAGAAGGTGTGCAAATATCTGGTTGTCAGTTGGTACCTTTACTCATGTATTTCTCTTCATTAAATGAGGTTCACCAGTTGTTGGGGGTCATTTGTGCTTTGGTTTAATAACGCCACCCTCAGAATAATTGGACACTGTCAAAGTAAAGCAGTAAGGACAGCCCAGTATAACCCCTTACACCCCCCTTACAGGCCTCAGTTCTTTGCTAGTGTTTTCAGGAGATCAGACATTTTTTTTTGCTCTGAGAAGACCTCACTTCAACACATTTTTCTTCAAGAAAGATTCTTCAGTTGCTGCATAGTCACTGAGGCATCTTTTTGCAGCTTCAGATCAGTTATTTCCTAGCTGGCCGCTAGTGGACCATACTCTGCAAGGAAGAAAATGAGGGTCCAGCCTTTAATGTCACCCTCTGGACACTGGATCCTGCATTTGAAGCTCACCTAAGCCTGTGGTGCAGCACAATGAATCAGAAGATGAGTGCTCTACAGATCCATAGCCACGGAACACTAGTCTGGGGTTCATCTCTCAGTGGCATCTCCCTTTCTTCAGTCAGAGTTCCTTATTGTCATTTCTGAAGGTCCCTGTAGGGCGCCGTCTGCTTCTCTATCACTAGGGGGATTTGTCAGCTCATCATTCAAGCTTATGACCTTAGGAACAAAATTCCCCTTTCTCAGCCAACGTGAAGTCCACTAGATCAGTCAGTGCTTCATGGGCTTTCCAGGATAAGTCATATGGTTCTCTGATTTGCAAGGCTGCCATCTTGACTTCTGTTCCTATGTTTGAAAGGCAGCCACCTGGTCTTCCGTTTACTTGTTCATTACATTTTATCAGGTGGATGTTCAAACCTCAAATGATGTCAGCTTTTGTTGTAAGATTCTGTTGGCTCTCTTGAGCCCCCCTTGTAAACCTATTGTCCTTGTGGGCCTATTAGCATTTTGTTTTATTTTGCTCACACATCAGCTGGACTACTTTTGGACATCCCTGTGTTTCAGAATATGATCCTGTGTCCTCAATGTATGGCTAAGAAATTGATATTTTTGCCTCGCCTATAAAATCTTTTTCTTGGAGTACATTAGAGGACATCGGTGCCTTCCCTCTGTTCATATAATCCGCTCCTATCATTGATTGCTGTTAAACTGAGGCACGCTGGTAGCAGGAGCGGTTATACTGGACTGTCCATAGAGCTTTGCTTTTTAGGTGGGAAAGGTTCCCTGCTGGTAGAATACAATAGCACAATGGGAGGATTCTTCCATCCACATTGAACGTGTGGATGGGGGAATCGGCTTGGTTCAATAGCTGGTTGAACAAAAGAAAATGAATTATGTATGGCTTGTCTTACACTTATCAAACAGATATAACAAAACACTTTCAACGATATTCTTAGAAGATCAGAAGGGTGCTAATAGGAGTTAATTGCTGGGGTTTTACATACACATTAAATGGGAGATGCTTCTTTATTTTGGGTAACCTTTTTTCAGATTTTTTCATGAAGTTCAGTGTCTAAAAGAGGAACCATCTCTTTGTCTCATATTATATATCAAATTTTCCTTTTATGTTCCTGTTCTGGAAAAATGACTAGTGGAGTTCATTTGGTTGGTATGGCCAATGCAATGTTGTTGCAGTTCTGCTTTCCAACAATGATAAATGCACCTATTTCCTTATTTAATTTTTTCCTCATTTCAAAAAAAAATATATATATATTTTTTCATTTACCCTAAAATACCTTTTTCAAAAGTGATGCATATCACCTGCCTTGTGGAATACCTTAGCTACTCACAAACCTCTCTCTCAGCTTGAAATGGAAAGAATCTACCAAACTTCCTATCTCTGGAGCTCCACCTCACCCTTTGAACAGAGATAGAGATACAGTCCTTGTTGTGGCCTCAAAGATCCAAGAACAGAAGTCCTGTAATATAAGAGTTCCATTGATTGAAAAATCCCTGCTTTTCTGCTCCTAGTTGTTAAGAACATTGGATGTTAAAATTATGGGGACGTGGGCTCAACCAGAATTTGGGTGCTTGTACTGCAGAGCTGTGTATGCTTGTGCATTTCACTTGTAGGCACCTGTCTAGCTTACTGCTACCTTAGTGAACCAAGGCCCTAAAATGTAGGTCCCAGTGCTAAGAATATGTGTTATAATGTATGTTTGAGTTTCCTTCGTTTCCATTGCAAGGGATAACATTACATTAAAGGCGAAGAGGTCAAATGCCTTTTTAAATAAGTGCTGCATCCTTGTGCCTTATCTATTACACAGAGCAGAGGAGGAAATGAAGATCATTGAACCCTATACTATCATACACATGAGCAGTAGAGCAGGGGTGGGAAGTTCAATGAGTCAGGTTCCTAAGACGTTGATCACTTAAACATTCTAAATTCTGATATTTAATATGGAGTGTCTCAAGAATAGCAGTTGGTATATTGTACATATAATATATTAGCCTAAAAGCAAAGGGTTGTTTGGGCTGGATTCACACTACATGTACTACTTCTAGCGTACATTGACACATAGTAAATGTGCGTAATTGAACATGCATTTTGTTAGTTCAGTCCTATTTTATTAGTATTTTTATAAAGTTCAGAAAGCACAATGAGTACAGCACTTGGGAATAAACCCAAAACTCGTTACAAGACATACAGGCATACCCCACTTTTAAGTACACAATGGGGTTTATTTACTAAAGCTGGAAAGTGCAAAATCAGGCTCACTTCTGCATAGAAACCAATGAGCTTCCAGGTTTTATTACCAAAGCTTAATTGAACAAGCTGGGGTTAGAAGCTCATTGGTTTCTATGCAGAAGTGAGCCTGATTTTGCACTTTCTAGCTTTAGTAAATAAATCCCATTGTGTACTTAAAAGTGGGGTATGCCTGTAGTCAGCATAATGAACATCACCATTGGATGAATACTATAAACAAAAGGAAACCCAAGCCCCTGGTATAAATAATACAGGTCTCAAAGTCTCGTATATCATATGAAAAAGGAAGGGAAAAAGGACAGTCCGGGATCCTAAAGAAAAAAAAACAACAAGGGGGTAGGGTGTAGAAAATAAGAAAAGGGAAAGGGGAAAGGTGGTGCAAGTGGGATAAGGGATGATGCTCCCCACCTGACCCTGTTATCTCAGATCTGGAATGTCCACCTCAGGAGGAGAGAAGGGCTCAAAACTCTTGCGAATTATGGAATAAGGTCCAGACGGCCCAGTATGTTTAGCCAACCTATCATGCTCCGCTGCTAGTAAATGTAAATGTAAAGAGTTTGTTGATGGAGGAATTGAGTCGGTTTTTTTGGTTCAACCAGCTGGATGAACTTCGTTTCCATTGACAGGTTGTCACAAGAACTGCGAGTGTTGGAGTAGCAATGGCAACATTCATTTGACTGAAGCTCTTTTACATTACATCTATATGACAAAAAACTTCCATAGAACAGTGTACATGATATAGTCTGCATTTACATAAAGTGTGATAATTAGTCATAGAACCCTGTACTATCGTACACATGAGTCAGCAGTGGCAGTACAGGCATAGGAATTATATAGTCTGTTTTTTTATATTAAACAGTATACCTTTTATGCTGTTGCTGTATAGTGTGGCATGTCGAGAATGCATTTATGCAGATTTTTAACATTACTGATAGGTCCACTTTAAAAAAAAAATACCAATAAATATGGCTATTGTAACGACCTGAATTAGACTTGATTTTGAGGGAGCTCAAATGTTATAAGCCAGTCAGTAATATTTCCTTTTTTAATATACTGTTAGTCTAACCTAATGAACTTAAGCTGGCCATACATGGCTCAATTTTCTTCATTCAGCCAGCTGATTCGAGCTGGATGGGGAAACCCTCTTCATTTTGTATCTGTATTCTGACATCAGGACTTCCCGGCCTTCAGAATATACTGCTTATTGTTGCAGCCCATTGGCTGCATGCACTGATCAAGAGAACATACTGTATATCAAGAACAAGCCTGTTCATAAAAATATAGATCAACTTTTCATAGATGGGAATGGCCCTACATGGATTGAAATTCATCTAGTTCAGCAGCTTAACTGACAGCAGGAGGAAGCAGAGTGGTTGTCTCATCATTATGGTTATTCTCCATTATTGACCAGTCAGCAGGCTGAGGGTGGGTCTACAACGGTATTTGAGAAAAAGATCACAAGACACTTTACGTATTTGTACTTCCATTGTGTCGTTGTCTGTTTGCCTGGAATTCTAAAAACACTGCTCAACTTTGTGAAGTCTTCAGGAAACTTGTCAGAATTAATTTAATTAAACATAGGATTTTTCATAATTTAGGGCTAGTTCACACAGCCCACACACTAAACTGCAGCGATTTTGTGTTTAGGCAGCTCTCCATTCTGGCTGTAGTGAGCCAGTGGTAGAGAATGGGGGGGGGGGGGGGGGTTAATGTTGTAAGAAAATGGCAGCCGGTTGTTTTCGCATTTCTCTCCTTGACAAAATGGTGCCAACACCAGAAGGGATGCCATATAGCTCCATCTACGGGCTACATAAACATAGCCGGTGTACACAGAGACTATAGAGACTATACAATTGTCTCCGCTTTGCTCTGCTCAGCGGTGTTGAGCAGAGCAAAGCGGAATTGCTAGAGGTCCTGCAACCACTCCAAACTAGACTGGTGGCTTTTTATGTAAGTCTACTAAGCGACATTTGTCATCGAATTTTATGTGGATGTTTTTGATCTGTATATGCATTTCATATCATCATGAAATACTTCACTATGAGAATTTCTCTTGCATCTAGTGGTTCCTTGTGGATTTGAATTCTGTTACATGGGGAGAATTTCTAAAAGTGGTGCACACGGAATTTGGTCCAGCTGTGCATAGTAACCAATCAGCTTCTAACGTCAGCTTGCTCAATTAAGCTTTGACAGTAAAACCTAAAAGCTGATTGGTTACTATGCAGAACTGCACCAGATTCTATCTGTATCAGTTTTAGTAAATCCTCCCCACAAACCTCTGGTAGAGTGGAGAAGTGCAGTTGTCATTTTTAAAGTAGTTGTAAAGGCACAAGGTTTTTTTTACCTTCATGCATTCTATGCACAAAGGTAAAAAACCTTCTGTGTGCAGCAGCCCCAGCTCCCCCTAATACTTACCCGAGCCCCTCCTGATCTAGCAAAGTCCATGAGAGCCTTGCCTTTCCAGGGAATCACGCTCCTGATTGGCTTTTGGCAGCAGCACGATCCATTACTGTCAGACGTAACCAGTGAGCCAATCAGGAGATGGAGGGGGCAGAGCTGAGTCACATGCGGATGGGCACACAGAGCCACGACTCGGAAGTGTACCTTCTTGGGTGCCCGCAGAGGAAGCTGCTTGCTCTGGGGGCACCCAGGAGGTGGGAGGGCCCAGGAGCGCCAGAGGAGGATCTGGGCTGCTCTGTGCAGTGGTTTTGCACTGAACAGTGGTTTTCCACTGCACAGAGCAGATCAGTATAACAAGTTTGTTATTAAAAAAAACAAAACAAGGCTTTAATATCGCTTTAACAGTGGTGGAGAAAGATAAATCATGAAGGACATTTCACTACAAGTGCATATTGCTGTTCTATCTTTAGACAGCATTTTGCTGCGGTAAGCTTGCAAACTTCCTACAGGTGGTGGATAAATACAGTGGGTGTTTTCTTCATGTGTGGTGAAGGTGTGAACAGAAGCCAACAGGATTCACTGGTAACACATTAAATATTCTGGATGGTGAGTTGTCATCGCAAGAACATTTTTTCTTTGAATCATGGACACTTTTATGTTGGTGGATAATATAGATTCACGTATCATTTAAATATCATTTATTATCCAACGCTGCAAATATCATTTATATGTTTTTTGGGTATATTGTGTATCTATACCTTTTGCGTGCAGCGTTATATATTTTAATAGCGCTGACTTTTTCACATTTTGTTACTTCAATTGTGTTGTCTGTTTGCCTGGAATTCAGCAAAAACTGCTCAACTTTGCAAAGTCTTGAGGAAACTTATGACAGATTTATTTTTATTAAACGTAGGACTTTTCATATTTAAGGGCTAGTTCACACTGCCCACACACTAAGCCGCAGCCGTTCTGAGCTGTGTTACAGTGAGAGCAAGTCACATAGGGAACATTTGTTTTCTGTATGTACTTAGGCTGGATTCACACCTATGCATTTTTAGTGCTTTTTGCATTTTGCATATTTGCACTACAGAACGTGTTCCATAGGAAACCAATGCTACATGGACTGTAGTACAAATCTGCAAAGTGCAAAAAGCACAAAAAATGCATAAGTGTGAATCCAGCCTTATCCTTTACAACTGTTTGCTTTTCCTTTTAGCAATCTGTTAGATTAACTTTCAGGCTCTGTTCACACCCAGGCATTTTTGGGTCTTTTTCTGCTGTAAGCCTCAGCTCTAAAAACAAAAACAAGACTAACTCCATTCATTTCAATAGCCCCTGTTCACATCTGAGCTTTTGTCATCTGAAGCAAAATGCCTGAAGCTCAAAAAAGTACAGGATCTTCTTTTTTGGCAGATTACAGGCATTTTCTACTTATTACATTGGGGACTTTTTGACCTGCACAAAATCGCAGCAAAAATCACAGCAAGATTGTGGTAAAAATTGTGTGACTTTCTGCCTAAAAAAAATAAATAAAATAGTTGTGAACAGAGCCTCAATCTCTAGTACATTTGACTAGGATATGACTAGGATATGGCATTGTTCTTAATTAAGACAACTTGATAAATTAAACCTACTGAGGCAGCGCAATCACAAGAGCTGGTAAGATTTAAATAAAGATAATGGTACCATTGAGAAATAGATAAATATTGGACACATGCTCAGACCATGTACATTCAGCAGCAGCCATAATTCAGTTCAGGTCACATTTCTGAAAAAAGGGTTGCAGCAGAGAAAGTACATAAAATAAAATGTATGTCACGTCAAATATAAGGCTCAGTTCACACCTAGGCACTTTTCGGCGTTTTTCTGCTCTAAGCCTTAGCTTTAAAAATGCCCAACAATACAAATCTCATTAATTTCAATGGCCCTTGTTCACATCTGAGCATTCAGTCGCCTAAAGCAAAACGCCAGTCGTTCAAAAAAGTACATACCGTATATACTCGAGTATAGGCCGACCCGAATATAAGCCGAGGCCCCCAATTTACCCCCAAAAAAACTGGCAAACTTATTGACTCGTGTATAAGCCGAGGGTGAGACATGCCTGTCCATCCCTGTGTGTGTGTCCGTCCATCCCTGTGTGTCCGTCCATCCCTGTGTGTCCGTCCATCCATCCCTGTGTGTGTGTGTGTCCATCCATCCATCCATCCCTGTGTGTGTGTGTCTCCATCCATCCATCCATCCATCCCTGTGTGTGTGTGTCTCCATCCATCCATCCCTGTGTGTGTGTGTCTCCATCCATCCATCCATCCCTGTGTGTGTGTGTATCCATCCATCCCTGTGTGTGTGTGTGTGTGTGTGTGTGTGTGTGTGTGTGTGTGTGTGTGTGTGTGTGTGTGTGTCCAGCCTACCTGTGTCCCGAGCCTTTGTCCCGAGCCTCCGTCCCGTGCCGTGCCTTGCCTCCGTCCCGTGTCGTGCCTTGCCTTGCCTCCGTCCCGTCCCGTCCCGTGCCGTGCCTTGCCTTGCCTCCGTCCCGTGCCCTCTTCGTCGGCGCCTCGGCGGCCATTGTAAAATTCAAAAGCCGCGCCTCCGCCTTCGCCTGTGATAGGCGGAACACTGAATTTCCCAGCAGTCTGTGTTCCGCCTATCACGGACATCGTATCATCCTCGTCCGTAGTACGAGGATGAGACGATGTCCGTGATAGGCGGAACACAGGCTGCTGGGAAATTCAGTGTTCCGCCTATCACAGGCGAAGGCGGAGCCGGAGGCGCGGCTTTTGAATTATAGAATGGCCGCTGTCTGTCTGCTCGACACGCTGATCGAGCGGGCAGACAGCGATGACTCGAGTATAAGCCGAGGGGGGCACTTTCAGCCTCAAAAAAGAGGCTGAAAATCTCGGCTTATACTCGAGTATATACGGTAAGCTTCTTTTTTGGAAGATTACAGGCGTTTAAGTTCTTTTACATTGGGGACCTTTTGAACTTCAAAATGCCTGTACAAAAACACTGCAAAAACTCTGCAAAACACCTGAAAAAATGCCAGAAAAACACCTGTAAAATAGCAACGCCTAGATGTGAACGGAGCCTAAAAGTGTCAAATCATGTAAAGTAAATACTGAGTTCACTAATGTATTATGCCCTGACTTCCATGCTGTACTTGTTTTATCTGGCACATACTGGTGTTTCTTTTCCCATGTTGTACATATTTTATCTGGTATATAGCACTATTTCTTTTCCTAGATTGTCTTATTAGGGGCGCTGTGCTTGTTAGTATTTCCAGCACTAAATAGGGAAATCCATGGAGGGCTGCTGCTGGTATCATGCAGAGCCTGGTATGGGAAGAATAAAGCAAATGACTGTTATATAGAAACTTGACAGATAACGTCTCGTGGAGTTTGTCCAACTGTAATAGAGAAGAAAATGTTTGTGTAGCAGCTGAGGGCCACAGGTTTCACTTACTAACTTTATTACTAAACAAAATGATCAAAATGTGAAGAAAAAAAAACTTTCAAAAAGGATTGCAAATTCTCAGCTAGAAGAGATGTAATTTAGTAATCAGTAAAAACATATACAAAGGAAATATATCGGAATTAAGTATTCCACATTTTAGTAACTTTGCTCTAGTAAGTAGGGTGAATATAAACCTAGTACTTAATGCTTTTTTTTAAATAACTTGTAAAAAAAGAATGTACTATATAAGTATACAGTATATGCAAATAATCATTGTTTCAATCACTGTCTCCCATATTGTGCAGCTGCTTTAACATAAAAAATCTCATGTTTTCTAGTGTTGATCCTAAAAGTTAAAGCTGAACTACACACTATCTGAGCATCACAAATCAAAAGCGCTATTTAATTTATTTTTAATATTCAAAGCAAACTTCCCCATTCATCCATGTCTTAATGCTTTATTTTGTTAAAAAAATCACTTTGGAAAACACCACCCCCCCCCCCCCCCCCCAGCATTTCTGGCTGCAACCATCTTGGGTAAGGGAAATGATTCATGTAGCATTTACTTCCTGGAATGCATCTGCCCTTAGCTTAGCCAGGCAAGCAGGAGGGAATGGTTAGCTGAGAAAACCCCTCATACCCTCCTAAAGACTCCTGGGATGTATGACTTCATTTGCCTAGGCATGGAAACTAGGAAGTAACTAAAGTAATATAAAAAAAGTAAATATGATATACTTTCCTATCTATTTACTAATGCTAGCAGCAAAAGGATTAAAAATTGTGAATGTTGATTGAGAGAGTGAAGTTCCACTTTAACTTCAACTAGATGAGCTTGATTTGCATGTTTGGTTTTCCTTACTGTCTGGAAATCTGAAAGGGAACTATTCATGCACCCTGGCACACCTATACCTTTAAGCTGGTGATAGGTGGATCAAAATTCGTCCAGTTCAGCCTATATAGTTTATATGTTACATACAGACATACCCCACTTTTAAAGAGGAAGTAAAGACACTTTAAAAAATAAAAAATAAAATGCAACCTGCAAGGCAAAGGCATAATGAGCTAGTATGCATAGCATACTAGCTCATTATAAATAACTTACCTGAGAATGAAGCCCCCAAAGTGGTCCTCCTCCTTTATCTTCACCGCTGCCATGTATCCCGGAGTCTGACTTCCGGGTCTCGCTGCTCCGGCACTGTGATTTGCCGGAGCCGCGATGACGTCACTCCCACGCATGCGCACGGGAGCCGACACGAGCGGCATATCGCTGTGATCTGTGACATGCTCAGTGCGCCTGTGCGCCGCAGACAGCGGTGCCTGTCTTTTTGTAAATATCTCCTAAACCGTGTAGGTTTAGGAGATATTTCTTAGACCTACAGGTAAGCCTTAATCTAGGCCTACCTGTAGGTCAAAGTGGTTTGTAAGGGTTTACAACCACTTTAAGTACACAATGGGGTTTATTTACTAAAGCTGGAAAGTGCAAAATCAGGCTCACTTCTGCATAGAAATCAATGAGCTTCTAACCCCAGATTATTAAATTAAGCTTTGGTAATAAAACCTGGAAGCTCATTAGTTTCTATGCAGAAGTGAGCCTGATTTTGCACTTTCCAGCTTTAGTAAATAAACCCCAATGTGTACTTAAAAGTGGTGTATGCCTGTAATTCAGTTACTCTTTAAACCTACCTCCTGACACGAACCTGAACTCTGAAGTGGGATTGAGGAAAACATTTGGACAATGACTTCTAAATCCTGTCTTAGACGGGCCATACAATAGGCAAATTTAATTTCTTTAACAATGAGTAGAAATGTGGTTGCACCATAGAATACTCAGTTTTGAATTTAATACTGCGATAGACTGTGTCATAAATGGCCTATGTGAAATCTAACACATAGGTCTTTTTTAAAACATGAGTAGATGGGGAGCCCCAAAACACCAACCTATAGAAAGTGTTTTAAATACCATAATATTAGATCCTATATACAGTAAACAACATGGTCCCATATCTTGAGTTTATCTCAAAATAATATTATACATTTTATTAAACATTTTAGGACAATAAAAGCACATTCACAGTTTATGACTACTGGACACCGTACAGCAACTCACCCTCTGACAACAATATTTTTGCTAACAGCTGTCCATGCATATGCAAAGACAACAGAAATTAGGCTGATGTGGTGGATGTGCACACTGCTGGATTTAAATTATGGTACAAAGTGTGTCCAGTCTTTAACATGGGACCATATTATTTATATAGGATGTAATATTTTCAATGGGGTTGACCTACACACTTATGTGTTGTTGTATGTGAAATCTAGTTGTTTTTAGCAGTACATACTGTAGTACAAACACAGTACAAATTTCTTTCCTGCAACCACGAAATGCAGGAAATACATTTGCACAAATCCCCCATCCACACGGATAGTGCTGATGCAGAAATCCCTCCTGCTGAGCTATTGTCAGCTTCCGGCGGGTGGCTTAGGTAGCTATCCCCGTCAGGAGTAGACAGTGATTATTACTAGAGGCTATAGCAGCCTCTAGCAATAATTGTAAGCGAATTTGGCAGGCTGGTTGTGCCCACGTTGATTGATCAATCATCTTGGTACATTCAGCCTTCCCATTAACAGCTCAAATGAACTGGCTAGCCTAACTCACAAGGAAGAAAAACAATATATTATGAAAAATAAATCTTTTCGGTAAACACTTGTTTAGTAAATGTGAAGTGCCTGGCCTCAGGTGATATACAGAGATTAAAGAAATCCTCTTACATACATTATACTTGTTTATCTGCAGTCTTCTTTTCACTACAGCCGTTCAACGTCCAGCATTTATAGAATTTGTGTGTGCTGTCAGCAAAAAGGGGTTGGAGAGCTAAAGTTACACTCTGCAAAGCTCTGAGTTGAGCTCTGAGAGCTGATAGGTGATAGCTGATAGCAGAGGAAGGAAGTAGTAGACAGAAATTACTTAGTGCTCTTATTTGAGATAAGTACACACTATAGAGCAGGGATATGCAATTAGTGGACCTCCAGCTGTTGCAGAACTACAAGTCCTATGAGGCATAGCAAGAATCTGACAGCCACAAGCATGACTCCCCAGAGACAGAGGCATGATGGGACTTGTAGTTTTGCAACAGCCGGAGGTCCGCTAATTGTAGATTCCTGCTATAGAGGGATATGCTATGTTCGTATTTCATATCTGAGGTTTACAACCACTATAAAGTTAGTAAATTCTTTTTTCTTTTCTGTTATTCTTTTCAAGGAATCCTCAGTTATTGTGAGGTTGTCTATGAGTTTTAGACAGGAAATTGGGGCTGTCACTACATACTTCATTGCAAGCTAAAATTAAAATTGCTTCTTTTTTAAGGGACTATGCCCATGAAAATGGCAAATGTTGCAGTTACTGAATATTCAGTATAAACAAAATATAAGCTCCCTTTACTTTGGTGTTCATACAATGTAAAAAAGTGAATTGAGGTGATCACTTGGAAGTATGTAAAGGAAACATCTAAAAAGGTAACTGAAATTAATGCTAATAAGCATTTATGAAAATGTTGCAAAATTTTCTCAGGTTAATAACTTTTTTGCAAGAACTAATGTATCCAAGGCTGCTAATTTGACATTACTATGAATATAAATCTGTGAGAACGTGTTCACCTGGATTCAGAAACATGGAAGAAATTATTGCAATAAGTTTTAGCCCCATGGGACAAGGATTCATAAATGAACTTGACCCTAATTTCAGATACTGAACCTATTTTTCATTTTAACAAATTCTAGGCAGATCCCTTTGACTTTGTACAAACAAACTCTGGTATTTCCAAGAGCCTTAAGTTTGAAATAAGACACTAAACAAATGTCTAGTCAAGTGTACTACTAGGAAGTAAATATTGAGCATACTACTTCCAAGATAGCTACATTCATGAAGGATATGGATTTAACAGGAGCTTTGATTGCACTGCAATCTCATCAGGGTTTCCCAGCCTGTCAACCTTGCAGCTTCATACACCCCTATTGTTTCTTGAATATGATCTAGCACACATGTGTCAAACACAAGGCCCATGGGCTGAATCCAGCCCTCCAGACCATTTCATGTGGCCCTCACACCTCTCCTGCAGCTGCGGCACTCCACTGGTCTCCTTCTCCACCGTGTCTTAGCAATCAGCAGCAGAGAGATGGACAAAACTCCACCTACAGATAATCCACTCCTACATGGGGAATCAGGAAGAGAAAATTCTAACAGGACGTACACTTTCTAAACAGTATATAAAGATGAAGACAGAAGATATACATGTAAAACTTATGTAGGGAGATTTGTTTCATCCCTGTGTATCATCTGTGGCTGTACACTTCACTGGGTATATGTGAGGATTTACATCCACTTTAAGCCCTTGTACACACGGTCGGACATTCCGACAGAAAATGTCCGATCGGACCGTGTTGTCGGATAATCCGACTGTGTGTGGGCTCCATCGGACTGTTTCCATCGGAATATCCGACGGACAAAGTTTTAGAGCTGGGTTATAAAACTTTCCGACAACATGATCCGATCGGACTTTGTCCGATTGTGTGTAGAGAATTCCGATCGGACAATGTGCCACGCATGCTCAGATCAAATTCCTAGACCAAAGCTATTGGCTAAAAGCCTGAACGTAGTCCCGAAATAACGTCGTCACGATACGTACGATCGGATTTTCCCGACAACTTTGTCCGCTCGTGTACATGCAACACAAGTTTCGGACAAAATCCGTCGGACAAAATCTGACGGATTTTGTTGTCGGAATGTCCGACCGTGTGTACAAGGGCTTAGTCTTAAAGTATAACTAAAGGCAACATTGTAATTTTTTTAGCTTTGGATAGAGTGGAGAGGGATTAGAACATTAGTCAGTGTTGATTGTTGCCTGAACCCCATTAGGGAGATTCACCCTCTATATTTGTCCTGTTTACTATTATTATTGAAAGAAAAAAGTAACAGAAAATCACAAAAAAAGCAATAATTTAATATAATCATTTATATAGACTTACAGATACAACTGACCCTTTGAGGGCAACCATAATGCTGATCCGGCCCATGATAAAATTGGGCTTGATCCCCATTAACTAGCAGGACTTCTTGCTTTGCCCAATATCTGAACTATAGATCCTCCTGGAATTACATGTAATAAAGCAGTTCCAACAAACATATCTGTTACTGCTCTATCTTGCCTGTTGTAGAGCCAGAAGGTGCCATGCCGAAGAGACAGCTGGAGAAGAGTTCTGCATAATAGAGTTCCCAGGAAGTCCGTCCTCCACAAAACAATCAACCCCATAAATTTACTTCTCCTCCAAATGCATAGACAGGCACAGTTTCATGGTAAATGCTGCTGTAGAGAATACAAGGGAAAACCAGTTCAGTTTTTTACTTGTGTACTTTTTGTTGTAGAGTCCATGACAGCATCTTCTGGTATGTACAATAATCAGACCAACACTGGTGTACATGCACTTTTATATATGGCAAAGGTAACTAGGTTTTGTTAGCTTTGGTTATAATCTTTTATAGAAGAAAATATCTGGTACTGCACAACTTCTTTGTAGATATTGGCCATTCTGCCAATCCCAAACTATATGTTGCCTCATACAATAACATGAAAAGCTAAATCTAACTTGACATAACAAGGCAAGAATCAGCTGGGCGTGTTCAGTATATATTCAGATAACAATGTCAAAAGTTCAGTAGCCAAAAAGTTATAAAAGTTGTTTTGATTCCAAAAATGATTATTTAATTGGTTGACTTAGGTTGCTGACCTTTGCTTCCTGTAATGTATTACAAAATATGCTAATATATAAATGTATTTAATTGTAAACCAATTAAGGCCAATTTAAACTAAAGACAAACATTTATGTGCACTGAATAATGCACCAGGCTATAAATAATTGTTGAACAAGGAAAAATTGTTAAAATTACATTCTGTTATTTAAAATG
Organism: Lithobates pipiens; assembly: GCF_037356315.1. Lineage (NCBI taxonomy): Eukaryota > Metazoa > Chordata > Amphibia > Anura > Ranidae > Lithobates > Lithobates pipiens. The sequence goes on from NW_027507718.1 coordinate 420,900,757, forward strand.
ATTGATGTGAAAAGATTGCGAGGTGTGGCTGTTTGAGGCATTGTGGGGTTTCCATTCTATATTTGCTAGTAAACTTTGTACTTTTACATATACATAACTGCCTGTAGGTCATACAAACTGAAAAAAATATTTTTATTGAACACAATACAAAGCTAAAAATTAGGGCAGAGTTGGTTTTCAAAGATTTATTGGAGCCCATATAATTGATTTATGTGGACTGTAAGAAATAAATCATTGTTTCAGCGCCTAGTCACTACATTTGCATATTTGATTATTAATTACTGTATCTTTAATGAATTATCTTTGTAGTTCAATCATTATTACCAGAGACTATTTTCTGACAGGTAAATAAATGATAGCACATTCATTAAAGTGCATTTCACGTTTGCAGTCAAATTTGAAAAAAACAACATTATATGTTTGTTAAATGTTCCCATTCACACAACATACCTGTTTTTAAAAATCTCAAAATAAATTTATATGACAACTCCGCCCTGTTCTCCGTATAAATACAAGCGCTTATACAAAATTATTATATATACCCATGCATAAAAAATGCATAGAAACTGGAAGCGGTGAAATTTCAAGCAAAGTGACCAAAAAGAATATATAAATTCTCATAAACAGACAGAAATTCTAACAGCAGATGCTTATACAATTATTCAAAACTGAATAACTCCAATCGCTAAATAAATCTAATAATTTCCACACAGATGAAAAATCCAGCAACGCTAATTTGTTAAATCAAAATCAACTTATTGTGGTGAAAAATAATCAAAAACATTAATTGTGGTCCATATAGTCCATATATTTAAATGCCAGATCACTCCAATTTTTCTCTCTCTTATTCACACGTAAACAAACATCAGTTTCGTTGTAACCAAGAAAGAAGTGAACCGCTGACAGCAATGAAGACCACCTCCACACATACTGAAAAATGTAGGTAAACTCAAAGGGTGGTGCGTGACAGAAGAATCCCCTTTGGTTTTTTGCTTACCAGACTTTCAGAGTTAATTAAGCTCATCAGACAGCCATAGATGTGGTATATCCTTAGTATCTCAAAGAATATAAAAGAAGCAAAACATAGTGTAATCCCGCAAAAAACTTTTAATTAAATTGGTAAAATCGTCAAATGTTACACTCACAAAAGTAAAAACAACATAGGCATTGATTCAAATCCTTATTGATCAGTGTTAAGTGTGCATAGGCATTCCTACCACCAGCGCAGGCGTTCGCAAACTCCAGTGCAGCTGATGGGGGAAAGCCCGTCAATCACACACAAATCTCGTCACTGCACGTCGTATGGTTCCACGTTGACGCGTTTCGTCATTCCGACATCATCTGAGGGTGGAGCTATACGGCATGAGATAAACCATTTACCACCGACAGGGGTACGTACAATGATTAGCTTTTATTTGTTCATGCAAAACCTTTATGCCATAAGAAAAAAACGATTTGCTATACCCGCTTATAAAGAAATTAGAAGAAAAAAAGAAAACGAACGCAGCCATCTAATGGTTGGTATGCTGCAGTATAATAAATATTTGCTTTCCAGTTTAATACTGCTTTAACCATCTAAGGACCGCCCCACGTACATTTACTGCGGCAGGACGGCCCTTAAGTACAAAATCACGTACCTGTATGTGATTCTCGTGCACGGCTCTGGGGCGCACGCGCATGCCGCCAGAGCCACGCTTGTGCTGTGATAGGACACAGGGGGAGCCAATCAGGGGGGAAAAAGGACTGTGTGGCTGTCAGTTAAAGCAATGCAGTGCGGTATCGCAAAAAATGGCCTGGTCAGGAACGGGGTAAAACCTTCCGAAGCAGAAAGTTCACCTTTCGTAACATGCTTCATGTTGCACCCATATTCAGGGTGTATCATGTTACAAATGGACCAGCCCCCGCACCTCCCTGATCCCCGATCTGACAGCTAGCGGGGTTCTTATCCCCCCCCAACTAGCTGTCACAATAAAAAAAACATGTCCAAGTGTGCTTTGAATGGAAAACGACAAGGTCCGGCAGCCTTTGTGGTTGTCGGCTTGTAGTTTTCAATGAACTACCACCACGCTGTGGAGCGCCATGGTAGTTCATTCACGCTTCCTATCAGATTGTATCTGCGTGCCCATACGGGATGTACAGGCACACAGATATACTGGCAGATCTGCTGGAGACCTTTCATGGCACCAGCGATCAGCAATGCTTTACAGGCTCCAAAAAATAATAATAATATAAATACACATTTTTTTACCTGCAAAAAAAATGTGTATTTATTATTTTTTTCCCCAAAAAGTGAACTTCTCCTTTAATTCAGTATGCCTCAAATCACGCACAAAGCGTACGCCAATGTATCTGAATTACAATGCACATTTTGAACTGGTGTTACCAGTTCAGTAGATCACATTTTTGTGTGTTTCCACCTTCATACAACATGTTAATATTCAATCAGGGCATTCAGATCATCTTTGAAAAACTGACAGAGCATGACTTTAGCGTTTGTTTGTTTAGGTCAGATCTCTTCTTTCCTTTTCTGCTCTATAGGTTGGTCTTCTTTGTTGCGACATGCTTTCAGGTCTGTGTCAAGGTCACCTTCTCAGAACAATGCTGTTGGCAGCTCAGTTTATTATATGTAGCTTTGCAATATTTTTCCTCCGTCCAGCTTTTCCTTAAAGTGATGTGTCACTTTAGAAAACTGTTTGTCTTTAGGTGGGAGCAGACAAATGATTATGTGTATAATGAGGTGATTTATGAAAATGAAGGCCTTTTGCACACTGGAGTAAAAAACGCCGTGGTCTTTACTGATCTGAACACTGGTGCATTGTTGTCTATGGAACAATGCACAAATCTGTGTAAAGATCAGTAATACAGCAATGAGTACGGAGTCATAAAAAAATAGAAAATTTTACATTTGAGTGTATTCATTTATACGCGTTTGTAGGGTAGGGGCTGTGTGGTGGTAGTCATGTCATCCATGTTTCCCTCCTCCTTGGGTACCAAGCAAGGGTCACATGAGAGACCTACCCCGGGGTGGGTTCTTCTGGGCTGTGCTAGGTACTTTGGATAGGGACTGGATGCTGGAACAGATGACTGTTCTCTAGTTAAAGCTGTCAATGCAAACATACACCACCACAGTCACTGATGCATTTTGAAGTGACTGACAGAGGCAATGCCCTCTCCACCTGTCCAGCATATCACTGCAACCTCACTCTGAGTAACGAAATGGGGTCCCACCATGCACCTAGCGCAGACTCCATGCACGCACTCACTTAACTCCTCCTCTTCCATAGCTGTGCACATGCTGGGGGCAGATCTGCTCAACTTACTATGGGAGACGGACCCGCTCACAGAGAGAGGGCCAACAACTCCTCCTGCAAGAGGCTATCCCATCTGTCACAGTTACACACTTACGACAGGCCACTAGAGAGACCTCTGTTACCCTGTATAAACTCTTGTACCACAGTCTTGTTATGCCAATGTGCTTAGCTGACCTGAACTGCACACTGTGGGTGCCAGTTACTCGCTTTACACCCCTTGAATGATGTCCGGCCAGGCAAAGGCAAAGTTTCAAAAGCTTTACAGAAATAATGGGGCATGACAGTCAAACAAAGGCAACAGTCTTTCCCTAAACAAATCCCTAATATGTGGCTGCTCCAGCATATCTGCACAGGAAAGAGTCCATGATAGTAGTATCCAGGATTGGCATCTTTAAGATGGACTAAAGGTCCCAGCAATCCCCCTAGGCTGTAGAAGGATCTTGAATCTAAATGTTCATCAGCTAGCACTCCCTTTTATAATGCACAAAAGCAGTGGGTTGGACCCAAAAAAGCCTGGAACATAATTAACACTAAAGCCTAGTACACACGATCAGATTTTCCGACGGGAATTGTGTGATGACAGGCTGTTGGCGGAAAATTAGACATGCTATCTGCCAATAGAACTTAACCAAAAAGTGCATTCTATGCATCCAAAAATATAGAAAATATACCAAATCAAATTATTAATATTCAACCAAAAAATAAAATAACAGCCTCATGCATGTTTCCTGCTTCTTAATATAGGGGGTCAACAATGCCAAGAGTTGGTGAAAGTAAGGGTCCGTCATTCGGAGATAATTCCGAAAAACATCTGGATTATTCTCCTGGCGCTCCCGCAGCAAAGACATATGACATAATTGGTCACGATTGGTCTTTTGGTCCAAGAACTCCTCCTCTTCCTGGACTGGACTTGGGACAAAGCAATAACTCCAAGGCCAATAATAAATAACACGTTATCTCCTCCGATTCCGCAACATGTCTGGTTGACGAACGGCCGTTCAGAAACTAACTGAAAAGCACAAAATGAAAAGTGTGAACTGAAAAGCACAAAACGAAAGGCGCGAAATGAAAAATGCAAAATGAAAAGTGTGAATCAACACTCACCAAACTTCTACTAACATGCAATTAGCAGAAGGAGCCCAAAGGGTGGTGCTAAAGAGCTAAAAAACCATGTAGTACATCACTATGTTCGTGTTTGTTGGCCGACAATTCCTTGCCATTTGTATGCAAGACAAAATCCAGGCACATGACCTCGAACAAAAGTCTGTGGAAAATCCGATTGTGTGTAAGAGACTTTATCCTCACAACTGAGGTAGCAGGTTGTGTGTGTATGCACAAGGTCTTTACAAAAAATTTACTTCAGTTTCTTCAAGAGCCTGAGTATAAACATCAGTAAAATTATTACGTACTTGTGCAAGTGGTCTAAGGTTACTTACATTCACTTGGCCGTAAAAATGTTACTGATTATTAGGAACAAAAGTTCCTGTGTAAATAGAGACATTTTTCAATTTTTCTTTCAATAGTATAGGTGTATACACACAGGTGTGTCCATTTTTTTACCCCAACATAACACGACAGTGGCTGTCTATGCAATAGAGTGATCCCTGGACATATATACACAAAAAGATCTGCTGTGAGACGTAGGCCTCTGCAAATAGATAATATGCTTTGAAATATTAGAATTAATCTCCAACAATATAAAGGCCCCTTTCACACTTGTACAACTTGTCCTACGACTTGGGACTGCAATGTCACATGACATGTCATTCCCTATGATTTCCAATGACAACCATTCATATTAGTATGACTATTTTGGTCCAACTTTGATCCTACTTCAGCCCACTGAATATCACGGATCAAAGTTTAATCACTATCTTAACTGATTCGACTTTGGCATGCGACTTGTGCTCTAATGATTTTGAAGGGGAACTCCATGTAAAAGAAAAAATAACTGCATGGGGGTGCCCTCCAAATCCATACCAGACCCTTATCCGAGCACACAGCCTGGCAGGTCAGGAAAGGGGGTGGGTACGAGCGAGCGCCTGCCCCCCCCCCCGAACCGTACCAGACCGCATGCCCTCAACAAGGGCCTGGTATGCTCTTGGAGGAGGAACCCATACCGTTTTTCTTTTACATGGAGATCCCCCTAAAGATCCATACCAGACAGTGCCTGGTATTGTCGGGGATCAAAATAGGATCCCTGTTCAATAAAGTCGGACGCTTCGTCGGACATCAAGGGCAAAGTCAGATCCACAGTGGTACAACTGTCGTGTCATACCAGTGTGAAAGGGGCCAAAGAGTAAGCAAATCACAGCACGAGTAAGCAGCATATTTTTTGGCTCCTTTGGGCTACATTGACACTTAGGTGCATTAGCAATTATTGTAAATGGCATTCCAATGCAACTAGGGAGTTTACGGCAATGCACATGCATTGTCAGCACTTTATGTAAAAAAATAAAAGAAGGCTGCAAGTTTGTGTTGTGTGGGACTACAGAACACCACATGTTATGGGGCTAGGAGCAGAATCCTTCTGTAGTCCAGCAAGAGAGAACTAAAGCTTGGTTCACATCTATGCATATCAGGAACTTGTGCAAGATTGTGTACTTTCCTGCCACATACAGAAACGTGCTGTTCTTTAGCACACATGCAGTGGTGCCATTCATTTCTAATGGCACCCCTATGCATTGGCAACCATGCATGAAAATGGTTCGGCGCTGCACAATTTAACAAAATGATCGAGAATTTCTTTCCTTGCATTGTACAAGCAACGAAGGATGGGCTAACAACACTGCTTGGGATTTTTGTGTGGCAGAGGTAGTGCTGTCAGCTCACAACAGGAAGTTAGGATTCCTGGTAGGATCAATTTCACGTTAAAGCAGTTGTATACCCGCTGAAGTTTTTTTTTTCTGACCTGCAAAGGAAAAGGCATAATGAGCTAGTATGCACTGAATACTAGCTCATTATTAAATACTTACCTTACCTTAGAACGAGGCCTCGACATCTGGCCCGATCCACGCCGAGGGAGCTGACATGTGCCCTCTGCGTTTCTTCCGGGTATCACGGCTCCAGCGCTGTGAGTGGCCGGAGCCACAATATCATGCATGGGACATTTCTTTCGGGCAGGGTCCGGCATCTGCCGGGCTTTCAGCCGAGAATCCCCTGTGCGCATGCGCAGCTGCAGTCAGCGGCGCATTGCAAGGGGAATACGGTTTAGGAGATATTTTTTTTACCTACAGGTAAGCCTTATTATAGGCTTTCCTGTAGGTAAAAGTCATTTTTATGACTATACAACCACTTTAAGGAAAGGAAATTTATATATAGATTCCTAATTCACAAATTTTAGCATATCCTAACCCTCCCCGCCTTCTTATCTTTTTTATTTCTTCTCCCCCCCCCCCCCTCCATTTTTTCCTTTTCATTTCCTATTTTTTGTAGTCAACCACAGTGTTTCCCAACTCCAGTCCTCAAAGCACCCCAACAGGTCATGTTTTCAGGGTTTCCCTCAGATTAAACGGCTGTGGTAATTACAAAGCAGCAAAACTGATCAAATCGTCTATGCTAAATAATGGAAAGCCTGAAAACATGACCTGTTGGGGCACCTTGAGGACTGGAGTTGAGAAACACTGATAAACCATTCCTAATATATTTAAATTGTTTACATAGTATACACATTTATTTTTGGTTGATTACTATGTAATATTTTTTTTCTTTTTGTTGTTGTTATTATATATAACATTTCTGTATAACTTTTTTATGTGTTCTATTCTAGTCTTCTAAATAAAAAAAATGTAACGCAAAGTAACAGATAAAATAACCCCATGTCTATTCTAAGCACAGGTGAACAGAATGAGGAGTTGGTATATCTAGAGATATATGTAGTGCATGCCTCTACAATTAAGCCAAATCAAGGTGAATTACATCAGTGGGGAGTAGCTTTGGGTGGGGACTGTGCTTTTGAATAAGGCCCCTTTACTGTGGGCAGACCGATCGGGTCCGCCTGTCAGTTTTTTAGGTGGACTCGATCAGACCTTCCATTGCCCTTTATGGAGCGGCGGATGTCAATGGACATATTTCAGGTGACACCCACCAACATCCGATTCTATCTGCTAAAAATGACAGACGGGGATCCTTTCCCCATCCGTCTGGTGGATTGAATCGGATGACAGTTGCCCATAGAGGAAAGCAGTCCATGTCTGCTCTACATCAGCGGAGCGGGCACAAACCTGTCATCTGCCCACTCAGCGGGGATCAATGGACAGATTCCCTAGTGAGCAAGTGGATCCACTGGCAGAGTCCACCCATCTGAAAGGGCCTAAAACTCATAGTTTGAAATTTGTAGTTTGTAGTTACCTAAAGTCAGCATGTTAAAGTAGTAGTAAACTCTGTACTACCACTTGTACCTACAGGTAAGCCTATAATAAGGCTTACCTTTAGGTACTGTGAAAATCTCCTAAACATGCACAGGTGCCATTGGCTGCATGCACTCTGAAGGTCCAGCCTACAGTGCAGACCTTCAAAGCCCTTTCTGGAAACGGCGGCTCATGCGTGCATGTGCGGAAGCGATGTCATCGCATCCCCAGCCACTCATGGAGGCCACAAACCCGGAAGGAAGACCAGGGAAAGATGTCAGCTGTCTCAGCAGTGACATCACGGTGCTGAAGGGCTTTGTTCTAAGGGAAGTTTCTCATAATGTGCTAGTATGCAATGTCTTTCAGGATTTTTTTTTTTACGCAGCAGTTTAATACCACTTTAAATCATGGGACCTGTAGCAGCCCTGTACTGGGGGTGCCAATGTCAGTAGAATTTTCATTCACCTTTACATAAGACTCTGCTGATGTCAGTGCTCCACTGCATTCCCGCCATGATTACAATTTACTTAACCTTAAACCAAAGCACAGGGGGAGTTTTATATACAGTACAGAGGTAGTTTTTTTTTATTATATTGCTCTAATAATGCCTGCCTACTAAAATGGACTTACCTTAGAGTTTAGGCCAGAGCATGATATCGGGGGCCCAAAGCATAGCTCCCAACTGTCCCTGATTTTGAACAAAGTCCCTCTGTCCCTCTTTCCTCCTCATTTGTCCCTCATTGTAGTCTGATCTATAAAGTTGTATATAAAATGCATTTTTTATCTTTCAAAAAGTGTTTCCCAGTGCTAAACCTTTCATCCAATTTCTAATTAGCTGCATTTGTAAATTTCAAAAGCCAGTAAAATAAGGAATAATAGTGGTAAAAAAAGCACTTGTGGCTTTAACTAATATATTTTTTTTTCATGATTCTCCTGTATGGGTAGCATGGCAGGTAGTGTGTCCTATGCCTACATACTTTTGCTAATAGCTGTCCATCATTCTCATTCAAAAATTTGGAGGTATGCCAAAGCGCCTTAGAAAGTCTGCAGTGCTGGACCAGTCACCCAGCTGGAGGGAACCTGCTGGCAGTAAGAATCAGGCATATATTACACCTTATCCCTACACCTTTAAGCAGGCCATACATAGTTCCGATTTTTGTAAGAAAATTCTTCCTAAGAGCTTTCTTTCAAATTTCACACCATTAGTAGGCTGGAGCAATGGCCGAGTGATCAGGCATGTTGGAAATTTTTGGAAAAACAAATGAATTTCATTCATGTGATAAAATTGAAGGCTTTGTTGGTTGAATTTTGAAATCAATGGTGGCATCATCAGATCATAAAACATGAAATTTCAGATTTTTCGAAAGAAAATGAGTTTGGAATTTGATGCATGTATGGCCTGCATTCGACTAAATGAGCATTTCCTAAACTCACAGACTTGTATACTTCTTCCAGGCCAGTGAAGCCACAGACAGCCAGGCAGCTAGAATTTTCAAAAGGAAATCTTTATATTCTCAGGTTTCTTTAACACATAACAACTGGATTTTATCAGCAAGGCCTGGTTTACACTGCCGCGACTTTAAAGACGTCATCCCAGCACGGCTTCAGCATGACTTGCATAAGACTTCTTCAACAGAAGTTGTGCCACAGTTGCACCAAAAGTAATGCAGGAACCTTTTTGCTAAGTCGGTCGCTCCTATTAAAACGGTTCCATTTCACTTAATAGGGAGCAACTTGTCATGCGACATGTGCTCTCAAAGTTGGAGCACACGTCACACCAGTGTGAACTGGGTCTAAAAGGTGTTTTCTGATTGGTTGCTATGAGTTACATCACATGGCACATCATAACACTTCTTTGCTTTGTCATGCTAGAAAAACCTCTGCCACGTGCCATGTTGAGACTTTTTATACTTAGCACACTAAGTGGGCTGATTATGCATCATTCTTTGAAGTTTTTTGTGGGAAAAGCCTTTAAGTGAAACATTTTTTTCAGTGTGTAATTGTCCTTTAAATAAGCGAGGTTCTGGTAATGGCCTTTTCAAAGTGAAATTTTTGCTCTGGGAAAGCCCACTTGACAATTATCAGGTAGCATGAATATCTTTTTGTTTTGGTATTTCTTTAATAGCTGGGTTTTGAGTACACCTAGACCTTGCCAAGATCAGGGCCATCTTCTCAGTATCATGCTCTGCACAATGTGAGCTTTGTGTTCTTAAGACAGGAGGGTTCAGTGACACACCGAAGTCAATGGAGCACTGAGATCTCCTTATTAACCCTTTGCTTCCCATCCTGAACCTTACATAGTTTCCGAGCAGTGGGCCATTCTCTTTTAGTTCCTCATCTGCTTCAACCCAAGTGACCCTGTTTAGTGTTGCTGTGAGGAATGCACAGGCGAAGTTCAGCTCCAGTCAAGAGTTCCCAAAACATTAAATCGTTTTGCAGTCCTGAGCCTTGTCATTTTAGAAACAATGTGGGCAGAATGAATCAAGAGAAAATTCAAGTGAGCAATTAGCAGCTGGAGATTTATCACTGCTGAGCTCTAACCTTGTGATCGGTCTTTAAATATAATGCTTTTGCATTGTGCTGGGATTCATTGTCCCCGGATGCATTCTACTGTTGCATATTACTGTGCTGGGAAAGTGAATAGAAATGGTGAAAATGCATTATTTTCATGAGTACCTGTTCCCACCAAGGTAATATACTGTACTGGGATGCATTTGGAAACATTCGTGCACCGGTGCTCTGTCTAATGTAATACACCAAATTTGCAGTTCTAATCAAACACTTATTTGAATACCTAAAACACAAATGTTCAACAATAAATTAAAATAAATTCCCAAAATCAAGTCAAATAAAGTCCACAGATTATGAACATTCCCAGATAATGAAAATGAGCATGCAAATGTCCGAAATCCAGGCAATGCGAATCCCAGTCCAAGTGAATCTCCCCCACCTTGAGAGTACAGCAAAAGGCTTTCTGGAAATATATGACTCTCAAATTATAGAGAAGTCATATAACGCAAGAGGTAATTGCAGTCATTAAGGTGCAGGGCTCAGGCTTCCATCCAGGGACAGCCAGCAAGGAAAATCACTAATCTATTTCTCCTCTGCTCACAATCTAGTATGCAGGAAAAAAGCAAAAAAACAAATGCTGCACATGTTATAAAAATCTAATTTGATAATTTATTAAAACCATTTAATTGCACTGACATACTCTCATAGCGCTGTATACCAAAGTCAGAAATGTTCAAATGTCGCTTTCAGGGATACTTTCAGATGCGTGATGATGTCACAATGCGTAGCTCCACCCTACGCTTTTCGCCAGAGTTGACGTCTTCCGGGGGAAGGAATGTAACAGACAGGGTCAGACACACCCCCTCCCCTTCTGTGAAGTACAAGTCTTTGATAAGCGTGTGGTTGTTACTCAGCTCTACCAGCACAGGACACTACAGCTTAAAGTGTTACTAAACCCACAACCGTAAAATCATTCTGTATATGCAGTAAAACATGCTTGTTATACTCACTGTGGAACCTAAGGGGTTAATCCTCTGCATTGTGTAAACAGGCTGTTTGATCCTTTCTTCTCTGTTCCTCCCCTTCTTCCACTGTCCATCTCAGGGGGTCTATGTTACTGCTTTTCTATTTATCGTTAACATATTCCATACAAATTTCTTAGCACCACAAAATGATACTTGGCGGTACTGGGAGGTGGGTAGTGGGTGGAACCTAGGGACAGTGCTTGGAGGTGAATAATGGGTGGGGACAAGGGGTGACTTAAAAGAGGGCAGTACCTGAACCTATTCGCTTTTTTTAAAAAAAATGCCCTGGTATACAGCATATACTATGCATGCAGCTTGTTTGCTTGTATTACAACAAATCTCGGTGTACCTTTTCTCATTGTGGTCTTTGTTAATTAGGTCTCATTAGGTCAAGTAGGGTTATCGATGTGTGATAAATGTGTGCACTGTGGATTGTGTATGGATGCCCTTGTTCAGAGCATTCACCCTCAGTGCCACATGTGGATGTTTCTATCCTCTGTGGAAGATAAAACTGACACTTGTAATGTCTAGAACACTGGATTACATGAGAATACCATGTGTAGAAAAACAACATTCCAGAACAGAATCCATCATTACAAGATTGGGTCTTGATGTCACATTGTGTAATAAGATAACACCCATCCTTGGGAGCTTTCACTGCCCATTATACAGGAGGTGTCAGATGTAGGTGTCCCCTCCCCATCATTGTCCGGCTGAAATGTATATTTTAATGCCTCGTGAGAAAATACACAAATAAAAGAAGAACAATTTGGCCTGCTTTCAGAAATGTAATTTTAAAATTTCAGCTTTGCTAACTGCCAATCTGAGCTGTAGGAATGTCTGTAAATTGATAGATTGCAAACTGAATTGTATTGCATAATAGTTCTTTTATATTTCATTTCATTTAAATCTGGTAAAGGTAGTTATGAGAAGACTTGGATAGTAAGGGAATCATTTGCAGGGCAGGGGGCACACTTTATGCTTTATGTCACCCTGGGCACATGTGACTGTGATTACACTCTGCTTCTTTGGTGCCAACCAAGTTATCTGACTGGCATGCATGTCGTTACTGTGGAGAGGTGCTCCAGGCTTTAAAGGTAACTTATCAAGGGAATAAGCTATTGATAAAGTGGAGTGCTGCATGGTACTTAAAGAATATGTTATCCCAACATTTCATATTCTTGATATGTCCTTGCTGTACCATGTATGAAAAAGTATCCTGTTCTCTTTGTATTGCTTCCTTTGTTTTTTTCCGGCCAATCCCTCTGCTTTTCTATTAAAAAATGACCACCCTAATCAAGAAAGCACAGTGCGGTCAGTTCTCTAGCTATGCTGCTCTCCTCCTCTGTGTCCTGACACCCCCCCCCCACAGCTTTTCACTAGGAAGCTCAGTGTATTACTGTTTCTCCTCCCCCCAGACGTTACACAGTTGAGAACACAGGGAATGTGATCACTGATTATTTATAATGTTAATAATAATAATTAATGATAAGTTAATAATAATTTTTATTTTTTAATCTATACAATTTTTTGCTTTTCATTTCTATTTCAAACTGAATGGGTTATTTTAAAAGGTGATGGTTTACAATCACTATAAGCTAGAAAGAATGTTGACACTACTCTTCTTACATCCTACACCCCATTTCTGTCTTGCTGCTTAATCTTCCCACAGGTAGTTTTGTATTTAAACATTACGTTGGTCCTTTTCACTTTTGTGATTACGGGTGAGAAAATGAGAAGTTTAATCGACTTGTAGTAGGAAAAGGCATTATATAGACCTTGAAAGACCAATGAAAAAATTGTGCGTTAGCAAAACTTGAAAGGGTCTTGTAATTCTGGACTGTATACCATTGTACCCCCACTGTGTTGGGAGGATTAGAGGTCCTCTTCTATGACTTGAGTCATACATCAGAATTCACCAAGGGTTTTTATAGCAGACAAAACAGTCACAGCCATGGCCTTTGCTCTATTTATCATGAATCTGTAAATATATAGTTGGGACTTTCCTACTAAGAGCTTCTTACGGTATCCAAACCCAAACAATTGTATTCTTTAAATAGTTTTTTTATTGGTTTTCAAAGACCATCCAAAACAAATTAATTTATTTCAGATAATGAGTCCTTACTAGATTACTAGCTGCAGCAGCTGACACTGCACCACGCTCAGGTGTGAATAGGCCTTAGATGGGGTGGCTGCATTTGTTTTCTTTTCTTTTTTTCAGAACTCTTGATTTATTTTCACCTAGTGATACTGCTGGTAAAACTTCCTGCCCTAGGGTGGCTATAGTCACTCCACTGTATCTATGGAGGGAGCAGCATTGTCACAGTAGGCTGTTCTCCTCATTTGGACTACAAAACACATCCTCCTTAGAAAATAAATGTACTCACCACATCTAAGGACTGGAAAGTGTTAACTCTCATAAATCAAGAGCAGACAGTCCTCTTCTGGTACACACATAGAACATAGCTCCCAACTATCTCTGATTTCGAGTCCCCCTGTCTTCATGCCACCTCATTTGTTCCTCATTTTGGTCTGATCTATATAGTTGTATATAAAAGGCACTTCTTATCTTTCAAAAAGTGTTTGCCAATGCTAAACCTTTTATCCAATTTCTAAATTGCTGCATCTGTAAGTTTCAAAGCCAGTATAAAGGAATAGTAGTGGTAAAAAAAAAAAGCTCTTGTGGGTTTAACTAATAATTTTCTTGTATAATTCTCCTTTAAGTAGGTGTGGTAGGGGGTGTGTCCTATCACTACATACTTTTGGTAATAGGTGTCCCTCGTTCCTATCTCAAAATGTTGGGAGGTATAATAGAATGTGTGCCACCTGTCATACTCTGAAAGGGCCAAACCATTTTCTGCTACATATTTGCCATGTGAACATTTTGGTATCACCCACAGCTGATGGGCCTTGTGTCCTCTATGAGTCTGGTCCACTGTGATCAGTACTGGAGGGACAGGGCAATGCCGAAGCCTGCACCAGAGCTGATCATCTATTGTAAGTGTCCTACCATACAACCCCCTTCCTCCACTGCCCTTATTTTCTTCCCCCTCCTTAAAAGCTCTACCATCTGTCATATGTCTTACCTTTGTTGCAATATTAAGCTGAAACTCCTGTAGTACCTCCCAGCATACTATACTATACTACAGTCACTTGCAAGGGAGATCATGCAGTAAGAGCATCAACAACTGGTCACCAGGGAAAAAATGGAGACCAAAGAGGGTGCAGCCTACCACGCACCCACTCCTGCCCATGACTGCCCTGAACCCTGGGTACCTGAGATAAGCTACCACTTGTAAACGCAGAAGCTGGACTTCAGTGTTACCAAGTGATAGTGGTGAGTAGGGAGCAGAAGACCTGAGCCAGAGGTGGTGGAACTGAGTTCTCCCTAGTTCCTGCTGAAAAAAGCCCTAGTCCTACAATACTTGTTATATATTCTGCTATGAGAGCCGCAGCTGGCAGTCATAAGTCATTATTACCGTATGTCTTTTTACTCCCTAAATTGGAATGGGGAGGTTGAATCATACACCAGCTTTTTATAATCTTATTTGCTTTTGAATTCAGTAGTTCCTTTTATCCAAGTGTTTACTTTCTCAGGCATTAACTAAAGTAATGAAAACACTTCCTTATATTTATTCATTCAATCATTTTGGAAACAACAAGTAGGAAAAATAGGAAAACTTTCTCAGAAGAGTAATTATAATATAGATAATAAATAAAACGTTCAGAATATTTAACCATATATGACCTCTATCAGGCTGTTTTAGCATCTTGAATAGAAAGCAAAATTAAAACGAGCTTATGATAACAAATTAACTAATATACAGCTGCACCACTCTAGTGAGATATTATCACAAAACAAAAAAATAAAGCAATTTAAATAAAAAAATATTCATATAATGTTGTTGAACATAAAGAGTGAGTCCATGAATCACCAGTGTGACGAAAGATACATGTGCAAGTATCTTGACTGTCGAATCACCAACAGAATCCTCCACCTTCGGTCAAAGAAGGCTCTTGTATCTCAGATTACTTTTCATAAAATCCTGTTGCAAAAGATTTTACATTATTTTGGCGTCTTATCTCTCCTTGGGGTATGCCATTTGGTGCAAGAGGACTTGTTGATTTCCCCACTGGTTGCTTGAAGTGATCTCCCCTGTCTTCTGTATGCAGATTACCTAACGGTGCAGGAGCATCTGAGATAACTTCTTTGACTGCCACGTAATAGTTGGTCAATGCTCTCTGGTAAAAGCACATCCTAAGGCCGCGTACACACGCGGGGACTGTTCGCCCAACTTTGTCCGTCAAACAGTTTCGGCAAACAGTCCGCTCAAAATTAGCATGGACGGACATGGCCACACACGACGTACGAACAGTTTGCTGAAACCGTGCGCGATGACGTGAACGGCACGTACGACGGGACGAAAAATACGACGTCCTATACACTGCATTATAACTTTCGGCGTGTAAAGCCTTTCTGAGCATGCGCAGAACTTAGTTTGTCGAACAAGCCTACACACGAGGGAACTGTTCGCTGAAACAAGGTTTCAGCGGACAGTTTTTCGGAAATTCCGAAAAACCTTGTTCAGCGGACTGTTCGCTGAAACTGTCCGCTGAAAGCCCACACACGAGTGGACTGTTTGCCGAAACACAGTTTAGCGGACAAAGTTGGGCGAACAGTCCCCGCGTGTGTACGCGGCCTTAGATTGGTAATGGTTTAATCACAAGGTGGAGAATTCTGTCAAGATACTTGTTCACTTATCTGTTGTCATGCTGGTGACTCATGGACTTACTGTTTATATTCAACATTATACGAATATTTTTTTATTTTAATTTGTTTTTTTTTTTAGCGCAGCACAACTTTTATGTATGTGTTTTGCCATCTTGCCCTCTCGAGCCTCTGCATTTATTGTATCCTGGCTGTGACTGTCAGTTAACACATGAGCTGAATATTGGCCAAAATCAGCCGGTACAGTAGAAACCAGCCGACATTTGATCCCTGTCTACAGTTCTCTGTCCAACATAAGCCGGTCTCAAGATCAGCCACTTTCGAACGGGCATGCTGGAAAAGCAGCATCTGATTGACATCCGATCAGAAGCTGGCAGCCAATGACTGTGAACGCTGGCCTGTGTTTTCTGATGGGGGGGGGGAGCAGGGGAGATTGCTGTGCTAATATTACTTATGTTAGTACAGCGTTGTTTTGCAGGGTTTTTTCTCTCGTTCAGCCCGCTGTGTGTGCAGGCTTCTGAGTGGGTTAGGCTACATGTACACTGGCCACCCCTAAATGTAACTCTCCTAGCAGGAGGAAAACGCGGCAAAAAAAGCAATACATTTTTTGCCAAAACGTTCCTCTCCTGAACGTGGTTCTTCTGCGTTCAGGAGAGGGACGTTTAACTGCCCCTAAATTCTGCTGCTTCTAAACTCTGATAAAAGCCTATGTGTACATGGACGCATACCCTTTTATTGAGTTGAATTCAGGGGCTTTGGCAAAAAAAACCTCCAAAGGCTGAAGTTTACATGAGGCCCAAGATTACTGTATTCAGTTGGAAAAATATAAGCACACATATTCACATACTGGTGGATTAAGGGGCCAGAATGTTCCTGTTTGGTCTCAGGAACAAAACAATTAACAATTTTTTAGTTCCCTGAAAACATCTGGTGTGACAAAACTTTTCTGGCAGGACCTTGGTGGTAACATAATTTTGCACGTGCGTTTGGCCAAGCAGCGTTCTTTCACTTTTACATGCTGCTTCTCTTATGATCTTTGTGAGTATCTTTTTAATTTAATAAAGTATTTTTATAAAAGTTAATGCTCTATAGTTCCTCTAATCTCCTCCATGATTGACATCATCTGAAAGGGATTGACTGCTTGATTAAGTGTTGTGGAGTGATGGTATTTATCCTTATGGCTGCCTGGTGACCTTGTTGCTAGGTTTTATCCACAAGAACCATTTGACCTCATTAGCATTAGGAGGTTGAATTATCTGATAAGGAGGTGGTGTGTATTTGTCATGTTGGAGCACTGAAGTCTGCACTGGGAGCTATTTACGAAAACTGGAGCGTGCAAAAGCTGGTGCAACTCTGTATAGAAACCAATTAGCTTCCAGGTTTTATTGCCAACACATAATTGAACAAGCTGAAGTTAGAAGCTGATTGGCTTCTATGCACAGCTGCATCAGGCTATGAGCGCACCAGTTTTAGTAAATCCCCCCAAATCTGCCCAGTGGATTGTGTTCCACTCAACATATGGACTTTGTTTTTGAGCATTACTGCGTTTTTTCACTACTGTATTTTTTTATAAATGTAATCTTTTTTATCAGGAAGATATCACTATTATTCATAATGACAGTGGGATTCTTTTTTGGTCACATGATATATGAATTTTATAATGGCTGTGCTTTTTTTATATTTATCTTTGCGTTTTTTTTATACACATATATAGTTTATTTTATGTCACGTGCAATGTATATAAGGTGGAGTAATTTTGGACAACATTCCTTAGCTGTAGTGCCTGCATTTGTTTTATTTTTTTCAGACTTGTGTGCTAATAACTCACTTCTTCTAGGGTGACGATGCTCACTCACCATACTGTATCTACGGAGTAACAGTGTTGTCCCCCCCAGGACAGGACTACAAACACCTCCTCTCCTATTTTCCATAACATATGAAGGTGGTGTTCACTGATAAAAGTGCAGCAACAGATTGATGAGGAAGATTAGCATATTTATTACAGGATCAAAAGGTATTGTTTGCACTTATCAAACAGATACAACTTAAAGAGGAGCTCCAGTCTCTTAAGTGAAAATTAAAAGTCAGCAGCTGCAAAAACAGACACTCACCTGTCCCACGATCCAGCGGCATGCTCACCCCAGACGTTTTCTCCATGTGTCCTCTCTCGCTGGCACGTTTACTATGGGCACCCAGCTATGACAGCTTGCGGCTTTACAGCCGGGTGCCCGTTGCGCACTGTGACTGGTCCCGTAATCTTTTGGGACCTGTCATGTGTCCCAGAAAACTTCAGGAGGGAGGAGGGAAGGAGAACTTCTGCTTCTGATCGCCTAGGCACCTGCCAAAATCGGGTAGCTGCCCCACCTCTTTCTCCCCAAAAGCTCAATTTTACAAACAGGAACGGGGGAGGAGGCTATAAAGTGGAACTTCCCATTTGGGTGGCGCTCCACTTTAATACTTTTAATGGTATGTTGGACAGACCAAAAGGGAGTAAATAAGAAGGGAAGAAAAGTTTACTGTTAGGGTTTACATAGACTTTAACACTAATCTCTGGGAAAAGGAAAGAATCCACCCTTGCCATCACATATATATGTCTGGAGGACCAGGAAAAGCAGTTTCACTTACTCAATCCACTTCTGCAGATTCCTCCCCACTGCAAAACTGATCCCCACAGTCTCTTCTCTATACTAAGGCGTTCGGATGCCCTTGACATCATCAAGGCCAATGCAGGTCCCGCATTGCTCATGAGGTTGCTGAAGAACAGTTCACTGCCGAAGAGTAGTGTCGTGTACACATGCCCGGACTTTCCAGCAGACTAGGTCTGACGGAAACAATCAGATCGTGTGTGGGCTAATCCAATAGTTTTTCATTAACAAAATCAGACGGACCTAGAAATAGAACATGTTTCAAATCTGTCCGATGGACTCAATTCCTATTGGGAAAACCGTTCATCTGTATGCTGGTCCGATGGACCAAATACGACGCAAGGGCAGCTATTAGCTACTGGCTATTAAACTTCCTTTTTTAGTCCTGTCTTACTTCATCACGTTCAAAACGAACGGACTTTCGAACGTACTTAGTCCGTTCATGTGTGGACAAGTCCATTCGTTCAGAAGGTCCGTTGAAATTCTGCCGAAAGTCCGTCGGACCTAGTCTGCCGGAAAATCCGGTTGTTTGTGCACGGCATATGTTAGCACCATTTGTTAGGGAGTGGAGGATCAGGTAAGTAAAACTGCTTTTCATAGACATAAGTATAGGGGGGGGGCTTTAAAAAATCTCTGTAGTAAACATTTCTGAAAACTGGGAGGCAGGAAAAACTAGCATTTCTTATGGAAACTAATGAGAAGATTACTTTGATCTTATAAACAGTCCTAGAAATATGTCAGAGACCTGTTTTCATACATGACCCCCTGTATAGTTTGTACAGGTATTCACTTTGATCTGGGTGAATATTTAATAACTCAGAGAGCTGCCATACACAGTAGAACCAAACCAATGTTGTACATGCACTGCATGGCAGGACCACAGCAGAGAAAGGGAAATCTCTTATGGGGAGATTGACAAAGAGAGTTAAATGAAATGATTTTTAATCGCTTGATCCTTGTCACACCACTCAGTGCTATGCAGTAATACACTAAGGAATTTCCACAGAGTAAAGTTTAGGGACTTAACTTCTTCACTGCCTGGGTGGTCCACATTGTACGTTGCCTGTATTTCTTCTAACATTGATTTTGATGAACTAGATATTCTCAGAATTAATGGATTACTTATAATCACTATCCAACTTGTAGCCACATCTTTTAGGTTTCCCGTTCTTCAATGATAGCTGTTAGAAGTGCACACCTCTTCATAAAGTGTATTTATAATGCTGCCATTCTTTCTGTGCTGGTGGTTGTTCTGGTTACTAAATCCCCAGGGTTGCACATGTCCTTATCTTCAGACCAACCCCACATCTGACCCTGTTAATACTCTGGTTAAAGCTGCCCGTAAATGTTAGAATTTGTTTGCACCTCACCTTGCACTTCACCTTTAAAGTGTTGGGGTCAACAAACATTCTGTTTTTAACTTTAGGAAGCCCCCTCCTAACACATATGCTGACTATCCTTTAAAATATATATATATACCGTACCTATTATCAGTCCTCTCCAGTCCGGACACGTCGTCCCTTGTGTTGGCTACAGGGGAGAGGAGAGAGCGCTTGATAACAGCTAGGAATTCCAGGGTGTGATGACCTCACCCATAGGCATCCATGGTACATCTGTTGTTGGCGATTCCTCCTCTTCCCTTCAGCTGATGCTGGCTGACACAAGGAAGCAGGATGACATGTGCAGACCCGGGCTGGCTGAGAATAGGTAAGTACAGTATATACATCTTTCTTACACAGGTTAGCCAGAATAGATGTTAGGAGGGGGAGGGGACCTTTTTAAGACTAGTTAGGTTGAGGTTGGAATTCTTTAAGTCCAACTGGAAAGTAAACTCATAGCGGTTCGAAAATCCTGGATCCTCTTCAGTGAGCACTTAAAATTATTACAAGATCTAAAGCCTAGTACACACCAGTTTTGCTAACCATCAGTATTTTTACTGGCAGCCAGTAAAAAATTGGCAATTGTTTCCTGCCAGTAAATGCCAGTGATAAGAAAAGGTTGCCAGTAAAAAATATGACTGTAACACTCGAAACTGTGCTTGTTTTGTAAATTTTGGGTGTCGTGCCAGTAAATTTCAGTCTGGTACGTTGGAAACACTGGTACACATGGGCCGATTAACGGCCGCTATCGGCCTGTCTGACAGAAGCCGATCAAAGTTTTTTTTTTGGGTTTATATGCATGTGATAGGGTATTCTTTGAATTTTATACCCAGTGAACTTAGTGAAGGAAAATTTGCTTTGCAAATCGAACATGCTCTATTACTTTGGTAAATCAGCCACTCTCCTGCCAGCTCCGCTCCATCATTATAAATATATATGCTTGGCTGATTGTGCCCGCTTTTATAGCATTTTGTAGAAATTTTATCCTGAAGCATGGTTGGATCATGCTATCCATCTGTCCACCCTGTAAAGTCAGTGGTTCCCCTAAAGCTGGCCAAACACTAGTAAAATTTCATGTGAAATTTGAAATGCTTTAAGAACAACATTCATTTGATCTTCTAATCATTCGTAGGTGAAATCAATGTTCTTTTTTTGACTGCAGTGGTAAGAAAATTTGAAGGAGCAGGATGGGAAATTTTTCTGAATCAAACACATTTCTATCAGTAGATGCAATTTTAATTTGGTAATTTACATTCATTCCAAAATCAAATTTTAAAAGCAAAGTTTTGAAAGAAATTTCAAAAGTCATCCAATGTAGTGAGAAATTTCATACAAATGTCTGTTTAAAAGTCTACTAGCATATACATAGCTTTAGGCCTCCTTGCTGAGGCAGGGCCACAAAAAGCTGACTTTTTGTCATACTTTGAGGCTGGTAAGGCACTCCTAAGACTTTTAGCTGATAGAGAAATAAACCAGAGATTAACAGTAAGACATTCTATCATACATAAACAGTATGAGGGTAATGAGTGATATTTTCACATAGGCAGTGGGTTTGCAGTATTTTTTTTGTGTGTCTACAAATGTTGGGGAGTAGTTGTTTTTAACTTTGAGGTTTTCATTAAAGGTCATTCTGTAATGCTTACTATTTTCACTATATAATTGCTGTTGGTATCTACAATGAGGGAATGCAGTAAAAATAGTCTGAATAAGTGCAAAGTTGAAGCCTTGATAGGAAACCGAGAGGACTCGGGGAGGGAGTGTATTTTTACTGGGAATTAATGCATGCTTACAAAAGAAACAGGTTTTTCAAAATGCTGGTGAGGCTTATGTGTTTGCCAAGTATTAGAGATTGCACAATGTCTATGCACACATAAGGACACGTTGCATTGGAACAGCTTGCCTTTCTGTTTAAAAGTGTAAGAAGCAAAGATATATATGCTACTATTTTTTAACAATGACACCAACAAACTACATATTTGAAAAAAATAATTAAATCTAAATTTAGAACATCCTCATAATAAATATGTACGTAATACAGATTTACTTCTCTTACTAAAAGATCTGTAGGGGACATGTGGTGAAGGCAATAGACATTAGCAGTATATCGTAAAAAGTTCCAACAAAATACAACTAGGCTTAGCAGGTAGGCATAGCCACTAGAACACACCGGTCAGCACTTGCAGCCATTGGCTGCGAATGCTAATCGGATGCCGATCGGAGCAGCTGTTTTTCCAGCATGCCCATTTGACAGAAGCCGAAACAGGCTGCTGTACACTCTGGCTTCTGTTGAACAGGCCAATATTCGGACCGTGTGTACCAGGCTTAACAGTAGTCTGTACCAGGCTTAACAGTAGTCTGTAGTCTTGAATGATGCCAACAGCATCTGCAATGAGGAACGGGAATGAGGCCTGGCAAGTCCACACCCAAAGGGGAGGATTCCTGAAGTGGAGATGAACGTAGTCCCTGCACTATCCCTACTTCTCCTCAACCTTTCCCTAACGCTAAGCACTGTCCCTGCCAGATGCAGAACCTGTCCCTACACTAGGCACTCGCATAAATGGCACCAAACCCAGGAGCCAGAGTCTTAAATAGACCCTGCCTGACCCATGATGGCCACCAAAGTTACATGGGGTCTCCCTGTGACTGCAGGAAGTCATAGAGGAACCAAGTTCCTCACAACTTCCTTCACCTTCTGCATCATTGTCGCTTTGGTCAAGCTCCACCTACAGTGGAGAATATAGACTGCATCTGCCTACAGCCACCCTTAGGTACCTGCTGTTACCTTGCCTGTGTTCTACTGCCACCTAAAATACCACTGAAGCTCCCTTCAATTTCTATGTGTACTTAAACTATCTAAAATGTAAAACTTACACAGGGATAAGTTCTTCTCTGCTTGGAACTGGTGCACAGTGCTGAATTGTGAAATGTAGGGGAGAGTGTCACGTGTTTCTTCATACCAGGAAGTTCCATCATCAGCCGGAAAGGAATGCAGATCAGTTAAGAACTGCCTGATGTACAGACTGACAGTTAAAATGGAGCTATACTCACCTTTGCTCCAGGAATGCAATCTCTGAGAGCTAATTTTTCCCTTGCCTTTTCTGTATTCGGGATCTTAATTGGCAAGGCCAGTATGATGTGACTTCAGGTGCCAGAACTGTAGACTAAGCTGCACATGCTCAGCTCAGTGTACAGTGTAAACAGCTTGCAAGGAGGAAAGAAAGAATCCTTTATTGCAGACAGGACACTCGTATGTGTATGAGATACATATGTACACATGTTGCAGTGGCTTTGCAAAGCATTGTGGTACAACAAAAATGAGCTCCCCCTGTTGCATTCAACTGAATGGAGCCACTCTGCAATTGCATGCAATGGTGCAGGGTTCAAAATAACACCTCCTCACCGCCTGTCAAACTCCCTCTGAAAGTTGATCCACCATGGGTGGAGAGAAGGAGACACATGTATAAATGATATATACACCAATGCATTTATTTGTGAGCAGACTGGTGGTGAGCAGCTGCCATTTGGGGCTATATGCTATATTCCACCTCCTTCACTACCTGGCACAGCAGGGTTGTTTGGTGGCTAGACCAATTTGTGTCTGAACCCTCCCCCTAGCCTCCTTCAACTACCAGGGGGCAGATGTTTGTAGACCTGTGAGGGGATCCAACCGAGGCCCTGTGCGGAACACATTTGGAGGACTTATTGGATTGTATCTACGTCTATATCATTTTTCACACATATGTTTAAATACTCTTCGACCTTTTATTGTTTGCAAAGCAGCATGATATGTCTGAGTACTTCTCCTGAGGAAGTGAGTTTTGCTATCTCGCGAAACACGTCAAGAATTTCAGCACTATTTCTCATATTTGCATCTGGATATTAGCATGAACAAATCTGGCTCATGCAGGCTTTTTCCATATTTGTACACAGTAATGTGACGTGTGTACTTTTACTGTTGATATATTATGATACTCATGCTTTAATATGTGTGAATTATTTCTGTAAACTATAAAAAAAAAATTATGACATTTTTTTTTTTTGTGATGTGACCCACAATATCCCCTGGGCTATAAGTGGTTGTGGTCTATATACTATATCGGGACTGAGACAAATCCTTCTTCCCTTACCCATCTCACATTAGCACATTTTTTCTTGCACATATATAAATGAACCCGCATAGTTATAGGGGTCAGTGCAAACTGGCTTAATTCTCTTAATTTCTCTCTTAAAATACGGCCCAAGCCGGAAAACTGAAGGGGTCGGGCGGGATTTGGAGAATTCATACTCCTTAGACATACAGCCTACCTCTATTCCACTAGGAGACTTTATGTACAGTATTCTCATGAGTGTATTAAAACCAAAAAATGAACATGGAGATGTATAACTTGTTCTGCTACTGTATGGTACCCTGGTGGGTTTTCTGTATTTTTTTTTGTCGTTTTTCTTGAGCTACCTTGTTTTAAAAAATAAAGAATTTATATAAAAAAAAATGTATGTAAAAGCAAAACATTTTTTTAAATATAGTGTGGAAGGCAACAGACCCCCTGTCAGGTTTTGTTGCTGCCTGTGTACCTGTTGGGATAAGTCACCCTCTCTATTTGTCCAGGAGACCATTATCACCAAAAGTGAAAGTGAATGAAAATAAATTTTGGATCTCTACCAGAACAGGCATAGAGAGGAAATCTCCCAATGTTGATATTAGTTCTGGTGACTACCAAGGATGTCCATGAACTTTGAAGGGATTTATTCCTGTTGTGGCTATGGGACAGGAAGTGAAGGGAAATCTTCCCCATGGAACACAGATGGCAAAAAAAAAAAACTGACAGAGACTATAACCCTACTCTATCTGAAATGTGTCTTCCATTTTACTTTAAAGGATACTTTGCTTTACCCTTGCAGTTACCCTTAATGGCCCTGATTTCCAAACCCAGCAGTTCTATGCTTACCTATCCACACTCCAATGAGATCTTCTTTGGGCAACCTAATGCCGTGTACACATGGTCAGACTTTCCGACGGGAAATGTTATATGTGAGCTTGTTGGCAGAAAGTCCGACGTGTGTATGCTCCATCGAACATTTGTTGTCAGATTTTCCGCCAACAAATGTTTGCTAGCAGGTTCTCAAATTTTCCGCCAACAAAAACTTTGTTGTCGGACTTTCCGATCGTGTGTATACAAGTCCGTCGCACAAAAGTTCACACATGATTGGAATCAAGTACCAACCGGAAGCGCTCATTCGTTTCCATCTTTCATAATGGAAATATCACATGACTATTGAACTTCCTTTTTATCGGCTTGTCGTACGTCTTGTATGTCCCCACCTACCCACGTTTGTAATTGTTGGCCCTCATGTAACTGAGTCGGTTGAAAAGCCCACTCCTGGTTTGGGTTCACTGATCCTCCTCAAGCTGTACACGCCTTTCCTGTTCATTCATTGCTGGGAAAGCTTATTTATTCTGAGTGGGATCACCCAGATAAGCATTCTTCCCCTCCTAAAAAAGTTTTTCAACACTTTATCCTATGGAGGAAAAAAGACTGTTGGGGATGGGAAAAGGTACCCTTTTGCCAGTTTAGAAAAGGAATAAAACATCCCTCATTTAAACTGGCTCTTTTCTCCAGTGCCAGGGGATGGTCTCCATAATAGCTCTAGGCTACAAACGAAAGTTCCGAGATTTTCCGTCTCCTCGTTTTCCTCAGGGAAAAGGTCCATAGATCCAGAGAAAGAGAAGTCTCCCTTTTTCAAGCATTAGTCCGACTTTTGTCTCAAAAAGGGTCATGGCGGTCCCCGCGATGGAGCAGGGGTTGGGGTTTTTTCAAACCTTTTCATGATGACAAAGACCTAATGGGGATGTCAGTCCCATGCTAGATCTCAAGGATCTAAACCGGTTCCTGAAATATCCACTTTTTCCACGTAGAATCAATCTAATCTATTTTCTTTATCCTATAAGGAGGAGAACTTCTGGCATCAGGCATCATCAGGGATGCATACCTGCATGTGCCTATTTTTCCCCCCTCATCAAAAAAATCTGCGTTCTGAAGTAGAAAAATGTCACTTTCAGTTGTAGCATTGCCTTTTCGGTCTAGCTACTGCACATTGGGTGTTTACAAAATGTCTGGCCCTTCCTTTGGCCAGATTAATGACTCAAGGTATAACAATTGTAGCATACTTAGATGACCTGCTCTGAATAGACAGTTCGGTTGACTGCTTATACCAAAGCATGGTCTCCACAATCGGCTACCTGGAATACTTTTTTAAAACCATTAAGAAGTCTAAGCCCCTGTACACACGGTCGGAGATTTTGACAGCCAAATCCGTCGGATTTTGTCCGTCGGATCTTGTCCGAAACTGTTGCATACACACGGTCGTCGGATTTTGTCCGTCGGATCTTGTCCGAAACTGTTGCATACACACGGTCGGACTAAGTTGTCAAAAAATCCGATCATTCAGAACGTGATGACGTAATTTCGTTACGATGGGACTACGTTCAGGCTAGTAGCCAATAGCTTTGATGTAGGAATTTGATCTGAGCATGCGTGGCACTTGGTCCGATCAAAATTCTCTACACATGATCAGAGTATGTCCGATCGAACCAGTTGGTCAGGAAATATTTCCAACATGTTGGAAAATTGGGTCAGACGGATATTCCGACGGAATCAGTCTGATGCATACCACACACAGTAGGATTATCCGACGACACGGTCCGATAGGACACATTCCGACGGATTCTCCGACCGTGTGTACAAGGGCTAAGAATACTTGGGTCTGGTTATAGATACAGCCCAGAAAAGGGTGTCTTTTACCCCAGACAAAGATCAGTTCCGTAAAGGAGCTGGTTCAGGTGGTCAGGTAAAAGAAGGGTCCTTCTATTCGCCTTTGCATAATGTTGTTGGGAAAGGTGGTGGCTTCATTCAAAGCGATTCTCTATGCTCAGTCTCATTCAAGACTGCTGCAAAACAGTATCCTGTCTACCTAGAACAAGAAGGTCCAAGCGCTAGATTTCCCAAAACGTCTGTCGCCAACAGGTGTGCCAGAGCCTCAGTTGGTGGAAGATATCCAAGAATCCGCAGAGGGGGAACCCTTCTTACCAGTTACCTGGAAGATGGTAATAACAGCTGCCAGCCTTTCGAGTTGGGGAGCAGTCCTGGAAGAAGCGACTGTCCAAGGAAAATGGTCCAGAACTGAAAGGACCTTGCCCATCAACATTCTAAAGATTCAGGCAGCGCACCTAGCCCTAAAGGCCTGGACATTCAGGTTGCGGATTTGTCCTGTCAGGATTCAATCCGACAATACCACAGCAGTGGCTTATGTCAATCACCAAGGGGGCACCAGAAGTCATGCAGCCCAGGGAGAGGTAAACCATATCCTAGCCTGGGCATAAAAGCAGGTGCCTGCAATTATCGGCAATCTTCATTCCAGGGGTAGAGAATTGGCAGGCAGACTACTTGAGTCGCCAGAAGTTGTTCCTAGGGGAGTGGTCCCTTCACCTCAAAATCTTTCTGCCTATATGCCAAAGATGGGGGATTCCAGACGTAGATCTGTTAATATCCAGGTTCAACAAAAAAGTAGACAACTTTGTGTCAAGAACAAGGGATCCATATGATACAGATGCTTTGGTGACTCCGTGAGATCTGTTCTCATTGATTCATGCATTCCCTTCTATTCTGCTGCTACAATGACTTCTTTGCAGAATCAAGCAGGGAAAGAAGTACTATTTCTAAGTGGAATCGGCAAGTAATTATTCAAGCTTATGGTTTGAAGGGAAGGTTCCACCCTTTCAAACCAAGGCACACTCCACCAGGGCTGTTAGTGCTTCATGGGCAGTGCATCACCAAGCCTCCATGGCTCAAATCTGCAAGGCCGCAACTTGGTCTTCAGTCCATACATTCACCAGATTCTTTCAGGTGGATGTAAGAAGGCATGAGGCTATCGCCTTTGGGCGCACTGTACTGCAGACAGCAGTATAGGTCCTCAGGCCTGATGGCACCCTACTTTAGTTTGTGTCTCCCTCCCCTCAGTTGGCATTGCTCTGGGACAACCCACATAGTAACTACTATAGCTCTGTGTTCCGTGATGTTCGATTAAGAAAATAGGATTTTTATAACAGCTTACCTGTAAAATCCTTTTCTTTGAAGCACATCACGGGTCACAGAGGTCCCTCTCTTCTTTGGTATACACGTGTATTGCTTTGCTACAAAACTGAGGTACTCCCTGTAGGGGGAGGGGTTATATAGGGAGTTGAACTTCCTGTTTGGGGTGTGCCAGTGTCCATCACCTAAATGTGGCCTATATAACCAACATAGTAACTACTATGGCTCTGTGTCCCATGATGTACTTCAAAGAAAATGATTTTACAGGTAAGCTGTTATAAAAATCCTATCTTAATTGTACTTTAAGATTATCATTGTCAGAACATGCCTGTTTCAGGACTGAGCTGAGAAGTGAGTGAGTGATAAGGATGACAGTGTGGAGCATGCTCCTTCAAAAAGAAGTCAGCAGTGCCTGGTGCCCCCCTAGTTTTCCTAACAAATCCCCTTGGCCTCAGATGTATAACAATATGTACACTTTGTTACATTTTTTAACCAAATATAAACTTATGTGTAGAATGTTGGTACTTCTATCAGTTACACTGGTGACCTAACCAGATCTGTGTTTCTGGTGGTCTGCATATCCCTTGTTATTTTGGACTCTGACTGGTTGTAATACACAGTTGTAGCAAATCAGACCTCACCAATGCATTGCATTCCCTGCAGCCACTACTATGTATCAGATAAACATTCTAAAATGAAAGGAGAACTAGATTTTCAATTTGCTCTAATTTCTTTCTGGTTGCTAAGAATTCAAACTACACAGGTACAAATGCAATCCACAAATTAGGCAGAATGTATTACATTCCATACACAGTGCTCACAAACTATGTATGGCCATATGTTAAACTCGGAATGTATTTTGAATTAATGATTGATTATATATCTATTTGCATAGATATTTCAGAAAATGTATTCAGATTTCTTATAGTATAAGATAATTGGGTTATTTTTATTTTGTGCGTGTTTAATTTCAGAACGCAAGCTATTTAAAGAATACTTAATTGGTAGGTGCTTGTCCTATTATATTTAAATGCTTTGACCTTTGCCTAAAATTAAGCACTCTCTACTACTGCCTATATGCATGCTGCTTATCTGCAGGATGCTTGTAGTAGGTGTGGAAATGTTGAATCTTACCTGGCCCTCAATATTTTTGTGATTGTGAACTAACCAGAAAATGTCTGTCATGGATTTCACAGCACTATTGATTAGCTGCTTTGGGTAACTGCTTATCATTACTTTTTACACTGCGTTAATCAGGTAACTGGATAGTTACAGTCCACTCGGTGGTGTGATTTGACCATTTTTGTTTTCTATATGTTCTCACTGAAAGCTTTCTGATTATGTAAACTGATTTGGTAATCCTCTTACATTTATACTTTTACAAACAGTGGGTTGTTTAGGTAAGAACGTGGTGGAGTCACATGTGATAAGTCTTTAAAAATCTTGCTTAACCACAATGTGTGTTTGAGAACTGTAATGGTACATGTTGTTCAGACACAGGATTGGGTATGAAGATAGATACCAACATGCCCACTGAAATTAAACAGACAATGTTGTTACTTGTTAGGAAATTGACTACCTGATCATCTTTTAGGGTGCACCAACACTGGCATTTTTGCATTTTTTACCATGCCTGGATACGGTCGCCCCCTTGGTTTGGTTAGTTTGTGTAGTGTGAGTGCTCTGAAATGTGCCCAGGACTACTTGGAAGAGGTGGTCCCAGGAATGGTTCACTTGTGGTCCGGTAGGGTTCACTTCTTTGAGAGTACAAACCATACCTCTCCATAAAGCACTGAGCACAGAAGCAGGGATCACTTGGGCTACGTTGGCAGAGGTGATAAAATATGTATGAGACCCCTTAATTTAAATCACAGTGTGAGTGCAGACCAGCAGGAAGGTGGGAAGGAGGGACGGTCAAACTTCAAACTCGGGTATGGTTCAGTTCAATCATGGTTAGTATGAGTGCACCCTTAAACACATGTCAATGCTGTTGAGTGCTGTCAAGGTTCAATGGAACATAAAGCATGGATTAGTTCTGTAATGATCTAGTAGAACAGTGTTGACCTATATCAGTATTTACACAGTGTGTTAATTATTTCTTCTTTTGTTTTCCTTTTCTGGTTACCTTTGAGCATTTGCTCTTTCTGTGATTGATGGATTTTCCTGGTCAAAAAAGAACATGCCAATGTTCATGGTGTGGTATGGAATAGTGTAGCAGTGCCCGGAGCAGACAACAAATAAAAAGATGCCTTGTAGACATTGTTGGGGTTACTTTATCCTGGGGGTGTATGGCACCATTAGCTGTGCTTCCCCTGAGGGGTTTTGAGTGATCCTCCTCAATGTAGTTAAGACAAGGAGGGAGAATTCCTTGTTCTCCTTATGGATAAGAACAGCCAAGGGAGAAAGTGCTCTGAAGACAACAAATTAGTACTCGGAAGGCATCTAAAAGTTGGGCCCTCTGGCTTGTGCTGCCACAGCCCACCCATTGGTTCCTGCTGCCATTGGTTCTTGCTGCTACCAATCACAGTCAGTGAGCATATAAGCCTTGCTGTGTGGGGGGAACCCCACTGCATGGGGCATTTTTATTTTTCCTGGAGTTCAGCTTTTATTTTAGGGGAATTGTTAGGTGACCCCACAGGAGACCTGGGGAGATGGGTGATTTGCTGTCCGTAACTGATGTGGGGCATTGAAAAACTCATGTCCCAGTGATGTTCATGTACCTGGAGAGGCACTTTTGTTGTGGTAACAGGGTCAAGGCCTACCTTGTGATGTCCAATCTGTGATGGCAGAAGAGGCAAAAAAACATAAAATAATTTTTTTTTTTTAAATGCACACAATGTGTGTTGTGTCTACTGAGCAGTGTTGCCAACCTATCAGATTGAAATTTACTAACACGACACCCAAAATTTACTGGCACAGCCAAGTAAAAGTTA
Organism: Lithobates pipiens; assembly: GCF_037356315.1. Lineage (NCBI taxonomy): Eukaryota > Metazoa > Chordata > Amphibia > Anura > Ranidae > Lithobates > Lithobates pipiens. Next base: position 420,931,726 of record NW_027507718.1, read on the forward strand.
CAAAATTACAGCTGTAAGTACAAGTGTCAGTATTTAGGCTTTAATAGTACAATATGCAATTGGCAATGTGATTTAAGGTACATATTAAGGCAAAAAACATATTTCTTAATTTATTTTGCTATATAGTAAGACGCTCAGGGACAGGACTCAGGAGGACAAGAAATTAGAATGGGCAGGCGCACACACATGAAATTGACTTTTACAGTGACACTGACAGCAGTGTGCAGCAGCACAGATAATGATGACACCTCACTGTCATGACACGTCCCCTCCTGAGTCACAGTGACAGTTTCTCTCCATGCCAGGGACCTTCAGTCCACTCCAGTACAAACAACACTGACAGTACTGCTCCCGGCTTGCCTTGCTTCCATCCTTAACACGAGGCTTCGGCCACTCTCTTTGGCTCCCTTGCATCATGGAATCACACGAGATGCCTCCGTCAGAACCGACCCCCCGCTGCCACCGCCTTAACTTACTGTAGCAGGCAGTTGGATGGCCTTTTCCAGCTCCGGACCAGAACTGTGCATATGTGAGCCGAGCGGCACAGCCATAATTTTTACTGGCAACCTTTTCTTGGTACTGCAACACTGCTACTGAGGAATGTATGTAAATGAAAGGTTTTATGTTCGCTTGAGGCTGCATTCACACCTGAGCGTTTTCAGCTCATAAACCACTCATAAAATGCCCAAAAAAATGACTGAAAGACGCCCACCTAGCAAAATCCCTATAATTTCAATGACACCTGTTCACATCTGAGCGTTTTGTCACCTGAAGTAAAACGCCTGAAAAACTCCCTAAGCTCGAAAAACAAAACGAGCTTCTTGGGGCAGATTACAGGTGTTTTTCTGTCTTTTACATTGGTGACCTGAACAAAATCGTGGCAAAATCACAGTAAAAACATGCAACTTTGTACCGCTCAGATGTGAATGCAGCCTTAAGGAAGTGCAGAGATCAATAGTGCAATACATATGTTTATCACCAATAGAACAGTAATGAGATGAAGTCTGATTGGTTTCTATTGATCACTGCATATTGCATGTGCTCACAGTCTTAAAATGACCTCATCTATAATCACATATAATCCAGGATTGCTTTTAAACCTTCTCCACAAAATGGGTCTGTGTATAACCACATAGACACTTGAGAGTCTGGGGCAATTCTTTATTTTAGAGCAAAATATGTTTTACCATGTTTTTAGATGCAATCATTCATTGTTGCCTACATTTTGTAGCTTGACTATGTGACCCAGACAGATTGCATACAGTTGTCCTTATATTTTCAGATCCTCTTTGCTGTCTGGACCAAATTTGTTAGCTTGCAGATCTGTCCTATTTGGCAGATATTTAAAGCTGATGACTTTTTGTCATCAATTTTTTTTTTTTTTACTTTCTCAATACAAGTTTTTTCAGTTTTGCAATACAAACTGGAAGCATCTCCCTTCTTTCTGATATAATTATAAAAAAGATAATTGTTATAGTTATAAATTAGATCATTTTATTGATATATTTTCCAGCTATTCTTTTTGCATATTATAAAATAAAACAACAGTGGGAGCCAATATATTCGAATTTCCCGAATCACTCTGAATTACAGAATGTGGAAATGATTTACTAATGATAGAGACCAAGATTGATACTGTTCCTGTTTTTGTCAGCCAGATCAGACATTTCCTAGTGCCTAGGAATTTATGACAGGTGATACTGTCATGTGACATGTCTTGTGTCATGTGACATACCTGCCAAATATTACTCATACAGCTAAACCTTTAGTAGATATTACAAGCAGTGTATGGGCCATGGAAACCACTTGTCAGTTTATACAGTTTCTGGATCACAGGTATATATCCTAATGTAACTATTATAATATGGTTTTACTTTAAATTAAAGTAATTGAAATTAGTGGTGCCTGTTTGATAAACAAAACCTTTGCTGCCAGATTCCAACCATTTACTATGGTTTTATTGTAGTACACAGCATTATTCTCATGAATCGATCGATATACACCTGTGATTGAATCAGATAAGAGTGCATAAACCCAAAAGCAAACCTTTATTATATTGCAGCGTACCAATGCTTAGATAAGGTGCCTGCATTCGTTTTCCTTTTTTAGGCTTTTATTTTTACCTGTTGATCTGGCCAGTAAGTCTGTTGTTTTTCATCAGAACAAGCTATCCTGCAGATGCAGAATTTAGATGGTTGAGGCAAACCTTTAACCACTAACAGGGGTGCTTACAAAGATTAGGTTTATTTAAATTTAGCTATGTAAAAAACTTTATCCCAAAAGGAAAAAAAAAATGTTTGTTGAAACTGCTTCTAAAGTGTGAGCTGGAGTTTGGCTTCAATTTTGAGTGCATCTAAATCTGCTAGTACATCTAACACTCTAACACTCCCCTGCCCCTAGACTGAAAATGCTTCTGTCCAAAGGTGACATTTAAGAATAAGTAAATTGCAATTTATTACATTTTTGTGTTTTGGCTTTAATAACACTCAAATCAGTAGGGTGTTTGTCAAAGAGGAAGAACTCTAGGCAGTTTTTTCATGCCTACTGTATAGATCTATTTCTTCCTAGTGCGACCAAACGGCCTACTTCATAGACGCACTTTTGCATGGTTGATCATGTGTCTACAATAGAACATTAAATCAGTAAGGCCTCATGCACACTGAATGTTATATTAACGCTTTAAAATGCGTTTTATTGCGTTTTTAATTTTTTTGTTTTGTTTTTTGTCAATGGGATCAAAAACATTAAAAAATGCTGGTGAGCTGCATTTTTGAGCCTTCATCTGCATTTATGTTCATTTTTTTGGCTTTTTTTTAACGTTAGAGCGTTTTTACAGTTGAAAAACTCCTCCCAGAAACCACTAGTTATGGGGTTTTTTTTTACAGGCAAAAACACATGCATGGACTCATAGGATAACATTCTGGAGAGTTTATTGACTGTAGAAAAAAAACATCTGAAGCCAAAAACTGACCCTTTAAAAAAAAAAGAAATATATATATATATATATATATATATATATAGATATATATATATATATAGATATATATATATATATATATAAAAGGTCCTTAAGTGCACTGTGTTCGGGTTCCGGACACAGTGCACTTATGGGAAGTGCCACGTCTATGCAATCACGAGATTGCAGATGCGGCACTTCATTTGCGGCCTTTTGTCCCGCCTTGCGGCGCTTTCCAAAGCGCCGAGTAGCTTCCGACCAGCGCTAGTAGTATCTATTATTATGGCTGGGTGGCTTGATTGACATCTGAGATAGATTTCACTTCCTGTTTTCTCTCTCCCATTGCTCCCGAGAGAGAAAACTAGAAGTATGCGGAGCGAACTCCTCCATCGCCACTGCCAGTGGAAGGAGGCACAGCAGGAGAGGACAACACAGCAAAGTAAGTACCGCTGTGCCGGTCCGGACCTCCCATGTAGAAGGGGGGAGGGGGGTTTGATGTGACGCAGGCTGCATTTGATATGACACAGGCTGTATTTGATGTGACATAGGCTGCATTTGATGGGACAGAGGCTGCATTTGTTGGGACAGAGGCTGCATTTGATGGGACACAGGCTGTATTTGACGTGACATAGACTGTATTTGATGGGACACAGGCTGCATTTAATGGGACACAGGCTGCATGTAAGGAGAGACTGCGCTGGGGGCACCTGATGTAAGGATGGACTCTTCTGGGGGCACCTGATGTATGGAGGGACTCTGCTGGGAGTACCTGATGTAAGGACGGACTCCGCTGGGGACACCTGATGGCATCTGGTGGCAGGCGACAAACTCAGGGCTCCCACTGATTCTGCCTTATGCTGAGTTTAATGATAATAATGGTGCCGGGATGATTAAAGTGCTAACACCGGGCATTTGGAATATCTTTATCTGCTGATTGTTAAACTTTCTGGAATACACATATTTCTATTGTTGTGTAGGATCTAGGCCTGCTGTCCCTCCATCCCTCTCTCCCTCTCCCTCCATCCCTCGTTCATCTCAGACGCTAACCACACCACCTTAGAGCCACACCCACTATTTCACTGAAACCATGCCCCCTTTTTCACCAAGTGGGAGAGGTCAAAAAGGAAGGGGGTGGGGTCAGGCCCCTCATACTAAAACTTCACCAGCCACCACTGCATATATTGTTTACATTATATTGCATAGAGTTGCTCTCCTTTGAGTACTACTTATATGTACTAAAATAAAAAAAAAGTTTGCTTTGCTATAAGAGCCCCTTCCTCACGAATAGTGTCTTTATAATATTTTTACCAAATTATCCACTGAACCAGGAGTTACATGATCGATTATGCAGTTATGATACAAAAAGGTACATCATGCCAGGTCCCTAAAGAAAACCTGTGTTAAGCCTTCATGCCAGGTCCTGACAGTAAACAACAGGGTTGCCTTGCTGCCACCCTCCCCAGCAGCACATACTCAACTTTCCTTTACTTCCTCAGTACTCCAGTACTTCCTCAGTAACTTTTGCTGAGAGTGAAGAAAATACCTGTTATTGCCTGGTATCATAGTTCTCAACTGTCCCTGATTTTGAGGGACTATCCCTGTTTTGGAGCAATGTCCCTCTGTCCCCCGTTCCCCCTCATTTGTCCTTCATTTTGGTCTGATCTATATAGATTTATACAAAATGCACTTTTTATCTTTCAAAAAGTGTTTCCCAGTGCTAAACCTTTCATCCAATTTCTAAATTGCTGCACTTGTAAATTTTAAAAGCCAATATAAAGGAATAGTAGTGGTAAAAAAAATCTCTTGTGTATTCAACTAACCTTTTTTTTTGGTTAATTCTCCTTTAAGGGGGGCATGTCCTCTGCCTACATACGTTTGCTAGTAGGTGTCCAATCTCAAAATGTTGGGAGGTATGTGGTATGGAGAGGCTTGTGATTCACTTTCTGTGACCGCAGTTTTGTCTGGTCATTGGCCCAACACTGTCACATGGGGAGCTCTGTGTAAGCTCCAACTGGAGCAACTTTAGAGATCACGCTGGGCTTCTTTCCTTGGTTCTGGGGGCTGAACAGATTGTCAGGGGAGATCAGTAGGTGCAGCAGAGTTGTAGGTGGAGTAATTTCTCCAACCAGCTGCTTCATTACTCATTTAGTTAAAGCAGAACTTAAAGGGGTTGTAAAGGTAAATGTTTTTTCACCTTAATGCATTCTATCTGACAGTCCCGGCGCCCCCAGCCCTCCCGTTTTACTTACCTGACCCCTTGAAAATCCCGCGCTCGTCCCCCGACGTCCTTTCCACCGTTCAGCATGGCCGCTGATTGGCTGGAGTGGATGGATGGAAAGCAGTGCAGCCATTGGCTCGCGTTGCTGTCAATCACATCCACTGACGCGGAGCGCCGGGGGCGGGGCCGTGTGATACAGCGAGCGGCTATAGCCGCCGGCTGTATCACGGGAGTGCGCCCGCAGATGCTTCTCACCATGCGAGGGAGCTTGCATGAACGTGAGAAGCATCTGTGGGAGGAAGCAGAGACAGCTGCCGAGAGACCCCAGAAGACCAGGTTCAGGGCCACTCTGTGCAAAACGAGCTGCACAGTGGAGGTAAGTATAACATGTTTGTTATTTTAAATAAATAAAAAAATTCCCTTTACAATCCCTTTAAGAACTAAAAATGGAAGCTCCACTCTTTCTATTCCTTCACTCCTCTGCCATTAATGCAACTTTTTTTTTAAAAAAATTCCCTTTACAATCCCTTTAAGAACTAAAAATGGAAGCTCCACTCTTTCTATTCCTTCACTCCTCTGCCATTAATGCAACTTTTTTTTTTTGGGAGCAGATATATAGTTTTGACAGGTACTTGCTCCCACTTCTGCTCAGATCTCCTAGGAAGTTTGCTCCTCCTCTCCTCCGACTGCCCACAGCCTCCTGGGACACTTCACAAGTCCCAAGAGGCTGTGGGACTATTCACAAGGTGCAGCCCAGCTTGAGCATGCGTAGTGGGAAGCCGGTGTTCAATCGTGGAATGCCTCCCATCGAAAAATGCCCCCAATGGGTATGCGCATGCGCAGTAACATACGCCACTCCAGCTGATATGTTAATCAGCTGGCGTGACGTCAACACAGTGCATGCAGAGATTGTCGGAGGCATTTTTCAATGGGAGACACTATTTGACAGGCAGTATTCAAAGCTATGCAAACAGCGGAGGGAAAACGTACTTGTCAGATTGTGCCTCGCTGTTGCGAGGCGAGTATTCCGTGTGCTGAAGGGTGGGTTTTGTCTGTAGGACAGGACGGGTTTGGTGTGGTGTGTTTTGCCTGTGTCTTAGGATGGATTGCAACACAGACAAAACCCGCACTTCAACCCACCCACAACCTGCCCCCCAACACCAAGGCTCAATCTGACAACTACGTTCTCCGCCCCCGCTGTTTGCATAACGTTGGATAATGCCTCCAACGATTTGCGCATTGCGCTGTGTTGGCCTCACGGTAGCTGATCAAGATATCATGTGGAGTGATGTTACTTGGCATACGCAGACCCATCGGGGGCATTTTTGGACAGCAGGCATTGCTCTATAGAACACCGGCTGTGAAGGAGTTACAACTGGCTTTCCAAAGTCAACATGGTCATTCCAGGGACCCAAAGACTAGTGAAGAACTGATCTGGATGGAGACAGCACTGAATCCTTGGACAGGTAAATGGCCTTTTATTAAAAGTCAGCAGCTGCAGTATTTTTAACTCCCAGCATTTATTTATCTTTTATTGACCAAAGATCCTCTTTAAAATACCACATACTTTGGGGGATTTATGAGAACTGGAGCTGACAGAATCTACTTCTATCTTCAGCTTGTTCAGGTTGTTTTGAAAAAAAAAAAGATAGAAGCCGATTGGTAGCCATGGACAGCCGCTGGCTGCTCATTCTGACCAATAAAAACTCCATCCACACTAAAGTTCACGATTGGACGAATCCACCTGCTGGGGTATTGTTTTCTGACAGCTACAGGCACCGATTGGCAGAATACCCAAAAAGTGTCCTTGTGGGCCCTGAAGGAGTGCTCTTTCCTATGATTGTATGTTTGCAGTGCTAGTGCCATGTTATGTAACTGGATGCCCTTTATGAATTTATGCTTAAACCACTTGGTTGTTATAATTCCATTCTTGTAAAAATAAAGATTTATAAAAATAAAAAAAAGAATACCCAAGAAGTTGCTGCATCTGATTGGATGCAGCTGCTGTTCATCTGGCAATCTTTCACCTGGCGTCTTTGAATTTTAAGGCAGAAGGTGGGAAATTGGCACAGTGTTTGGCCAGCTTGACCCTTCCATACTCTATCCCAAACTAGGGGCACACTTCAATAGATTGGATTAATAAAAACAAAACAAAAAAACATGCATACTCACCTCCTGAGTGTGATGCTGCAGCTGTTCCCTGTCAACTCTAAGCCTTAGAACTGAGCGATCATATGACCACTGATTGCTCAGTTCTCAGTCCTTTCTGAGCAGAGAGTGATGACTGTTAGTCATGGGCTGTCTGCTCTGCCCCTCCAGCACCGAGTAGGAGAGGGGTGGGGAGCTGCTGGCTCAGGCTCTTAGTGGCATGCTGCCAAACAAGCGTCTGGGTCAATCCCAATATTATTGTTAGGATTCTTCCAGAGCCTGAAACAGCTTTGTGACATCAGCTGTCAGTGGACTTTAGCCTGCTGTCAGCTGATTCTGGGTCACAGGAGAGCACTCCTGAGACCCACAAGAGATTTATGGCTAAACAAACTTTGTCCTTACTTCTCTTTTAGGAACATTTTTGTTTTTTTAATTAAGATTCAATTTAGCTTTAAGTTTTTACAGAGATGGATTCTATTCTCTGTGACACCTTTATTTGAACATGTTTTCCTTAACTGCTTGCTGACCACCTGACGTATGACATATGACATATGACATATGACGTAGCTCTGTTCTGTCAGTGGGGATGTGCTGGATTTTGTTTCCCTGCAAAACCAACACATCCCTTAGTAAAAACAGCACCAGGCACCTTTGATCACCCTAGATGTTAACCCCTTCCCAACTAGTGTCATTAGTACAGTGACAGTGTATATTTTTAGCACTGATCACTGTATTCATTTAAAGTGGAGGGCCACCCTGAAAAAAAAAGAGCATTAATATTATTAAAAAAATGTTTAAAAAAAACATTTGAACAAAAAAATTTTTTTTTACCTGGTCAGAAATCCCTGTTGCTAGGCAGTCTTCCTAATCTGCCTTATTCCTGCTCCTCGTGATCTTCTGTCTTCTGGGTAATGGGGAACTGTGTGTTCCCTAACACAGCGTGTCCCATTCACAAAGCGGCGCGCGACTTGCACATGGGCAGTAGGAAACGGAGGGCTCCACTGCCTATTTCCCTTAGTATGAATGGCGGCGCTGGGACCCGAGAGCCGAGGGACATGTCGGCCTCGGCGGCCGACATCGCAGGCGTCCTGGAAAGGTAAGTCTCCTTATTAAAAGTCAGCAGCTACTTTTTTTTAGCTGCTGACTTTTAAAAAAAAATTTTTTACAGCTGAAACACCGCTTTAAAGAGCTTCAGTGATTGGCTCCAAAGTGTGCCACATCCCTAGGTAACAAAGAATAAGAAATTCCCCTGGAGGTGGGACTTTAAAGACACTACTACATTGTGTTTAGTGCCTTTAAAGTCCCGCCTCCAGGGGAATTTCTTGTTCTCCGATCACTGTATTAGTGTCACTGGTTCCCACAAAGTGTCAAAAGTGTCAGTTAGTGTCAGACTGCCCACCATACTATCACAGTCCTGCTATAAGTCACTGATCGCCTCTATTACTAGTATATAAAATAAATAAATAAATAAAAATTCCAGTATATATACCATAGTTTGTAGACGCTATAATGTTCGCACAAACCAATCAATATACGCTTATTGGGATTTTTTTTTTACTAAAAATATGTAGCGGAATACATATTGGCCTAAATTCATGAAGAAATTAGATTTTACATTTTTTATTGGATATGATTTATAGCAGAAAGTAAAAAATATTGGGGTTTTTTCAAAATGTTCTGCGTTTTTTTTTTTTTTTTTCGTTTATACCACCAAAAGACAGCTCTATTTGTGTGAAAAAAAATTATATACTTTTCATTTGGTGCACAATTGTCAGTTAAATTAACGCAGTGCCAAAAAAGCAAAAAAATGGCCTGGTCATGAAGGGGGTAAATCTTCTGGTGGTCAAGTGGTTAAATACAACAGTTCCAAAAAGTTGGGACTCTCTGTAAAATGTAGATACAGAACTGAATGCAATGATTTTCAAATCTCATTAAACATTATTTTATTCACAATAGAAAATAGAAAACATATCAAACTAAGAAAATGTACCATTTTAAGAAAAAAATATAGTAATTTTGCAGATCATTGCATTCTGTTTTTATGTAGAGTTTGCACAGCGTCCCAACTTTTTTGGAATTGGGGTTGCACTTTAAATGAAATAATAATTCAAACATGTTTGTTTAACATGCAAGTCAGTAAGTCTTTTGCTGGATAAATCAGTATAATGCTCTCTTAGCACTTCCATTTCTCTGTTGCCTTTACCTGCAGTAAGCTGTAGGAGAGAATGACTGATTGCTTTTTTAAGAGCCTCCTAAGTTAAGTTTATTTAGCACTGACGAAAATTCTTTACTGTCTGGAAGGAGAGTTGTGCAAAGTTGTGCACCCGGCTGGATCTTCTAAAAAAGGGCCACAGTATGATCCCAGCTTGCTTTCTGGTGCAATCATTTTCTATAGTTGCAGAAATTCACAACTTACATTTTTGTGCAAGATTTTCTAATTGAAACATACACTATATTGTCAAAAGTATTGGGACGTTTGCCTTTACACACACATGAACTTTAATGGCATCCCAGTCTTAGTCGGTAAGGTTCAATATTGAGTTGGCCCACCCTTCACAGCTGTAAAAGTTTCAACTCTTCTGGGAAGGCTGTCCACAAGGTTTAGGAGTGTGTCTATGGCAGTGATTCTCAACCAGGGTTCCTCCAGAGGTTGCTAGGGGGTCCTTCAGCTTTGGGCCATTTCTGCCTCTCGGATAAGTTCCCACTGACACCGTTGATCTTTTTAGCTATCTGTAAGAAGGTCATTCTCCCCAATGACCACAAGTGTAGGGACCATTCTTACCACTGACCATCACACTAATGTATTGTGAGTTGTAGATTTCTAATTTTTAGCAGGGGTTCCCCGAGACTGGAGAACTATTTCAAGGGTTCCTCTGTGTTGAAAAGGTTGAGAAAGGCTGGTCTATGGGAATGTTTGACCATTCTTCCAGAAGCACATTTGTGAGGTCAGGCACTGATATTGGATGAGAAGGCCTGGCTCGCAGTCTCCACTATCTATCAGGTTGAGGTCAGTACTCAGTGCAGGCCAGTCAAGTTTCTCCACCCCAAAGTTGCTCATCCATGTTTATATAGACCTTGCTTTGAACACTGGTCCAAATCATTTGGTGTAAGTGGGGATTATGGTGTGGGGTTGTTTTCAGGGGTTAGGCTCGGCCTCTTAGTTCCAGTGAAGGGAACTCTTAAGGTGTCAGCATACCAAGACATTTTGGACAATTTCATGCTCCAAACTTTGTGGGAACAGTTTTGGGATGGCCCCTTCCTGTTCCAAGATGCATAAAGCAAGGTCCATAGTGGAGGAACTTGACTGGTCTGACCTCAACCTGATAGAACATGTTTGGGATGAATTAGAGCAGAAACTGTGAGCCAGGCCTTCTCTTCCACATCAGTGCCTGACTTCACAAATGCACTTCTGGAAGAATGGTCAAACATTCCCATAGACACACTTCTAAACCTTGTGGACAGCCTTCCCAGAAGAGTTGAAGCTGTTATAGCTGCAAAGGGTGGGCCAACTCAACATTGAACTCTATGGACTAAGACTGGGATGCCATTAAAGTTCATGTGCGTGTAAAGGCAGCCATCCCAATACCTTTGACAATATAGTGTAGGTCAGTTCATCAAAACAGATCTTTATGGGATAACTTCAGATGTTAGTGCAGTTGTCCTTTAAATATTACTTTTAAGCTGGGTATACACTAGTAGAACTTCAAATGAAAATTTGTACGAAAATTCCCAGAACATTCAAAAGTAGTTCAGGATTTTAATATTTGATTCTAGAATGAATAGACTTTATCGAACGAAAGCCACGTATGCTGTTAGAAATTCATACATTCGAGAAGAAAATTTCCATCCTGCTCCCTCAAATTTTGTCGTCACTGCGGCTGAAAAATGAATGTCGATCGGACCCCACTAATGATTATAAAAATGAACAAAGACATGTATGTACTCCGGAGTGTATGGGTGTGCTGTACTGATTGTCTGATGTACTAAGCCATTTCATGTCTGGGCTGTGTTCACCTAAAATGCCCAATAAGGTTTAGAAGAAATATGTGTCTGCGCAAAGGCCACAGGAAATTCGCAGCATTGAGATAAAAAAGCAAAAAGCAAAAAAGGGTGAAAGCTGAATTTTCTAAAATAAAAAAAAAAATCCTTCAATTTTATATGTTATGTCGGTTATATTAGGTTAAGATTTAAATCTACTTGAACATAAAACAAAATTCTAGCTAATTTTGCATATCTATTCTTGAGTAACATTTGCCCTAAAGAAGGGTTTTGATTGTTGTAGTTCATTTACAGATTTGTAAATACTCCCTCTAGTGGTCATCAGTTTTACAACTGTTGAGCTTAAAGTGGAACTATGGGCAAATTACATATTTGATGCAGTTTGTTAAGCGCTTTAATGCAGCAGTCTTTGTTTTATTAACTGTTGATCCTGCCAGAAAGTCCATAAAATTGGCAGCTGGACAGTGTCTGCATCCAGTCTGATGCAGCTGCTGTTTGGGTATTTTGACAGCTGCCGGAATCTATTGGTGTATGGTCAGTTTGAATGGAGGAATCTCTGCTGCCAGCTATTGTATTCGAGTAGCACTTGAATATCTCAATAGTAACTGCATCTGACAGGATGCAGTTACTGTTCAGCCAACAATTTTCCTCCCATCCCCTTTGATTTTTTACTTGCTTGCTGCACCAATCAGCCATAACTTTATGACCAGCCACCTAATATTGAGTAAATCCACCTTTTGCCACCAGGCCTGGCCTGTCAAGGTAGGGATGCCACTAGATCTTTCTAGCTGGGTTCACATATATGCAAATTAAATGCATTTTTAATCACATCCAATTTGCATGACATGTGAATGTGACCGGCTTTTAATGGAGCCGGTTCACACATGTCCGGTGGCGGTTTTGAAAATGGTTCTGTACGTTTTTGGGTCCGGTTCAGGTGCCAATTCAGGGAGAAATGCGCACCTGAATCGCACCTGAAACGGTGAACAGAAACGCACCGGACTTCCGTCTGCAAACCACAGCCGCACCTGTGTGAACCCAGCCTGAAGGTATGCTGTGATATCTGGAATCAACCATTAGTAGCAGATTGTGGGCGAGTGGCCCTGAATGTACACTGTCAATGTTTGGGGGCCATACACCTGCATCCACACGCCTGTCAAATGAGGATCTGAGGCTGCGTTCGTACAGCTGCTGTATCCCCATAGTATAGCATAGGCTGCCTGCACACAGCAATAGCCACATTAACCGCTTGCCGACCAGCCACTGTCATTATACTGCAGCAGGTCAGCACGTTCCCGCGAGCCATTGTAGCTATACATCGGCTTCTTTAAGCGGGATAGAAGGCTCGTGCACACGCCCACTGCACTGCAGGGGTGCCGATACTCGTGGCTGACGGTCGCGATCACCGCCGGCCACAAGCGATCGCAGGCACAAGAGGCAGAACACGGACCTGTGTGTCTGTAAACACACAAATCCCTGTTCTGGTCTGTGAGGAGAGACAGATCCTGAGTTCCTAATAGCTAGGCATCACAATCTGTCATCCCCTCTAATCAATCCCCCCCCCCCACAGTTAGAACACACAGCCAGGGAACACAGTTAACCCCTTGATCGCCCCCTAGTGTTAACTCCTTCCCTGCCAGTGACATTTATACAGTAATCAGTGCAATTTTATAGCACTGGTCGCTCTATAATTGTCAATCGTCCCAAAAATGTGTCAAAGGTGTCTGATGTGTCCGTTATAATGTCGCAGTCACAAATAAAATCGCAGATTAATAATAATAAAAATGCTATAAATCTATCCCCTATTTTGTAGACCCTATAACTTTTACACAAACCAATCAATATACGCTTATTGCGATTTTTTAAATCTGTAGAAGAATACAGATCGGCTTAAAGTGAGAAAAATATGTGCTTTTTTTAAAAAAAATTGGGGATATTTATTATAGCAAAAAGTACAAAATACTGTGTTTTTTTTTTCTTTTCAAAATTGTCGTTCTTTTTTTGTTTATAAAAAAATAAAAACTGCAGAGGTGAGCAAATACCACCAAAAGAAAGCTCTATTTGTGGGAAAAAAAAAGACGCCAACTTTTTTTGGGGGGTACAGCGTCAATTGTCAGTTAAAGTGACGCAGTGCCGTATTGCAAAAAATGTTCTGGTCATTGAGCAGCCAAATCGTCCGGGGGCTGAAGAGGTTAAAAAAAAAAACACTTGCACACTGTGAATGAGCCTCATTTACACACAAAACTTTTTATTAATTCAATCCAGTTTTATCTTTTACATTTAGTGCAAATTTTCTAAGTTATATTAGGTTTGTGTCCGTCAGTAAGGATTTTAGTGTATTTTAAGTGGAAATATTGTTTTGATATGTTTGGGGGGGCTGCCAAGTAGGCTGTACAGGACTTAATGATTTCCCCCTGGTTTGCACCGCTGTCTACGTATGCGCCGTAGACAGCGGTGCCCATTTTCGGGCAAATATCTCCTAAACCATATAGGTTTAGGAGATATTGCTTGGACCTACAGGTAAGCCTTAATCTAGGCTTACCTGTAGGTCCAAGTTGTTTGGAAGGGTTTACTTCCTCTTTAACTTAAATTCAGTCTGTAAACAAATCTTACTTTTTCTATTGTAGCTACTAGCTAGCATGTACTTTTTTTTTATTTTTGTTGTATAAAACAACTGAGATTTGCAATGAAATTGTTTTTAAAAACATGAAATGTTATTGCAATGTTTTAGTGGTCTGCACAAAATACATTGTAAATAAGTAATCAACAAAAGGAAAGCACTCTGCAATTTACTGATAAATTTCTGGGAAAGAAGTGAGGGTTCAGCAAACCTATTATCGAAAAATTCTATTTTTACCCCCCCAAAAAAAAAAAAACTTGCTGACCTCAGCTGACTCACATCCATGAGTTCTTCATACTTCCGCACAATGTGACAGAGAATTAAGACGAATAAATATTTCCTCTCTTGCAATAAACAAGTAAAGGTAACTATTAAAGAATCAGCATTTCTGTGGCTTTAAAGTGAATATATATTTTCTAGCAGAAAATATTATCTTTAGTTTATTAATATATATCATTTAGTAAATATGGACATGTATTATTCTACACACTTAGTTTATTTGTAGGGTTATAGTATTTATTTAAAACGTATCTTTGGTTAAAATGTAAAATCATATATTAATTTCCAGATTGTATTTCAATTATTTCTAGCAATGTGCAGTAACACATGTAATCAACCCATATTTGGAGTAATTTGAAGGGAATTTCTTGGAACATGATTACATGATCATGATTACATGATTCAGATGAGCCTGCCATCCCGAGAAGTGGTGCTCATTGCATCTGATTGGATGCAGCCACTGTTTGGCTCATGGCAAAGCTGACCATTGATGATGTGTTGGAAGCCTTGGGTGTGTTGGGCAGATCGCTGACAACACCTTTCAATGTGACAAATCTTGAAATCACCAAACTTGCTCTGGAGTTAAAGGGAATGCACATCCACCAGATTTCATATTTTACTAGCACAAAAATGCCTCTAGTACCATTAGAAATAGTATTGTTCGAAAGTTTTAATCATTAAAATGCATGTAAACCCTAACAAAGAACTTCTTTTATTTGTTAAATTTTTCTCACCATTAAAATCTTTTCGTTGGATGTGCAAAAAAAAAACTATAGATCTCCTGCCTAAAATCTTATAAGCCATGCTTTCTCGATACTCTTATCAGTTAGATTGTTTCCATTTATAGCCTAGTACACAGCATTATTTTTTTTACGTTTCAACCAAAAAAAAAAAACCTGACAGCTCAGTTCGGAGCCGCTGTACTAACAATCTGAGGTTAGTAAAGCGATCTCCCCTGCTGAGCTATTGTGTTCTGACAGCCCCCCGATCACTCTAGTCAGCAATCTCAGCCATTGGCTGAAAATGTTCATCTGGAACTGGTCAGCCACTGGTTTTCCAGCATGCACATCTGACAGAAGTCGGCTGAACGACATTTGGCCCATGTGTACTAGGCTTAAGGGCTACAGAACATCTCCCCCCACCCAATCCCAAGTTAGGTAGAAGAAAAAGAGGGGGGAAGGTTTTCTGTAGCCCTGTCCTAAGCTGCCAAAGCTGTTCCTCCATAGATACAGCATGGTGAGTGAGTGTTGGCATCCTAGGAAGTTTGTTAATGGTAGGACCACATAAAGAAAAAAAAAGTCTGAAAAGAAAACAAATGCGGCCACCACATTTATGCTCTGGTGAAGCTATTTTTGTTCTTGGTTTTAGATACCCTTTAAAGTGCATCTAACCCTACAATGTGAACTCTAGTCTATGGCTGTCTCTTATGTCGCATACAAGGTATAATAGCCATCTGTTAAAATGATCTTTATATAAAATGGTAAAAGGGCAAAGTGTTTGTGCAGAGTTCTATTTAGAAATCATCTCACTACTCTAAACTAAACTTGCTCTATGTACCTACACCATCCAGGGCCGTCTTTAAGGCAGGGCAAAAGGGGCAGCTGCCCTGGGCCTTGTCATTGTTGTGGGGCCCAAAGCAGCTGCCTCATACTTGCCAACTATCCCAGTTTACATTCCCTTGTCCCTTGAAGTTTTAGTCCTGTGCTGCTACTAATGCTGCCCAGCTCTGCCCTATTGTTGTGTACAGATGACTCACCTGCAGACCTGCGTTTACATGTAAATAACTGGCATTCATATGTAAATAGAAGTGACATGCATATGTAAATAGCCGAGGCTAACTGCATTGATATGTAAATAAAGGCAGCATTCATAGGTATATCATGCCCCCCTGCAGTGAGGACAAGTTGTGCTGTAACCTATAGCAATCAGTGAGCAGTATTACTGTACAGCAATCTCTAGCAGCCAATCAACAAGCAGAAATGTGCTGTAACCTCTAGCAACTAATCAGTGAGCCTTAAGGAGTGCTGTAACCTCTAGCAACCAGTCAGTAAGCAGTAATGATATGCTGTAACCTCTGGAAACCAATCGCAATCGCTGCCTGATCTGATACAGTAAACTGATTTTAAGTCTAGCTGCTATTTATTGTATGTCTCAGAGAAGGTGGAGAGCGAAATTGCATGGGGGGAGGGGGGCACTAAGAACATTTTTGCCCAGGGTCCAATAAATATTAAAGACGGCCCTGTATTCAGTAAGCTTATTAAAAAGGGTTCTAATTCTGTGCAAAGTGCAGTGATGTAAACTCATGTTTAATGGGTATAGAAAGCAGTGTACCAATTCTGTAGATCTGTAGCTCTGCTAGGAATCATGTTGACCTCAACTGCTACTAAAGTACCCAGGACAAGATTTTCCCGAAGCCAACACATTTCATGCCCTAGGGTGGCAGGGCACACCTATAGTCAAAGAGCAAAAGTTCTCCTGTTTTGCCAAATACACTTGCAGCTGTGTTTAGTCCATTCCAAGTATAGATCTCATTATGTGAATGAAAGTAAATAATCTTTTATATGTATATACATTGCCTAACACTTCTAAGCAGCCATAACTTTATTTTCCAGGCATCCCAGATGAACAGGGAGTACAAAGGTCTGTCAGGTAGAGCTGTGTGGTGACAGCACCTCCTAAGCCAACATTAAACAAACACTAGAGTCCTCGGTGTCCTTGAGGTCTGCGTATTGAAACTCGGCCCACTTGACAGAATCAGTCTGAAAGCACAAGACCTCAGTCTTCTCTCCTGTTATCCACCAGGCAACAGGTATGCCAATTAAGTTATTTTACTAAAACCAAGAGCACTGGAATTCTAGGCATTGTCTCCATTTATTAGCCATGTTGCAGATTTTTATAACTTAACATTTATCTGCTTGTCTCATACCCTCCTGTGCTGCGTAGCCTGAAAACTGGATCACTTATTAAGTCATTAATGCTTTAATCAGTATGTGACCAAGTGCTAAAGGATTGGTTAAACCTTTGGATCAGGCCTTGGTTGATTCCAGGTAATGTGAATAGGTTTCTGTTCATTTAAGCTTGGAATGTAGACGTGACCTTTGACAGATTCAGTGCAGAAACTGGGAGGTCCTGACACTGTGTGTACAGCTTCTGGACTGTCATCATACAGGTGAAAATACATTTCAACTTGTCATTCTAGGTGTAGGTCCAGAATTAAATGTGCATTAATTTAGCATCTATTCTTCACGTGTTTTCTTTACTACCGGGCACACCTTTTCTTTATGGTCTAACAATAGTACAAAAGGTTAAGGTAGCTAATCCTCTGCTAAATATATTCTGCATTCCTCTATGTATATATAATGAATATAAAAAAATGTAAAATATGTACTGTATGTGTATATATATCAATTTCTTTTTGAAAGAAGCTGGAGGTAAAATAATACTGTAGTACTGAACTCTTCTTACCAACCTGGAAAAAATGACCATTGTTTCCAATGATTTTAGGAGTCAATGGCCCAACTAATTACCACTCGCTCCCCAAAAGAGTCATTATATATTTTTTACCGTGCTATTTCTCTAGGGTCCTGTTGTGGGTTTTTCTCTAAATGGAGCTTCCTTTTATTACATATTTATAGAATCGGATGCGCTTTCTTGTTTGTTTTATATTTATATAGTTCATATGCTAGGGCTTCCTTGAAAAGGGAGCTTTGGCCAATTGATCTCCTGCCTACAATGACCACCAATTTAAGGTCACTTCTACACTGATCTCCAAAGTAAGGGTTCATTACAAATTTCACTGTCTGTTTTTTTTTCTGACCATTATTATTTAATTTCTTGATTATTAATAAACCTGTTCTGTAATCTTTAAAAAAATCTTCACAACCTAATGATCATGCTAATGTACAATCAGCCACAGGTGTTATAATTTTAGTGGGGGTTTCCTGAGATATGAAAACTGTCTCAGGGGTTCCTCCATCGTAAAAAATTTAAGAAAGGTTGATTTAGTCACATGTAGTTTATTGAACTTATTTTAAACTGTATATTTTGTTAGGTGACAAACAGATAAAAATCGAATTCCTAAGAGATGAACCTTTTCCTTCA
The DNA here is from genome assembly GCF_037356315.1 of Lithobates pipiens. Taxonomy (NCBI): domain Eukaryota; kingdom Metazoa; phylum Chordata; class Amphibia; order Anura; family Ranidae; genus Lithobates; species Lithobates pipiens. The sequence continues at coordinate 420,950,047 of NW_027507718.1, forward strand.
CTGCTGTAGCTTTGGGGGATATTGATTGATTAGTGGTTATTTAATTGTATTTACATATTTTTCTTGTTTATAACTATTCATTAAGAACATTAGGTACAAAACACATTACCATATAATGGAAAGGTATGTCTTATAATCTGAAAAGCTATGCAGAGCCTACATAAAACAAGTGGTAATAATGTTATATCAAAAATAGACATGGGCTCACAGTAGCTAGACGTGGTAATAGAAACATAGAACAAACAATTACTCAGTTCACACACACACACAAGCACATCAATTGTATTTATGTTTAATCATTTCATTTAATTCATATTTAATATACATAATATTGATAATAAAGTCCTTATCAATCTTATAATTGATTGTGTCTCTGCCAATTTAAAATAAGGTGTTTTTGCTTGTATGTAAGACTAATATTATATTTCTCAGGGTAGCTTTAGATTATTTGTCTTTCTTGGTACCTTTTAAATATAGTAAACATTTCACATAGCATGGGCAATCAAAATGTGTAATATATTTTCTAGGCGTGATCACAATAGATAGATCATGTATTATGGAATAGTATGAATTTTGAGGCTTTGCAATTTATACATCTCTTCCTCTACTACTAGGAAATGTCTTCACATAGTATAAGGTGCCCGTGTTCCTGTGTTGTCCATTCAATATCCATAAACTCATATGTATTTTGCACCATAAAGCTTGGCATGTTTTTTGATATGCTGATGATTTTGGATTTATTTTTACATTGCACTTACATTTTTTACTAAATTGTACATATGCCAAAGTTTTCTTTACTAAATCATTTAGATATTTAAAAAAAAAATTTTTTGTCTAAAGATGTAAAGAATCAATTGGAGCATATAATATGAGCATCACAGTAGAAAACAACAAAAACATTTCCAACCACTGATCTTTTTGGTTGACTTCTGTGGTTAAATACGTATTTCAATTACTCCTGGACTATTCAGGGTCTAGTTGACTTACAATCATGTTATAATAATAGCCAGCATGAGGCATTGAATCTTATTTTTATTTTTCCATGTCATCATTGATCTGTGAGTTGCTGTGTCAAACTACAATTTCAATATCTTCTCCAAAATCATTTATCCAGTAAACTCTTCTTTTTAGAAGAGTTAGTTATGGGTGCTGAAGCAGTTGTACATGGACTTCACATCTGATAGTACATATAGTATGTCTTCCTCTTAAGTTGGGGGAGTCCAAATCATGTTACAATTATCAGCATCAAGGAACTAAAAGGACTTTTCATGGCTCATCGTTGGCCTTTGTTTAAATATATTTATTTCATTTGTTTCTGTTTTTTCAGTAGAGACGTTAGGAAATATATTCCTAAAAAAAAAATGATAAGCAGAAGAATAATTGGTTGTTGCTAATATGAATTCACAGGCCTGAAAATATAGTAAGGCTCTCACACACTGTATCTGCCACCTCAAAGACTCTGTTCCTGGATATTATTTTTCTCCTTCATACAATGTTTGCACTGAGGGTGGAACACTGAGGTTGTTTAGTGTCTGGTGAAACATTTACTAGAAGCAATCGACCATGAGTTTGAAGGGCATTCCATTGCCAGACTTGTTCTAAGTAACCTGGTGAGGGAAATAATCATTACTGGAAAAAACACACTTCCAACTGTATAAAGACAAGAAAAACACACACGTAACATGCACAAAGGCAATTGTGTTTAAATATATATCTTCTGGATATATATCTATTTTAAGCGGTGCAGTCAGGGGTACATCCTGATTAAAAACCAAACTTTAGCAACCAACTCAGGGGACAAAGCCTACCTAATGTTTGGTTCTAATTTTCCTTCAGGCTTTAATCTATTTCACATGACTGCTCTGCTAGCTAAATATTTAGGTAGTCAGTGTAATAGATGCCTTTTAAAGTTCTACTTGTTCTAGTTCCGGGATCTGAATCATGATCTCGTCATATGGTAATAGCCAAACTTGGACACTGCTCCCAAACCTTCCTTCTTCTTCATAGAACAGTAAAAGATTGAGACCCACTTACAGGGAGATTTTCTAACTTTACAAAGTACTTCTAAGCCCTTGTACACACGGTCGGACATTCCGACCACAAAATCTGACGGAATTTTTTTTCCGACGGATTTTGTCCGAAACTGGTGTTGCATACACACGGTTGGACAAAGTTGTCGGAAAATCCGATTGTTCGGGACGTGATGGCTATAGTAGCCAATAGCTTTGGTCTCGTAATTTGATCTGAGCATGCGTGGCACTTTGTCCGATCGGAATTCTCTACAAACGATCGGAAAAAGTCAGATCGGATCATGTTGTCGGAAAATTTTATATCCAGCTCTCAAACTTTGTTGGTCAGACATTCCGACGGAAAAAGTCTGATGTAGCCCACACGCGGTCAAATTATCCGACAACACGGTCCGATCTGACCTTTTCCGTCAGAATTTCCAACCGTATGTACAGGGGCTAAGGTGTTGTGATGCAAACTGCCTGATAATCACAAGTGTCAATGTCCCCTTTATCTGGTTGGACTGAGACTGTGAAGTGCAAGCTATTTTGTTTTCAGGGTCCAGGCACCACCATTTCAAAGGCCATATACAGCCACCCCTACTCTAGAGAGAGACTGTATATAATAATGTCACAAGAAGTATCAGAACCTGATTCTGTCTGCAAGATTGTATTGAATATAAACTAATGGTAATCTGTCACATAGCAAATATCCATTTCATACATTTCATAGATCTTATCTATCTCATCGCACCTTCAGTGTCACTTACAACTCCACTTCCTCTTCCCCAGCTCCTCTTACCGTCATGCTCCTTCCCCTGACGTCTCTGTCAAGATCAATGGCACATCTATCAGTCCGTCCCCACATGCCAGGGTGCTAGGGGTAACCTTTGACTCTGAAATGTCCTTTCAGGCCAACATACAATCCCTGTCCAAATCATGTCGCCTTAGCCTCCGCAACATTTCCATAATAGGCCCCTTTTTAACTGACACCAAGCTTCTAATTCACTCCCTGGTTATCTTTCACCTCGACTACTGCAACTCCCTCCTCATTGGATTACCTTTACATAGACTATCCCCCTTTCAGTCCATAATGAATGCTGCTGCAAGACTCATCCACCTTACCAACCATTCAGTGTCATCCACCCCTCTCTGCTAATCCCTCCACTGGCTTCCACTCACCCAACGAATAAAATTCAAAGTACTAACAATAATTAACAAAGTAATCCATAACTCTGCCCCCAGCTACATCACTAAACTAGTCCCAAAATACCAACCAAGCCGCTCTCTTTGGTCATCCCAAGACCTCCTGCTCTCTAGCTCCCTTGTCACCTCCTCCCATGCTCACCTCCAGGATTTCTCCAGAGGTTCTCCCATCCTTTGCAACTCCCTACCCCAATCTGTCCAACTGTCCCCTAATCTATCCCTCTTTAGGTGATCCCTGAAAACCCTTCTCTTCAAAGAAGCCTATCCTGCTTCTAACTAAAAATGTTTTACTTCCTCCATCAGCTCATCCCCCCACAGCTATTACCTTTTGTATCAATTGACCCTTCCTTTTTAGATTGTAAGCTCTAACAAGCAGGGCCCTCTGATTCTGCTTGTACCAAATTGTAATGTAACTGTAATGTCTGCCCTCATGTTGTAAAGTGATGCGCAAACTGTTGGCGCTATATAAAACCTGTATAATAATAATAATAATTTATTTATTTATTATTAGTACTTATATAGCACCAACCATTTACACAGCACTTTACATATATATTGTGCATTCACATCAGTCCCTGCCCTCAATTAGCTTACAATATTGTAGAGTGTTGAATATTGTGTAGAATTTTGAAATCATGCGCTGGAAGCTTCTCGGATAATATAATAGCTTTGCTTTTATGGATGATTAGAAATGCATGTCCTTACAGCATGAGAAATATGAACAGGAACTAACAAGTGCACTGAACTTAGATAGATGGTACATCCTGTCATATCATAGAATACACATTATAATACTATAATACTACAGCGCCACCTGCTGTATAGATAAGTAGAATGCATACAGTATTGTCAGTTTAATAACTACTTTACATTACATGCTGTTGTCCTTCCAACATCTAACTCAAATTCATATATACACATTCTAGGGCCAATTTAGACAGGAGACAGTTAACCTACAGTACCAGCATGTCTTTGGAGTGTGGGAAGAAACCCACGCAGCATAGGGAGAACATGCATACTCCAGGCAGGTAGTGCCATGTTTGAGAATCGAACAGATGACTAGTGTTGCCAGGTAGAAGAAGTGCTCAGCCACTGTTCTGCAGTAGAAATTTGAACAGTATTTGAATAGTATGAGGTTAAAGCTGAACAGCATAGTTGAAGGACACATATGTGAATTGTCTTATCTGTCAAAAGGCCTTATTATTCCTCTCACCCACTTAATGATTCATACACATTTACCAAACAGCACAATCAGGAGTCACACCACAGTCTCTGTTAGGGCTCATTTAGACTTGTGGTTGGGGCAGTAAAAACATGCAGTTGAGCTGAGTTTTTTTACCACCCCAACCTCCCTTAAGCTGCAATGGCAGTGGACAAGGGTGTTCACATACCATAGCAAAAATGATTCCCCCCTGTTGTGTTTGGCACTATGCGGTTGCTGTATGGTGGTACCACTTTTATAGGGCTAAAACTGGACTACACAGACTCTTGTGTAGCTGTACATAGTAAACAATCAGCTTCCAGGTTTTTGTTGTCAAAGCCTAATTGAAAAAGCGGAAGTTAGAAGCTGATTGGGTTCTGTGCACAGCTACACCAGATTCTGCGTGCATCAGTTTTAGTAAATCTATCCTACTGGTTTCTAAAGCCCCGTTCACATTGGCCAAAAGGCCGGACGACATTGGCAGGTTCCATAAAAACCGTCTGACATTTGGCCTGTATGTATGGCAGCTGGTCCGACCGATGCCCGTCGTTCAACCGGCTTCTGTAGGACAAGCATGCTGGAAAACCAGCTGCCGACTGGTTCCTGATTGGCGGAGAGCGCTTATAGGAGTGTTCTGGCAGGGGGGGGGGGCATCCTCTTGTCACAACGCAAGAGCTCTGTACTAATGTTGGATAGTTAGTGGATCGGCTCCAACCAGAGCTGACAGTTTTTTTTTCATTCGAAGCGCTGGGTTGAATGTAAAAAACTCATAGTGTGTACCCGGCTTTACTGCATGTCGAACCTCATGTTCATATCGCTTTTAAGAGCCATGGCAATCTTCATGGGCTTTTCCTTATAGCTTCTTAACACCTTTTTCTGTCACTTTTTAAACAGCTTTTTTTTTTATTTGCTTACTTCGGCCTACTAATTAAGGGGAGTGGTTAATTGGTCACAGGTGCTTGAGGCCTATATAACCTTGTGCAGAACTCATTGTGAGCCTGCTCATCTTTAAACTTAGACCAAGTAGAACTGGACTAAGTGGTGAGTTAAAAAAACAGAGTTGATAACAGGAGGTTATAACAGAGGTCATGTACCTGTGTAGTGTGAGTGTGTACCTGTGTATTGTAAGTACATGAGTGCTGTGAGTTCACGTGGGCTGTGCTGAGTATTAGTGACAGGTAGTACCTGTGTATTGTGAGTACCTGAGTTTTGTCTGAGTAGGGTGTGGGGACAGTTAATACTTGTGTATTGTATGTGTGTGTATGTGTGTGAATGTGGTCTGCGAGTACCTGTGTATTGTCTTGTTGAGTATTAGTGTCAGGAAGCTAGTTGTTAGGTAATTTGGACAGGGTATAATCCCCAGTCCTTATTAAATTAGTAGGTACGATGCCCAGCGGGTGTGGAGATGCAACTTGGTGTACATCTTGCTGCATGAATGTGTTCCTTGATCATCTGATCCAGGGCGAATACTGCTGTGCAAAATGTAAGCACGTTGTTTCCCTGGAAGCCCAGGTTCTGAATCTGGGGAAGACACTGTCGACACTGTGAAGACCCTCCTTTCTAAAGGAGAGCCAAGAACGTACACGGCAGGTGCCGGCAGGGGCCAGCACAGAGGCGGGTGAAGACACAGAGGTGCAGGCACTAGGAAATATTAGATGGCTGACAGTCAGGAATTGTAGAGGGGGAAGTGTCAGGGAGGCCAATCCAGGGCTGAAGCATCCCAATAAGTATGCTCCATTGAGTGACATTAGTGAAACCAGTCAGGGACAAGCACTGCTGGAGCTGAGGGACTCTCCTAACTGCCCGGGGAAGAACTCCTCCAGTGAGAGTTGGGGGGAAGTGAAGGGAAAGGAAAGTCAGATTCTGGTGGTAGGCGACTCAATTCTAATGCCCCGTACACACGGTCGGAAATTCCGATGGAAAAGGTCCGATCGAATTATATTGTTGGAAATCCGATTGTGTGTGGGCTCTATCGAACTTTTTCCGTCGGAAAATACGACAGGAAAAATTTGAGAGCAGGATCTCAAATTTTCCGACAACAAAATCCGATCAGACAATGTAGAGAATTCCGATCGAACAAAGTGCCGCGCATGCTCAGATCAAATTACGAGACCAAAGCTATTAGCTACTAGCCTGAACGTAGTCCCGTCGTAACGATCGAATGTCATCACGTTCCAAACGATCAGATTCTCAACAACTTTGTCCGACCATGTGCATGCAACACCAGTTTTGGACAAAATCCGTTGGAAAAAATCTGACGGATTTTGTGGTCAGAATGTCTGACCGTGTGTACAAGGGCTTAGAAGGACAGAGAGGGTAATCTGTAACAAAGACCTGAAGTGCCGAACTGTATGTTGTCTAACGGGCGTTCGGGTTCGGCACATCACGGATCTGGTGGACAGATTACTGGGAGGGGCTGGGGAAGACCCGGCAGTCATGGTGCATGTTGGCACCATTGACATAGACAGATGCAGATGGAGTGTCCTAAAGAACGATTTTAGGGACTTGGGAGCTAAATTGAGGAAAAGAACCTCCCAAGGTTGTATTCTCAGGCTGTTATTATAATGGGGGATTTTAATTATCCAGACATAGACTGGACGGAGGGAACCGCGCATACGTCTAAGGCTCGCCAGTTCCTAAATGTCTTGCAGGACAATTTCATGCTTCAGATGGTAGACACACCAACTAGAAATAAAGTGTTACTATATCTACTGATTACCAACAATACAGATCTGATCATGAATGTGGAAATATGGGGCAATTTAGGAAACAGCGATCACAAGTCAATTGGCTTCAGTATAAATCACACAAATGGGAAACACAAAGACACTGAATTTCAAAAGAGCCAACTTACCTAAACTACAAACCTTGCTAGAAGGCATGAATTGGGATAAAATCTTAGGAAAAAAGAACATGGAGGAGAGATGGGTTTGCTTTAAGAGCATATTAAATAAGGGCATTAGCCAATGCATCCCATTGGGTAAGAAATTTAAAAGAGCAAACAAAGGTCCTGGGTGGCTTAACTCCAATGTAAAAATGCATATAAAAGCAAAGGAGAAGGCCTTCAAGGCCTTCAAAAAATACAAGGTTGAGGGATCATCATCAGCATTCTGACTTTATAAAGAATGCAACAAGAAATGTAAGGGTGCAATTAGGGCGGCTAAAATAGAACACAAAAGACACAGCGGAGGAGAGCAAAAAAAATCCCAAGAAATTCTTTAACCAGCTGGCCACTGTCAATTGATGGCAGGGCGGTGCTGCTCTCGTTCTGGGATGACGTCATATGACTGTGCCCCAGAACGGCCTCTCTCGCGCGTCCGCAATTATAGCCGCCCTGTGTCACTAGGACACGACCCTGATCTCTGTAAAGAGCCACATCCGCGGCTCTTTAACCATGTGATCAGCTGTGTCCAATCAGCTGTGTCCGATCAGCGGCATCTCCACACAGAGAGATATCTAGGCATGTAATCAGGGCACTGATCATCAGTGCCCTGATGATCAGTGCCCTGATTACAATATAGCACCAACAGTGTCACCCATCAGTGCCCACCAGTGCCAGCAATCAGTGCCCACCACTGGCCACAAGTGCCAATCAGTGCCCATTAGCGATGCCAGTCAGTGCTGGCTATGAGTACCACCTATCAGTGCTGCCCATCAATGTCCATCACTGCTGTCCATCAGTGCCCATCAGTGTCGCCCATCAGTGCCACCCATCAATGCCCATCAGTGCCCATCAATACGGCCTATCCGTTCTGCCTATCAATGCTGCCTATCAATGCCAAGCAGTGCCACCTAACAGTGCCCATCAGTGCCGCTTATAAGTGCTCATCAGTGCCACATATCAGTGCCCATAAGTGTGGCATATTAGTGCCTCCTCATCAGTGCCCATAGGTGCCACCTCATCAATGCCCACCTGTTCAGCCTATCAGTGCCACCTCATTAGTGCACATCAGCGAACGAGAAAAATTACTTAGTTACATTACATTTTTTTTTCAAAATGTTTAAGTAAAAAATAAAAAACCGAGCAGTGATTAAATACCACCAAAAGTAAGCTCTATTTGTGAGAAGAAAATTATAAAAATTTCATCAGGATACAGTGTAGCATGACCGCGCAATTGTCATTCAAATTGCGACAGCGATGATAGCTGAAAAATGGCCTGGGCAGGAAGGGGGTGTAAATGCCTTTAGGCAAGTGGTTAAGTATGTAAACAGTAAAAAAGGGAGGACAGACCATATTGGCCCCATAAAGAATGAGGAAGGACATCTGGTTACAAAGGATGGGGAGATGGCGAAGGTATTGAATTTATTCTTCTCCTCAGTCTTCACAAGGGAATCAGGGGGCTTCAGTAACCAAAACCGCCGTGTTTATCCTCATGACACATCACAGGAAGCACCTCCATGGTTAACAGAGGACAGAATTGAAATTAGACTTGGGAAACTTAACATTAATAAACCACTGGGACCAGATGGCTTGCATCCGAGAGTACTTAGGGAACTCAGTCAAGTATTTGCCAGACCTTTGTTCCTCATTTTTACTGACAGTTTACTGACTGGAATGATACCTGCTGATTGGAGAAAAGCCAATGTAGCACCAATATTTAAAAAGGGCCCAAAATACATCCCTGGGAATTACACACCAGTTAGCCTAACATCAATAGTATGCAAGCTATTGGAGGGGATGATAAGGGACTATATACATTATTTTAGAAATGAGAACAGTAACATTAGCAGTAATCAGCATGGATTCATGAATCCTTCTTGCCAAACCAATCTATTAACCTTCTATGAGGAGGTGAGTTGCCAGCTAGATAAAGGAAGGCCCATAGATGTGGTGTATCTGGATTTTACAAAAGCATTTGACACAGTTCCCCATAAACGTTTACTATAATAAGTTCTATTGGCATGGACCATAGGGTGAGTACATTAATTGAAAACTGGGTACAAGGGTGAGTTCAGAGGGTGGTGATAAATGGGGAGTACTGGGAATGGTCAGAGGTGGGTAGTGGGGTCCCCCAGGGTTCTGTGCTGGGACAAATCCTTTTTATTTTGTTCTTAAATGACCTGGAGGATGGGGTAAACAGTTCAATCTCTGTATTTGCAGACAGTACTAAGCTAAGAAGGGCAATAACTTCTCTGCAGGATGTGGAAACCTTGCAAAAAGATCTGAACAAATGAAGGAGGTTGGCAACTACATGGCAAATTAGGTTTAACGTAGAAAAATGTAAAATAATCCATTTGGGTGGCAGAAATATGAATGTAGGAATAGGAATCTAGGATGGAAAAGGACCTGTGGGTCGTAGTTGATAGGCTTAGCAATGGCATGCAATGCCAAGCTGCTGATAACAAAGATACTATGTAACTATATGTAACTATGGTAATGTTGCATGACTGGCATCTGCAGTTCATGGGTTGTCTTTACCTGTTGGGTTAAGTTGTGCTAATATGTGGAGTTCTTGAAGTGAGTGCATAAAGGTGTGGTAGGTCATGACATCCAATATATCATAGCAACAGACTTACCTGGAAATGTGATGTAAAGAACAATGACAATGATGTGTACAGTGCAGCATTCTATTGAAACCAGCCAGATGTCTCCTTTCATCATTTTACAGCAAATGGAACAATACATAGCAGTTCTCGGTTGTTCTGCATTACTGCAGCTTGTACTTTGCTCCTTACTTTATTAAATGAGCCCATACAGCATGTCTACCACTGAGCTATAGTCACAATGGTAGAAATGTTGGGAGGTTTATCTGTCAGGTCATATAAGGTGGTGCATGTTGCTGTATGGAGAGATCACGCCATTGCAGTATTCAACGCATTTACATGTTGAATAGGTTGTTCAAGAATCAGATCTGTCTAAATGGAACAATCAGATTGAATGGAATAATCAAAAGCCCTCATGTATAGGGATGAGCTTCGTGTTCGAGTCGAACGCATGTTCGACTCGAACATTGGTCGTTCGTGCGTTCGCCGAATTCCGAACGTTTGGGCCGTTCGCGGCAAAATTCGTGTGGCCCACAATGCACTGCGATGGCGCAATGCATTGCTGTCTCACGATTGGCCAAGCATGCACTGTGACCCCGCATGCTTGGCCAATCGCAGCGCCAGTAGCGGGAAGAGCAATGGTTGGCCACAGGCATCCTGCCTGTGGCCAATCATAGCTCAGACTGTGTAGTGCACGCCCCACACTATATAAAGCTGCCTTTCAGGCGGCCTCGTGTAGTGTTTGTTAGCATCTGAAGCAGTGGGTGTTCTGTGTACCTTCAACACAGTTACACACCAATCGTTTTTGGCTGATTTACTATTTTGCTCTTGTGTAGTGGTTACTGTCTGTGCCCTGACCGCAGTATACACCACTATATTCACCTCACCTATATAGCTAGTGATCTAGCTTTAATAATAGAGCTTGCAGTCAGTAGTGTTAGTGCGTGCTGTCTGCGTGCTCTGTACCCAGTACATACCACTATATACACCTACATAGCTGTTCTCTATTTGAGCCCGATTGTCATTTGCTGGAGTTATTGGAAGTTGTGTGTGCCTCCAGCACAGCACAGTATACATCTGTATATACCCCTTTAACTCTGCTGTTTTCTTGTTATTGTCTGCGTGCCCTGACCGCAGTATACACCGTGATATTCACCTCACCTATATAGCTAGTGGTCCATCTTTAACAATAGAGCTTGCAGTCAGCAGTGTCACTCAGGAGATAGTGCGTGCTGTGTGCGTGCTCTGTACCCAGTACATACCGCTATTATCCACCTACATAGCTGTTCTGTATTTGGGCCCGATTGGCATCTGCTGGAGTTATTGGAAGTTGTGTGTGCTTCCAGCACAGCACAGTATACATCTGTATATACCCCTTTAACTCTGCTGTTTTCTTGTTATTGTCTGCGTGCCCTGACCGCAGTATACACCGTGATATTCACCTCACCTATATAGCTAGTGGTCCATCTTTAACAATAGAGCTTGCAGTCAGCAGTGTCACTCAGGAGATAGTGCGTGCTGTGTGCCTGCTCTGTACCCAGTACATACCGCTATTATCCACCTACATAGCTGTTCTGTATTTGGGCCCGATTGACATCTGCTGGAGTTATTGGAAGTTGTGTGTGCTTCCAGCACAGCACAGTATACATCTGTATATACCCCTTTAACTCTGCTGTTTTCTTGTTATTGTCTGCGTGCCCTGACCGCAGTATACACCGTGATATTCACCTCACCTATATAGCTAGTGGTCCATCTTTAACAATAGAGCTTGCAGTCAGCAGTGTCACTCAGGAGATAGTGCGTGCTGTGTGCCTGCTCTGTACCCAGTACATACCGCTATTATCCACCTACATAGCTGTTCTGTATTTGGGCCCGATTGGCATCTGCTGGAGTTATTGGAAGTTGTGTGTGCTTCCAGCACAGCACAGTATACATCTGTATATACCCCTTTAACTCTGCTGTTCTATAAAAAAGGCATCTGCAGGAGTTAGTGGGTGTTGTGTGCCTCCAGCACAATATAAACTACCCAACTACTGTTTTACCCAACTCCCTTCAGGCCATTACCATGTCTGGAAGGCCAGCAAGGAGAGGCAGACAGGCGCGAGCCGATAAAAGAGGGCAAGCAGGCTCTGTGTCTAGAGACAACAGTGCTGGTCGGGGACGCGGTGCATTGTCATCAGCACGTGGCCATGGGACATGCTTGTCCTTCTTTTCTGCAGCTGGACATGTTGAACCGCAACATGCCAACGACTTGGTAGAGTGGATGACCAAGCCCTCTTCATCCTCCTCATCCTCTCTCACCCAGTCTCAGGGTAGTAGAAAAGCAGCTGCCAACACATCGTCGTCCCTCCTCTCAATGTCATCATCAGTGACTCCTTCCCTAGACCCACCACGTCCTCCTGAGGAGTCTCCTGAACTCTTTGAGCACAGTGTTGGGTACATGCTCCAGGAGGATGCCCAGTGTTTGGTGGGCTCTGATGATGACACTCAGCTAGAGGAAGGCAGTAGCGTGAGCACAGAGAGAGGGGATGCTCAAGAAGGACAGCAATCTGGCAGTAATGTTCCACAAGCTGCAGCATACTGCCAGGTTTGCTACAGCGATGAAGAGGGAGGGGATGATGAGGGCACTGACTCCACGTGGGTGCCTGGAAGGAGGGAGGAGGAGGAGGAGGAGGAGGAGGCACATGTCCAACGAGGCAGGATGCCCTCCGGGGGCCAGCTTAGGGGCAGCACACCGACTGAATCACACCGCAGAGCTCCGCCTGCGCAGAGCGCTTCCTCTGCGCAGAGCGCTTCCTCTGCGCGTTATTCTAAAAGTTCTTTGGTGTGGGCCTTTTTTGAGACGAGTGCATCAGATCGCACCGCTGCTATTTGCAACATATGTCTCAAGCGTATCTCACGTGGCCAAAACATCAGCCGCTTGGGCACCACATGCTTGACCAGACATATGTTGACCTGCCATGCAGCTCGTTGGCAAGCATACCTCAAAGACCCACACCAAAGAACAAAGCGGACCTCTCCTTGCTCCTCATCAGCTGGCATCTCCAACCCCACTAGACCTTCAGTCCTCTCTGAAACCTGCTCTGAGAGGAATGAAGGTGTAGAATTAGGTGTGTCACAGCCAAGTGCTTCCGGGAACTCTGCTAGTGGTACATCCACGTCCGATTATAGCAGACAAATGTCCCTGCCCCAGCTGCTGGACCGGCGGAAGAAATTTACTCCCAGCCATCCACATGCCCAGCGGTTGAATGCTAGCTTGGCTAAATTGCTAGCACTTCAACTGCTGCCTTTTCAGTTGGTAGATTCGGCCCCCTTCCGTGAGTTTGTACAATGTGCGGTTCCTCAGTGGCAGGTCCCCAAACGCCACTTTTTCTCACGGAAGGCAATTCCGGCTCTCTACCGGCATGTGGAAGGCAATGTCCTTGCCTCGCTGGACAGGGCGGTCAGCGGTAAGGTGCATATTACCGCTGACTCATGGTCCAGCAGGCATGGACAGGGACGTTACCTGTCTTTCACGGCCCATTGGGTCACTCTTCTGGCTGCTGGGAAGGATGCAGGACAAGGTGCAGTAGTATTGGAGGTTGTTCCTCCACCACGCCTCCAAAATGCTACTATTGGTTGTGACACACCTCTCTCCTCCACCCCCTCCTCTTCTTCTTCCTCCACGGCCTCTTCCAGTGCTCTGTCCTCAGAACCAGCGGTGCTCCGTAGGCGTTGCAGGGGCTACGCAAGTACGCAGGCAAAACGATGCCATGCCGTGCTTGCGCTGGTTTGTTTGGGGGACAGGAGCCACACTGGGGCGGATGTTTTGTCAGCTCTGCAGGGGCAGGCCGAGAGGTGGTTGACGCCACGCCAGCTTAAGCCAGGAATGGTGGTTTGCGACAATGGCACCAACCTCCTCTCCGCCCTCCGACAGGGACAACTGACCCATGTGCCCTGTGTAGCTCACGTCCTTAACCTGGTGGTGCAGCGGTTCTTGGGCAGGTACCCCGGCTTACAGGATGTCCTGAAACAGGCCAGGAGAGTCTGTGTGCATTTCCGCCGATCATTTAATGCCTAAGCTCGGCTGGCTGAGCTCCAAAAGTAGTTGAACCTGCCCAAGAACCGCCTTATATGTGACATGCCCACCAGATGGAACTCAACATTGGCCATGCTGCAGCGGCTGCACACGCAGCAGAGGGCCATCAATGAGTACCTGTGCGACTACGGCACCAGGACAGGGTCAGGAGAGCTTGGTTTTTTCTCACCACGCCAGTGGGGCATGATCAGGGATGCATGCACTGTCCTGTCACCGTTTGAGGAGGCCACAAGGATGGTGAGCAGTGACAGTGCATGCATCAGTGACACTATACCTCTTGTCCACCTCTTGGAGCATACGCTGCGTGGAATAATGGACAGGGCACTTGAGGCAGAACAGAGGCAGGAAGAGGAGGACTTCCTTGCCTCTCAAGGCCCCCTTTATCCAGACAGTGTTCCTGCTGTGCCACCCATCACACAGGAAGAGGGTGAGGAGGAGGAAGAGGAGGAGGAGGATGATTGTGTCAGCATGGAGGTGGAGGCTGGCACTCAGCATCAGCAGCAGCAGTCTTATAGGGATGATTTACAGTCCCAAGAAACACGTGGACTTGTACGTGGCTGGGAGGAGGTAGCTGCGGATCATGTTGTCCTTAGTGACCCAGAGGACTCCGGACCGAATGCCTCAGCTAACCTACGCTGCATGGCCTCCCTGATCCTGCAAAGCCTGCGGAAGGATCCTCGTATTCTTCGGATCAAGGAGAGGGACCATTACTGGCTGGCCACTCTCCTTGATCCACGGTACAAGGGTAAGGTTGCCGACCTTATCTTGCCATCGCAGAGGGAGCAGAGGATGAGACATCTCCGGGAGGCCTTGCAGAAAGCTCTGTGCAACGCGTTCCCAGAGACTGGGAGGTCACAAACTCCTGGTCCTGGACAACGTGTTGCTGAGGCATCAGTCAGAAGGAGCGGTGGAGAAGGTGGCCGTCTGACTGATGCGTTCAGACAATTTTTTAGTCCGCAGCCCCAAGGTATGATTGGTTCCAGCACCCATCGCCAGCGTCTAATTTACATGGTGCAGGAATACCTAGGGGCAAGGTCAGACTTGGACACCTTTCCCACTGAAAATCCTCTGGCTTACTGGGTCTTGAGGATGGATCACTGGCCAGAGCTTGCACAGTATGCAATTGAGCTACTGGCCTGTCCTGCATCCAGCGTTCTTTCGGAACGCACCTTCAGTGCTGCTGGTGGCTTCGTTACCGATCACAGGGTGCGCCTGTCCACCGAATCAGTTGATCGACTGACCTTCATCAAGATGAATCAGTCTTGGATCACCCACAGCTACCAAGCACCTGAAGCTGATGTAACCGAATAATTTTTTTGAAATACCACATCCCTTCAAGACTGCCGATGCTGATGCTGAGTGACTGTCCTGTTATGTTGATTGTCTATCCTCTTCCTCCTCCGCTGATATGTTGGAAGAACATTTTTGGTTCTGGGTGATGCCAGCAGCCCAATTTTTCTGCCCCTGTTTAACAGGGGCGTTTAAGTACAATTTGTGATGCAATGCTTTGCAGCAGGGCTAATTCCTGCAAAAAAACTAGAGTGTATGGCAGAGGTTGCAGTGTGATGGCACCAGTGCCTAAGGCCCAATTTTTCTGCCCCTGTTTAACAGGGGTGTTTAAGTACAATTTTTGATGCAATGCTTTGCAGCAGGGCTAATTCCTGCAATAAAACTAGAGTGTATGGCAGAGGTTGCAGTGTGATGGCACCAGTGCCTAAGGCCCAATTTTTCTGCCCCTGTTTAACAGGGGTGTTTAAGTACAATTTTTGATGCAATGCTTTGCAGCAGGGCTAATTCCTGCAATAAAACTAGAGTGTATGGCAGAGGTTGCAGTGTGATGGCACCAGTGCCTAAGGCCCAATTTTTCTGCCCCTGTTTAACAGGGACATGTAATTACAATTCTTGATATAATATTTCACAGGAGGGCCCCTTCCTGTGCCCACCCAGAGTAACGGTGAGGACTTATAGTGTTGTGGCACCAGCACCACAACCACCAAAGGTCAATTTTTCTACCACTGTTCAACAATGGCATGTAATTACAATTCTTGATATAATCGTTCACAGCAGGGCGCTCCAGCGCCCACCAAGAGTCACTTTGAAGGCTTACAATGTTGTTGCAAAACCAACACCTTGTTCCGCCATTTCTGCAGAGCATATAGGGCAGGCCCCTACTTTCAAACATCCAATTTACAAACATCTCCTACTTGCAAACGGAAGGAGACAACAGCAAGTGAGATGAAAAAAGATGGACGACAAAACAAATTATACAGGGGTGATAACCCTTCCCTATGTTTTCCAAAAAGCTTAAAGATATTTTTTTTGACTGGAGCTACACTTTAAAAATGTACCGGTTGAAAATGACAAACAGATTCAACTTAACACAACAAACCTACACAGTCCCTGTCTTGTTTGCACCGCCTGTATACTGCTGTTCTGAGTATATAGGGCCTGGGGGCCACACGCATTTCCTTTTTTTAATATGGGTACGGGGTTCCCCTTAATATGCGTACAAGACCCAAATAGGCTGGTAATGGGCAGGGAGGGCTACCCATGCCATTTTTCTGAATGATTTTCAACCATATTGCAGGAACCAGATATAACATTAAAACCGCAAGCAGTTTTAAATGGTGTTATTTCCGTTTAATGTCATTTTGTGCAGGGACTGTTCTAAACACGGGAAACACGTGGCACTTCACAGGCATACTATAGACACCCCCCAGGCACCATATTTAAAGGAATATTTCACTTTTTTTTTCACTTTAATCGTCATTAAAATCAGTGCTCCCGCCAAAACGGTAGTTTTTAAAACTTTTTTTTGTAGTGACCCATGTCCCCTGAGGCAGGAGGCAGATCGCCAAACCCTTTTTAGCACACTATCTTGCATATTAGCCGTTAAAATTAGCACTTTCCAATTCGAACGTTCGAGTCCCATAGACTTCAATGGGGTTCTAACGTTCGTGCCGAACGCGGGGGTCGTTCGCAAGTTCTGGTGCGAACCGAACCGGGGGGTGTTCGGCTCATCCCTACTCATGTACTAATGCTTCTTGGCTCAATCTACCATTAATTTGTGTATAGAGTAAAAAATGTGCATTTAGGTCTGTTCCAAACACAGTTTCCGAGGTTAAAAACAAAAAACATTTATTATCATGCAGATTACCAATTCTTAGATGTGGTGGCTGCATTTGTTTTCTTTTTTAGGCTTTATTTCTTTTATTTTCAACTGGTGATCGGACCAGTAAGTCTGTTGTTTTTCAACAGAATAAGCTGTCATGCAGATGAAGCAGTTAGAGGGTTGAGACAAACCATTTACCACTGACAGAGGTGCCAACAATGATCAGCTTTTATTTATTTATGCAAAACCTTTATCCCAAAAGGAACAAAAACTGTTTGGTGTAACTGCTTATAAAGGGATATTTGGCTTCAGTTTGTTAGTATATCTAAATCTGCTAGTACATCTTACACTCCCCTCCCCCCAGATTAACAATGCTGCTGTCCAAAGATGTCTTTGTTGCTCCTTCGTCCAGATTGGGGGCACTTTATTACAGGAGGTTGTCCTACTGCCCAGTTCATCAGGTGAAAACAGAGAGAAAAAAGCCTAAAAAAAGAAAAGTAATGCAGCCACCACATCTAATGATTGGTAAGCTGCAATTTATTACATTTTTGTTTTTTTGGGTTCAAGACCACTTTAACAAAACCAGTGGTAAACGAAATGACTAGGCTGCAGTTGCTGTGAAATTAGACTGGATCAGCAGGGATCAGTTGAATTTTAATCCATGTATGGGAAGGCTGGTTGTACACAAGTCGTTCTATCAATCAACTTGTGTACAACCAGTCTGTTGGGTTTTTCCCAATCAGTAAGTGCCGCTAAAGCCGGCAGCAGTAATCATTGTATTCTGTTGATGGGGAAGTCTCCCTGCCATCAGAATACAATAGCACAATGGGAGCGATTCCCCCATATACCTCAAGTGTGTGGATGAGAGGTGAGGGAATCAGATCAAGTTTTATAATTCAACCCGCTGTTTGAAAAAAAAAAAAGATTAATGTATAGCCAGCTTAAAGATATGGTAGAGTCTTAAAGTTGTAAAGTGGTTTTCCTTTAATAAAATAATAAACATGTTAGGCCGCGTACACACGCGGGGACTGTTCGCCCAACTTTGTCCGCTGAACAGTGTTTCGGCAAACAGTCCGCTCGTGTGTGGGCTTTCAGCGGACAGTTTCAGCGAACAGTCCGCTGAACAAGGTTTTTCGGAAATTCCGAAAAACTGTCCGCTGAAACCTTGTTTCAGCGAACAGTCCCCTCGTGTGTAGGCTTGTTCGTCAAACTAAGTTGCGCGCATGCTCAGAAAGGATTTACACGCCGAAAGTTATAATGCAGTGTATAGGACGTCGTATTTTTCGTCCCGTCGTACGTGCCGTTCACGTTATCGCGCACGGTTTCAGCAAACTGTTCGTCCGTCGTGTGTGGCCATGTCCGTCCATGCTAATTTTGAGCGGACTGTTTGCCGAAACTGTTTGACGGACAAAGTTGGGCGAACAGTCCCCGCGTGTGTACGCGGCCTTATACTTACCTGCTCTGTGTAATGGTTTTTCAGAGAGCAGCCCCGATCCTCCTCTTCTCGGGTCTCTTTTCGGTGCTCCTGGCCCCTCCCACCTGTTGAGTGCCCCCACAGAATGCAGCTTGCTATGGGGGCACCTGAGCTGGGACACAGCCCCCTTTCTCTCCTCAATGGCTGACTGGCTTTGATTGACAGCAGCGGGAGCCAATGGGGATATGCTGCTGTCTCAGCCAATGAGGAAGGGAATCCCAGGCAGCCAAGACACTCCTGCAGCATCGCTGGATCTGGAGGGACCTCAGGTAAGTATTAGGGGGGCTGCTGCACACAGAAGGCTTTTTATCTTAATGCATAGAATGCATTAAGATAAAAATCCTTCTGACTTCACAACCACTTAAAGTCACTGAACCGAAACAAGCATGAAGCATCTAGAATGAAACTGAAGTCAGGAACACGTGTATTTCCGGGATATGCAATTAGCGGACCTCCAGTTGTTGCAAAACTACAAGCCCCATCATGCCTCTGCCTCTGGGTGTCATGCTTGTGGCTGTCAGATTCTTGCTATGCCTCATGGGACTTGTATTTCTTCAGCAGCTGGAGGTCCGCTAATTGCATATCCCTGGTGTATTTGTTCTGAGTAAGTAAACCCCTCTCCTGCCCAGACCAATTTTCAGCTTTTAAAGCTGTCACTCTTTGAATGACAATTGCTCGATCGTACAACACTGTACCCAAATAAAATTTTTAGAATTTTTTTCCCTAAAAATAGAGCTTTCTTTTGGTATTTGATCACCTCTGGGTTTTTTATTGTTTTTTAGAAAAATTTAAAAAGAGCGATTTAACAAAAAAAAAATATACAAAACCGTTTTATATTTTGTTAATACGCAGGTAATTTTTCTCCTTCATTGATATACGCTGATGAGGCTACACTGATGGGCACCGATAGGCTGCATTGATGGGCACTGATAAGGCGACACTGATGGGCACTGATAGGCTGCGTTTATGGGCACTGATAAGGCGACACTGATGGGCACTGATAAGGTGGCACTGATAAGGTGGCACTGATGGGCACTGGTGGGCACTGATAGGTGGCATTGGCCGGCACTGAGAGGTGGCACTGATGGTGGCACTGATAGGTGGCACTGATGGGCACTGATGGGTGGCAGTGATGGGCACTGAAGGGCACTGGTAGATGACACTGAGGCACTGATTGGCACCACTGGTGGGCATTGATAAGTGGCACTCATGGGCATTTATAGGTGGCACTGATTACTGGCACTTATGTACTGTGGGCACTGATTCCTGGTACTGAGGACACTGATTCGTGGCACTGGCAGGCGGTAGTGGTGGGCACATATGAGGCGGCTTTGCCTCTTTCTCTTCGGGACTGATGTCCCTTCAACAGAAGCCAGTGATCGGCTTTTTTTTCTCCTCATGCTGTCAGTGTGAGAAGAAAAAAAAAAAAGAGTACCGATCTTCTGTTTACATCACGTGATCAGCTGTCATTAGCTGACAGCTGATCACGTGGTAAGGGGCCGGGATCGACCCCTTACTCCGATTTGTAATCACCCGAGTCTCAATGACTTGGGTAATCACAGCACACGCCCTTCAAGGGGGGCGTGGGGAGCCTACAAAGCAGATCCACGCTGTAGCCCTCATTTGGCTATAGTGTGGATCTGAAGGGGTTAAAACAGCATTTTTGCTTGCACATGATTGGATATTTATGTCAGCAGAGCTTCATCTAATTCACTAAGCTCTGAGTAAAATTTCCTTGCAAAGTGAAAAGTAGTAAAGACAGCAGATCAGTATGATAGGCGGGCAATTTTTCATATAGTCAGGCCTGCCATATAGCACAAACTGTAGGAGAACAAAGGCAATTCCACTGATGTCAGTATAAAGTCCGAAATGGGAGGGGAACCTCACAAGCTACTAGACTGAACATAAAATAACATTTCCCCTTTTTGTGTCACTAAGGTAAATACCTAAAGTCCTTTAATCTGTTATGTATTTATATAACTGTGTCAGTTTCTTAAAAGAAGATGGAGTGCCGATTTTGGTAGGGAACAGTCTTATTATTTTTTTTTATTAAAATTCATAGGTGACTATAAATAAGCTACACTGAGATTGAAGTCAAGGAAAATATGCAGCTTGTCCTACCTATATGGATACACATTACAGCCAAATCACGAGCCAGTGATTTTCTCGGACAAGACTGACTTTATTAAGGTTTATACATACAGTGCAGTAGTATGTCTGAAGGAAATGATGTTTGGTCATTTATACTTAAAGCGGGGTTCCACCCTAAAGTGGAACTTCTGCTCATCGGAACCCTCCCCCCCTCCAGTGTCACATTTGGCACCTTTCAGGGGGGATGGGGGTGCAGAAACCTGTCTAAGACAGGTATTTGCACCCACTTCCGGGCATAGACTCCTACGAGAGTCTATGCCTCTTCCTGTTCCACTGCACTTTCTGCTGGGACACACATGGGTCCCAGAGACAGCGCGGACCTTTCCCATTGCGCTGGGCGACTCGCGCATGCGCAATAGGGAACCGGGAAGTGAAGCCGCAACGCTTAACTTCCTGATTCCTTCACGAGAATGGCGGCGGGAGCAGCCGAGAGCCGATCGATCGATCAGCCTCAGCTGCCGACATCGCTGGACCCCAGGAAAGGTAAGTGCCCATTTATTAAAAGTCAGCAGCTGTAGTATTTATAGCTGCTGGCTTTTAATCATTTTTTTTTTGGGTGGACTCCCTCTTTAAAGTGTAACTACCTGCATGCCTGAGCTAAGGACAGGTGGATTCCAGGAAGTAAACGTTACAGATATAATCTGCCTTTCCTTAAAGATGGCCGCTGCTTGAAATGCTAGGGTGGTATTTTTAAAAGTGATTTCTGATTTCTGATGGGTGGGTGAGTTTGCTTTAAGTATAAAATAATAATCTAATAGTGTTTTCAGTTTGTGGTGCTCAGATACAGTTTAGTTCTGCGTTAAGCTATAAAATTACAGTTGTCCTGGGGCACTGTGGGCTCAGTGTGTCTTGGTTAAAATACTTGGCACACTGCCAAAATACTTGGGGGGCTTTTAGTAAAGCAGATTTTCAATTTTCATGGAGGGTCTTCTTTAGGGGGCCCATTCACACCTTTCCAATTGTGCAATTATCAGCTTTGCCTTCTGGTAGCTTGTTCATTTGGATGGGTTGTCAATGCATCAGAATGGATGAGCACAATTTTTACAATAGAGAAACATCAGCAGGTCACTTTTGGACACTTTTTTTGACCAGTGACATTTATACAGCAATCAGTACTATAAAAATGCACTGATTACTGTATAAATGACACTGGCAGGGAAGGGGTTAACACTAGGGGGCGATCAAGGGGTTAAATGTGTTCCCTGGGACGTGTTTCTAACTGCGGGGATGGGACTGACAAGGAGTACAGAGAGCTCATTGTTCCTAATCACTCGGTCATAGTGGGTTTGGTGCGTAGGTAAAGTGATTGTGCAATTATCAATTAAAGTGCCGCAGCGCCGTATCGCACAAAATGGCCTGGTCATTAAAGCGGGAGTAAACCCGCTGACTTTTTTTTTTTTTACACCTGTAAGGTAAAAGGCATAAGGAGCTAGTATGCAACGCATACTAGCTCATTATGAAATACTTACCTTAGAACAAGGCGCCGGCATCTGACTCGGTCCACGCCGAGAGAGCTGACATGTTCCCTCTGTGTGTGTTCCGGGTATCGCGGCTCTGGTGCTGTGAGTGTCCGGAGCCGCGATGTCGTCACTCCCGTGCATGTGCGGTGGAGTTTTCTTCCCAGCAGGGTCTGGCGTCTGCCGGACTTTCAGCCGAGAATCTCCTGTGCGCATGCGGCTCATTGCGAGGGGAATATCTCCTAAATCGTACAGGTTTAGGAAATATTCTTTTTACCTACAGGTAACCCTTATTATAGGCTTACCTGTAGGTCAAAGTTAAAAATGTAACTATACAACCGCTTTAAAGGGGCAAATCCTTCCGGTCCTTAAGTGGTTAATTATCACCACTGAAGTCGCCCCTTTAGAAAAGGTTCCCGTACTACTTCAAGGTGACTTCTATCCGACGTGTGCCCATAGACTTTAACCCCCCTAGCGGTAATCCCGAGTCTGGCTCGGGTTAGGAATTTACTGATAGAAGCGATAACCCCGAGCCAGACTCGGGATCGCATCGCTGGATGCAGGAAGGACACAGGGAGAGTTACTTACCTTGTCCCCTGGATCCAGCAATGTCCTCCGCGCTGTGTAATCGAGTTGTCCTCCGCTCGATTCACAGTGCCGAATGCCACCGAGCTCCGTTCCCTGCGGCGTTAACGGCGCACGGAAGCGGAGATCGGCGCCAAATTCAAAAAAGTAAAAGTACACAAAACACACACAGCACTGTAATCTTACAGATTACAGTACTGTATTAAAAAATACACACCCCCTTTGTCCCTAGTGGTCTGTGCAGTGCCCTGCATGCACTTTTATATTATAAATACTGTTTTTTTCTGCCTGAAATTTGGAGATTGTCCATAGTAAATCCGTAGAATTTGATTACATTATTGAATATTTTTTATTATTCTTTATTATATTATAAACTTTATCATACCCGGGATGTCTGCTAGACTCTGGTTTGAACATATTTAAGAGAGTTATTCCTAAAAATTACAGGACTACAATATAAAACGCCAAATTTCCATGCAAAATAATTGTACCGCTTTCAGCACCTAAATCCAGACTGAATCATACTGCCAGGGAGGTTAATGGAAGTCACCTCCAAGTCAGATTCTCATCTTAATTGATGTGATTTGGATCCGGCATTAGAGGAAGTTTACCCAAGCATTCTGTGAAGTTGCTTCAAAGTCGATTCAAGTCACACTGTCGCCTGGCAAAGTCGCAGCAGAGTGAACCAAGCGGTTTGAGGTGTGCTGCAGAGCATGTTAATGCATTGGGGTGCCATTGAAAATAAACGGCATGACAAAAGCGCTATTGCATGTATGGTGCGTTGCTGTGCTCTGCGGTAAAGTGCGTTGGACAGGTGTTAATGAACCCTAAAGCCCCATACACACTATAAGCTTTTCTGCTGAGTTTTTCCTTCGGATTTACCAAAACCATATAATATGAGGTCAGACTTTAGGAGTTTCAATTTGTATGAAATCAGGCAGGCCCTTCCACTACATGGTTTTGGTAAATCTGAAGGCTTAAGGGAAATCTCTCCAATAATAAAAAAAAAAGACATCATAGTATAAATCTCAGCCTCGAAGTAGAAAATCGATGTCTCTGTATTGTTTAAAGACGCAGTTATATTTTTTAGTGGATGTGAAGGGTTAAAGATGTTCTTTGTGACATCAGCCATACTGATACTTTTATGTCTGTATCTCCCTGTGAGTGAAATGTGCTGTTCAAGGCCATGCACAAAACAGACTTGCCCTCTTGGCCTCAGGGCTAGTTTCAATTCAACAATTTCTGATTTTGGAAACAATGCGGAGAGCCCTGACAGCTTCCCCTTTCTCCAACTGCAGACACATTGTCCTGTTGTTTGCATGAGAACAATGTCTATGAAGACCTGAATACAGAGTTGCCGCAGGTACATTGGAAGAGACCCCTCTCCTCTCCTGCCAGCTGACACCATTTCCTTGTGGTCTTATCTGGAGCTGATACCTTCACCTTGGATAATCAGGTTAGAAGGGGGACACAGAGGGGCGGGAGAAGGTCTGCTGGCCTCTGAAATAAAGGTGGGGAGTTTACTGACTTTCTCCCACTGCTGCTCTATAACAGGGAAATCTATCCTTCTAGAATTCCCATATGACTATAAAAAGAAGACGTTCAACGCATTATTCATCTTTATCCAAAGACATGGAACAAAGTGTTGTGTAAGTAGATTTTAGCTGATTGTCATTCATTATTTTCTTGGAATATATCCAGTATAATGTCTTTCTGCAGCCATGTATGTTATGGGATGTATGACAGCAATGCATAGCCTATGCTGGCCGTATGCGAAATATCGGCTGAAATTCCGTCTTTTAGACAGTTTGTTCGATTTTCAGACAGTTGATGGGCACAAAAGTTATAATCGTTGGGATGTTTTTGAGCCGGGAAAACTAAGTTTGGAAATTTTCTGCCGAACGAACGATTTTCTGCCGAACGAACGATAAATTGAAAGGTTAATGTATATCCCGTCCGAACTGTTTGCACTAGGTATATGTAAAAAAACAAACAAAAAATTCATTCATTTTTGTCCACTGAACGATTTATCGGTCATTACATGATGGCACTATCGTTTGCTCCCACGGCCTAATTCGAAATTCGAATTCGTTTTTCGAAAATGGTTTAGTTGATTTTTCGTATAGTGTATGGCCAGCATTAGTGACTGGAAACTGCTTTTATGTCCCTGCAACTGTCACTGCACTCCACCAAGTGCTAACAGATCTGCAATTGTCTAGTTGTTTATAACTGACTGCGGTGAATACCTGTAACCTGTGTTATTTATTTATTAAGTATTTATTTATATAGTATTTGTATAGAGCTGTCGATTTACACAGTGCTTTACATAATGTACATTCACCAGTGGTGACCACCCGTCAGTCGGTCGGCGGGTACGTCTGGTGCACTTACCCCATCTATGCGGCGCTCCTCCCAGGCGGCTTCCCTTGCTCAGTGGGGGTGGCGGCAACGGCTTTCCCTTCCTCTGCTCTCCATGGACATCGGCGGCTTCTGTTTCCTCCTGCCTCCTCAGGGGCCAATCAAGAGTCTTCTCTTTTTGATCAATCACAAAACAGGTCTCAGACCTGCTTCTGATTGGCTGCATTGAGGATCACTGTTACAATAGCGAATGTTCATTCACTGTTGTAACACCTGGTTGGGCTCATGGCGCAATGCTCTGCGCTCCGAGCCCCCCCTATTTTTAAGCCTATTAGAGTCTATGGGTGCTTCAAAAAAACACCCCCGCCCCTGTAATTCTGGCACCCGCACCTTGAAAGGGACTGGATGCATGAATAGGGGGTGGCAGCACCGGTCGTGGATAGATTCATGCTTAGCCATATAGGGGGTGGTGTAGATAGAGGGGGCGGCGCCTGGGCACCCCTAATGGATGGACCGCCACTGACATTCACATCAGCCTCTGCCCTCAAATGCTTACAATCTAAGGTGCCTACCTCAAATGCATACATACACATATTAGGGCCGATTTAGGCAGGAGCCGACAAACCTACCAGCATTTGTTTGGAGTGTGGGAGGAAACCGGAGTACTCCCATACAAGTACAGGGACAACATGCAAACTCCATGCAGATAGGGTCCTGGTTGGGATTCAGACCAACAACCCCAGTGCTGCAAGACAGAAGTATATTAACCGCTAAGCCTCTGTGCTGCAAGCCAAAGTCAATGCCACCTGGGAATGGATGGTTGCTGAGATTTTTTAGACAAGAAGTGGAAATATCGAGAATGAACACGTATAGTAAATCAGAGTTTGTACATAGCAGATAAGATATATAAAAAAACTTTGTGTGTAATGACACACCTTCATATCTTTATAATGAAAAGGTACAATGGTGACTTGTTACCTTGAAATACATATATTTCCTTACTAGTTTGACTTTATCTGCATTGTGGATAGTTTTCTGCATTGAGAGGCGGCTAAAGACCACCTCAGTATGCAGCTGCAATCTCTGTTATGGCAACATACAAACTGTCAAATTACCAGCAGCTAACTTGTGAGTGGGCACAACTCTGCAGAAACACTGCATTGGCATGTAACCGTAACGTAAACAATGGTGGCGCCGGCCGTTATTATGTAAAGAGGGCAAATCTGACAGTGTCACTGACAGCTGCTGCTATTTGCACATATTGTGTGCACGCAGTGTTCAGAGCTGCCAGCAAGAATCTACTGATCCTTGCCAGTGGCTGCCCCTGACCACCCATATGTGGTCATGTGTGTAGGCTTAAAGTAGAACTAAAAGCAAAACTTTAGTAAGAGAAAGTTATAACCCCTGCCAGTTTTCTTTTTTTTTTTTTTTTGCCATTTCCCATAGAGGACATTTCCCTTCACTTCCTGTCCCCTACCTAAAACAGGAAGTGAGAAGAAATCACTCTGGGGTGTCACCAGGGTCACTTAAACTATTGTCCCTATTGGAAGATTTCCCCTCTATTACTATTCTGGTGTCAATTTGGAATTTTCTTTTACTTTCAATGATAACAGTAAACAGGGCAAATAAAGAGGGTCAATCTCCCTAAGGGGGGCACAGATATCGATACAAAGGTGATGGGTGTTCTGATCCTATCCAAAAAAAAAAAAAAAAAAAGATTTTGCCTTTAGCGACACTTTAATGCTGTAATACATAAGCCTCAGTTCACATTGCTGCAAACCCAGTGTTGTGCGATTTCCAGTTGCTTATGACTTTCACGTGACATTAGAGTCTATGGGACTCTAAGTCGCATTGAAGTCGCATCAAAGTAGTGTAAAAACCTTTTTAGGGGTCGCTGCAACTTGAGTCGCATTGATTGGAACAGCCTGTGATTTTTTTACTTGTGTCGCAAGTTGCATGCCACCTCGCACCAGTGTGAACCAGGGCTAAAGCACAACCCCCACCTTTATTCCATACCTTATTTCCTTACGTCTTTTACTTTAAATGGGTTTCAGACAACTGTATGTGAGCCTAGGCACAAGCTGTATTTTATGGAAACAGCTGTGTTATTTATCAACTTTTCATTCTTTTATAAATATTGTTATATTTATTGTTATATTTAAGAATCAATAAAATGACTCACAAGGTCACAATAGAAATCTCAAATGAATCTGCAAATATAAATAGTAACTATAGATAATTACTATTTACAAAAGTGTCCTTCTTTACAGTAATACATTATAAAAATAAATGTGGCTTAAGGCCAGGTTCACACTCATGCGGGTGGTTGTGGGTGCAGGACAGCGGGTAAATCGCACCTGTTCCCGCACCCGCAGCTAAACCGTACTGCTCCTTTGCAGACGTGCAGAGCTGACACTCATTCCTAATGGCACCCCCACACATCTGAAACTGCAGCGTGTTTTTGGTTGCAGGAATCGCATGGTGCTTTTGCACTGTGCGATTTCCCTCCGGCTGCTTTTTAAAAAGGGTGCAGGAACCTTTTTTGTTTTTGCATGAAACACGGGCACAGCTGTCCCTTCAAATTAATTGGCTGCTGTGCCTGTGCAAACAAGGTTCGCAGAGCCGCATAGATGTGACCCTAACCTAAGTGTTTGTAGTGAGCATTTCCTCACCGGAGAGTGATTAATAAATGAGCTGTGTGTGGGAAATTAGGAGCTGTTGAAGACTTATGCTAGAACAGTAGGGGTGCATTTTTTATTTTATTTTATGTTAAATGGTATGAAGAATGAATGACAGATGCAGATAACACTAGCACACTGCGGACTAAAGCAGGCCATACACATTATAATCTAGTTGTACAATCTCTTTAGCTTTGGATACACCCTTGTACAAAGTACAGGCATACCCCACTTTTAAGTACGCAATGGGGTTTATTTACTAAAGCTGGAAAGTGCAAAATCAGGCTTCCTTCTGCATAGAAACCAATGAGCTTATAACTCCAGATTATTCAATTAAGCTTTGGTAATAAAACCTGGAAGCTCATTGGTTTCTATGCAGAAGTGAGCCTGATTTTGCACTTTCCAGCTTTAGTAAATAAATCCCATTGTGTACTTAAAAGTGGGGTATGCCTGTAGTTGGTAGATCTAAACTAGATGGTGGAATGAAGTTGCAATATGTATGTTCACAGTGACAGCTCAATGCCTTGTTTACACGTGTTTCAAAATGTGGCATTTGGCACCCTTTTTGAATGCAAATCAAAGCGCCTCTCACTAGTTCAAATGGTTACCTTACAGTCTTGTACACATTGTTACTTTTGTTTTGCTTCAAAACGATAGCCTATGTTGCTTTCTTGGTGCTTCAAATAATCTCCAAAGCCTCCACAGAAGGCTATTTTTTTGCCCCCTAACAGCATCTGCAGCATTTTAGGGGCATTTATTCAAAGTTAGCTTTGCTTTGTTTTGGAAGTATTGGAGGTATGAGATAGGATGCATTGGGAAACACGTCATTTAGGATCATGTATATTCCAGGAGTGTCTGCTGCAGATGTCACATCTGGTGTGCAGCATGGATCAGCATGGAGGTGAGCAGGGTCCAGACCAGGGAGCAACAACTAGCAGACAGCACAGGTGGTGCGCAATGTGGGGACCAGAGAGAAAGGACTGAGCAGCGGAGGATCAGCAGAGCTGGGGGACCAGAAAGAAAAGACTGAGCGTCAGAGGATTAGCAGAGCTGGGGGGCCAGAGAGAAAAGACTGAACGGCAGAGGATCAGCAGAGATGGGGGACCAGAGCAGGAGAAACTAGTATATGTCACATGTGGTGTGCAGCATGGGAAAAATATAGCAGGAGGTGAGTGAGGACTGGAGAGAGAGGACTGAGAAGTAGAGTATCAGCAGAGCTGGGAGACTGTAGCGGGAGAAACAAGCAGATGTCACACGTAGCATGCAAGCAATATAATTAATGCTATAGCAGAAGTAGACCAGGGACTGAAGAGAGGGGAGGATAAGCAAACCAGAGGATCAGCAGAGCTGGGGGCTGATACTGAGTGGGGGCATCAACACACTTGGGGGTACTACTAAGAGGGGCATCAGCAGAGCTGGAGGACTGGAGCAGGAGAAACTAGCAGATGTCACACATAGCATGCCAGTAATATAATTAACGCTATAGCAGAAGTACACCAGGGACCAGAGAGAGGGGAGGATCAGCAAACCAGTAGTTGAGCAGAACTGGGGGCTGATTCTGAGTGGGGCATCAACAAACCTGTGGTTACTACTGAGTGGGGTATCAGCAGAGTTGGGGGTACTATTGAGTGGGGCCTCAAGCAGAGCTGGGGACTAGAGCGCTACTCAGTGGACTATCTGCTGAATGAGGGTACTAATAAGCTGGGGATCTGCTGAGCTAGGGTATTACTGAGCCCATTTAAAACAAATAGAAAATCAACACGCAGGGCATTTGGTAAGCTTCATTAAAGCTTCAAAAAAGCATCACAGAACCATCAAAAACGCATGTTGACGCAGTAGGTGTTTAACGTGTGAGAAAAACAAAGCAGGTGTAAACATGCATTGGCATTTGGGGGGGGGGGGGGGGGGCAGTAAAAACACGCGGTTGAGACACATTTTTCCATTTGTCTCAAGCTAAATGGTTGGTCTGATACATTTGGAACACGAGGGGTTGCCACTCAGCATGGGAGCAATTTAGAGAATGCTTTGCATTTTCTGAATTAATGCAAAGAGTTTTCTGATTGGACAATGCAGAGAGCATGATGTTACTGCCCCAACTACTATGTAACTCCCCACTTTGTCCATTTAGAGAATGCTTTGTATTCATTGAGAAAAGTGCAAGGCGTTCTGTGTACTGCACCAATGCTGAGCAAGCGATCCCCTATGGTTACTATGATGGCAGAGACTACTTCAGTGATATCCAGCCTCTACAGGGATCCCAGAGGTACACTATATTGTCAAAAGTGCACAAAACAAGATCCATAAAGACATGGATGAGCGAGTTTGGGGTGGAGGAACTTGACTGGCCTGCACAGAGTCCTAACCTCAACCCGATAGAACACCTTTGGGTTGAATTAGAGCAGAGACTGCGAACCAGGTGTTCTAGTCCAACATCAGTGCCTGACCTCACAAACGCGCTTCTGGAAGAATGGTCAACCTTTCCCATAGACACACTCCTAAACCTTGTGGACAGCCTTCCCAGAAGAGTTGGAGCTGGTATAGCTGCAAAGGGTGGGCCAACTCAATGTTGAACCCTACGGACTAAGACTGGGATGCCATTAAAATTTATATGCATGTAAAGGCAGGTGTCCCAATACTTTTGACAATATATTGTTTGGCATATGCATACTTGCAGCGACCCAAGCTGGACAAATCTAACAATGCAATACAAGCCATACCTGAAATTCAGCTTTAAGGCATCAATTTAGCGTTTTGCATTAGTTATTACGGCTGGTAGTTTGTGGTGCTAAGTGGTTACCTTAAAGCGGGAGTCCGCCGTTTTTTTTTTTAAAAGCCAGCAGCTACAAATACTGCAGCTGCTGACTTTTAAAATAATGACACTTACCCGCCCAGCGCGCTCGCGATGTCGGCACCCGAAGCCGATCTCTCGATCGTCTCTCGGGTGCTGCTGCTGCCATCTTGGGTATGGGAATCAGGAAGTGGAGCCTTGCGGCTTCATTTCCCGTTCCCTACTGCACATGCGCGAGTCACGCTGCGCAATAAGGATGGTCCCCACTGTCTCTGGGATCCGTGTGTTTCCCAGCAGACAGCGGGGGACCTTCGGAAAGGGGCGTAGATTCTGCGGAAAGGGGCGTAGATTCTGCAGATATCTATGCCGGAAGTGGGTGCAGATACCTGTACTGTACAGGTACCTGCACCCCCCTCCCCCCTGAAAGGTGCCAATTGTGGCGCCGGGGGGGGGAGGGTTCCAATGAGCGGAAGCTCCACTTTAGGGTGGACCTCCGCTTTAAGTCCCCCTCATGCTAACCATCCCTGTAACCCTAATTCTTATGTAAAGCGAACCCCTTGTTTGATTCTATCATCTCTTTTGCCAAGATCCTGTGTGTTAGGGACTAACCTGGCATAGAAACACACCAGTGCCAAATTCTCACAGTACAACCAGATCATAAAAGTAGCCCATGTGCAGTATAGTACAAGCCAGCAATGCTTTTTTTCTTAATAAAAAACCTCAGCCTGGTCTAACCTAGCCTTACCCAATCTTTGGGTAGAGTTAAGTTTAAAAATAACAGATGGCATTGGCAAACATTTATTGTCTTTAGTCATTGGAAATCACTTAGATATGTAAAGGCTGCCACTGATGACCTCTTCTGAAAATGTCAGTTGCCTGACGGTCTGGCTTCAGCATTTTCTGGGTCACCTAACGCAACCAATAAAATCAGAGCAAATCATAACGCCCGATCTGCTTATTTGCTCCAGGACAGTGTCGGCAGCCAAGCAGATAGCATTTTCAGAAGAAAGGGTCAGTAATAGCAGCCTCTATATTTCTTTCCTTGTATGTTCACTTTAAGGTCATCCTTATGATAAATATGACTGAGGCCCCTTTCACACTACTGCGACTTCAAAGTCGCGCGATTTTGACGCAATTTTGCCATGAATTTAGGGGATGCCTGTGTAACTCGCATCAATGTCGGACTAAAGTAGTGCAGGGACCACTTTGAAGTTGGTGCGACTTGAAGCCGCACAGATATGAATGGTACTCATTGGAAATCATGGGGTACGACTTGTCATATGACTTTGCAGTCTCAAGTTGCAGGACAAGTTGCAGAAGTGTGAAAGGGGCCTGAAGGTAAATATCTATTGTATTAGTGTATTAGTATATTGTATTAGTATATTGTAAGAGTGTATTACATATATTAATGTATTAGTATATTGTATTAGTGTATTACATGTATTAGTATATTCTATTAGTGTATTACATATATTAGTGTATTATTGTATTACATGTATTAGTGTATTACATATATTAGTATATTGTATTAGTGTATTACATATATTAGTGTATTATTGTATTACATGTATTAGTGTATTACATATATTAGTATATTGTATTAGTGTATTACATATATTAGTATATTGTATTAGTATATTACATGTATTAGTATATTGTATTAGCGTATTACATGTATTAGTGTATTTGTATATTGTATTAGTATATTACATCTATTAGTATATTGTATTAGTGTATTACATATATTAGTATATTGTATTAATATGGTGTATTAGTGTATTGGAAAAAAGTTAGCTTTATTTAAATCATGCATTGGGGAACTTGTGATTGCACAACATAGACTAGCAACGGCTTATACATAAAACCAACCACTGGATTTCTATAAGATTTATTATGTTTGACTTTTTTGCTGAGATTTTGTTTCCTCTTTTTGACATCGCTATCACATGGGATTTAATAATCGATGAGCTTGCTGTTTCGGGTAGGTGAGACTGCAATAACAAAGCATAGATAGGGTGATATACACTATTTTGCGTGACCCTTGCTTCTAACAGATAACATACATAGAGACTTTTTGAGCTGGGAAAACAATGTGTGGCTGATCCAAAGAGGAAGCTGTGCTTGGAAATGAAACTGCTTGTTTTTCATATTTAGGAGAATTCATAAAATAAGGAAGTGATTTTTTTTTTATACACTGTATGTGTGATAGAAATTTGTCGTTTTGTTTCATATCTTAAACTACACATACCTGTGTGATGAAACATGTTACCGAATGAGAATGACATTGGGAACACGAGTAGGAGGGAGCCATGGCCACCAATAAGGGTTTACTACTAGTCCTCATGTACGGGGCCCAGGGCAGCAAGGGGCATTGGATGTGGGCAGGGAGGCCGACCAGCCGGGGGGGTGGTCAATTACTGGAACCGATTCCCTGTATGGCTGTCTCTGCAGCAGCTGAAAGCCAGCGGAAGGGAGAGGAGAAGAGGCTGGTTTTCAGCTGCTGCAAGGGATCAGTTCCAGTAATTGCTCCTCACCACACCGATCCCCATCTTCTTCCTGCTGCTGCCCGTGACCCAACCTGCAGCGCTGCTGGCTTCCCTTCTTTCCTCTCCTGCTGGCAACTGCAGGCACACAATGGGATCTTTAACCACTTCAGCCCCGGAAGGATTTACCACCTTCCTGACCAGAGCACTTTTTGCGATATGGCACTGCGTCGCTTTAACTGACAAATGCGGGGTCGTGCGATGTTGCACCCAAATCACCTCTGCGGTTTTTATTTTTTGCGCTATAAACAAAAAAAGAGCAACCATTTTGAAAAAAAAGTAATATTTTTTACTTTTTGTTGTAATAAATATCCCCAAAAAATATATAAAAAAACTATTTTTTTCTCAGTTTAGGCGGATATGTATTCTTCTACATATTTTTGGTTAAAAAAAAAATAGCAATAAGCGTATATTGATTGGTTTGTGTAAAAGTTATTGCGTCTACAAAATAGGGAATAGATTTATGGCATTTTTATTATCAATTTTTTTTATTAGTAATGGCAGCGATCTGCGGTTTTTACATTATGGCGGACACATTAGACACTTTTGACACCATTTTGGGACCATTGTCATTTATACAGCGATCAGAGCTACAAAAATGCACTGATTACTGTGTAAAGGACAATGGCATGGAAGGGGTTAAACACTAGGAGGCAATCAAGGGGTTAAGTGTGTCCTAAGGAGGTGTTCTAACTGTGGGGGGGGGGGGGGTGGGGATTCACTGACATGACAACGATAACTGCTCCCGATGACAGGGAGCAGTAGATCCCTGTCATGTCACTAGGCAGAACGGGGAAATGCTTTGTTTATAAAGGCATCGCTCAGTTCTTCCGCTCCGTGGCATGATCGAAGGCCCCCGGCAGACATCAAGTCCACAGGATTCGCGGTCACAGAGAGCGCGGCGGGCACACACACCCACAATGCTGCGATTTAAAGGGGACGTACCTGTATGCCCATTGCTAAGCCGTGCCATTGTGCCAATGTACATCGTCGTGCGCTGGTCGGCAAGTGGTTAAGGGTGGAGAACGTCTTATTTACTGGCCCCTCCTTTTCTGAATGAACACGAGTGATCGGTACCGAACACTCACTGTATTCATTCATAACTGTGTTTACTATGATTTAGTGAATGAACAGGCGTCTGTACAGAGCAAAGGTTGCAGAGCAAGTGAATGAAGTATTCCTATTCCCATTCTCTGTCCCAAAAGCGAGACCTCAAGGGTCTGTTTACATATTTCACCAACCCCCCCCCCCCCCCCCCGTTCCCAGCAATGTTATGAAAAAAGAAAAAACTTAAAACAAAATGTAAAGGTCATTGAAAAAATAATAAAACATTGTTTGCCAAAATCTCAAAAAGTGAAGACTCATTCATATGGGGTCTCTGGCCTATACAATGTGAGTGAACGGTCTGTTTGTGTGGCTGGACGCAGTGACTGTACAAACACAGCCTATGGCTACGCACCTATGGCTGTATTTGTACAGTTGCAATAGCAAAATATAGGTTGCCTGCACGCAGCTCCGACCACATAACAAAGTGCTGATTCACACTGTACAAGCCACAGCACCCACGTGAATGAGCTCCAAGACCTCATTCACACACACAGCTATATTTGTTAACTCCGTAAAGTTTTATCTTTTAAATTTAGCAGAAATGTTGTAAGTTATGTTGTGTTTATGTCCGCTTATAATAATTTTAGTGTCCTATTAGCAAAAATTTTGTTTTGGGGATGGGGCCCTGTCGGGTAGGCTGCATGGGGCCCTGTGATTTCAAATAACAGCCCTGGAGGGAGGGGAGTCTGTTTTTGCCATCAAGTTAGACTTTTTTGATTATATCCTGGTGATGTCAAAGATTGGAGCTTCACCCCACCTAGGGATCTGCAGGAGCCTCCCCAGTGATCTGCAGCTGACACCTATATTATAAATCAGTGCACAGTTCCCATGTATGCACTCTTTCTTAGTACACATGAGCCCAATGTCAGGCGGCATCGGCGAGTTCAATAGAAATCACGTGTGCTACAGCTGGTCTGACAGAAGTTTGGTCGGCTGCTGTCAAAAGGGCATGACCAAAAAAGGTCTACCAATCAGCTCCCAATCAGTGTTCCCATCCAAATGCTAAGAGCTCTGACCAGAGTGTTCTGGAGGGGGGCTGTACTAACATGGAATTGTTAGTACATCTGCTCCGACCTGAGCTGTCAGGGTTTTTTTTCACAAGAGACAGACAGGAAGGCGGTTGATTACCCCCAACCCCCCACAGGAGATGGACGGGAAGATAGCGATCAGAGACCTCCTTACTTTAGGAGGCAGATGACAAGGATCCGGGGTAAGGCTGCTGCTCCTCGCTCCGGAGCCATTGCTTCTCCTCCCAGCGGAACAGGAAGTGGGTCCTGAGACCCGATTGGCTGGGAGTCCTAAGACCCGCTTCTGATTGGCCAGGAGGAAATTCAAGAAGACAATAGCAAATATTAATTGTCACAGAACTGGGTGGGCTTGGGGCGCAGTGCTCTGCTCCCGGATCCCACCCTTTTTTAAGGCAATTAGAGCCTCTGGCTCTAATCATTTGCTTAAAAAAAAAAAAAAAAACATTGAAATCCATGCGTCCGGTACCCTGCATGTAGATTAGGGGCCGGGCGCATGGATTGGGGGTGGGGGTGGCGCCTCTTATAGATGGGTGACAGTTTAGATGGTCATATGCAGCATGCTTTCAGCTACATTCAGTTTGCATTTGATGTCATTCTGAGTTATTTAATATGGGGGTTCTGGACTTTTTTAGAATAATAATAATATAATGCTGTCCATTAGATATAATAACAATCAAAGAAAACTCCTTCACTTCACAGTTCTTCACAGTGCTCCCCTCTCGCTACTACTATCAGGATCCTCAAATCAGACTGCCAATCACCATCAATTGTACCCCCCAGTTATATTAAGGTACCTCAGCTACAGGTAATACCTCCTCCAGATATCATTTGCTTTGATTGCAGAGTCCACTTCTCCTTTTTACATGTATAGATTTATTTTCATTTAGCTTGCAGGAAAGAAATCAGATTTCTCCATCCACCGTAATAACACAGATGGATGAATCTCTCTAGCCGGGCTGTCAGAATACTTGAACAGTACCTGCATCTGATTGGATGCAAGCACTGGTTTGGTGTAAATTTTCTGAGAGGCTTCTTCCAGAAAAGCAATTTAACAATGGACTTTTGTTAAACGTAGCAGTGCCGGTGTCTTGTCGAATACTGTCCCCTGTCGGATAGTGTCTGCCCTGTACTGCACTTGCACAGTACGGAGGACAAGGAGACGCCGAAGGTCTCCGAAGATGAACCGCTCCTGTGCACTGAGTCCAGGTTCATGCCCCACCATCCAAGTGGACATAGAGTTAGAATAAAAAATTGCAGAGCGAAGGTGGCGAGCGAAGCAAGCCCGCAAGGGGCCCTCTTACTTAGTGCTGTTTAACATAATCTACCGTATGTCCACTTGCATGGTGGGGCTTGAACCTGGACTCAGGGCACAAGGTACTATTAAGTGCGCAGGCGCTGTTCATCTTCGGAGACTTTCGGCGTCTCCTTGTCCTCCGCGCTGCGCCTGCGCAGTACGGGGCGGACACTTTCCGATGGGGGGACAGTTCTCGACAGAACACCGGCACTGCATGAATTGAGCCAACACGAATTGGCCTTAATTGGAACAGTGTATGGCCAGCTTTACTTATCCCCTGTCAACTACAGAAAGGTGGCAATAAATCAACATCAAAGACTTTTAAGTCTTGTGTTGATTTAGAAATAGTCTTGTGTTGTTTCCCCAATAAAAGATGCAAAAATAAAAGCCATATAGAGAAATCAATAGGCCTTTGAAAAAGTAAATTCATGTTTACGTTTCATGGATTATTTGTGGGTATTGTGAGATACAAAGCAAGATTTATAGTGCTATGCACTTCTGAAACCTCAGTGCAATATTTTTATTATTTTGCTTTGTGTACTTTTTTTGATAAGATTATTACACAATATGGCTTTTATATGTGAATGTTTTATTTTGCAGATTTGTTTGCCTATGGAACACGTTCTGTAGTGCAAAATGCAAAAAGCACTAAAGTGCATAGGTGTGAACAGGCCTAACTTCCTGCTTTCACAGGAGAACTGAGGGCAGTGGAGTCACAGGCTCCTGCTGCTCTCAGTCAAATCTTGTGAGGAGGGAGCAGAGGCATGGCTTACCAATGCTGTGGGGCACACAGCCAGGCTGGAGCTGAGACAGGAGCCAGGTAAGTGTTTAGGAAAGGGGGTGGGTAGGACAGGTAGTGGGGTGTTTTTTTTTACCTCAATGCAGAAAATGCATTGAGGTAAAAAAAAAAGCTTTAGACTTTAGTACCACTTTAATTAGTTTAATAGTACATTTTCTATACAGCTCCATACATCAGATGCAAAAAAGATGAACAGCCAAGGAAAAAGGGGCAGAGGGATTTGGTTCCAAAAGAGGGACAGTCTTTCGAAATAAGGGACAATTGGGAGCTCTGCAGCTGGAACACCACATGCAGATTTTGGGCCTTGCCTTCCTACTGACTTCTATTGTCCCCCCAGCCGGCTCCAGAAGAACAGTTTCTACCAAAACCAGAACACAGCCCCCCCCCCCCCCCCAACTTTGGAGGTTCTTTTGCATTCAGTGTCCGTGTGAAAGAGCACTTCATTTTTCTTTTGGTCGTTGCACTGATAAGGTTTGTGAATCGATTCAGTAGGGTATAGCTTTAAAACCTATTATATGTTCACTTTAAATGGCTTGATTTGTTATCTTAAGCTCATTTCCAAGTAAAGCAAATTACCCTATTCAATTGATCAAAGGTTGAGCAGTAACAGTAGGGAGCGTCCTGAAACAAATTGTTAACAACAGTTCTTTCAAAAAGACAGAAAATGAATTAACTATGCTTGCTGACCTGCGGGCATCCCAACATTCACAAGACTTACCTCTAATTCAAGCAACCAGGCGTTGTAGGGAGATTTAAATTCTCTACATGACTTTGCTGCCAATCATTTCTTGATTAGTGGGCAATAGCCCGGCACATTGGTGCAGCAGTGGGAGGATTAGCATAGCCCAGGAACAGCCAATGTCCTCTTTACAGACTTTTGCAGCACATTGTGGAACATAAGTGCACTTTTTTGCTACATTGTAGTGCGATGTGTATGGGGCACCAGATCCAAGAACATCGGGCATTCTCTGGGAAGGTGTCCAAAGAAAAATTGAGCTTGTGGTGGGGCTTACCGGAAGCTGCAATTAACAGCCAATGTAAATGAGGTGATGGGACTGGCATACTCGGTATTTTTTATGTATGCTCTGAGCTGCTTTTTCAATCACATTGGCTGGATAAATAAAGTTCAGTTCATATAGAAACAAATGATTGTGTACACAAGCCCTTAAAATGAATGTCAACCCTAACAAATAAATAGACAATTGAAAATGTTTAATACCTGTTCGATAAGTGCAAAATATAACTGGTGGTCTTTTCAAGAAATTCAGAACTCTCCTGTGTCCCATTAATGCCGGCCATACATGGTTTGAATGTCAGCCGGAACCAGCCAAGATTCAAATCATAAGGCTGGGTTCACTCTGATGCAAATTGGATGTGGGTTTCTCAGGTAAAATACCTCGGCTGTTACCTCTGTAGCTAAAGGGCGTAGCGGGTTGAGGGTTGATAAAAGCGCGGCACCACCCCTAGTGTGAACAAACCCTTATTTTCACCTGATGGTCCAGCCAGGAAGGCTGACCATACATCATAAAATTTTCTTGCCAAAATTATATATTATGAGGTCAAACCTAAACATTTTCAATTTGTATGCAAGCAGGCAGGCCCTTGCACTACATAGCTGAAGGTAAATCTAAAGGAAATTGAATAAAAAATAGGTATAATGTATGGCCAGCCTAATGCCACGTAAAAACACGATCGGAAATTCAGCCAGCAAGAGACAGATGAGAGCTTTTGGTCGGAAAATGCGATTATGTGTATGCTCCATCGGACTTTTAAGATTGAGAGCCTGTTCTCAATTTTTGGGTCGGAAAATGTTCCTATCCGAAAATGCGTTTGTGTGTATGCAATTCCGACATGCAAAAACTCACGCATGCTCAGATTCAACTACGAGATTGAAGCTATTGTATTGGCTACTGGCTATTGAACTTCCTTTTTCTAGTCCCGTCGTACGCATTGAACATCACCGCATTCTTGACGGTCGGAATTTGGTGTGACGGTGTGTGTATGCAAGACAGCTTGAGCAAAATCCTGTCGGAATTCCGTGGGGAAAACCATCAGAGCTTTTTCCGACCAAAATTCTGATCATGTGTATGCGGCATAAGACTGTTATCAACTTTATTTAACAGACCAAGCTGTCCAACAAAAAAGGCAGTTAGAGGGTTGAGACAAACAATTTAACACTGACTGGGGTGCCTACAACGGTCACCTTTTATTCACTTATGTAAAACCTATATTCAAAAAGGAAAACTGTTTCTGTAACTGTCTAATGATTGTTAGCTGGAGTTCAAGAATATGTTACCCCAACATTTCATATTCCTGATATGTGCCTGCTGTACCATGTACTTGTGTTAAAAAGTCTCCTGTTCTCTTTCATTTGCTCCCTTTGTGTGAAATCCCTGGTGTTCCTGAGAGTGCCCCTGCTTTCCTATTTCAAACTGACCCTAGTTACAAAAGCACATCATTTCCAGCATGGTCAGTTTTCTGGCTGTGCTGGGAGAACAGCCTGCCTGTCCTCCAGCGGGCAGACTTGTGCTGATAAAATTACATTTGGCATGTAATTATTTGGGGGGAGTAGAGGGTACCCTATTTTTACGGGCGCCCGGCTCCCAATTCCTCCCCTGGCTCCGTGGTGCCGAACGGAGGTTCACCTCTCCCACTCCCTCGCTGCAATCTTCTGGGACACGTCACAGGTCCCAGAAGATTGCCCGGCCATTCACAGCATGCAGCGTGGCTCACGCATGCACATTGCACACCCGGCTGTGAAGCCATAGCTGGGCGCCCACAGTTAGAATGCCGGAGCCTTGGAGAGAAGGGGGAGAGGAGCGGGGCTTCCTGCCCCCGCATCGCTGGACTGTGGGACAAGTGAGTGTCTGATTATTAAAAGTCAGAAGCTACACTTTTTGTAGCTGCTAACTTTTAAATGGGTTGAACTCCAATTTAAATTGAACAATTTATCATTCATTGCGATAACATCTTGTTATTGGAGAGATGGTCATAAAAAAGATTTCTTTATTACAATTGACTGACTGATGACTAATAATAAAGAAACATTTTGTTTAAACTGGATTACATTGTAATCTAGTGTAGATATTGTACATTTTAGGAGAACTGTATGTTAATTTATTGTTGTTTACCTAAGGTCCTAATTGCATTTTACGGCACTTAAAACTACACCTATAGTACAGTATTAGATTTTCAAAGTGGTTTGTTTTTTTAAATCCTGCAAGTTGTATCTTTACAGCAGTATCTTAAGGGGTGAACAGTATATGAACTTTTTTAAATGCATAGCTTTATATTTGTCCTGTCCCTCTGGATGTCATATCTCTGGGTTCCTACAGATGCCACTAGTTTGCCATTACAGGTGGACAGGCTAGAACAGCCAGGTTGCCTTTTGGGTTCTAAAAATTGCCAAAAATTGTCATCA
Organism: Lithobates pipiens; assembly: GCF_037356315.1. Lineage (NCBI taxonomy): Eukaryota > Metazoa > Chordata > Amphibia > Anura > Ranidae > Lithobates > Lithobates pipiens. The sequence continues at coordinate 420,990,817 of NW_027507718.1, forward strand.
AGGCAGCAATGGATCAAGACTGCTTTTTTTTTGTTACACAAAGCCACAGGTTTTTATTGTTGTTAATACACCCTTGAGCACTATGCAGGCTAGTCGCTGGCACCCTAACGGCGATGATGTTATAGGTTGATAAGGACATCAGGGACCTACACAGCATCCTTGTTTGAGAAACGCTGGAGTCAGTACAAGTGTGCAAAGATGTATTTGCTTTGCAAGAATAAATCACCTCTATTGTTGGGATGTCAAACATGTTGATGCCACCCTATTATGGAAAACTATTAGTTTATTTTTTTACATTTTAGAATGGGCTGCCTTGAGATTGCTCATCATTTTAAAGTGTGCCTTGACTTAAAAAAGGTTGAGAAACACTGGGCTACAAAACCTGTCCCGATCATTATTGTTCCCCCTGATAAGCCATCACCAGCAGTCAGGTGGCGTTCAGATCACAACCGCATGCTGGAGTATCCAAGGTGTAGAAGCAGTGGCATGAGTAGTTTTTCCATATGGTTGCTACCTGAGTGTCAGACAATGCAAGCAGTGCTGCTACTAACTACTAAAATATAATCAGTTATAGGATAAGCAACATAGATATTGTATTTTATGAATCTATTTTAATTGTATTGGCGTGAGCTTACCTACTGCCGCTGTTTTACAGCAAAAAAAAAAAGTGAATGTGTAAAAAATTTTTTATTGCAGCCTCACGTCTGTTGCAAATGAGACCAACCTTAAAGAATGAGAAACATCAGCCGAACCAATCTTCCCTGGTATGGTCAGCTTTGTTTCCATCAGAAGCTTTGCTTTCGGGAGCTGATCAAATGAGCAAAGGAAATGCAGTCTTCTTTTCACTTTATTTCAGCACTTGGTCATTTAATGCAAGAACGCACAATCGGCTTTCCTGACAGCTACAAATGACAGTGTTCTCTGTGCTGGCCAGAGAGGTCATGAGAAGCATAACTTGCAAGCTGATGTTGCAATCATTTGTCAGCTGATCGGTCACCTGCCACACACTCATTTCCTGTAATTCTGTGCAAAAGTCTGATGAAACATGCAAAATTCTATCTATACACAAAATGTATCTGTCCATCAACAGATTTGGTAGGATTTTACAAAAAAAAAATTAACTGTGTACAAGCATTTTACATTCGTTTTTAGCCACGGTCCTATTGACATCTAATATGTTGCGTGTTTTTTCACGTTTATTTGTAAGCTCACCAAAGATGAAAAATCTTCTGATTAAAATGCAGCAAAAAAAAAAAATTCAAGTGGCAAAAACAATTAAAAGGCACCAGCTTCAAATACAGTAGCTGCTGACTTAGAAGAAACAAACACGTATTGGCCCATGGAGACCAGCATTGTCTTTGCCGCAGTTGATTCGTTGCCTGGCTTCAGCTCTCGGGGGCTGCCATCTGAAATTGGGAGCTGGCTGTGATATCCTGATGTATCACAGTTGGCACCCCACTGCTTATGGCACAACAGCACTGTGGGACGGGTCCTGCAGCCTCTTGAAACGTGAAATGTTGCAGGGGACTGGGGGTGGAGGGGGCCTAAGTGGTCAAATATGGGCAATGGTGAAGAAGAGGATGAGTGGTGCTTTAACTTTTGAGTAAAGGTCTACTATAATCATATTTTCCCCCAGGAAATAGAAGTGCAAAGTTGTCTGCTCAACACAAAGACCTTCATGCTTATTAGATCCAGTGGTACTTGTCTGTGTGCCCCTCATTTGTTCATTTTTTTTGTGGTAAAACACATGAATGTGTTTCATGAAAACACATTTCAAGTAGATATCCTATTCTTTACCTTATGGCTGGTTTACAGCTATACAGTACACTGCATTTCCGTGAGTTTTATAGGGAAGCCATAACCATAAGCTTTAGCTTTTTTATGTGTTTTATGAAACTTTTTTTATGTGTGTTTGTACGCAGGTTTTTTTTGGGGGCATTTTCAGACTCAAGTGTTTTTGCTTTAAGGAAAGCTAGTTAGTACAGGAAGGAGAGGCAAGAAATTGTGCATTTCAGGCTTCCTTATATGCTCCAATTGAAATTCATAGGGGCTAAAAATACTCAACTCTGCTTCAAAGAAGCTATGTGCGTTTTCATGCTTCAATGGAAATTTTAATGTTAAATTCTGAAGTGCTTTGGGAAATGCACAGGTATGAACCAACATATATTATTATTTTGTATGCTGCAGCTCAAGTGCATAGGCGCAAATGGACTCTGTGGTCACACTCAAACTGTTAAGAGTGCGTTGATGAGCTTTTTTTCATGGCTTAAGCCCCATACACACTATCAGATTTTTTGCTGATTTTTTTTCCTTCAGATTTACCAAAACCATATAATATGAGTTCAAACCTTAGGAGTTTCAATTTGTATGCAATCAGGCAGGCCCTTGCACTACATAGTTTTGGTAAATCTGAAGACAAAAATCAGCAGAAAATCTGATAGTGTGTATGGGGCTTTACGGTAAGACAGACAATTCTTTTTTGAATATGCTGTCAATGCACTTTTAATATTTTTATAATTTCGGCAATACAGCACCTGTATGTTATGGTGTGCTATAGCAGAGGCAAGTTATTTTTCTTATTGCATATGTGCGTCAGGGTGCCTGCATGTATGTCAGTGTTTTGTGGTAACATATGTTAAAGACTGCAGTAAGCCTAAGGCAGTGATATGAATCCAGGGTATTTTGGTGTTCCGATCCTTTTTTCTGATTTTTTTTTGTCCTAACTGCAATCTTGAAAGTACAAAGCTGGGTCTTATACTATTTGTTTTTTTCTTTGCATCTTTTTGTTAAATACATCTATACAGGATCTGGTGCCGGTGTTGCATTGTATTCTGCACGCTGTCGGCCCCGATCTAGTGTTTACTGTGTTTTATTATCCCACGTATTACTTACTAATGGGACCTCTCCCCTTGGAAACCTTTCCGTTTACCTAAACCAAAACAGATCCCCTATAATTCAGTTTTCGCAATGGCTTTAAAATAGTTCCTTAATAATCCAACTTGTGTCATTGTGCAATGCGTTTTCAAAGCTAAATCTCATGGCAAGCTATAATCATTATTTTGTTTAGTTAATTTGCTGTTTAGACACAATTTAAGGAGTGGCACGCTACCGTCCCCTAAACAAGTCATGTTCAGTATATACCCATAAATATAAGTAATCACAGTATCTGACATATGCCTATTTTAGGACAATCCTGTTTTTTTATTATTTTTTTATAATAAAATATTTTATTAATGTTTTATTATTATTATTATCTATGTCAGCCAAGAGTTAATAAAATACACTAGGAAATCTACCTAAAAGTTTATAAAACACAGAGAAACTCATACAAACACCTTTATAAGACTGGCCATACATGTACAATTTTCTTGTACAATTTTCCTTTAGATTTAACAAAAAACATATAATATGAGGCCAAACAAACTAAACAACTTTCAATTGTATCCAATTAGGCAGGGCCTTGCACTACATAGTTTAAGGTAAATCTAAAAGAAATTGTTCAAGAAAATTTAACATGTATGGCCAGCCTAAGATATACGTACATTCTTGAGTTAAAGTGGAGGGCCACCCTGAAAACCAAAAAATGTTAAAAATGACAAAAAAATCTAAAAAAAATAAAATGAAAAAAAATTTTTTTTTTTTACTAGAAATGCCTGTTGCTAGGCACTTTATCCTAATCTTCCTCTTCCTCCTCCGCGGAGATCTTCTGTCTTCTGTCTTCGTCGCGGCGTCTTCTGGGTAATGGGTCGCGCTGTGTTCTGGGAACTGTGTGTTCCGGAACACAGCGCGTCCCATTCAGAAAGCGCTGCGGGACTCGCGCATGCGCAGTAGCTGCGGGACTCGCGCATGCGCAGTAGGAAACGGGCAGTGAAGCCGTAAGGCTCCGCTGCCTGTTTCCCTTAGAGGGAATGGCGGCGCCGGGACCCGAGAGCCGAGGGACGGGTCGGCCTCGGGCGGCCGACATCGCGGGCTCCCTGGACAGGTAAGTGTGTTTATTAAGTCAGCAGCTGCAGTGTTTGCAGCTGCTGACTTTTTTTTTTTTTTTTTTTTTAACTGGCCCTCCTCTTTAACATGTATCAAAAATGTTATTGTTAACCCCCATTCACACCTGAATGATTCCTGGAGCATGGCAATGCATGACAATGCTTTAACGGTTTGTGAAGTCAAATAAATATTACTGCCAGTCCCTCTGTTCTACTAAGCTAGCTTACACAGTGTACATGTTTTTGTAAAATTTACCCTGTAAATACCTTATTTCAGATCGTTTCTGGCAAGGTATGTGACCTCCGGCTACTTTCCTCCCCTGATCTAAGGGCAACAGCGGGAGGAAACAGCTGTGCTCTCTGCTCAGCCCCTCCCACTGTAGCCCTTAGATCAGGCATCTGCAATTAGCGGACCTCCAGCTGTTGCAGAACTACAAGTCCCATGAGGCATAGCAAGACTCTGACAGCCACAAGCATGACACCCAGAGGCAGAGGCATGATGGGACTTGTAGTTTTGCAACAGCTGGAGGTCTGCTAATTGCATATCCCTGCCTTAGATCATCAGAGCAGAGCAGCCGGAGGTCATGTGAAAAGATCTGAAATAAGGTATTTACAGGGACAATTTTATAAAAAAACATATATACAGTGTAGGGTCGCTTAGTAGAACAGAGGGGCTGGCAGTAATATTTATTTAACTTTACTGCCAGCTACTAAAAGTGGCAGGAGGGGAGAGGGGGGGGGGGGGGGGCAGAGGAGATAGGTCACACACACAGGAGCTGACAGGCAGGGAGGTAGGGGAGAGAAGGAGAGCAACGGGATGATGCAGAGGCATGTAACCTGACCATGGTAATCAGGGATCAGCAGCCATGATTACTGGGGTCGGCACACTAAGGCCGCGTACACACGCGGGGACTGTTCGCCCAACTTTGTCCGCTGAACAGTGTTTCGGCGGACAGTCCGCCCGTGTGTGGGCTTTCAGCGGACAATTTCAGCGAACAGTCCGCTGAACAAGGTTTTTCGGAAATTCCGAAAAACTGTCCGCTGAAACAAAGTTTCCCTCGTGTGTAGGCTTGTTCGTCAAACTAAGTTCCGCGCATGCTCAGAAAGGATTTACACGCCGAAAGTTATAATGCAGTGTATAGGACGTCGTATTTTCCGTCCCGTCGTACGTGCCGTTCACGTCATCGCGCACGGTTTCAGCAAACTGTTCGTTCGTCGTGTGTGGCCATGTCCGTCCATGCTAATTTTGAGCGGACTGTTTGCTGAAACTGTTTGACGGACAAAGTTGGGCGAACAGTCCCCGCGTGTGTACGCGGCCTAAGTGACACAGGAACTGGCAGGATCAATCAACTTTTTTACAGCATAGTGAGGGACAGATTAGACAGCACAAACACTGCGCTGTTTAACCTGCTATAAGGGAACGGGATCTTTTTATGTATTTTTTTATTTTAGGGTTACAACCTCTTTAAGGTGGAGAATCCTCCTGTTCTCAGGGGACCCATTCACACCAGAGCATTGGGGGTTATTTACAAAAGCCAAATCTACTTTGCACTGAAAGGGTACTTGAAAGCCAGTAATACACTATGGGGTTTATATACTTTGCACTACAAGTGTAAACTACAAGTGCAAAATGCACTTGAAATTGCACTTGGAAGTGCAGTCGCTGTAGATCCGAGGGGGATATGCAAGGAAAATAAAAAACAACATTTTAGCTTGCACATTGATTGGATGATAAAATCAGCAGCGCTTCCACTCATTTCAGATCTACCCCTTAGATTTAGAGCGACTGCACTTCCAAGTGCACTTGCAGTGCAAAGTGGATTTTCCTTTAGTAAATAACCTCCATTGTGTTGCATATTGCCTGTCCTGTGAAACTCAAAAAAGTACATTGGTGCAGAATCGCATGTGTTTGGCTCTATATATTTTAATGGAAGCGCCTGAAAAGCACGTGATTATTTTTTTGAAGGCTCTTTTTTTAAAAGTCTATGAGGCCAAAAACACACAATTCTATTCCTGTACTACAAGTTGTACAACTGCGAAGCAATTTAGAGCCACTATTTATGCTTGGGTACACTAACGCTAATTGTGAATGGGGGGCTTACTATATATAAAATGTATGAAAGGGTCCTCAGGGATAATTATAATGACTACGGACACTTTTACATGGAAGTTTATGGCCAGATGTCCGGTCAGCTCAGGTGTGTCCAGTCTGGACAGATTTGGCTTTCTAGTTACCAATGACAGATATGACCATTCATCATAGCTGTCAAATGCTCATATAGTGTCGGGGTGATCCAAAGGGAACTCCGTAGGCAGCTATTGTGTAAATTATAATTGCTGTTCAATATCAAACTAAAAAGCCGATACTTCCGTTGTCAGTTTTATTTTATCTCTAAAGAAATTCTAAAAATAAATTGCGTCCAATCAGCCAGTGCAGGCACATATTTAGCCCATGCTTTATTATGTTGTATGTACACTTTTTCTTATAGTGTACTGTTTTGTCAGCTATCCCATCTCAGGACTTCCTTCTTCCCCCAACGCTGACGTCCTGCTTGTCACCTGGCACTTTCCAGAGCACTGATTCTATGTTTATCCAGGGAGCAGGTACATAGACAAGTCCCATTGTGATTCGGGAGTTGTGCATACAGTCTAAGTGGTGTACTATAAACAGATGCAATGATCTACAACATTTTCTGTTTCCACACAGCGCTGAGATGGAAAGACATTCTCACAATAGTCGAGTGGATCTTTAAACAAATGACTTTGATTGGTAGGGCTATGTTTATCCCTGGCTTGTCACAGCTTTACAGGTGTGTGCTTTTCAGAGCTATGGCTCAGCAGCCTAATATGTTTTTCATAATGGTGAAGGAAGCTCATTTTTTTTTTTAAAAGGCGGACCTGTCTTATTCTACTCATAATGTACAAAGAGCAAACTGTATTGTGTGGGATCACATGCAGAGCCTTAAAGGCGAACTCGGGTTACAAATCGTATAAAATAATTAAAAAATATTTAATTATATTCCTTAAAAAAGATAAAGGATATACATCTTCTTTGTGAGCACCAGATGCATTTGCAAACCCTAATATTACCTTGTAAAAGTAGTAGTGGCATCATCACTGTGCTGTACATAGCCTGTGCAGAGAGCAGAGCTGTGGGTGGGACCCAGCTGGCCACACCCACTGAAGGCTGCCTGCAGAAAACTACAGGAGGGGGCGGAGACAAGACCAGTGACCCTGCACAAAGAGAGAGCAGCAGTGATCGGTCTTTATTACAGGAAGCTCCTACACAGTGGGAAAATTTCACAATAGATCACTGCATAAATCTATAAGAACTACATAAAGGATGCCAAGTTTCAAGTAAGAGCACACATAATAAATAATTTAGACAATATTTGCTTATCCTGGAGTTCAGCTTTAAACCTTTATGTGTGTATATGAAGAACATTTCTTGTTGGAATTGACTGGTGGACAAGATTAATTTGACTGGCTTTTGACGGCTAGAGACTGACAAGATGTGCTGGCTTTATTCATTTTCTTTAAGATTTTTGTTCCCTTCATGGCTTTTATCCCCTTATCACCTGGTGATCCTGCCAGTAACACACTTCCTGTCCTGCGGTAACAATGCTCAATGTACTGTGTCTATGGAGAAGCAGTGTTGTCACCCTAGGATGGGAAGTCTATTAAAAGTGTATTAAAAGTACAGAACCCCTGTAGTTCGGTAGTTCAGAAGTGAACAGGGCAGGGGCAAGGAAAATAACATTGAACATCTGGTCCGGCCGCACCTAGAGTATGCTCTCCAGTTCTGGGCACCAGTCCTCAGGAACTACTGGAAATGGAGCGAGTACAAAGAAGGGCAACAAAGCTAATAAAGGGTCTAGAGGATATTAGTTATGAGGAAAGGCTACGAGCACTGAACTTATTCTATCTGGAGAAGAGACATTTGAGAGGGGATATGATATCAATTTATAAATATAATGTGACCCCACAGTAGAGATAAAACGTATTCACAGAAGGGAGTTTAATAAGACGTGGCCACTCATTAAAATTAGAAGAAAAGAGGTTCAACCTTAAACTACGTAGAGGGTTCTTTACTGTAAGCCCTTGTACACACGGTCGGACATTCCGACGGAAAATGTCCGATCGGACCATGTTGTCGGATAATCCGACTGTGTGTGGGCTCCATCGGACTGTTTCCGTCGGAATATCCGACAGACAAAGTTTTAGAGCTGGGCTATAAAACTTTCCGGCAACATGGTCCGATCGGACTTTGTCCGATTGTGTGTAGAGAATTCCGATCGGACAAAGTGCCATGCATGCTCAGATCAAATTCCTAGACCAAAGCTATTGGCTACTAGCCTGAACATAGTCCCGTCATAATGAAATAACGTCATCACGTTCTGAACGATCGGATTTTCCGTCAACTTTGTCCAACCGTGTGTATGCAACACCGGTTTCGGACAAAATCCGTCGGACAAAATCCAACGGATTTTGTTGTCGGAATGTCCGACCGTGTGTACAAGGGCTAAGAGCAGCAAGGATGTGGAATTCCCTTACACAGGCGGTGGTCTCAGTAGGGGGGGATCGATAGTTTCAAGAAACTATTAGATAAGCACCTGAACAGCCACAACATTCAGTGATATACAATGTAATACTGATATATAAGCACACACATAGGTTGGACCTGATGGTCTTGTGTCTTTTTTCGATCTTACCTACTATGTAACTATGATATGTCAGTGCAGTGCAGGCAAAGTATGCAGGAAGTTGGCTCAGTGGATTGCTGGCAGGATCGATATGAGTTTGCCTGCTTGAAATATATAAGCTCCTGTGTAGCACCTTGGCAGGCCATGGCACTTTAATATCACTTGATTTGTTTCCTTCTGTTTTTTCCATTGGTGGTAGAGACTGCATTGCACGGATGCTACAACTAATACAGACACACCAGCGTTCCAGAGTAAAAACTGCATCTCTACATAACCGAGGCCATTTTGATTTTTCAGATAGTTAAAGATGTGTACTTGAATGTTTCTCAAACGTTACTTACCTCACATAGCAATATGCTGCCTTTACTCTGGGGCTTGGGTCGTGTTATTCACAGAGTTTCCACTTGTATTCAGTTATCTCTTTAGCCTTCATCATATAACATGGAGAGGTAGTAACAACACTAAGGAAACAGATGAAGCCCGGTCTTTAGGGAAGTGTCTGTTATTTCCTTCCTATAATGGTAATTGGTCTGCTTGTTTTACATCATATACTATGCTTTTGCATAATAACCTTGCTCTTCATTTCATCGACACAGATTTTCAGGTACAGATTTCAGATTTTATCTGCATGTAGCTTGCACCATGACCAAACTGTAGCACCGACTTATGGTGTCAACTTTGTATGCTATGACAGTGGCTTGAGGCTTTCATATTGCATCAGACCTCCAGTCATCTTGTACAGTTTGTAATGAGATCAGATTTTTGACATTCACAAGAATGAAAGGATGAGGAGGGCACATCTTTCAGTGTTTGGCTGCTCATAGTGAAAGTAGCAGATGGCGCCACGCAATCACAGTAAAATGACGACACAACACCAGCAGTCTATTGCAAAACATACTGTATACACTCATTTATTAGTGCAATGTAGCATCAGTCAAATAAGCCAATGTTTCAGGGCTGTGTAGGATCCCTTCCTCAAGGCGATGTAGAGTGACCACTATATCACCGTGAGGAAGGGACCCTGCACTGCCAAAAAACATTGGTTTATTTGATTGATGTGACATTGTGCTAATAATTGAGTGTGTATGTTTGCAGCAGACTGCTGGTTACGTCTCTTTCTTTTATTGTTGACATTCAGACATTTTAAACTAATGATTTTATACCATTTGAGATGCTCAGATCTTGATCAACTTGATCAAAAATGTGGTGTGTCGCTAATTCTATAGTAGAATTAAAGTAGATCTAATCCCTGACTGGATTGCATTGAGTTTGCTAAAGTACTTTATACCTTAATCATTTTTTTATAGGATACTTGTTTACCTCTTTTTCATACTTTGTTGCATTTCAGGCTTGCTGATTTCCTCCAGCTTTTAACAGCCATTTCCTGTAGACATGCACTTACTTAAGCATCTGTTGCATTCTTGCTGTAGACCAATTTTTTTTGTAATGGCAATAGTGAGCCATGTCTGCATAATGTGTGTTGACACGACCACTGGAAGTCTCTACCAGGAGTGCATGTAAGCCCTTGTACACATGGTCGGAAATTCCGACGGAAAATGTCCGATCGGACCGTGTTGTCGGATAATCCGACCGTGTGTGGGCTCCATCGGACTTTTTCCATTGGAATGTTCGACCTACAAAGTTTGACAGCTGGATATAAAATTTTCCAACAACATGATCCGATAGGACTTTGTCCAATTGTTTGTAGAGAATTCCGATCGGACAAAGTGCCACGCATGCTCAGATCAAATTACGAGACCAAAGCTATTGGCTACTAGCCTGAACGTAGTCCCGTTGTAACGTACAAACGTCATCACGTTCCGAACAATCGGATTTTCCGACAACGTTGTCCGACCGTGTGTATGCAACACCAGTTTCGGACAAAATCCGTCTGAAAAAATCAGACGGATTTTGTTGTCGGAATGTCCAACCGTGTGTACAAGGGCTTAGAGGTTGACAGTGCAGGAGAACAGTCGGGAGGCTTGTCACTTCATACCATGAAGTCCCTAGTGCAAGTGTACTGCTTGACGGTTTGGGTAGTATGGGAAAAGTTGCATTTCATATGAGGTTTTTACTTCTCTCTGTGACCCCCCAGGGGGGACTTTGCCTCACTACCTGTACCTATGACACCTGTGTAGGAAATTAGGTATGTGGGAGTCATCAAGACAGGAAGGCAAATACTAAATGAAATAATGGTAGAAGTGTAAGGGCTCATTTACAGAGGAGAGGGGGAGTAGAAGCAGGCATCTGAGTCAGTTTTACCACCTGTGGACCACCCACCTAAAGAAGAGCATGTAGCTGCACAACGCTGTACACAGCTGCACAAGGCTGTACACATACAGCAGCTGTAATGCTTTGCAGGGAGTGGGTTTGAATCTCAGTAAAAACACTATATGCATGGAATTTGCATGTGCTCCTTGTGATTGCATGGGTTTCCTCCTCTGGGTGCTATGTTTTCCTTCAACACACTGAAGACATGCTTGTAGGTTCATTGGCCCTAGTATGTGTGTAAAATTGTCTATGCACATACAGGGCTTCCATTAGAAATGACAGGGCCCCTGGCAGAGCCTACCTGGCAGCGCACCCAACCCCCCCCCCCCCCCAATCATTTCCAATATATAATTTTTTTTTAAAGTCTTATAAATATTTTTTTTTCAATTTTTTTTTGCATTGTTTAAATGATGTTTTAAATTTTTTTGTAACAAAGGCTTCAGTTCATTCTTAAATTAAAGCAGTTTACTATGCTCAGTTATCAATGGACATAGGAGCAATGCGTACTAATTGCTTACTGTGTCCAACTCTGGCTGGTAAATTACATACCCAGTCTCCATCCACCTGTGTACCGGCAGTAGCCAGCCGTAGAGGAAGGGGGGGGGGGGGATTGGTGTGGTGGGATGGGAGGACAATTACAGAATGATACAGTGTGTCTGTGTCTCTCCCTCCAGCAGCTGAACGCCGGCAGGATTCAGAGGGGGAGAAACCAGCTTTCAGCTTCTGGAGGGAGAGACACACACAGTGCCTCATTCTGTTATTGCCTTCCCGTCCTGCTGCATCAATCCCCCTGCTGTCCGGGGCCCCCTGCGTGCCCCGGCCTCCCACAGGAGGCTCAGTGGTACCTCTCTATCAGCTTGCCTGGACACATATGTTATCACATTGTGTATACTGCTCCCAGACAGAGATATTGGGGAGGGCTGAGGAAAGAACTGGAGGCCTACCTAGTAAACAATTGCAAAGAAAAGTCTTTGGAGTATCAGGCATGGTGCCCAGCTAACTGGCCCATAGTATCACCAAGAGTCAGATATGACTGAACAAATATATTTATACATAGTTGGGGCAGACCATAAAACATAGGTTCTTTGTGCTGATCCTGCTTCTTAAGTCAGTTTTATTCCACTCAGGATGTTACATTAAACTAGGAAGTAAAACCAATTAAGGTTGTTTAGAATTACAATTAATGCTGAACTGGAGTAACTAGCTGGTGTGTAGCAACCTCAGTTATGCTCTACCTTCTTTGCCACAGCATTTGTAAATCAGTCTTAAAGAGGAAGTAAACCCTGATGGGTTTTACTTTCTCTTTTGCTCCCTGCAAAGCCTGCAAATTAAAAGCATAACGGGCTAGTATGCGATGCATACTAGCCCATTATGTGACACTTACCTACAAACAAATCCATCGCTGTCCCCTGTGCAGACTGTCCATCTTCGCTGTCCATCTTCGCTGTCCATCTTCGCCCCTCTTCCCTGTGCAGGCTGCATCCATCTTCATGGGGGCCGCTGACTCCGGCTCTGTGACTGGCCAGAGCCACGTGACGTCACTGACGTCATGCGTACGGGAGCCACCGGTAGCGGCATACGCTGGGGGAAGAAACGGCATGGAGGTCCATTTCTTCACATCGCATGCGCTGATTAAATCATCGGCGCACTACAAGTGAAATATCTCCTAAACGGAGCACGTTTAGGAGATATTTCCACTACCTAGTTAAAAGTCACTAGGGGGGTTTACAACCACTTTAAGTGTTTTCGCTTTTGGACAGGTGAAGTGTCATGGTACTTAGAATTATACTGGGCTCCGGAGCTATCCTACTAAGGTGAGGCCTGGATTGACAAAAACACACACAAGGGTGGAACAAAGTAAACAGCAACAAACTGACTACACATTACTGACTGAAAGTTCCATTGTTCTTAAAGCAGTGTTAAAAAGCAAAAATCTAATGCATTGCAATCTAATTCTTAATAATTCTTTATTAATAATAATCCTTTATTACACCTGGTGATTAGGCCAATAACACACACCCTGTTTTAGGGAGTCTCCAATCTGAATGGTACAAAAATGGAAATTGAAGTGCTACGCCACTGCTAAGAGGTCCAGATATAACTTTATTCCAATAAAAGTCAGGGGGACAATTCTAAAAATAGCCATAGCTTTTCAGGGGTCCAAGACCGCTCTCTTCATCAGGGCTTGATTGACAACAAAGTGAACAGACTATAAGTGAACTGGACCTTTAATGTTATTTTTTCCAGTGTGATTGCAAGCACAGGCCTTGTCAGCAGCTGCTTTGGCAGCCTGGAAAACAGATTATGTACATCAGCATCAATGCATTAAGATAGCAATACCAATGAGATAACCCTATAGGTCCAGCGCTATTTTTCACTTTCCTCAATCTGGATGGAGAAGCAAAAGAGACACCATGGGCAGCAGCGTTATCATTCTAGGAAGAAGGTAGTGTTAGGCCGCGTACACACGGGCGGACTGTATGGCCTACTTAGTCCGTCATACAATCCGACGGACAGTCCGTCCTACTTTCGAATGAACGGAGTTGACCACACACGGATAGCCAAACAGTCCGACGAAAGCTTGCGCGATGACGTGTACAGCACGTACGACGGGACTAGAAATAGGAAGTCCAATACACAGCAATGCACCCTTCCGCCGTGTAAATCCTTTCTGAGCATGCGCCATTCTTAGGCCGTCGAACTAGCCTACTGACGAGCGGATTGTCCGCTGAAACCAAAGTATGACGGACAGAATTACGGAAATTCCGAAATACTTAGTACGCCAGACTGCACGCTGAAAAAGTCAGCTGAAGCCCACACACGAGCGGACTGTCCGCTGAAATGTGTTTCGACGGACTAAGTAGGCCATACAGTCCGCCCGTGTGTACGCGGCCTAACGTGCACCAGCAGATATAGATGGACTGTACATAAATTACTAATGAATTAAAGCTGAACTAAATAAAGCTAACACTTTTTAAATTTGAATTACTAATATGAGTATTTGTGCATAGCTACACAGGTACAGCTACTGCAGTGATCGGCCAGGTATGGTCTAAGCTGGGCCAATGTAACTATGCAAAAATATCTATACCTGGAATTAGCTTTAAGAAGTTCTAGCATGAGGTTTTTTCCTTTTGGCATAAATATGCCAAAAAGTTGGCTCTTTCAAAAGAGCCAACTTCCCTAAACTACAAACCTTGCTAGAAGGCATACATTGGGATAAAATCATAGGAACAAAGAACACGGAGGAGAGATGGGTTTGCTTTAAGAGCATATTAAATAATAGCATTAGTCAATGCATCCCATTGGGTAATAACTTTAAAAAAGCGAACAAAAGTCCTGGATGGCTTAACTCCAATGTATAAATGCATATAAAAATCGAAAGAGAAGGCCTTCAAAAAATACAAGGTTGAGGGATTATCATCAGCATTCAGACTTTATAAAGAATGCAACAAGAAATGTAAGGGTGCAAGAAGGATGGCACCCCACAATAGGGATAAAACTTTTTCGCAGATGGGAGTTTAACAAGACTCGTGGTCACTCATTAAAATTAGAAGAAAAGAGGTTTAACCTTAAACTACGTAGAGGGTTCTTTACTGTAAGAGCAGCAAGGATGTGGAATTCCCTTCCACAGGCAGTGGTCTCAGCGGGGGCATTGATAGTTTCAAGAAACTATTAGATAAGCACCTGAACGACATCAACATACAGGGATATACAATGTAATACTGACATATAATCACACATAGGTTGCACTTGATGGACTTTTTTCAACCTCACCTACTGTGTAACTATATATGTTACATAAATAGATAAAATCTGACCTTTGTAAGCACAGTGTTTAATGGTTTAGCTCAACCTTATAATTGCCACTTTTGCATTTGAGTTACTGGCCAGACCACCAGACAAAAATAAAGGGAAAAATAACTAAAACAAAAAAAACTAAATGCAGCCACATCTAAGAATTATTAAGCTGCAATAAAATCCATTTTTGTTTTGGGGTTTAATACCACTATTAACATAAAATATACATTGAAGACATGCAAGGCAGGTGATGCATTTGTTTTAATTCAACCTGTGGGTGAAACAAAAAAACAAACCTGCAGGCCAATGGCATAATGTGCTAGTATGCATGCGAGTGGGAGCCCTGAGTCCCACCAAGAAGCTCTGAAGATCCGACACAATATGCCGGACGTTCAGAGCGCATGGGCCACTGACATCAGTGGCTGCATGAAGGGTGACTATCTCCTAAACAACCCCTTCTAATAGGCTTACCTATAGGTAAAAATAACAAAGCAGGGTTTACAACCACTTTACAAGGGAGCTACTACTGCTTTTGACAACTACACGTGTAAAGGTTTTAAATATGTATGGAAAAGTTTACACAAAATAAGATATGCAATTATATTTTTGGGTAGGAAGTCCAATGTGTACTTGAAATAACAACTCTGTTTTGTAGGCTTGGTTTTAAATACCCTCAGTTCCCACAGTCCACTGAAACCTTTTTGTTATTATGTATCCGTGAGTGCTTGTGAAACTTTTTTAAATAAATTAGTTTATAAAAGTATGTAATTTGGGTATAGTTAACCATTAAGCCAGCTATAGTCATAAAATAATGGCTCAATGACGATAATGATGGTGCAAGCATGCATGATATCCAAGTTCCTCCTTTAGACATTTTTTAAAGGATTATTTAACAATTTAAAGGCATTTAGCACATTTTATGACACAGACAAGTCAAGCTTAGACATTCATACTGTATGCTGTACAGTGTACACCATTCCCACTTGAGGCTTGAAATAATATAAATATATTCTGAAATATGAACATAGTACGTAAAAGCAAAACTGCAATTGGTATAATGTTTATGGTGGGGACTTTCCTATAGGTTGTCCTAGACCATTCATGGCCCTACCATGTATAGTCAAAGAGAAAGGAAAGAAAGTAAAAGGGAAGAAAAAGTATACAACTTTTTTCACATAAAGTCATTGCAAACCTTTCCATCTGCACTCTTGGCCAATAGAGATGGACCCTGACATCAATAAAAGTAGGAAGTCCAAAGCTAGTGGTAGAGGGGAGCCAGACACAGATGTTTACAGGTTATTAAAATGTGCATAAAGTCATTACCTGAGCCCAATTGCCATATATTCATCACAAAGATGGGATTCCCTAGGATAGGAGAGAAATCCAAGTACAATAGGTCAAAGAGTGCCATATGAAAACTCCTTAGGAGTCTAAAGTCTGTATTGTTCAACTGGTTACAACAAGCAGTGCAAAGGACAGCCAATGTGTTTCTGGGGGGGGGGGGGGGCACATAATGCCCCTTTATCAGGGCTTAGGGAAACGGCAGAATGTTATGTAGTTCTAATTCTAATCTCCGAAGGGACCGCTTGAAGTAGACAGGTTCTCCCTAGATAGTACAGATGCTACCAGTCTCACAAGCGCAGTTCCAAGCACGCCGACTGTGATGAAATGTCCCTACACTCCGCTTGAGTGCTTTCATCATATACGACTTCCTCCCAGTCTGAATAGAGATATCAGATATTCCAACTGCTCAAAAGCACAAAACAAGGTGAGACTTGTTTAGCTGCTGGGTTTCATGGGCCCTCCCGTCACACAGACAATTGTAGCTCAAATCCATCGGATTTTTTTCTGACAGATTTTCGCCCAAACTTGTCCTGCATACACATGGTCGCACAAAGTTGTCGTAAAATCCGATCGTTCAGAACGAGGTGACGTAAACCACTTACAACAGGACTATAAAGAAGCCAGTAGCCAATAGCTTTTGTCTAGTAATTTATTCTGAGCATGCGTGGCACTTTGTCCGTCGGAAATGGCCTACATATGATCGGAATTTAAACGATTGGATTTTGTTGTCGGAAAATAGTAGATCTGACTCTCGAACTGTGTGTGTAGGAGATTCCGATGAAAAAAGTCAGATGGAGCCCACATACGATCGGATTTTATGACAACACAATCCCATCACACATTTTCCACCAGAATGTCCGACCGTGTGTACATGGCATAAGAGATGTCTTTTTAGGGTTTATTGCAGAGGAGCCCAAACAGAAGGAAGGGGTTTAGGGGTGCGGGATACTCCAAAATAATTAACATCTAGTCAGTCAGGGAAACTCGTTTGACAAGAAAATATCTTGTTGACCATAGCCTCCAATCAGATTCAGATACTTATGAGTACAATTAGATGTGTACATGGGAAGTTCTCTCATTGACACTGATGATGAACATCACGGATATGTCACTGTGGTGCACACAAGCCAAAAGGATAATTTTCTATACTGTGAAGAAATAGGTATAGTTACCCATTGGTGGCAGAGGTTTTCCAGTAAAACGAAAATCTCGACAAGCGATAAGCATGCCAGTGCCAGTAGGTTGTGTTCTGCTACAAATCACTCTCTCTCAGCAATTTGAGCAGCATTCTATAGAGATGCATTAACAGCTATTGCTGCTAGCGATTTTGCCACTGACACCAATTGCCTCTGAATCTCAAATGATGTGACAAATCTTTTAAAAAGTTAGGGATCCTATTGACAATAATTTCATAAGGACAAATCACTATACCAAAATGAGGGGAAATGGTGGTTTGCCCATATGACATCAACCTTTGGGGGGGGGGGGGCTCCCAGTTTAAATTAGCACTCGCTTTAAAAACCAATTTAACTGCTGATGATAGTAAACTAATAGAAAAAAAGAGTGCATCTCTTCACTATCAGTTCCTGCTATCATTGATGTTTGTTTTTGTAAGATCCTTGCTGAACTGCAAGCTATTAATCATATGAGGGTCACACCTCTTTTCCTTTCTCCCGCTGGTTGGCTGCACTGCCCGCTGAACTGACAAATTGCAGCCTCGCAGTGAGAGTTTCAGTTAGGATTTCTTTTTTTCTCATCTCTCTTTTGGTGTTTTGTGTAGGTGTGCTGTTTACCTTGTCTAAGCGTGTCTAAGGACCACGCCGTTGTTATGTACTGATTAGCTTTTATTATAGACAGCCAGTGTTCTTCCCACCCTCTATGAGATTAGGTCTTCTGTTTATTTTATGTTACAGTGCATGCAATGAATTTGTGTACAATATACAAGAGGCATTTGATCAACCACTTTCTGTTTCATAAATGGTATCAGATAAACTAGGGTAAAAAAAGAGAGCAGCAGCTGCCGTAATGTATACAGGCGCTATCACTTTGCCCATTCAGTGTTCCTTATCTTATGAAATAGAAGTCTGACAATTTAAAGGTAAAAAAAAAAAAAAAAAAAAAAAAGAATTACATATCTGCCATACATGCACATTTCTCTGCATTTTATCCCTTTGACCTGTTGCTGTCGACCATGTGCATATGCAGCAGCACGGCAGAACGCCACGATACAATATACTATTTACGTACAGCCGATGTTTTTTGCTGGGAGTGCGTTCACTTAGTGCCTCCAGCACTGTGACCACTTGTCACCAAGAGTTCCCGGTCACTGTTGACAATCAATAGATGGTAGGATGGGCTCCTGATTATGTGATTTTGTGACAGCCAATCATGATGACGTGTTGAGGAAGTCCAGGAAACACCTTAGGTGTTAAGAAGCCCTTGAGGGGCTAGTTGTTAGTTTTAGGTTAGCGTCAAGTATTGGAGGTATAAGTGAAAAGGAAATATAATGGGAATACCGTGAAGGCTGCCAATGCTACTTCCCGCTTGAAAATGTCAAATAATGTTGTCTCTGTGCCACCACTTAACCAAACACAGAACCCCTACAACCTAGACAATGGCTTGATTGCAGCCAGCATTGATATGCATTCCTGCATTCACAGTAATGATATTCCCCAGAAAGTGCAGCGCTCTTAACTGCTGGCATGCGTTAATGTGCATAAAAATAATACAAACCATTAACTATGTATGCAATAACACAACCTATAATAAACTAGAACTCTGAATACTCTAGGTGCATCAAATGCAATGTGCAAAAATGAATGACATGCATTAATGAGAGCAGGGCCCTCGGATTCTTCTTGTACTAAATTGTATTGTAATTGTATTGTATTGTTTTCGACAGCAAAGGTCCGACGGAACAAATCCGTCGGACAATTCGATCGTGTGTGGGCTCCATCGGACCTTTGCTGTCCAAAAAGTCTTTAGAAATAGAACATGTTTAAAAATGTTCCGCCAGACCCAGTTCCCATAGAGAAATCCGCTCATCTGTATGCTAGTCTGACAGATGAAAACCGATGCTAGCGCATCTACTGGCTACTGGCTATGAACTTCCTTATTCTAGTCCGGTCGTACGTCATCGCGTTCAAATCCATCGGGCTTTGGTGTGATTGTGTGTGGCCAAGTCCGTTCATTCAGAAAGTCCGTCGGAATTCCGCTAAAAGTCTGTCGGGAAGACCATCGGACCTAGTCTGCCGGAAAGTACGGTCGTGTGTACGCGGCATAACTGTACTGTCCACTTCCTAGCTCTGCGCTGCAGTGTTCTGCGATAAAATGCAGACTTGGTGCATTGCATCGCAGTGCACTGGCCCGAATCACACTGCAATGTCAGGCAGCACAGCACATCACACCACCCAACTTTGCATTCAACGAAGTGTACATTTTGTACACTTCAAATAAAGCTGGTTGAATCGCTGCAACTGCCCTGTGCTTTAGTATTGTATATGTGTGAATGCGTCCTAAGGCAGTTCTTTGTGATCGCAATCAAGGTTATTGCTGTGTGTCACTCCGGTCCAATAGAAGCCATTCTGTCGAAGGGGCATGTCTGAAAAAGGTCTGTTGATCAGCATCCAATCAGCGGCAATAGCTGAGAGCGCTGACTAGTGTGTTCTCCCTGTCAGAACACAATAGCTCAGTGTGGAGATCTCTGTACTAACATTGCATAGTTAGTACCATGGCTCCTCCCCAACACTTACAGTTTTTTTCATTCAGCCCACTGAGTTGAATGAAAAAAAAAAACGAATAGTATGTACGAGGCTTTATTCACCAAAAGGATCTCCACACTTCTCAGGAATAGCAATTACCAGCTACTCCAGTTAATGGTGCTCAAATTAAATACAATACACTTATTGTGCAGTCTTAAAAAATATGTAAACCCAACATTACATATTCCTGCTATGTGCCTACTGTACTATGTACTTGAAAAAGTATCCTGTTCTCTTTGTACTGCTTCCTGTGTGTGAAATTCCTGGTAATCTTGCCAGTCCCCCCGTTTTCCTATTAAAAACTGACAATGTTAGGCATGAGAGCACATCGTGGTCAGTTTTCTGGCTCTGCTGGGAACTCAGCCTGCTCTACTATAATGACCAGACTTCTGATCACACGCCCCCTGCACAGCCATTCACTGGTAAGACCAGTGTGCTACTGTCTCTCCTCCCCCAGCTCTCTAAGCTCCTTATGCAGCCAAGAACAGAGAGAATGTGATCACCTATAAAAAACGTGAAGAAAGGTGTTTATAATGCATTGTTCTGCATTGTTCTATAGAGACACTATAACAGTTAGTGATATGAAATCATTTGTTTCGACCAGCTTGGTCTGAATAAACTATTTAAAGTGACACAAAACATGGAAATCATCTTTAAGTCTGATTTGTCATAGGTGATGCACGTCAAGAGGAATCCCATTATTGTTTGTGAAACGCTAATCACACCTATGCAATATACTTCTATGCAACCTGGAAAAAGGCCTAGGTTCTTATAGTGTGTTTTTTGGCCCCGTAGACTTTAATGGAAGCACATGAAAGATGCGTGCGAGAATTGTGAGCCCACTCTATCTGTTAAAGGTCATGTAATGGATAAGTGTGTAACCCTCTTCTGGGGGGCTATGAGAAATTACCTTCCCCATATAGGATAGCGCCCTCCCTAAACAGGATAGAATTATTAAACATAGGAACACTTGCCGAATAATCCCTAATTCTGGTCTGGGTTAGTAGAGGCTCCTCCATAGCAGGACATGTGGTATTAGACTCTCTCTTCGCATCCTCCTTCTGGAGTCTCCAATCCAACAACTCAGAGTTAGGGGGTGCTGTACATAATTAATTTTGTGATAAGCAGTACAGCTATTTTCAAATACAGACATTAGATGGCAGATCCCTACAAGTATTAAAGTCAAGTGAAATGGATAGGTTAGAGTTCAATGAGATGCCTGTGAATACTCATCACTTGTTTTTGGTTGATGTTCCTATTGCTGTAAAGGTTAGTATCGGGTGTAACAATAAAAAGTTGCTAGGGTAATCATTCATACATTCACAATCTGATCACACAGGACTCTCAGCCATTGGTGCTAGCAGGTGCCAACAGTGATCTCCTTCTACAGGTATGTATGGCTGTATTTTGTAATGCAATGTGATTTGGAAGATATGAAAGTTGTTCAAACTTGCCAGAAAGTCTTCAGTATGAAAATCTTACAGGAAGAGTTACAAGAACTGGCACTGAATATACCTTTAGATTTCAGTACACAAGAAATAGCTTTGGATACTCTTTGCATATTCCAAATGAATTATATTCTTCCATTCCCCAGTTCTCTCCATACTTTATCAGATCACTGTACTGCCAAGCAATCCTGCACTTTATCTAATCTGCTAGGTAACACTGTTTGCACAACGCCTTGTGCTAGGGCGAAGTTGTTTGTACCTAAATCACTCCGCAATGGGCGCCTATTATTCTGCCTTGAAAGGGCATTATGTATATGAAATCCCAAACTGTGAAGTTTCATGCCGTGAAGTGATTTTCCCTTTTTCTACTCAAATTCCAAGACCAAAACCTTATGTCCCTGATAATGTCTATAGTGCTTTTGGAGCGTACTGCTAATAAGAAATTCTAAGCCTGCCCCCTCCCTATCAGCTCCACCCACGTAGGCTAATTACAGGTGCCCTGAGCAAATACCTTCCAAGGAATGTAAATGGTCCTTTGCTGCTGACCAATAAACATATGCATGAGCTACAGACCTTGTGACTGCCAGTGACTCCTCCACCAAAGGTGCATTGTACTACTGACCTGTCAGCAAGGCTTGAGAGGTATGGGAATGCTTGTACATTAGAAGGTGTGTTGCTTTACAAAACCACTTCCTTCACTACAGTCTTCCTTTTTTTACTTTATGATGTTGATGTTTTTGTTATTATTGGACGTGGGGTATTTTTTTCCCCCTAGATTTAATTTCTGTATAGTTTTATTAGTATTGATACAATACAGGGAGCTACGTTATTGCTGTTGTCATTTTAGCATATAATGGTCATTAATGTTTTGTCATTTACTTTTAGTTTTGGATTATTTATTTATTTTTTACAAATTTTAGTAGACAGTATCCAGCAGTACCTTTAAAAAAATGTTTTATGTGTAAACTCATTTTCATTACACAGTATTGTTATTTTACAGGATTTCTATAGCGCCAATAGTTTGTGCAACGCTTTACAATACTGTTAATGATAAGGTTAGGGGGATCGGCTCATGTGAGCTTACAATCCAAAGGGAAGGGACATGCAACATTCTCTGTCTGGTATTTTCTCTGTGATGATGCTGTAATAACCCCATAATCCAGGATCAGTCAACGTGTAGATTCCTGGCAGCGGTGGGACTTGTAGTTCTACAGGTGCCGTAGAACCTGAAGAGATTTAATTTATGATAGTGTTCCAATTTCATTTATATGTATTTCATTGCAATTTCATTTATATGTATCGCTCATTGCAATTTCATTTATATGTATCGCCTCTGGTGATTTTTCACCTATCAGGAGAACGTAAACTTTTTTTTTTTTTTTTTTTTTTTTTAGCTGATGTAAAAGCTTTTTCAAATATAGGTTAACATTACATAATATAGCAACATTGTTACATACATTATTTTTAGAAACCATAATGCATAAAGGTTACTGAAACTGTATTTATTGTCTTAGTTTCTGTAGTTGATTGGTAAGTTGCTAGGCAGGTAATATTCTAATTGTTGAGGATAATGAACAGAGACAGGTGTTCTGTAATTTAGCAGGTGCTGAATGTGCAGTGTATACTGTCCTTTGAACGCCATACTTGGTGTATGTCCCAAGAAGTAAATGTTCTTTTTAATGTTTGTTTTTTATTTTTTGGATAAAGTTTGTATATTCTTTGGGGCCAAAATCGTCCTGGAAAACTTTTCCAAATCGCACTGTGCTAAGTTGCATTGATGTGAATGGGCTCAGCATTGTATGATTGTTGTTACAAATGTTGCGTAGACATGATGGTGATCGAATGTGCTGGCATAATACAATAAGGGATTTTATTTTTTAACGTATTATTTAATGAAATTCACAAAGCAATTGCATCCAAATAATGTGTGTCATGGAGCCCAGGAATTATGCTAACTCGCATTATTTACTAAATCCATAGGTGATGATATATTTGGGAGGGACATTTGTGTACTTGATTTCATCACCTTCAGGCATCACAATTTTGGCCAAGTGTTCTTTTTTAAAATTATGGAGAAAGGAGGAGCAGCAAGAACCTTTCGATAATACTTATTTTAAAGGAAATATTAACGATACTTAAAAAATGTTTGTAAACCGTCTGGTCAATAATTCGTCCTGAGACTGGGCTTTTGCTGTGGTCATAGACATAACATCAAAAATGGACACCCGGGAAAACTGACTGCAATTCAATCATTGTGAACTTAGTAGAAAATTGTTATATAAGTACACATTTCCTTGTGTTGTGATATTTTACTTAATCACTAGTATGGTATGTGTAGGTTATTGTGGTCCACACCTGCATTTTTCTCAGGTTTTTCCCAAATGACCGGCTAAGCATGAATAGAAAAAGCAGTTTGGTGGAACAGGTTATCCAGGTACCTGTAACTCGTGAGACATGTTTGTCTTTGGCGTTGTTTTTACATGCTGTTGCACTTTACGACAGATAAGATAATGAGGCTGATAAGAGGGCTGTCTAATCTGAGGTGGAGTAAACTTTCTAATCTTCTAATTAGTTTCAATTCTGCCTTGATTTGATTAAATCCATTGAGTGGTAAACAGTCTGAGATTTTCTGTAGTGTTACAGGTAGTAGGGCTGGACAATGGCCCCTGCTTGTAGAGAGCTCCTATACCTGTTCTCATTCAAGGGGTTAAGTGAGACAATGTATGAATTGTTCTCAAGTCAAATCCCATTATATGTCTCCCCTGACTCTGCCCTTCTAGACTGTTAGTTGTTTGTTGTCGTCTCACCCTTTTAACTTCACAGCAGGTTGGACAAGTCTATTTTGAAGACTGTTCTGCTAGGAATGGTGGAAGCTGTGCTGTCCGCAGACATGTGCCTAGCTGGCCATAGATATTGGTACCTGACCATTAGCAGTCTGAGCCTCGGGAAGCATTTTAGGTCATACGTGTAAAGTTTAATCAGACTTTTTCCTGCACCAACCTCTTGTAAGCACTCTTCGGAGAATCAGTGTCAAGGGGGTGGCATTGATGTCTACATCTAATATTTACTACAGTTTCATGCAACACTCTGGGTTAAAAAAACTCAGCATTTTAAGACAGTCCAGAGGGTACTGTGAAACCCTTAAGAAGACATGGGCATCCATTATACAATACATACTGGTTCCAGCCTGCACTGTAGGCAGAGTGACACCAGTTTCACCCTGTTTTAAGCAGCAGATGTCTTCCCACACATTTATTACAGAGGATCATTGACACGTCGCCTGTGGTATCCTGATGTGATTGTCCACGATGTGGTACAATTGTTACATAATTCTGTTTAACTGATATGACGCATTCAGTGTTTCATACACGTGGCCTGCTTAGCTGATTATCATAAGTTACCTATATTTTCCAATGGAAAAGCTGAGGATGACAATTTAAAACAGCAGCATTCTCTTGGGGATAAGGGTATTGGCTAAAGCCTAGTACATATCACTAGTCTTCTTTGTTCAACCCAACGAGTTGAACGGAAATAAAAGACAGCTGTGGTCGGAGCCGCTGTACTAACAGCAATTGGCTGAGAGCGCTGCTTTGGAGCCAGTCGGCTGCTGGGTTTCCAGCATGCTTGTCCGACAGAAGCTGGCCGAACAGCTAGCTTCTGTTGGACCAGCTACCATACACACGGGCAAATGTCAGCTATTTTTTATTGAACCGGTCAATGTTGCCCGACATTTGGCCCGTGTGTGCTAGAATTAAGTTCTATTTTTTTAATTAGTAGTTAACGTGCTTCAGGTACTGCCAATCTAAAGTTGTCCATAGTGATTGAAATTCAGGCACCAGGGACTGGCCTTAATTTCTATCCACGTGTGGCCTCTCCTGGTTCCGAGAAGGTGATGTAAAGATTGACTTCTGTTGAAGTTGGACTTGTTGGAAATTTTTTTTTTGCTCGGAGAGTCCCCACTGTCAGAATGCAATGTCTCAGTGGGAGGATTCTTCTATCCACCTTGATTATGTGGATGGAGGAATCGTTTTTTTTTTTTGTTTTTCAGCCCTCTGAGAACAGCAGCCGATCTCTAGCAGTCTGACATACCCCTCCCATAACTATTTTTCTTCATTCAGCAAGAAGTGAGAGAGCTGTAGCTGTGACAAGCCATTAAAAAGTGTATGTATAGCCAAAAATATTTTATTTAGTTTTGAATAGAGTGGGTAAAGGCTTTAAACCTGTCTGTTAATTTATTTCTCTTTCCCCATGAAGAGATTTCCCTTCACTTCCTGTCCTGGAGATTCAAGAGGAAGTGAGGGTAATTCCCCCTTTGAGGGCCCCCTCATTTTCTTGGATTTTCCACAGAAAGCTGGAGCCAGCTCTCAATTAGGTGGCTGGATGGATCCTGACAATATAGTCGGGACCCTTCCAGAGCCTGAATCAGCTGTGATTCTGGTTCACAGGAGAACAAAAGTAAGAGCACTACTGTGACCCAGAAGAAAAGTATGACCAAATATTCTTTGGCCATGCTTCTCTTGTAAATAATTTCAGCACTGAACATGCAGACGACTTTTCACAATATTGTGAGGGCAGCATTTGAAAGGGTTAAAACAGTTTACGCACATTAGCCAGGTAGGTATCTGTTACAGGTCATATCATTCTCACCTTAAGTATTATTGTACCCTTTAAACAAGTATGATTACATGTTATAAATTTAACCAAAGTATGCTAGGTGCAAAGTTCTTCCTGCTTCGCCCTACACCCTAGTTAAACATTGGAATATATTTATTACATTAACCCTGTGCAGAGGTTAGCGAATGTTCATGCTAGCTATATTCCTTAACAATCACTGTAAAACCTTTATTTCACAATTCTTATAAAGGGTTGTACAAACATTTCAGATCAGAGGTCAGTTCTGAATTGCTGCACTTTGCAGCTCAGTTCTGCCGATGTGACAGAAATCCAGATATGAAGATTGGCACCCCCCCTTCCCTCCACCCAACGCTAAAATCAGCTGCTGGTTAAATGCTTGATTTCTACAAGTCACTCATTGGTACCTTGGATTAATCAGTAACTTCAAAAGCAGCCTGGGTTTCTATAGAGAGGCCTGTGGGGAAAGGTAGGAGTGAGCGTATAAATGGGGGGGGGGGGGGGGGGGATTATATTCTGCAAACAAAAATGCCATCATTTTGTAAAACTTTTCATGCTCCTAAGGGGAAGTGGTTGTAAACACCTATAACAAGGCTTACCTGTAGGTACCTTGAATATCTCCTAAACTTGCACATTCTAGGAGATATTCAGTACCTGCGTTGCTGCCGACATCATCGGCGCATTCGCACTGAAGAAACGGGCCGCTGGTGCCATTTCTTCAGGAGTCATGCCGTGATGGGCAGCTCGCATGTGTATGTGCAGGAGTGACCGCATCACAGCTCAGGCCAATCACAGCGCCGGAGCCACAAACTCAGAAGTAACTTGGCTGAAAGATGTCTGTGCTGTACTCAGAGGTCTGACCCCGATCCTGTGCATCATTCTAAGCTAAGTATTTCATAATGCGCTAGTATGCATACTAGCTCATTATGCCTTTGTCTTTCCTTCCACAGGCAGTGGTCTCAGCGGGGGGCATCAATAGTTTCAAGAAACTATTAGATAAGCACCTGAAAGACCTCAACATACAGGGATATACAATGTAATACTAACATATAATCACACACATAGGTTGGACTTGATGGACTTGAGTCTTTTTTCTACCTCACCTACTATGTAACTATGTCTTGCAGGCAGGGGCGGACTGAATATTCGGCCATTCGGCCACTCGGGCACTGCCCGAGGGCCCCGGGTCACTAGGGGGTCCCATCAGGGTTGCCAGCCTCAGTAAAACCAGGGACAGTATGTAAAAATCTGTTTTTTTTTTACATCTGTCTCTGAAATGTCCCTTACCGACATCCTTTTGGTCTAAAAATCCTTAGATTATAGCTGCCCCACCTCTCCAGTACCTTCTCAGCCAATATAAATATGTCTGTGTATACTGTTTGTACATGTATGTGTATACTGTGTGATTGAATACTGTGTGGCCCCATAATCTATGATTGCCTGGGGGCCCCATAATCTCCTATTGCCCGGAGGCCCCATGAGTTGTCAGTCCACCCCTGCTTGCAGGGTTTGTTTTTTGTTTTCTTCCCGAGGTTTACTACCTCTTTAAAGCTGCAAAAAAAGGCCAAGCTGATGACTTATTTTCAGCCTTTGCGCATAAAATAGTGAACTAATACTTCCTGAACAAGTTACAATTCACATATCCTTGTTCAGAGCTAAAGGCTGAAAATTCAGCCAACTCATGCTGAATCAGTTGAAATTTAAACAATTGGTACCCCTGACAGCAGAATCTAGCTCAGCAAGTCAACTGATCAATTTACTTTTGTCGAAGGAGCCAGATGGAAAATTTGCAGCCAAACAGAGCCTGGAACCAATCAGAGGCATGCACTGTTCAAGTATTCTGGCAGCTGCTGGAGTCAGCTGTCAGAATACTCCAGCCAGCAGGTGGGGATTTATCCATGATCCATTCATCCATGCAGTTAGCATGGATAGAGAAATTAGCTAAACTTTGCTCAAAGGCTAAACTAAAACAAAATATATACGTGTCTGACAAGCCTATTCCCAGGTCCCATGTCAAGTTGAAATAGAAGCAAACACAATACAATCGCCCGCCTTTTAAATGTTGCACTGTTCTTCTATTTCTGGCATACGGTTACTAATAAACGTAATTATAAATACCTTTTTTAAACGTTTTCCAAGCAATCACATGATCACAAAGCACCGTTGAGTGTGTCTGTGTGAATGGTGGGTATGAACTCTTTCAGGTCCGACAACACCTGAGCTATGAATGCCGGTGGGATGACATAACAACTCCAAGGATTCAGCGTTGTCGGCCCTGCACAGACACACTTCCTGGAGCTTTGCTTGGAATACATTTTTATAAAGATATTTGCATTGAGATTTATTAGAAACTTTATGCAGAAAATATAAAAACACTAGGGAGACAAGGATTAAAAGGTGGGTGACTGTACTGTCTTTCCTTCTTCTTTAAGTTGTTCCAAGATTTCAGAAATGTAATAGGTCACATAAGATGTAATTCAATAAAAAATAAATGAAGTTATATGAAGTTTTGACTATGTTATTACTGTACAGGCCTAAGTAGTAGTTGATAAGCATATATACATGATGTGTTTTATATCTTCACATTATGTATGGTATAAAAATAAGTTACAGCTTAGACTTTAAAATTGTTCTTAAAGCGGGAGTCCGCCGGGAGTTCCGCCGTTTTTTTTTTTTTTTTTAAAGCTACAAATACTGCAGCTGCTGACTTTTAAAATAAGGACACTTACCCGCCCAGTGCGCCTGCGATGTCGGCACCCGAAGCCGATCTCTCGATCGTCTCTCGGGTGCTGCCGCCACCATCTTGGGTATGGGAATCAGGAAGTGGAGCCTTTCGGCTTCATTTCCTGGTTCCCTACTGCGCATGCGCGAGTCGCAATAAGGATGGTCCCGCTGCCTCTGGGATCCGTGTGTTTCCCAGCAGGCAGCGGGGGACTTTCGGAAAGGGGCGTAATCTACGCCCCTTTCCGCAGATAGCTATGCCAGAAGTGGGTGCAGATACCTCATCCCAAAGGTGTTCTATCGGGTTGAGGTCAGGATTCTGTGCAGGACAGTCAAGTATCTCCACCCCAAACTCGCTCATCCATGTCTTTATGGACCCTGCTTTGTGCACTGGTGCGCAGTCGCATTGGAACAGGAAGGTGCCATCCCCAAAACTGTTCCCACAAAAATGGGAGCATGAAATTGTCCAAAATGCCTTGGTATTCTGATGCTTTAAGAGAGCCATTCACTGGAGGAACTTGACTGGCCTGCACAGAGTCCTGACCTCAACCCCGTAGAACACTTTTGGGATGAATTAGAGTGGAGACTGTGAGTCAGGCCTTCTCTCCAACATCAGTGCCTGACCCCACAAATGCGCTTTTGGAAGAATGGTCAAAATTCCCATAGAAACACTCCTAAACCTTGTGGGCAGCCTTCCCAGAAGAGTTGGAGCTGGTATAGCTGTAAAGGGTGGGCCAACTCAACATTGAGCCCTATGGACTAAGACTGAGATGGCATTAAAGTTCATGTGCGTGTAAAGGTAGGCTTCCCTATACCTTTGGTAATATAGTGTGTGTATGTATGCATGTATGTATGTGTGCGTGTATATATATATATATATATATATATGTGTGTGTGTGTTTGTCATATCCTTGGGTTCAGTTTGAGGGATGATACTAAGCTTTAACTACACCCTTCCTGCTTGAACATTGACCTCTTACAATTTTGGTTTATTGGATGCTTGAAGTATACAGGTTACTATCTCCAATAAAATGTTATCCATTGTTCAATAGATAATGAGACACATAATATTGAAGGGTAATATTTTAAAAAGCTCAGCTCCAGTTAAAATGTTTTAGTTTTGCATACAGCAGGGAAGGGTTGAAGCCACTGTTATGCACGTACACGCGATCGGAATTCCAGCCAGAAAAAGACAGATGAGAGCTTTTCATCGGAAAATGCGACCGTGTGTGTGCTCTATCGGAATTTAGCTGTCCGAATTCCCACCAGCCCAAAATTGATAGCATGTTCTCAATTTTCCAGACGGAAAAACTTTCTATCGGTAATTCCAATCGTGTGTATGCAATTCCGACACACCAAAAATCAGGCGTGCTCAGATTCAACTACGAGACAAGAGAACTTGAGCCGATATCCATCGGAATTCGGTCGGGAAAACCATCAGAGCTTTTTCCGACGAGAATTCCGATCGTGTGTACACGACATTAGGAGTTTTTTTTTTTCTTTGCTGTATGTGACCTTATTGTGGTCAGGACATGAAGTCATGGCAAATCTCTCCAATAGGGACACAATGCCTAAAGCTGGCCATACACTAATTGAAATTTAGCTGGTTCAGCAGTGGGCAGTTGAATTTTGATCAGTGTGTGGCCATCCTTGCTAGATAAAAGTCAATCATTTGATCGACTTCTGTTGAAGGAACATGCAAAACGTTAGTTGGCCAGTGACTGTAGCCAGTCCACAATGTCCTAGCGGGGGGGGGGGGGATTTCCCCGTTGACTTTGTGTAAGTGGAGGAATCTGTTGGCTGAACGAAAAAAGACTAACTATTTGCCTCTGACAATATTTATTTTGCTGTACAGAAATAGAAAACTGCGCCAACCCTATACTAAACTAAAATAAATAACAAAAAATAGTGTCAAAATATGTAAGTAATTATCATTAAATGATTATAACGATAAAAAAACTTAAGTGCATAAAGAACACAGCAATACATAAAGAAAAAATAAAAGTCCAATCATGGAAAGTTCATATGTGAGTCCAGATAAGCGTTTGTGACACCACAGTGATTCAACACAATCCAAAAGCGCATAAAGTGCCCGTCACCGTATATTGAATGCGCTTACCAGAAAGTAAACAAATTAGGGCGTTTGTATATATTCGATGGGTCCCATCAAAAGATATCCTCCTTTTTAGTGGGTCAGCTCTCCATCTCCCAATAGTACCTTCCAGATATTAATATGCTCCGTGGTCCCAATAGGGAGCTGGTTGCCAACTTTATCTACATGGAAGGACTCTTGTGTTGTGGGGTGGAGACCGCTAGTCAGGCACAGTGAGTGGAAGCAAAGAGCTCTCTGCTTCCACTCACTGTGCCTGACTAGCGGTCTCCACCCCACAACACAAGAGTCCTTCCATGTAGATAAAGTTGGCAACCAGCTCCCTATTGGGACCACGGAGCATATTAATATCTGGAAGGTACTATTGGGAGATGGAGAGCTGACCCACTAAAAAGGAGGATATCTTTTGATGGGACCCATCGAATATATACAAACGCCCTAATTTGTTTACTTTCTGGTAAGCGCATTCAATATACGGTGACGGGCACTTTATGCGCTTTTGGATTGTGTTGAATCACTGTGGTGTCACAAACGCTTATCTGGACTCACATATGAACTTTCCATGATTGGACTTTTATTTTTTCTTTATGTATTGCTGTGTTCTTTATGCACTTAAGTTTTTTTATCGTTATAATCATTTAATGATAATTACTTACATATTTTGACACTATTTTTTGTTATTTATTTTAGTTTAGTATAGGGTTGGCGCAGTTTTCTATTTCTGTATATCTGTTGGGTGTTATATCACATCTATTGCTGCCGCCTGTTTCACATATAGTTTATTTGTTTTCACGTTTTTTCCTAGCGCGGTATATTTTTTCCATTAATATTTATTTTGCTGCCTGTGCCTTCCACTCCTGGTGATCATCTCTCCCGCCAATAATTGTACTAGTGTCACAGGGACAGGAAGTGAGGGGAAATCCCTGCTGTTTGGGTCTCAGACAGAAATAAAGACCTTTCAGAATATTAACTCTTTCCCATCCTATCTAAAATTAAAAGAAAACAAATTGCTGTAATTAGGCTTTAAACCTGTCATATGAGCGTTTGATGTGGACACGATGTATACAAGACCAGTCTGGTCAGTCATTATTTATAAATATGGTAATACATGTAATCTTATAAGCTGGTATACATCTTGTGTCCATTCCTCTATATATATATATATATATATATATATATATATATATATATATATAATATATATATATATATCTCTTGCTGCATTTACCCTTACTATCACTAGTCTATAATGTTTGAAGTGTAAAGTAGCGGGTCCTATAATTAAACAGTCGGAATTTCCATAAGGTATTACTATCCCACTTCCGAGTTGGTTAGGAA
This sequence comes from Lithobates pipiens, assembly GCF_037356315.1. Taxonomy (NCBI): domain Eukaryota; kingdom Metazoa; phylum Chordata; class Amphibia; order Anura; family Ranidae; genus Lithobates; species Lithobates pipiens. The sequence goes on from NW_027507718.1 coordinate 421,022,929, forward strand.
AATCCAGTCTAACCTGGTACATTTTGCCTCAGGGTGAAGAGGCTGAAGGATTCGACTCTTAATGGTGTGTTTGCTTCTGAAACTCTTATTGTCAAATAAATGAGATCATTTTATGGTTAAGAAGTAAAAAGAAAAAACAAGCATAAAAGTAGATTAGCCTTGTAGTATATATACACATGTAGATTGCCTGTGTATATAGGCAACAGTACTATGTTTGGCAACAAGATGGAATGTGGGGAAAACCGCATTGATGCATAATCGTAATAATCGTAAAGTCCAACATACATTCAGCAGTGGGTTACATATCACAATATCACACTTTACAATGCTGACCAGTAAAGAATAGTGTCCGGCATCTGCAGGGGCAGTCTGACCCTTTAGGCGGCAAAACATACAATTTTAACCAAAACCGGAGCTTAGTTTTATTGTATACAATGCAAGGTGAAAGAATCAGAGGTCAGAATTTCATCATTATTTCCTTGTTTCACAGAACGTCCTAACACCACCATGGTATAAATGGGGGGTGTAAAAATAGGTGGTTCAGCCATGGTTTTACCAGCAGAGCTGCCTGAGGGGATTGCAGAGCAGAGTATTGCTGCAGCTGCAAAATTATTCCCCCTGGCGCTTTTGGCGGCGAGCAGTTGCAGTATGGTTGTGCCAGCTTTTGAAGGTTAAAACAGCTTTCCAACTGTCAAACCGTGAATTGCTTCTTAGAGGGGCAGCATGTGTAAATGGGCCTTAGGCTGGGTTAACACTATGTGGGGCACAGCAGGGGGGTCTGATGAGCCACTGTCAATCAAAGGCGCAAGGGCATTATAGGAGGAGGTCTGAGCTCTCATTGGGGAGATAAAGGATGAGCATCAGCATTTTAAATTCCATTTAAACAAGTCAGTCTACTAGTTCTTCAAACAAGTCAGTCTACTAGATCTTCATATATTAAAAGAGAACAAAAAAACAGGACTTTAAAAAGCCTTTCGTACAGCTGCAGTTCGCTGACTTTATTCGTGTTATGACAAATTTTTAGATTGGTGGAAACGGTTGGCACATTCTCTATTCCTGCTGAAGCCAAGAGCTGCAATTATGTTTTACTAAGTTTGGAAGCTCACCTTCTTTTGAGCTGAGGCTTGGGTGATGTGGCACTCACCATGGCAACCTTTTTCATATAACCAAATGAAAAAAGTAATTGTGCCCTCCAGCTTGTAGAACCTGTCTGTCAACAGTCTGCCTGTGATCCAAACCTGCTGTATAGTAATCAAGATTAAGGAGATTGTGGAGCCTCACTTAAACAGTACATAAGGTAACAAAGAAGAATATAGTGCAGGTAAAAGAAAAACAGACTTTACACCATTGAGAAATACAGTTATAGACTTTAGGCAAGAGCATACAACTAATCATGGAGGAATAGAAAGAAAAGTTGTTGCTATCAGCACTTTATTAGGTTTCAAGACTTTCAAAAAGCAAGGAATTCATTTTTTTTTGCTATATATTTTTCACAATCAGACTTATCCTAAATAACCATCAAAATCAAGTTGTTGTTCCCAGCCAATTCGCAGTGATCAAGCCCTTATATGCCCTTGTACACACGGTCGGACATTCGATTTTGTCCGAAACTGGTGTTGCATACACACGGTCAGACAAAGTTGTCGGAAAATCCGATCGTTCGTAACGTGATGACGTTATTTAGTTACGACGGGACTACGTTCAGGCTAGTAGCCAATAGCTTTGGTCTAAGAATTTGATCTGAGCACGCGTGGCACTTTGTCCGATTGGAATTCTCTACAAACAGATCCATCATGCCCCTGCCCCAAAGCACCCATCTCCCCATGTTGAGGGCATGCAGTCTGGTATGGTTGCATGTTCGGATAAGGGGTCTGGTATGGTATTTTGCCCCACGCCATTTTTTTTTTATTTTGGTGTGTGGGGGTCCCCTCCAAATCCATACTAGACCCAAGGGCCTGGTATGGACCCGGGGGGGGGCACGCTGTTGACTCACCGGTTGTTAAGGATGTGGCAGCCGGCTTTCCTACCTCCTCCTTAGCAACCAGCTATATACAGTGTAAAAAAAAAGAAATAAAAAAACACAAATCGGCAAAAACGCAGTCCATTGAATTCTATTACATGCAAAATGCTACATTTTGCAGGAAAAAAAGTCCCCGACCCTTTCCAAAAACAAATATGAGAGTTATTGCCGACCTTTTATATGTTCTAATTGATTGTTAGGTGATTTATTTCACTTGTTGAAGAGGCAGCTTTCACTGAACATTTTATTGTATTTGATTGGTGCCACTTCTTGTTTTTTGGATTACAGATTTGGATATTTTACTTAAAAACTGTACTAATTAAAATGCACATTACATTTTTATATTGTCCATGCATTTCTATTGACTAGAATTTTACCAAAACACATGAAAGATGCAGTAAGCAGGATTATTCAAAATGGCAACATACTGCCATCTAACACAACACACTGTTGTGAAGTGCTTCATAGATAATAGTAGCAACTGGTTTTCATGTTACATAATTACATAGTTACATAATAGACGAGGTTGAAAAAAAGACACAAGTCCATCAAGTCAAAACTATGTGTGATTGTATGTCAGTATTACATGGTATATCCCTGTATGTTGCGGTCGTTCAGGTGTTTTTAGTGTGCTGTGATGCTACATTGTACCACACCAAAAATTTGATAATTTGAACCAGCCCTGAAAGATAGGGCAAATGAATGTCCATGCTCTATCTAGCTGCCCTTTTTTCCTCTAATGTCTGACAGTCACTTAAGCTGGCCATATACGGCTCGAATCAAGGCTGGTTCAGCAGGCACTCGACTAGATTCGAACCATGTATGGGCAAGCTGAATGTACCCAACTTGGGTACAACCAGCCTGTCAGATTTTAAATGTTACTATTGCTAGTGGCTAACAGTAGTCATGGCTCCCCCCACTGGAAGAACACAATGGCTCCATAGGAGGGATTCCCCCACTAACACTAAGGCCGGGTTCACACTGTAACCCACTGCAGATTGCATAGGAGCGCTGTGTGTCCCTGTTCCCCATTCCAGGGATGAATCAGGGCCGATTCTATGCCTCAGTTCAGCCCTGAAACAGAGCCAAAGATGCGTGCAGTGCACTCCGCAGCCACAACGGAGATATATCAACTGGCTCCGTAGGGAGCCAGTCACATTCTCCTGCTATACGAATTGGATGCAGGGAAACCCATATCTAATTTGCATAGGTGTGAACCCAGCCTGACTGACATCAACCCATTATGAGGGGAAGGGGAGCAGGCGGTTGTTACCAGTGCCACTAATTTACAGGAAAGCAGAAGGCCCAAAACAAGTTTTTAAACTGTCAGATTAACAATAATCTGTTTGAGTAGATGGTTGATGGGCAACTATCTTCATAGACATGAAAACTGTTACCCATGCTGGCTACAAATTGCCAGATCAAGATGGCTGTTATCTTATGTCTATAATTATCTTAAATCCAACTTTAAACCTTTATCCCAACCTTTACATTTTCTGTAATTGGAGAAAAAACAAAAACTGTAGTAGGTATACATATATAGTGAGAAGTCATTGCTCCCCTTTCTTATCACCAAGAGTGTTGCATTTGTAAGACACATATCTGAAACTTTTCACCTAAAGCCTCAAAACCTGATTTTTGTTTTATGGCAACAATTGGGCTATGAATACCATGACCACATTAAAGTGGAACTTTATTCAGAAAGTTTAAAGTGACATGAAGCCTTTCTTGTTTTTTTTTAAACTAAAATAACAAGCATGTTAAACTTACCAGCTCCATGCAATAGATTTGCACAGAGCAGCCCTGATCCTCCTTTTCTGGGGTGTCCCGCCTGCGCTCCAGGCACTAACTTTTCAGCGAGTGTACCAATGGGAAGCCACTTTGGGGGCACCCGTGCAGGCTCTCTTCTGAGCTGCTCAGTCTGCATCTATTGACACAGACCAGGTGACTCAGCCCTGCCCACCCCCCACTCCCTCGTCACAGCATTTAATTGACAGCAGCAGCTTCTGCTGCTATCATTCTGTCCAATGAGGAGGGAGACAGCGTTGGGAACCGCTGCTCTCGGGCACATTGCTGGATAGGATCAGGTAAGAACAGGGGTGGGGGCTGGGGGGGCTCCTGCAACACAGAAGGTTTTTTACATTAATGCATTATGGTAAAAACTCTTGAGGCTTTAGAGCCACTATAAGTCCTGCTAGATTACTTCAGGCTGGCCACTTTTGCAGGTATAGCTATGTAAAATATTAAAAATAAGTGCCTATACTGTTTAAAATCCAGTAATACGTCATCTCACCCTGCTCTGAATATGGTCAGTTGTTCTCCATTTTTGGCATTGTGCTGAAAATCAGGCTGGGTTCACACTATACTACACGACAGTAGTAGGACTTTCATCCTACTTTGCTCTGCGACATCAGTCTTAAGCCTCATACACACGATCAGACTTTGTACAAACTTTCCCGTGGATTTTTGTACAAAGGGCGTCGGCCCTGAACTTGTATTGCATACACACAGCAGGACTTTTTCAGCCAACTTTCACCAAATCGTGTGTTTTTTCTGCTCTTTACCGCCACCTTTGGTCAACTTCTGTATTGTTGTCTGCTCTTTTGCATTGATTCTGAGCATGCGTGTTTGTACTTTGTACAAAAGTCCTATGGTTTTCTGTACACACGTTCAGACTTTGCTCCATCAGACTTTTGTTGCCAGAAAGTTTGTCCGTTCGCACAGCCAACAAAAGTCAGAAGAAAACCGAAAAAGTTTGTCCGATGGAGCATACACACGGTCGGATGTTGCTCCAAAACAGCTAATTTGCATGTTTGTTGTCAAAAAGTCTGATCGTGTGTACGGGCCTTAACATTGGTCCTACATCCATCTGACTTTCATGAACAGGATACTACTTTGATCTGACTTTTCAGATAGTAGACTTGTCCTTTGACCAATCAAAACTAACACACAATGGGGCTACAGCAGGGGGCAGGAAATAACACAATGTCGGATGCCAAAGTCGGATGGTTAGGACAAGGATCCGACTTTGATCCTACTTCAGTGATAATCAATGGGCTGAAGTAGGATCAAAGTCAGACCAAAGTAGTACAGGGAGCATTTTCAAAGTCGGACCGACTTGTGTCGGACCAGTTAAGACAGATTCCATAGGGAAACATTGATTTTCACATGTCATACGACATGAGCTCCCAATGTTGCAGCGTTTGTCATATCAGTGTGAACCCGGCCTTAGAGCCACTAGCAGACAATCTGCTGACAGCCTAAAGATTTATTACTGCTCGGGGACTCTGGACTTAAGCAAAATGGCAACTTCCAGCAAGAAGAAACAGATGCAATGCTGGAAGCAATTTACAGCACACACTAGTTTTGGTAGCATAATTATAAATGTCCAATGTATGTTCCTTGCTAAAGAGCATTATTTCTATCAAATTGTTATGGGTAAAGTTCTGCTTTTAACAACTTTCAATTATTCTGCCAAATTAATTGGTTAAAATATGGGATGTGTGTGTGTGTGTGTGTGTGTGTGTGTGTGGCCAAAGCATATTTTCCTAAATTTTCAAATTTTAGAGTAGGGAAGGATTAGGGCTTTTGTCAGTTTTTATTGCTGTGTCCTTCTAGGTATATTTCCCATCATTTTATGTCCCAGTTGTGGTCTCAGGTATACTCTGGTGATCATTGTTGTAACTAGGACCAAAAGAATTATGGGCAATCTATAATTTTACAGAAGTCACCAAGACAAGGGGTGAGGGGAAATTTTCTACTGTGAACAACTTTTCTGGTAACAACAGTCTCAAAGGAAAATCTCTCCATTTTGAGGAGCTTTCCTATTATGTCTTGTTGAAGCTCCAGGCAGGAGGCGAAAATGAATTTCCAATGGGACATGGGAAGCAAAAGATAACTGATGGGATTTAATGCTTTCCTAATATTTCCAATACAATACAACCCTAATTCTTATAAGAAAAACAAGCCTTTATGTGAATCAACCCTGTTTGTGAGGCTCCCATATAGTCATACATGGAGGCATTAAAAAAATTAGGAACTGTGGCTAGGACCTTTCAGTATTTGGCAGGTGAGAAGGAGCTAAACTTGAGAAAAACTCAGTTTGTACGGCAACCTTTATCTAAATACCGTGTCTGCTAAAGCACTGCAAGAGTACAAATCACAGTGAAATATGGTGACGTCCTTCACCTAATCAGTGATGACTTCTGAACCATGCAATTCAAAGGCTCAGACCTAACCTTCATTCTGCACTAAAGTTTGCATTACTGTATAAAAAGATATCATAATGGAATTTAGCAATTATTTGAGAACTTCATGATAAGAATATACTCCAGGGCACCAAGAAACCGACTACTTGCAAGTTGCATAACCAATAAAGAACTCAAAATAAGGACACAGGAGCTCTCAAGAGAGTGTAGGTAATCTTATTGCCCATTGACACCTGTGCACATGGAATATTATTTTTAACACCACAATTCCCAACTTAGGACACATTTCGAATGTGTGTTATTGAATATTTTACCTGAGATGCATTAATAAGGCCATTGATGTGCATAACACATTTTCTTAATGCATTGCAACACACACATGTGTGTTGCAGTGGGTGTGTTAGTGCATTGGGGTGTTGTTAAAAATGCATTACATCACAATGCACCACTCTGTAGTACATGTGTTGCTATGCATTTGCATATGCAAGATAAAACAAGTGGTTTACAGTGTGCTACCGCAATGCACCAGCATGTAATTATTGTCCTCCAGCAGTGGAGTGTACACTATGAACACATTAGCATTTATGAAAGGATTGTGTTGAGATTTTACAGTGCAGAGATCATAAATATTTAATTGAACACTAGTGGTTGTATTTCAGATGTGGTTTACACACACTGATTATGAAAGCCACAGACAGAAGAAATGTGTAAGGCTCCATGCACATTGGGCTTAAAAAAACGTCTGTTTTCTTGGGAGTAAAAAACGCTCATATAGAGAATTTTTTGTACAAAGTTTAGACGAGTTTAGGAGAGTTTTACGTTTTTTCTGCCTCCAAGCTCCAATCAGAAACACGAACCAGGAGGTTTTTTTTTTCTGCTTCTAAACTTTAAACTCAAAATATGCCTCTTAATGTCCTAATCTACATGGACACATAGGATAACATTGAGCTACTTCTACAGGCAGGACACAAAACTCCTGTAGAAGCAATTTTTAAGCCAGTGTGCATGGAGCCTGAAAATGTCCTGTGAAGCAGCATCACTAGTACAGTACTGTTCATTCAGATGTACTGTAATTGTGTAGTCAAGCAGTAAAGCCAATTTAAAGTTTGTCAAAATAACAAACTTTCACTATGTTCTAAAATAGGTAAATGCTTTGGATTATTTTCAAATCAGACCAGCATTATTTGATTATATTAGTATTGGAAAGAGATGGAAAAAGAGGGGGGAGATACAAGCCTTTTAAATTGGAATTCATGTATATCTAAAGCCAAAATATTTTGTATAGGGTGGAACAGTTGAAACAGCTATTAGGTTTTCTTTTTGCCATCTGTGTCTCTTTTGGGAGAAAAAACTACACTTCCTGTCCCATAGACACAAAAATAAGGGAAATTCAGTCTTAGAGCCCTTTCACACTGCCCATAGCGTCGGCGGTAAAACGCCACTATTTTTAGCGCCGTTTTACCATCGGATTTGCAGTGCATTTCGGCCGCTTTTAACCCCCCGCTAGCGGCCGAGAAAGGGTTACAACCGCCCGCAATACCCCGCAATGGCGGCGTTTTGCCAGTGGTAATGATTTCAATGGGGAGCAGCGGTGGAGGAGCCGTAAACACACCGCTCCTTCACCGCTCCAAAGAAGCTGCTGGCAGGAAATTTCCTGACGTCCTGACAGCAGCAGTTTGAGGGCAGATTGCAGGGGCTATTTCTAACGCTATAGCGCCTGCAAAACGCCCTTGGTGTGAAAGGGCTCTTAGCTGTCACCAAAAGACGTGTCCCCATTGGAAGATTGCTCCTCTGTTTCTGTGGCAACTCAAATTTTTGAACTTTCTGTCCCAGTGAGAATGGTCATCAGGACACATACAAAGGATGAATCTCCCCAGCAGGGAAAACCTGGTTCTAACCCTTCTCAACTCAAAAAAATATATATTTTGGCTTTACATACATTTCAAGTAGATAAAATATTTTGGAGAATTCCCTAGGAAAAAAGTGGACCTACCAATATCAAGCCATAGGCCTTCATGTATGGTCTCTCTTCGTATAACTTTTGGCAGGGGCACAAAAATGTGGCATAATATTACAAGGGGTAGCATGATGATGTTATTTGCAGCATCTGGTTTAGTAAAAGTTGAATTGGCCATCTAAAAAAATAAATAAAATGTCAGTTTTTACATGTGGCCTGTTTATATCTCAATCAATGCATACAGATAATCAGTATATAATGTCTATTAAAGCCATGAATGATTTGGAGTAAATTAAATACACTAGTCACTCCTTTTAGAAGGCCTACTAACCAACATTATTAAATGTATATAAGGAAACATGTTTTTAGACATTAAAGGGGTTGTAAAGACAGGTTTTGTATCATTCTATGCATTAAGATAAAAAGCCTGCTGTGTTCAGCAGCTCCCCTAATATTTACCTGAGGTCCCTCTCTGTCCAGTGATGTCCACAAGTGTCTTAGCCATCCGAGATTCTCCTTCCTGATTGGCTTCGACACAGCAGTGGCGTCAATCAAAGTCAGCTAGCCAATTAGGGGGGCGGGGCCAGGTCGGGCTCCGTGTCGGAATGGACACAGGGAGCTGTGACTCAGCTCAGGTGCCTCCATAGCAAGCTGCTTGCTGTGAGGTCATTGAACAGGAGGGAGGAGCCAGGAGCACAGAAGAGGGACCCGAGAAGAGGAGGATCTGGGCTGCTCTGTGCAAATCCACTGCAACAGAGCAGGTAAGTATAACATATTTTTTTATAATAATAATAATAAAAAAAGACTTTACAATCACTTTAAGATTACTGTAGCACACCCTGTAATGGCTAATAATGTGAAGTGGTTATTGCTATTACACACTTTTATTGTCACTAAAATGTCAAACACATCAACTTATTATCTTTGTGTATTTGTGAATATTTTTATTAACGTATGTACTGTCTCCTTAAACTTTAAAGATACTACATTTGTAATGAATGCAGTTCATTTTAAAAGTTTTCTGATTTAAGTTAAAATCTATTGTGTAAACGATTTCTGTCTACTATTGTGCAAGCTGCTACATGATAAGGAGTGTCTCTTGGTTTCTGCACTGTATTGCTCTTTCTTCATATATATTTTCCTTGTAGTTCTGTTTTAGCCAAGTTTTTATATGACTAATTTTCTCCAGAAATCTGTTTAGCAGCAAGAAATTATTTATACCAAAAACTGTGTTTTTATTCTGTACCAGTGTCCTTGATTATTTCATTAATACTTTGTTTTTATTTTAAAAAGGTTTCAGCAAGTATTGCATGACTTTGGCATAATGACAGCAGAGGATTCTATTGCTATGATGAGTAACGATTCTTCTAACATGTCAGCCTCAAAGATCACAGAGGGAGTTGTCGGTGCACCAAATGAAGCTGCTCTCATTTCACTTATGGAACGTACAGGGTACGTGATGGTTCAAGAAAATGGACAAAGAAAATATGGAGGTCCACCACCAGGGTGGGAAGGGCTTCACCCCCCACGTGGCTGTGAAGTTTTCATTGGCAAAATACCCCGTGATGTCTATGAGGATGAGCTTGTTCCAGTCTTTGAAAGTGTAGGTCGTATCTATGAAATGCGCCTAATGATGGACTTTGATGGAAAGAATCGGGGATATGCTTTTGTCATGTACACACAGAAACATGAAGCCAAGAGGGCAGTCCGAGAACTTAATAATTATGAAATCAGGCCTGGAAGGCTCTTAGGTGTTTGTTGCAGTGTAGATAACTGTCGACTTTTTATTGGGGGGATTCCAAAGATGAAGAAAAGAGAAGAGATTCTAGAAGAAATCTCCAAAGTAACTGAAGGAGTTTTAGATGTTATAGTCTATGCTAGTGCTGCTGATAAGATGAAAAATAGAGGCTTTGCCTTTGTAGAATATGAAAGCCACCGAGCAGCTGCCATGGCCAGAAGGAAATTGATGCCTGGAAGAATCCAGCTATGGGGTCATCAGATTGCTGTTGACTGGGCAGAACCAGAAATTGATGTTGATGAAGATGTGATGGAAACTGTCAAAATCCTTTATGTGCGGAACCTTATGATTGAAACACCTGAGGATACAATTAAAAAGGTGTTTGGCCAGTACAATCCTGGATGTGTGGAACGGGTTAAGAAAATACGGGATTATGCCTTTGTGCATTTTACCAGTCGAGATGATGCAGTGGAGGCCATGAGGAACCTTAATGGGACTGAACTAGAAGGCTCTTGCATAGAAGTCACATTGGCTAAACCAGTAGATAAGGAACAGTACACACGATACCAGAAAGCTGCTAAAGGAACAACCACCACGGCTACAGTCACAGAAGTCGCTCAGCCCAATTATGTTTACTCATGCGATCCATACACATTAGCCTATTATGGATACCCATACAATGCCTTGATTGGTCCAAACAGAGATTACTTTGTGAAAGGTTGGTAACTGTAACAAAAGTGTTTCACCTTTATCTAACTTTTAAGTTATTATTTGAGAAAATAATTAACGTCCTTTTGATCCTTTCTTTTATTTAAACTCATGATAAAATGCTATATGTAGCATAAACTGAATTTTTAGTACTGGATGAATTTCAGCAACTTCATCCACTTTTTCACTGAGACAACCAAGTCAGGAGAACTATGCTTGAGTACCAAATTCTGGCAACTCTCCATAGCCAGTGATGTCTCAATAGCCTTGCTTGTCTTTTGTCAGTTGGATGATTTCAGCCACTGGGACATATAGCAATCTGGTAATGCAACAGATAATGTATTCAAACAGTGCTGAAAATCAAAACTGATTTTCCTGTGGGTTATTTTACAGTTGCACTGGGTTTTATTTAGAATAATTATTTGTAAGTGGGGAAAAAAATTAGAATCAAGCTGTCTTTTTTTGTAACGTGCACATTGGAAAATTATTGTTTTTTTTAATAAACTCACTACTGTTTAAATGCACATACCAATGTGTAGGAGAAGTGTAGGGAGGTAGTACTTGGTCTGTATTTGCTTCTTCTTGTGCAATTTTATGACACATTCAATTGCCATTGAGAACCTAAGATCTTTACATCAAACTCCTCCACAATCTAACTTCCTTATGGCAGCCATATAATGAGGAAGGTGGGGATTAGTTAGTACAGGAGATTGGATTCAAAAGGAAACCTGTGCAAAGAGATTTCTGAAAGCCTTCCCTCTTCAGAACTTCTAAATCACTGACCTGGAGCAAATATGCAGCCAACAAAACCAGAGTAAGCTCAACATTTCTGATTGCCATGTTAGTTGCAGTTTAGTGACTGCAATTGGATCAGCCCGAAAGCCAAGAGATTTGAATTTTCAGACAAATAAGCCAGCAATGGCAGATATCATATTTTTCAAAGTAAAGAATTCCTTTAAAAATCACTTTCAAAAACTAAAATTTCCCAGACCGCTTGTGCCTTTAAAATAGACTCATAAACAGTTCAGCAGCTGAGTTTGACTTGTAACTTCAATTGCTCATCACTTATAATGATGAACAAGAAATAAAAAAAATGTTCCACATCTCTGCTTTGTGCAGCTTGAGCCATGTACTGGCTGTTTCTCCAGAACATGGCTAAGCATCATGGGCAATATACTTCTTTGCTGTATCTTTGTGCTGGATGTTGATGTTACTAGAGAATGTTATCCTTTAACTATTCTTTCCCTCTTTCCTTCTGCAAATTTGTAAGGATCATCTCAAATCTAAGAGAAGAACATAAATCTCCAGAATGTTTGTACAGCCTTGAATATTCTTTAGCAAGCACATTGATTTACATTATAACATGATACTCACATTTAATTACCATAAGTCATTTCATCACCATTGTAGTTTACAGCAAGGGCTTAAGTTTCTATGAAGTGCTCTGTGATGTCAATAAAAGGTGGACATAGCTAGATGCAACCTGTAACTCTTGGTAAACAAGCTGGATATATGATGTAAATGAGTAACAAATGTGTTGTTTAGAGGACCTGAACATTCTGTGGATCAGCATTCATCATACATGGGGCGATTCTCATTTGTACTAAACTAAGTGACCTCATCTGCTTACAAATTACCTGTGTATAGGACCAAACCAGACCTACACAATGAATCGTTATTTATTCTACTAAAAGGACATTATAGATTTCTGATTGTATCTGTACCTATTGTCTGTTTATATTAGCCTGCAGCTTCCGATGCCACATGTCTTAAAGAGAATGAAAGGCCCCGTTTTATTTTTTGCTGTCTGTGCCCCATTGGCGAGAATTTTCTTTACTTTCTATACAGGAAATGTAACAGGAAATTAAAGGAAATGTCTATAAACTGAGGGGAATTCCTCTCTTACACAGTTGGCATTGGAACAGATGTTCCCACTGGAAGAGTACCCTCACATACTGTTCTGCAGACAACTCAATTTTGGATTTCTATCACTTTCTGCCTCGGTGATAATAGTCACCAGGACAAAGTGAGGCTCAATTTACCTAGTGAGGACACAAAGAGCAATGGAAAAAAAATACAACATTGTGGATGGACTTGGGTACAATCAGCCTGCCCATACATGGTTTGAATCTCGGCCAGTTCAGCAGGGACCATCGAACCATCCATGGATGACCTAACCTTGCGCTCTCTAAAACATAAAAAAAAAAAAAGTTTTAGCTATATATTCACTTTACCCAACACTGGCTACTCCTGATGCCTGCACATCAGGCCTATTGTGCTAGATTGAAAATTAAATGCAAATATGAACACAGATTCTCTGGTGAATAGCCAAAGCCACCTTCCATCATAGTGATGGACTCATAGTGAAGAACTAGAGAGGGTGGTCCAAACCCAAAAACCACAGAATTTAGCTGCCTATTCTTTATTAGAGCAACAAATAGGAAGTCACAATGGGGCCCTACGCATACAAAACAATTAATTAGAAGACTGAAAAAGCACGAAAAAAATACTGACAGCTCCAGTATTAGACACTGTACTAACCATGCAAGGTTAGTCCAGTGATCTCCCACGCTGAGCTGTTGTGTTCTGACAGGGGGAACAGAAGACTCCAATCAGCGCTCTCTGCCATTGGCTTAAGTTAGCTTAAATGGAGCAGATTTGTCACAACATGGTCCCTGTGGCTACGTTTTTTGAAACTGAGAGCCACGAACACTTGATGTGGTATACATTCCTGAGGTAAAGCATGCTCAGTGAGAAGGTTGTACAGTGAAGAGAAGGATTGAGAGATAAGGATAGTTGAAACTGAGAATACTGAAGTAGAAAGAATAGTCTTAAAATTTAGCTGCAGCTAATAACAATCAGTCAGAAGTCATGTTTCAGAAAAGGAATCTGGTTTGCTTTGCATTTACTCTGGTCTTTGTAAAAGGGCTTCTCTGGTTGTATTGCTTGAAAGTTAAACCTCATACAATTTAATTGTCGTACCTAATGCTGAAACCAACAATGAACCATTGCTTTGCCTTTTGATGCATTTTACAAAGCTTCAGACTAACAAATTACATTGTAGCACATTGTGGAAATGTTCTACGTGCTGCATTTTTGATGTATTGACTGGTATTCTGGCATTTAAGTTAGCTTAAATGGAGCATCCAAATTCATGCACACAAAAAGACAATAACCTTATTAAAACGAAATGAGATTATTTTAACAAAGTGTTAAAAGGAATTATCATTGCTGCCCAACAGCAGCCATTTTGTTTCTCATTTAAGGAAAGAATGAATTATCTTACTGGTTCTGTATATGGCACTTTGATAAACGAATTTGAGTGCTCATAAATCCAGCTTGTTCACAGCTTGTTGTGGAAGCCTACTTTAGTAAACCATACCAGTGGCCACAAAGCTATCAAGGCAGACTGTGTATTTATTATTAACTTCTTTGGAAATTAGAACTGACTCTATTTATATAAGCAAGCAGTGAATTTGTATCAGGAGTGCATTTTACATTTTGCTTTGCTCTTAAGGTGGCTTAAAAGCTGCATAGTGTGCATAGTACAAAATGTCATGGTCTCCTCATCATGTGTGACGGCAAAAGATAAAAAAACTCACCCAAGGTCACTCTAATTATGCCATTCTGCTATTGGTCACAGTGCACTTCGTTTATCTCTTACCGGCATATGTTTATCACCTGACTACCTGGCAGCTTTACTGCTGACATTTCAGTAGAAATGCCCTGATTTGTTGTACATAGCATGTACCTTCATATCACGCTTCTGTACTAGTCATAAATCACAATCGCTAAAATACAAGATTTTCTTCAACTTGAGCGCACATTTTAACTTACACAAGAATAAGTGGACCTATTACCACTTGATAGCAGAATGTAATGAATCTGAAATGGTAGGTTCTGTGCGGAAGAAATGCCCTGTATTCAGTTACAAATTATATCATATAAAAGATGGGCAGTTTGTATGCCAATGCTTATTTTCCTATCGATTAATTCCCTAAGTGTCAGCAGGGTAATGGCATACCTTCCACCATTTTAATATTTGAAATTAGGACAGTTTTGAAGTTAACCTTATTTACACCTGAACAATTCAAATGGTGTTCACAATGAAAAAAAATAAATGAATAAGCAGAGGTTAAACGAAAACAGTCGGTCAAAGCTATCAGTAGATCAACAGATGTAGAATTGTAAAAATCCAAACCTGGTTCTACCTTCTACTTCTTGATGCTTCCTTTTTTGTCAAAGAGGCCACCTATCCCATTGAAGGAGCACTAGGGAAACTCAGAAAGTGTGAGGGTTGGGGTAGGCATACGTTTAGAGCTCTTGCACACTACAGCTCAAAATAAAACCTGCTTTTACAGGTATTTGAGCTTTTATTTCTCAGAAGCTTGAAGAAGCTTCTGCTTTTTTGTGCTCTTTTGTACATTTTTATTGAGTTTCTTTGGGCTTTTTTGAGCTTAAGCATTTTTTTTTCACACACCCTCCCCATAGCTAATTTTTTTGTGTGCGTTTTCAAGCTTTTTTGAGCTTTTTGAGTTTTTTTCATGCATTTTTGGGCATCCTTTCTGCTAGAAAGCTCAACAACGTGAGTTAGGTTGGGGGGGTGTTCCTGCCTGTAAGAGCGTATTGTTGTAAACTCCTGAAAAAGCCATAGTGTGCATGGACACAATGGCTAACATGAACGGAGTTTCCAGGCCGAAAAAAAAAATTAGAGCTCAAAAAAGCTCAAAAGCCTGTAGGAGCCGCTTCTTTGAGCTTCTTTAAGATGAAGTGTGCATGAGCCCTTACAAGGCGCATACAGTAACTTCATCTACCTGATAGCTGACACGTGATTTTCACCAAATATAACCTCTGTTATGCATTTTTATGTTATGATTAGTTTGACCCAAATCACTTCAAGAACTGTCCCTAATTTACAACAGTCATGTCCACGCAAGCCCACAAATAATAACAAACCACATGTGGCCCTTCAGGGGTCTAATCATTAGAAGAATACCATCAAAATGCAAAAAAATGGCTGACTTGGATAATGATAATATTTGTTCAACCTACCAAACAGTTTGAACAAGTTGGCATGGAGAAATAATTAAACATTTGAACATTACATTCTGACATTATATCAAAGATTTTTCAGTGTGAGGTAGTTATGCTAAATTGTAGGCTACACTCACCTCTCTTCACGCCACTCTGATCCATTCATAGTAGATTTACCCATAACATGTGCCTCCAGATAAAGTCTACAACTTGTATTTTAGCTGACGTTTCCCTTGAAACCTTACACTGAAACAACATTTCTCATATTTTGTGCTTCCATTTTGGAGATGATGTACCAGAAATCTTTGTTATTGACCTGCAATATTATTGTTAGTCAATCCATTATTAAAAAATATGGCCAGCAGCTATAGAGGAGACAAGAGGAGAAGAAAATCATTTTTACTTATGTTTAGCTCAGGTCAGAGATGTGTTTGAATCTCAGTGCTGACTGGTATGTCATGTGCCAAAATGGAAGTTCAAATTGATTCCCCACTATGTACTTTATAAAGGCTTTAGTGGTGATCTTCTGTGATTTCTGATTGTATTGTGTTGATATTACAAGCAGGCAGCATAAGAGGCAGAGGGCGAGGCGCAGCAGGCAACAGAGCCCCTGGTCCCAGGGGCACGTACCTGGGGGGATATTCGGCCGGCCGCGGCATTTATAGCAGATATCATGAAGGGAAGGGTAAACTGCAAGAAAAAGGCTTTGAACTTGTACCCAACCTGGAATTACCAGCAGTCAATCCAGTTGCTCTTAAGCCCGGTACAGGTTAGTCTGAAATTCTAAACTCAACCCTAACTGGTGACTACATTTTATCAGAGGCAATATACTGGTGGGAGGTTTATAAAAGCTGAGTAATAGCTCCTTAATAATGCTTACTCCATGTTAATAAATGGCCCTCCAGTGCATTGTTGAACGCTTTATCGTAATGCACCTTTCACTAAACTTTATTCATTGTTCTAGAAAATGTTTTGTAGATCAGAACTTGCCCCTTATAAATAAATAAAAAATATATAGTTGTGGCTGATGAGTTTGTGGGAGATATCGTGTAAGCTAATGAGTACACATGCGTAGACCTACTAGATACAGGGCTACTAAACACTTGAGATGTACACACTGGGCTCACCATGTCTATCCCCTGATACATGACGTTAGCAATTTTTCATAGGTTGAAAGATTGCGAAATATGAAATATTTTTGTTGTCTCTTAGCCTTCAATTATATTCAAACACTTTAGATTTTAGCCAACAGTATATTTCTTTCATCAGGAAGGATGGGCAACAGAGACCATTTTTATTTAGGACACATTATTTATGAGGCCCACTCTATTCCTCACCATTTAGGAAAAAGGCAATTTTTTGGACGTTATATTTTAAGGTTAGAACAGTTGTATGTGAAAAGCTGTAAATGCTACTAGTGAACTCCCCATTCCATACCTTTCAACACACATACAGCCAAATTGCTACTTTAATCAGCCCAGATTGTGTTATTGACATTCTGCATATATTGTCATCTTTATAACCGAGATTCATCAATCATGCTGTGCTATTTGATTATTACTTCCCAAATCATGTGTTCATGCCTTTTCATCTGCTACAACTAACACAATATAACAATAAGTTATCTCAGCATAGGGAAATGTGAGATGTACTTTGTTTTTATGGTGACGGTGGTCTGTACACAATAAAGGCTGTCACTTTGTGGGCCAATTTCTTATTTGATAAATTGATAACTTGTGTAGGTAAAAGTGCAGTTTTTAATATACTCAGTTAAGAAGGCTTGCATTTTGTTTAAACAAAAGACTGTTGTTGCTGACCAATTTTTGTGTATTTCAGTTGCCATTCCCACAATGGGTAGCTCTCCGTACTCCATGTTCCAGGCCTCAGCTGCCAAGCTGATAGAAGATGGGAAAATCCATGGCATGGAACACATGATTAATCCTATGACTGTGCAGGCTGATGCAGTGAGTGCTGCCACTGCAGCAGCTGTTATTCCTTCAGTGTCAACACCCCCACCATTTCAGGTAAGTGTTATTATTGTTAAAGTGTATCTAAACTTAAAACTTAAATGTATAACACCAATATGTTGCTGCATGTATTGCTGTAATGGCAAGAAGTGATCCCCAGCAGCAAGGTGAATCCCAAAGCATTTCCTTTCTTAGGGTAACAATGCCTACTCGTTTCCGCTGAGGCATTGTCTTCCTTTTCTTATAGTCCCGAGTTAGAGTACAAGCAGTCATGCATGCAACCCACAGTGTACTGGCACATTCCTACAGTGAAACTGTTGATAGTCAGCTGCTGCTGAAGAATGCACATGTCCACATGATGTTCACATAAAAAGTATACAGGGTGGGCATAGGGCAGGGCAAGAAAAAACAAACAAAGAAATAGGAAAACTGTATTTTTTTAAACCATTAATAAGATCTGGTTTTATTTACAGTGAAATTATTATGTATTCTTTTTTTGAGAATTCAGTTCTTCTTTGAGACACCTCCCCCCCCCCCCCATCCTTAAATAGCACTGTCTTTTATTTTGAAATGTTTTTGGGCCTCTACCCCCTAGGCCTAGGCAAATGACATGGACTCTACACCCTTTCCCTCCTGTGATATGCACATCACATAAGGTGGCAGGTCAAGTGGCGCATCATCAGTAGGCAGACCAAAACTGGAAAGACCAGTGCCTACTGATGACATCACACCTGAAAAGAGCAACGTGGGACCATGCAGAGGCAAAACAGAAGAGGATCTCATTGGGACATGCTGGATCCGCTGGGTGGGTAAGTATCTAATTTGTGCAGAAGACACGGGGTGAGGATCCACTTTAAAGCAGATTTCCACCCAAAAATGTAACTTCCTCTGTCTGGATTCCTGCCCCCGTGTCACATTTGGCACCTTATAGGGGGATGGGGGAGCAGATACCTGTCCAATACAGGTATTTGCTCCCACTTTGGCGAAAGATCGCCGCAGTTTCCACAGCAATCTACGCCATATCTGGCCCCTCCTCCGTCCCCCCTCATGTTTTCTGGGACACACATAGGTCCCAGAAGACAGCAGGGACCACTCAGAACATGCAGAGCGACTCGCACATGTGCAGTAGGGAACCAGGCCATGAAGCGACAAGGCTTCACTTCCTGATTGCCTTACTGAAGATGCCGTAACCCCCACCCAGGAGCCGAGGGATGGGTCGACTTCAGGTGAGGAAATCGTGGGCTCCCTGGACAGGTAAGTGTCCTTATTTTAAAAGTCAGCAGCTGCAATATTTGTAGTTGTTGATTAAAAAAAAAAATTCAGGCGGAACACCGCTTTAAGTACCTTTTCACATGCAGCTCCTTTGATGTTAGTAGACATCTACTGTGAGGCTAAAAATTACAAATTCACCAAAAATTACAATTTTATTGTAAGTGGTTGCTGGTGGTCTGAACTATCATTTGACTTCTTGTATTTCTCCCAAGCTTAGGTTTAGTGTACATGGGCATCAGATTCAAAAGCTAATCAACCACAGAATGTTGATATGGAAAAATGAACGCATGGCAAAAGCAACAGTAAATGCAAGTGTACATTGCTCCTCACAAACCACTCAAAATCATTCCCAAATCAATGCTGGAAACAAAGTGAAATTTCTGCCCTGGCTGTGTCCAGGCTGTATCATTGTAAAGGCAAGCCAGAAATTCCAGTTACTGCTTTGCTTCATAAAGTAACTGAATGGAGATGCAATTTGAGAAACAAAGGTGAACAGAGCTGGGGACTAAGGAGCAGATTGTCAGAAGATATTAGAAACTGATAGGTGTTCTCACTTGATAGGCATCAAGTCAATAATTAGATTAATTGGCTATTTTGTCCTGAAGAGGGTTGCCAGATTGTAAATGATTGATTAATCTACTTAGGGGCCAGCATGAAGTCCCATTGAACATATGGGCTCTTTAGCTTGGGAAGGTGGAACACAAGAAGAACAGAAAAAAAACTGCATGTTAGGTCCATGTAGCAGATCCTGTTTTTTTTGGACGTATCCAACAGCCCTGCTGACTGAGAGTCTGAGGGCGCAGTAGATACTATGACCAATGGTACTTGGTATTGTACAAATTCTCAGCTATCTTACTGACAGTCTATGGCAGATGGATCAAAGCCACACTTTTTCACCAGTGTATCTCCTTCTTAATGGGACTGTTGGTTTGCAGGGTCATTGATACGCCAATTACCCATTCAGCTCCATGCGGGTGCAACTATTGATTTTAACAATAAAGTGGTTAGGTTGGCAAACTCTCCTGTTTTTATGTTTTGCGGTTGGGAAGGTCGACTAGGCACTGTAAACATTTAGGCATGCAACACACATTTCATTGTAGGGTTTTAAATAAGTGTGCGTCTGCCACAATTAGAAACTGTTCATTTATTTTTTAACTTGGAAAAGTGTTGATGATGATTGCCTATTGAAAAAAAAATTATGGCAGATATTAGGAACATCTCCGTTAAATTTCACAGATGGTGTCTCAGAGATTAGCAGTGTTGCTTTGCAAAATTGCAGTTATTATTATTATTATTATACATGTTTTATATAGCGCCAACAGTTTGCGCAGCACTTTACAACATTAGGGCAGACAGTATTGTTACAATACAATTCAATACTGGAGGAATCAAAGACCCCTGCTCATTAGAGCGAATTGTGGGCTAGTTTCCTTTTGGGGATATTAACCTGCATAAAATGTGTATTTTTTGCCTTTGTGTAGGCTGGAACACTTACTAATTATATATGTACATCATTTTAATTATCATTCATTTTCACCTTGAGAATAATAGTGGAATTGTTGATAGTTGTAACTCAGTCATGTTTAATCATGTTTCCGTTCTATCTTTTCCTAAAAACAGTATAAATTGAACCGTTTCTTTGTTATTCCTAAATATCCCATCTGTCTTTCAGGGTCGCCCAATAACTCCAGTCTATACCATGGCTCACAATGTGCAAAGGATTCCTGCTGCAGGGATTTATGGCGCAAGCTACTTGCCCATTGCTGCTCCCACCACAGCCACATTAGCCACACTACAAAAGAATGCAGCCGCTGCAGCAGCAATGTATGGAGGATATGCTGGCTATATACCTCAAGCCTTTCCTACTGCAGCCTTCCAGGTCCCGTTGCATGACTTCTACCAGACTTATTAACACTGCAATCTCTAGAGGAGTTGGAAGGGCTACTGAAGGAACTTTAAAATATTTATGAAGAAAGAACCTAAAGATATATTCTTAGAAGAATATTTTATATATGTGAATTTTTTTTTTCAAAAAAAGCAGTTTTTAAGATGGTTGCATAGGTTTGTTTATACATTTCTGCATTTTTATGCTTTAACCATGTAGATTTATATTATATGGTTTGGTTGCTTAGGTTTTTAACAATATTTACATAGGCAACATTACTGGTATGAAGGTGTGTTTTTATTTTATTTGTTTTATATATATATATATATATATATATATATATATATATATATATATATATATATATATATTTATATATATTTAGAACATTCTGCACTAGAGATTTATCTATATATATATATATATATATATATGTTATGTAGTACAGTTGATAATAATGTAACTGAAGTGTGTAAAAGTACAAGAGCAGCTATAGCATAAAGAGTAAATATTCCATATTTAAAATAAATATATATAGAGAGATTTTAGAAAGGTACTTTATTTATATAGCTGTACTGGAAAATCTTGGGGATAACTAGGAATATAAAGTTTATGCCATGACCTATAAATCATACAGTATATTGTTCACTATATCAACTGAGCAAGGTGAAGGCTAATGGCCCTCTATTAGCAGAATAGTTCACAGAGGTTAAGAAGCTTGGTTCTCTGTCAATACCTGGCTGTATTTCATTGAACTTCGACAACTTCAAACAAAAGTATTCTATGCTCTCAGTGGAAGTAGTCTTAGTATTGTGTGGTTGTTAGATTGGAGTGTCCAAGCAGCAGTTTGATATTGTGGGATATCAATTTTCAATGTTCTATTTTTGGGGGCCAAAAACAAAATACTATATAAACAACTTGATTGTAATGTCCTATTTGATTTATTGGCACATAAGTAGAGCATTTCTGGGCTAAAACATAATGCAGTAGTAGGTCTCTACCTGTGGTAAGCCCCAGACCTCAGTAGATACTTCTGGCTGACGTATCTTATCTAAACAAACCACTGTGTGTATAATGATACATACTATATCATTATGATATAGCTATGTATTCTAATGATAGCGTATGTTTTTATATATATATATATATATATATATATATATATATATATATATATATATATATATATATATATATATATATATATATTACAGCACACCTCTTTAAGAACAATCATAAAACCTATATATTAGAGCCACCTATTTTGTGATTTTATGGGCATTATTGACATTTATCAAATGCATTCCTTGTAGAGGGCCTAGTTAACACTTGCAGTTGGAGGTTAGGTGGCAGTATAAACAGGTGGTTGAGCTGATTTTTTACCAGCTCTAAGGCCATACAGGGATATACACATCTCGGCTTTTAGGGGTTGACAGAGTCAATGAGAAGGTTTAATAACGCGACCACCTATCAAATGTCCTCTAAAAAGTAGTTCAGACTAGATTGCTCTTCAGAGGGTTAACACAAGTGTAAACAAACCTTATGGGCTTAGCTAGGCCCTAGACCTCATAGAGGAACCTTACTGTATTACCACATTTTCAAACCTGGCTTGGTAGAATATTAGCTGTATATCAGCCTAGGCTGAAGTACTGGAGGTTTACTCATTCCTGTGTGATACGCAGATGAATTTATCCAACAGATGGAGCCAATACAAAGTCATCAACTGTTAATATGATGCTTTATAGGAATTATATTTATTACCTATGTATTTTGTTTTGTAAAAACACTGAAACAAATGAGGGAGATAGCAGAAACTGACTCACAAGTAGACACACTGGGTAGATGTATAAAAGTATTTTGTTAGGGCGAATTTATTAAAAGCAAAGAAAGGCGTCTGTATTGTTAATAGCAGGTGATCAGATTCCAGGTGTCGCTTTTATCCTGATAAGTTGGAATCTGATTGGGTATTATGAGCAACAGAAGCAGTTTTTAGTGCCAACATTTTTTTTATAACCCTTTTAGTCACTTAAAATCCTCCTTACGTAAAATTGAGAAAAATAGTAAAAAAAAATAGTAAAAACGTTACCAGTCATATATATATATATATATATATATATATATATATATATATAAAATTACCAAACATATTGGGATGCCTGCCTCCCATAGAATGTGTCTATGGGAATGTTTGACCATTCTTCCAGAAGCGTATTTGTGAGGTCAGACACTGAAGTTGGACGAGAAGGCCTGGCTCGCAGTCTCCGCTCTAATTCCTCCCAATGGTGTTGAGGTCAGGTCTCTGTGCAGGCCAGTCAAGTTCTTCCACCCCAAACTCCCTCATCCATGTCTTTATGGACTTTGTGAGTACTGGTGCACAGTTGTGTTGGAACAGGAAGGGGCTAAACTTTTCCCACAAGGATGGGAGCATGAAATTGTCCAAAATTCTTGGTATGTTGACGCCTTAAGAGTTTCACTTCACTGGAACTAAGGGGCCAAACCCAACCCCTGAAAATCAACCCCACACTATAATTCCCCTCTTCACCAAATGATTTGGACCAGTGCAAAAGCAAGGTCCATAAAGACATGGATGAGCGAGTTTGGGGTGGAAAAACTTGACTGGCCTGCACAGGGTCCTGACCTCAACCTTTTGAATGAATTAGTGGAGACTGCGAGTCAGGCCTTCTCGTCTACATCAGTGCCTGACCTCACAAATGAGTTTCTGGAAGAATGGTCAAACATTCCTGTAGACACACTGCTAAACTTGTGGACAGCCCTCCCAGAAGAGTTGAAGCTGTTATAGCTGCAAATGGTGGGCCAACGCAATATTGAACCCTATGGACTGAGACTGGGATGCCATTTAAGTTCATGTGTATGTAAAGACAGGCGTCCCAATACTTTAGGTAATATAGTGTATGTATGTGTATATATATATATATATATATATATATATATATATATATATATACACCAAAATAACTAAAGGAAGGTGACATCTGAGTGGCTACTATGGCTTTCAGTGCTTTGTGCATCCTTACTGGGAGGACTTGAATAAGACTTGGGAATAACTTTGTATTTCACTGCTTAAAAATAATTATTATAAATAAATTAATTATAGATTCAGTGACTTTTCTGTTAGTACAATACTCAGGGGTTGCTCAGATCCTTAGCTATCCATCCAGCTCTTCCTGCTATACACCAGTCACATCCTACAAACAGTTGTGATATAGGTTATCCTGGTCCAGGGGTCTCCAAACATTTCAGTACGAGGTCTACATTGTATATTTTACAAATATTCCTGGGCTGAAAAAAATCCCCATGAGCATCCCCCTTGCATTAGAGTTCCTCCTTACATCAGGATCCCAAGCAGAGTCCCCCTTACATCAGAAGTGGAGACCATGGGCAGCCTCTGCTGACCTTAATCCTCAGTCAATGCATATTTTCGGATATGACATTAACTGTGAGCCACTTAAAATCTCGTAGGGCCATGGGCCTTAGTTTGGAGACTCCAGTCCTACTCCATGAGAACGTTAGTGTTTTAGTGATTTGCTGCTGCTGTGCTGTAAATAGCTGTGCTCCAAGAGCTCTGACCTGGATTATTTACTCTCATTTATATGATGCTTCTTTAATGGCATACTATGGGTGTTGGTGGCTTTTACCTTTTTTTGTCTGAAAATAGAATGAGATCAACCACAGACTGCTGAGCAAGTTGGGTTGTCCCATTCTTTCCGTAAGATATAGACTTTGTTTGTGTATATATGTATTCCTTCATAGTTTTATTTCAAATATATTTGTTTTCCAGTTGCAGAGGTAAAACCTTTTATTTCATTTTATTTTATGTTTTAAGATAGGTTTTGTTATGTTAGTATGTCATTATCTTATTGCAGTGTTTTGTTTTCTTGTGGCCTGTTTAAAGGCTTTTAGAACAATATTAAGATGTTTTTAAACTTTTTGAGCGAATGCAGCATTTTTTGTTTCTAGGTGTTTCACTTTATAACGCATCATGTGCCAATATGCTGTATTTGAAATAAAATACTGATTACTTTAGAAATATCCTTTTTTTATTTTATTTATTTTTCACCACTAGTGGCTTTTTGCTGAATGTTTGTGCTGTTATAGCATATGGCCAAGCAGCATGCCTTTTTATATGTGTGACATGACTCCTAATAAACCCACAATGCAATATTCCCCTTATGGGAAAGCAGCAGACACAGTGCTATGTAGTAGAGTCTGCTGATTTGTCCCATGAAGGTCTAAGATGGGGCCTCCCGTTGTTAAAAATTAAAGAGCTGGAGTAAGAGAAATAGTAGTTTCTACTTTGTAACCATCATAATGTCTTAAAGGGTTAGTTCACCTTTTCAGAAAAAAAAAGTGAAAAGGCGAATGAACACCCTACACCAGTGATTCTCAACCAGGGTTCAGTGGAACCCTAGGGTTCCTCTAGAGGTTGCTAGGGGTGCCTTCAGCATTGGGCAATTTCTGCCTCTCAGATAAGTTCCCACTGACACTATTGGTCTTTTTAACTATCTGTAAGGAGGTAATTCTTCCCAATGACCACAAGTGTAAGGACCATTCTTTCCACTGACCATCACACTAATGCATCATGAGTTGTAGATTTCTAATTTTTAGCAGAGATTCCCTGAAACTGGAGAACTATTTTGAGGGTTCCTCTGTGTTGAAAAGGTTGAAAAAGGCTGCCTTACACCCTCCCCACCCCTCCTGGTCCCCACTGTTCTTACCTTCACTTGTGATGAGCAGTCAGTGCCCACACAGGCAATATAGCAGCCCTGGGATTTGAAATCCCTGCTCCTTTTCTTTCTGTGGGCTTCTGGGTAGGTCAGAGCGATTCTAATTGGTCAGAACTGGCACATGATCAATTTGACCAATCATAATTGCTCTGGTCTGTCCTGCAAGCCCTACCAAAAGAAGAAGGGCATGGATTTCAAATCCCTGGAGCACACCAGCTACATGGGCACTGACAGTTTATCACCCATGGAGGGCTTTAGGCAGGGCCGTATTTAAGGCAGGGCAAAAGGGGCAGCTGCCCTGGGCCCTGTCATTGTTGTGGGGCCCAAAGCAGCTGCCTCATACTTGCCAACTATCCCAGTTTATATTCCCCTGTCCCTTGAAGTTTTAGTCCTGTGCTGCTACTAATGCTGCCCAGCTCTGCCCTATTGTTGTGTACAGATGACTCACCTGCAGACACCATGTGTTTACATGTAAATACTGGCATTCATATGTAACTAGAAGTGACATGCATATGTAAATAGCCGAGGCCAACTGCATTGATATGTAAATAAAGGCAGCATTCATAGGTATATCATGCCCCCCTGCAGTGAGGAGAAGATGTGCTGTAACCTATAGCAACCACTGAGCAGTATTACTGTACAGCAATCTCTAGCAGCCAATCAACAAGCATAAATGTGCTGTAACCTTTAGCAACTAATCAGTGAGCCTTACGGAGTCCTGTAACCTCTAGCAACCAGTCAGTAAGCAGTAATGATATGCTGTAACCTCTGGCAACCAATCGCAATCGCTGCCTGATCTGATACAGTAAACTGATTTTAAGTCTAGCTGCTAGTTATTGTATGTCTCAGAGAAGGTGGAGAGTGAAATTTCATGGGGGGAGGGGGGCCCTAAGAAAATTTTTGCCCAGAGTCCAATCAATATTAAAGACGGCCCTGGCTTTAGGGACAAGAAGAACCTTTTTTAAAGGTGAGCTAACCCTTTAAAGTTAATGCCTGACTCTAATTGTGTTCAGTTATTCTACAACAGGGGAATTCCTAAAAAACATGAGATTCTGGTTTACTGAGCCGGGATCAGAAAACATTTGCATGGTAACAAATCAGCAACTGCTTCCTTCTCTTACTACTCATCACCCGCCTGTGTCTTCACACTGTGGATATTAGACAGCTGCAGTAATAGACATGCTGGCAGTGGGCTATGTTAGACCGGAACAAATGTCAATATGCATGGGGATTACCAGGTTCACCAAGATCCATGATGAATTTGGGAAAATGAAGTTCTTTTCCCATCAATAGTGTAATGTGTATCATCCATGCCAGTGACTTTGAACTATATACATGATAGAAGATGTTATGCCTTATAGCTTACGTCATCCATCTCTGGGCTTGCTGCAGTATCTTCTGCTCAGGATGAATGACTAACCATGGAGAAATGTCTCATTTTGCACAAGGACTGGCATTTCATGTGTTACTCCTAATCAGAAACACTTGTGGAAGAAATTGGTAAAATGTCTGTTGATAAGACACTAACAGCCCAGAATAACTGACTACAACAATATCACTTCCACAGAAAAAGAAAAAAAATGATACAGCTCGCAACGGAAAAATGTAATGTATGAAATGTATGCATTACTCTTCAAGTTATGTGCAAATGGCATTTTATTTCTAAAAACCATTTCATACAGATTGCTACCTTTTTATATTTATACACACAAAGCTGTATAGAGACTTGAAATTTGAGCTTAATTTTTTAAGAACAAATGCACACAAGGAATGGGGAAATATTATGTGCCTTATTTTCTTTATAATGTGTTGTCTGATAGGAGTCGTCTCTTCCTTCTATGAATTACCATGTTTGTTGTGTTTTTAAAAAGCCCTTCAAGTTCAATGTGAGCTTGTTACTTGTATTTGCTATGTATTTTTAGAGTGTAGAAAAATAAAACATTGAAAACTGCATATTGTTGTCTTTATTCTAAACTCTGGGCTAGTGTGTGACTTTTAACTAACCATTTTGGTGGTTTTCACGGTGGGGGGGCTTCATTGCCATTATTCACAGCAGAGGACAGTTGGTGTTGGCATTGGTTTCAATCAGCTGACTGGCAAAAAAATATATTTAAAAAAATGACGTCTCTACTAACGACTTTTATTAAAGTGGAACTTTAGTCAGAAAATTAAGTCCTGTTAGATCTCTTCATGCTGACCTCTTTTGTATAGCTATATAAAACAATAAAAAAAAAGGACCCTATACTGTTTAAGCACTTGCCGATCGCACTATAGCCAAATGACAGCTACAGCACAGTTGTCCAGTTCTGGGACACCGCCATATGATGGCATCATGTGATCGTACCTGCCGTGCGCCCGCTGCAGGCTGTGGGTGGCGCGTGCTGTGATGGCAGATTAAGGTAAAAAGACAATCATCAGCTTTTTACCACATGATCAGCTGTGTCCAATCATAGCTGATCACTGAGGTAAACATAAGCTGGTTATTGGCACACTGCCAGTGTGAGGAGAAGAGAAGAGAGTTCATAACCGACTTGTGTAAAGGGACATGTACACTGATAATTGGCACTGATTATCAGTGTCCTTATTATCAGTGCAGTCCCAACAGTGCCAACCAGTGCTACCAATCTGTGCCCACCAGTGCTGCCAATCAGTGCCTATCAGTGTCTCATCAATTCTGCCTATTATTTCAGCCTTATCAGTGCCTCCTCAGTGCCCATCAGTGCCAACTCAGCGCACATAAGTGAAAGTAAAAAATGACCTGTTTGCAAAATTGTATTATGCCCCATACACGAGCGGAATTTCCATCGGAAAAATCTTGGATGGTTTTTCTGACGGAATTCCACTCAAGCTTGGCTTGCATACACACGGTCACGCAAAAGTTCTCTGAAATTTCAACTGTCAAGAACGTAGTAGCTTACAACACTACGACGAGCCAAGAAAATGAAGTTCAATGCTTCCGAGCACACATCGAATTGTTTCCGAGCATGCATAGGAATTTTGCACGTCAGAATTTCTACAGACGATCGGAATTTCCGATGGGAACTTTTTCAATCGGAAAAATATAGAACCTGATCTCAATCTTTTGCTGGCGGAAATTCTGCCAGCAAAAGTGCAATGGAGCACACACACAATTTCCGACCAAGAGCTCTCATCGGACTTTTACTGGCGGGATTTACGATTGTGTGTACGGGGCTTTACAAACTATGAAAAAAATTTTTATTTCCAACATTTTCGGCCTTTATGCATTTCTTTAGCAAAAAATAAAAAATCCAGTGGTGATTACATACCACCAAAAGAAAGCTCTATTTGTATGGGGAAAAAATCATATGGGTACAGTAATGCATGACCATGCAATTTTCATTCAAAGTGCGACAGTGCTGAAAGTAAAAAATTGGCCTGGACAGGAATGGGGTAAAAGTGCCCAGTAGGCAAGTGGTTAAAATCCAGTAATACACTGCCCCACCCTGCCCTGCACATGCTCAGTTGCTCTCCATTTTTTGGCACTTTTGGGCACTGATGAATTTGTAGAGTCTGATCTGCTGGCAGCCTTAAAATGGAATTAAACCCTCTTATCCTTTACAGCCAATAAAACTGCTTCTGTTTGATCTGCAACTGGCAGTGCTGCACATGTGATCAGTTATGACACCAGCCATTTAATGATTTGACAGCTTTGTTGAGGAAACAAGCAAATGTGACCGTTAGCAATCCCGGAATTATAGGAATGTAACTTATTTGAAACTGTTAAATCGATGGGTTTAGTTCCGCTTTTTGGTTTACTTCTGCTCAGGGGCTCTGGGATTCAGCAAAATTGCAGCCTCCAGCAAGAAGAAAGAGGAGCAATGCTGGTGGCAATTTACAGCACACACTCATTTTAGTAGTATAATTATTGTGGAATGTATGTTCCTTTGCTAAAGAACAATATTTTTTATCAAGTTGTTATGGGTAAAGTTCCACTTTAAGATTAAGGAAGCACACAGGAACACGATTCACAGATGGTGCAGTGCAGAGCAATTTGAGCCCATTTATTTTGACTGGGCTGAACCCACCTGACTGCACCAAAAGTGGTGCATTCATTACTTTTAGGGCCAGTTCACAGCAGATAAATTTCCACGCAGTTCCGTTTTTTTTCTGCACCAATACAGTCAGTTCCGGTCAGTTTCTGCTCAATAAGTTTAGTTCTGCTTTATGGTTTACTCCCGCTCAGGGGCTCTGGAGGGCCCCAGGGTAGGCAGCCTGGGGCCCTCCAGCTGTTGCAGAACTACAAGTCCCATCACGCCTCTGGGAGTAATTGTAACTGCCAGCCTTGCAATGCCTCATGGGAAATGTAGTTCCACAACAGCTGGAGGGCCCCAGGTTGTCTACCCCTGGCCTAGAGTGACAGTGCTGTTTCTCCATATAGGCAGTACAGTGAGTGAGCACTGTCACTCTAGGGGAGCTAGTGTGATACTGGCAGGATCACCTAGTGAAAATAAAGGAAAAAGAGAGTTCAAAAAGAAAGCCACCATGCCTAAACGTATGTTCTTGGGTTTAGATTTGCTATAACACCTATAGACTTGCCACTGTTTTGTTATATGCATATCACATTAGGTATACATCCCAACTTTCTGAGATTGGAAAGAGGGACACCTATTAGCAAAAGTAGGCATAGGACACACCCCATGCCAAGCCCTGCTTAAAGGAGAATGGTACAAAAAAATTATTGGTTAAACCCACAAGTGTTTTTTTACCACTACCATTCTTTTATATTGGCTTTTGGACATTTACAAATGCAGTGATTTAGAAATTGGATGTAAGGTTTAGCACTTTTAAACACCTTTTGATAGAAAATAATGCATTTTATATACAACTATATATATTAGATCAAAATGAGGGACAAGTGAGGAGGAATGAGGGACGGAGGAACTTTGTTCCAAATCAGGGACAATCCCTCGAAATCAGGGACAGTTGGTAGCTATGCATTTGGTTACAGTAAATAATCTTATCAGGTTGTTAGTTAATGTTTTAGATGCCTTGTTCCTATGTTTAGTTTATCTAATATGTGGCAGAATTGAAGCCTAACTTAAAAAATTAATTTCTGCTTTTATTTGAATGCGGAACGATTAGAACATCTACATTTTTACTATTTGTTCTGGTGAGAGGTAGTAATAGCATTATATCTCAAAAAGGGATACAACCAAATAATAAAAAAACACTTTTTGAAGCAGAGAAGGTGTAGGCCTTGTTCAAATTGCCATACTACAGCATACACCCATGCAAGGGCCATGCTTACCTGTACAGCTAATCACAGGTGTTGCATGCACCCCCTGCAGGCAGTCCCATTCATGTCAATTGAGATACAGCAGCTGCACAGGTGCTGCTCCCAATTTGACACATGTGCGGGTTTGGGTGCACGGCCCCGAATGCAGACAGTGTGTGCTGCTGCTGTGTCCCAATTCACATGAATGAACAGTCTGCATGGGGATGCACAGAACACCTGTGCATCCCTGAGCAGGTAAACGCGGCCCTACTACAATGTACACCCATGTGAACAAAGCCTTAGAACCTCTAATAGTGGTTTTATCATTGTCTTTGATTTGCTGACACCTGTTTTCCTTATCTCTAGTTTCACAGGGACAAGAAGTTTGAAAAAATGTCCTTAATAAGATCATAGACATAAATAAAAGAAAAAAAATAACTCACTTCACCTAGGTCAGACGAGTACAAAATGGTGTCTAAATGGTTGATATGGGTTACTCTAGTTAGAAATTTAAAAAACCTGTATATGTCTGAACTACTTGAACATGTTACTTTTATCTTTGTTTAACCACTTCATCTCTCACATCTGTTCATCCCTATGGACCAGAGCAATTTTTACATTTCTGCTAAGGACCTGTTTATTTGGCAATAACTTTGTTATTGCTAAATTAAGATGACAAGGTAATACATATATTGTTATTTTTAAAGTTGGGGTAAACTCCCATCTCAAAATTGTACCTATAGGTAAGCCTAAAATAAGGCTTACCTATAGGTACTGTAAATATCTCCTAAACGTGCACTGTTGATGTCACCAACACATGCGCTCTATAGGAAAGGCCACCTGGGTCGTTCTTTCAGAGTCCTGTGCCGTAAGTGAGAGCTCCTGTGCGCACGTGTGGTAGTGATGTCATTGCGGCTCCGGCTACTCACACAGACGAGTCCACAAAACCCAGAAGGAAGACTGGGTGAAAATGAAAGCCCTCTCAATGGTGACACCGCGGAGCTGGAGGCAGGGCCGTCTTTAAGGCAAAGCAAAAGGGGTAGCTGCCCTGGGCCCTGTCATTGTTGTGGGGCACAAATTCCCTCGTCCCTTTTTTACTCCCGTGCTCGATCCCAATATCTCAGTGTGAAGTACTGCTACTAATGCTGCCCAGCTCTGCCCTATTGTTGTGTATAGGTGACTCACCTCCAGACCCTGTGTTTACATGTAAATAACTGACATTGATATGTAAATAGTGGCAGCATTCATATGTAAATAGAGGTGGCATTCATATGTATATCAAGCCCCCTGAGGTCATATCCACCATCACCTATACTGACTGCTACCCACTGGGGAGAAAAAGGGGTATGCTTGAAAGTCCTGCCTGCAAATGTGGTCATTCAGCCTAACATCAGCCTGTTCTGCAATGGTTAGCAAATTGTTGTGGGGAGGGGAGGGTAGTATGTGGTGTGCAGGGGTAGGCAGAGAAGGAATTACAGTTTTGGTGCACAGGTGAGCAAGGAGGGGATGTATAGAGATAAGGAAGGTGGGTGTAAAGATGAGCAGAAGCAGAGGAGGCAGGTAGAGTTAAATGGGTGGAGGGTTGGAATGGAGAGGATGGGGGAGGTTTGGGGTTCAGAGGTTAGCAGGGGTTTAGGATGCAAAAGTGTACTGACAGGGTGGATAAAGATGTAGGTCATGTGTAGGGCAGCCCAATTATTTCAATGGGCTGCTCTATGCGCTAAAAATGCAGAAGTCCCTAATGCTTTTCAAAATGACGTGGTTGCACAGCCTTTGTCTGATTTGAAGTTACTCAAGTTGTGTAATGTATTTAACCAGCGCATATAGTATACAGGTAACAGATCAATAAGCATATTAGAGTATGAAAATAACGGTACAAGAGTTAATACAATGTGAAGATACAGTGGTTACCAAGGGTAACAAAGGTCTCTTTAGCAACCTGTCATACATGTGACAGGTGGGATAGCTTCTTGCAGGAGGAGTTGTTGTTGGCACTCTCCGTGAGCAGGTCCATCACCCATAGCAATGGGAGCAGATCAGCACAGCAGATTCTCCCCACTTGTAAGTAGGTGCAGAAGAGGAAGAGTTAAGTGAAGTGCACACATGGAGAGCTAGGTGCACAGTAGAGCTCTATACCATTACTGGGAGAGAGGTGGAGAGGGCATTGACTCTGCGTGTCCCTCCTAAATGCATCAGTGACCATGGTGGTGTGTATTACATCTAGA
Organism: Lithobates pipiens; assembly: GCF_037356315.1. Taxonomy (NCBI): domain Eukaryota; kingdom Metazoa; phylum Chordata; class Amphibia; order Anura; family Ranidae; genus Lithobates; species Lithobates pipiens. The sequence goes on from NW_027507718.1 coordinate 421,055,924, forward strand.
GAGTTGATTACATTTCAGTTGTCTGTTCTAGCAAAGGTACCCCATGTGTAAGGCCATCACCCTAACCAAAGTGCCTAGCATAGCCCAGAAGAACCTACCCCGGGGTAGACCTCTCATGTGACCCTTACTCAACAAGCAGGGGAAAAATGGAGCACATGACAACCAACTACCTGCCTGCCCCCTACTCCCTTACATACAGCTGTATGGATCATGGCAAGGGCAGCCATCAGACATTTTTGGTCCCATTACACAGCTTTAGCCCTGGGCCCCCCACCCCGAGCCTGACCACCAACATTCCCCAGGGCTTGCCTATGGGCCATCCTACCGAATACACACACTGGCCACCTCACCTGTATGCACTCAGCAACCCCCTCAATCCTATATATATGTCAACCCCCTCACACCTTTATATTTGTCAACCCCCCCAAACCTGTATATTTGTCAGCCCCCCTCACACCTATATATATATATATATATATATATATATATATATATATATCAGCCCCCCCACCCACACACCTGTATACATGGCAGCCCCCCTCACACACACCTGTATATATGTCAGCCACCCCCCCACCCCTCCACACACACACACATCTGTATATATGGCAGCCCCACATACACAAAACATACACAAATCTGTACACACACAAGCCTCTGGCCCCTCCCTGTACACAAACAGCCTCCCTCCCTTTCCTTCACAGTCCCAACTTGTAACTTCCTACCTGGTCTCAGCTCGTTTTCACAAAGCTGACATGTTGCTGAGAAGCATAGTACAGGCAGATCACTGTCACACGAGGGATCCCCTTCATCTGTCCTGCCTTCTTCTGGCCTGGGCGGGCCCCTTACAGTTGTAACGGCTGTACCCCGTGATGGCGGGCCTGATCATGGCACCCACACAAAAATATTCAAAACTCAACCATATGCCCCTCAGTCATACAAAACATCAACAATTCCATCTCAGCCTATCCCCCTACTTGGTCTTTTAGCCCATTAGCCCATACCCACACAACATAACCCCACCCCTTCCTTTTCTTTCCATCACACCCTCCCCCCTTTTTTTTCTTCTTTTTTGGCTCTCTTTTCCTTCTTTTATTTTAAGCTTTTCTTTCCCTAGCCTCCCAAAGGGACACCTCAAATGCCTCATGTAGGATGTCCACATTAACCCTCAATGACTACTTACCCATTAATGCTTCAGCCAGACTTGGATAAAATATGATAGTGGGCTTTTCGAAAAAAAACTATAGTGCTTTTTTCTTTATCTATCTTTATACATTTCAAGAGTCTGACTAAGAAAGAGGCATGCCACTGTTAAATCTACGTGTATCTAAATCCAACAAGTCAGGAACACAACCCTCTCTGAACAAGCACCCTATCTTTCCAAAGACTTTATTCCTCTTTTCCCTTAGATCATTAATATCTTATATCTGTGTATGTTATACTGTACCATATGTGGGAAATATCAATAAATATTTATGGAAAAATAACGATATTGTATTTTAATTTTATAGGAAGTAAGCAAGTAAGGAAGGAAGCATTCTCTTTAAAATAGCTTGCTGTTAGGTTATAAAATGGTGAAATGCTCAATGTATTTTTAGAGTTTTCTACATGTAAATCATTTGCCCCAATCTGGCCCAGTGACAGGTAGTTAAAATTGGTCTCCGTAATTTGCACTTTTTAATCATCTCATATAGATTACTGTGTAAAAGAAAGCATGTGTAAAGGTCTGGTAATTTTCCAGCCTACTGTCTCTCAGAAAGGTAGAGAAAGCTGACTTGTTCACGTACTGCCAGTGTGAATGTGGCTGGACAGAGAGATTTACACCTGGGTAAGGATTGTTCTGTATTTCAATAGGAAAACACAGCACCTTGTAGATAACGTTGAAATAAATATACAAGTAAACTATGACATGGTTTTAATGTACACTCCCGACTCCGTGGAAAGGCTACAATACTTTAAGGATTATGACTTGTCATCATATAATCTAAAAAAAATGTAATATTTAGTCTTTGTGTAGCGGATGACATTTTGGATTCTGAGGGTTAATTGTGTAGTTGGACCTTGACACCAGTCTGGCCAGGCTGTGTTTGGAAGTTCTGCTTGGTCATGTAGACGGTGAGGTGCACATGACAGGCCAGAACCAGGTCTGGTTGGATGTTTATCTATCAGCCTTCTCAGAACCAATCAGTGGGAGTGCCGGGGCCCGCTGGGGAGTCTGGGAAGGGGTACTTAAGAGGTGTGGGTCATGTGTTCGGAGAGAGAGGAGTTTGCGAGACCCGTGGGGTTTGTTCTGGTTCCAGGACCGGGGTAGTCCCGTGAGGGGTCCTGGTCACGGAGTGTTCGACACCTCGCAACATGTTCCTGTGGAAGGCCCCTGATAGACCCGTCTGGTCTGAGGTAGGGATCCCTCTGTTCCAGAGTCTCGGACCCGGCTGGTCCGAGGCGCAGTAACTGAGAGAGGATTCAAGGTGTCCGGGTGTGCTCTCAGCTTGGAGAGGCACCACAGCTCGTGGAAGCTCGTGGAAGTGACCAGGGGAGGACTCTTCAGAGGAGGGCCGGCAAGTGGCATCCTGGGAAGTGCCTGGTTACTGAGTTGGGAAGGACATTGACAAATTTTAGCGCCATTTTAGAGAGACTTTCACTGAGGTGCATAAGCATGGGAAGAGCCTGTATCAAAAGCCCGCAAAAATACACAGGAGCCAGCGCCCAGTGGGAGGAGTCTACGCTAATCTTTTCCCTGCACGAGGCACCGCATGAGTGTGTGTTTTGCGGAAGGAAGAAGTGAGTTTACTTTCTCGAAGTTGGAGAGAATAAAAATTAATCAGAATGTACCGTGTAGTGGGAGTGCAACTTGTTCCAGGACCTAGGATGCCTCTGGGAAGGGGTCCCGTAGGAACACCGCCACTTTGTTCAGTGTTTACGGACACGGGCATCCGCTTTCTGCCGCAAGGGCGGTTCATACTCTACACTACTGGAGATGTCGATGGCCTGGGTATGCTGTGAGGAAAGTGCGACGGTATGGTCGCCAACCCTCGGCCATTCTCTAGATGTGGCAAGTGTGGAGTATATGTTTTCAAGGTGGAACAGCTGATTGGGTCACCAAGGGCCTAACGCATGGACTGGGCCACAGGTATGATAACTAAAGAACCGCCTATTTTCGATCCTTTGGTGAGGCCTTCCACCAAGGTGACACCGGTTGTTGTTGATGTTCCTGAGAGAGATTCTGCTACGTCCATTACGGAGACTGCGAAAGAAACTACCTTGGAGCAGATGGACACTACTTCTACCATTCTTTCGGAAGTCACCATGCCTCCACTGGAAAGAGTAAAGCGGACAAAGTCCTCAAGGATAGTGTACAGTGTTGCCTTTGTATTATGTTTCTCTTTCTGGATGCATGGAGATCGGCTGTTAAGGTCACCAGAGGAGTCTGGGTGGGTTTGACAGTTAGCTGGGTGGTATGCATACTGTATTGAATGTGTCATTGTGATAAGTGTTAATGTTTAAACATGTTTTCCCCTTCTTTCCCTTTCCCAGCACCCTAAAACAAGAACTCAGGCACTACTTAGTTTTTTTTTGTGTAGGATTTTTACCCTAGTTGTTACCTGGACGATGGGGACATCGTCTAAATAACTGGGGGGGATGTGTAGCAGATGACATTTTGGATAAAATGTCATACGCATGTAAATTTAGTTTTTGCCTCAGAACAGTAGGGGTTCCGAGGGTTAATTGTGTAGGTGGGCCTTGACACCAGTCTGGTCAGGCTGTGTTTGGAAGTTCTGCCTGGTCATGTGGACGGTGAGGTGCACATGACATGCCAGAACCAGGTCTGGTTGGATGTTTAGGTATCAGCCTTCTCAGAACCAATCAGTGGGCCCGCTGAGGAGTCTGGGAAGGTGCACTTAACCACTTTCAGACCGGACCATTTTGCTGGTAAATGACCAGAGGTCTTTTTACACTTTGGCACTGCGCTGCTTTAACTGGTAATTGCGCGGTCATGCAATGTTGTACCCAAACAAAATTTGCGTCCTTTTCTTCCCACAAATAGAGCTTTCTTTTGATGGTATTTGATTGCCTCTGCGATTTTTATTTTTTGCGATATAAACGTAAAAAGACCGCAAATTTTGAAAAAAAATGATATTTTCTACTTTTTGTTATTAGAAAAATCCAATAAACTCAATTTTAGTCATACATTTAGGCCAAAATGTATTCAGCCACATGTCTTTGGTAAAAAAAAAGTCAATAATTGTATATTTATTGGTTTGCGCAAAAGTTGTCACATCTACAAACTAAGGTACGTTTTCTGGAATTTACGCAGCTTTTAGTTTACGACTGTCTATCTCATTTCTTGAGGTGCTAAAATGACAGGGCAGTACAAAACCCCCCCAAATGACCCCATTTTGGAAAGTAGACCCCCTAAGGAAATTGATAAGAGGCATGTTGAGCCCATTGAATATTTTATTTTTTTGCCTCAAGCGATTGAATAATGACAAAAAAAAATTTTTTTTTTTTTTTTACACAAAGTTGTCACTAAATGATATATTGCTCACACATGCTATGGGCGTATGTGAAATGACACCCCAAAATAAATTCTGCTGCTTCTCCTGAGTACGAGGATACCACATATGTGGGACTTTTTGGGAGCCTAGCCGCGTACAGGGCCCCGAAAACCAAGCACCGCCTTCAGGCTTTCTAAGGGCGTAAATTTTTGATTTCACGCCTCACTACCTATTACAGTTTTGAAGGCCATAAAATGCCAAGATGGCACAAAACCCCCACAAATGACCCCATTTTAGAAAGTAGACACCCCAAGCTATTTGCTGAGAGGCATGTTGAGTCCATGGAATATTTTATATTTTGCCACAAGTTGCGGGAAAATTACAAACTTTTTTTTTTTTTTTTTTTTTCACAAAGTTGTCACTAAATGATATATTGCTCATGCATGCCATGGGCATATGTGAAATGACACCCCAAAATAAATTCTGCTGCTTCTCCTGAGTACGGGGATACCACATATGTGGGACTTTTTGGGAGCCTAGCCGCGTACGGGGCCCCGAAAACCAAGCACCGCCTTCAGGCTTTCTAAGGGCGTAATTTTTTGAGTTCACTTCTCACTACCTATTACAGTTTTGAAGGCCATAAAATGCCAAGATGGCACAAAACCCCCACAAATGACCCCATTTTAGAAAGTAGACACCCCAAGCTATTTGCTGAGAGGCATGTTGAGTCCATGGAATATTTTATATTTTGCCACAAGTTGCGGGAAAATTACAAACTTTTTTTTTTTTTCACAAAGTTGTCACTAAATGATATATTGCTCACGCATGCCATGGGCATATGTGAAATGACACCCCAAAATAAATTCTGCTGCTTCTCCTGAGTACGGGGATACCACATATGTGGGACTTTTTGGGAGCCTAGCCGCGTACGGGGCCCCAAAAACCAAGCACCGCCTTCAGGCTTTCTAAGGGCGTTACAGTTTTGAAGGCCATAAAATGCCAAGATGGCACAAACCCCCCCCCCCAAATGACCCCATTTTAGAAAGTAGACACCCCTAAATTTAGGGGTACACTAGTGAGACTAGGTAATAAATGGCGGGTGCCCTGAAACTATAAAAAAATAACTAACCAACCAGCGTCACCTGTAACAGTTATATGGTGATCACTGGTGAAAGGGTTAACTAGGGGGCAATCAGGGGGCTTTATGCGGTAGTATATGGGGGTCCCTGGCGCTATAAAAAGCTGCGGCGAACCTAAATACCTACCTGCCTAACTAGCGTCACCTGTGACACTAATACAGCGATCAGAAAAACGATCGCTTATTAGGCTGGGTTCACACTGGAGCGATGCGGGAACGCCACGAATGCGCGGCGGGTTCCCGCATCGCATGCCTCCCGGCGGCAGTTCACACTGCCCTATGCGAACTGCTGGGAGTGTCAGTGAAATGTTAATGACACCCCCAGATCAGTTCGCATATCGCAGTGCGATCTGCAAACTTGGATCGCATGGTGTGAACACCCATGCGATCCGATTCTGCTGCGGACCAAAAAAAGGGTCCCGTGCGAGTTTGCGGCGGGTGCGACACGAATTCAGCCATACTATCTGTATAGCTGAACTCGAATCGCACAGAGATCGGATGTGATTTGCACTGCAGTGCGGTGCGAATCACATCCGTTCTCATAAACCGCTGCAATGTGAACCCAGCCTTAGTGACACTGGCGACGGGGGGTGATCACGGGGTTAAACCTTTATTGGGGGGGTTAGGGGGGTACCTTAGAACTAAAGGGGGCTAACCCTAACTGCCCTAACAGTTATTAGTCACAAATGACACCTGCCGGGTGATCAGGGGGTTAAACCTTTATTAGGTAATAAATGGCGGGTGCCCTGAAACTATAAAAAAATAACTAACCAACCAGCGTCACCTGTAACAGTTATATGGTGATCACTGGTGAAAGGGTTAACTAGGGGGCAATCAGGGGGCTTTATGCGGTAGTATATGGGGGTCCCTAGCGCTATAAAAAGCTGCGGCGAACCTAAATACCTACCTGCCTAACTAGCGTCACCTGTGACACTAATACGGCGATCAGAAAAATGATCGCTTATTAGGCTGGGTTCACACTGGAGCGATGCGGAAACGCCGCGAATCCGCGGCGGGTTCCCGCATCGCATGCCTCCCGGCGGCAGTTCACACTGCCCTATGCGAACTGCTGGGAGTGTCAGTGAAATGTTACTGACACCCCCAGATCAGTTCGCATATCGCAGTGCGATCTGCAAACTCGGATCGCATGGTGTGAACACCCATGCGATCCGATTCTGCTGCGGGCCAAAAAAAGGGTCCCGTGCGAATTTGCGGCGGGTGCGGCGGGTGTGGCGGGTGCGGCGGGTGCGGCGAATGGCTGAACTCGAATCGCACAGAGATCGGATGTGATTTGCACTGCAGTGCGGTGCGAATCACATTCGTTCTCATAAACCGCTGCAATGTGAACCCAGCCTTAGTGACACTGGCGACGGGGGGTGATCACGGGGTTAAACCTTTATTGGGGGGGTTAGGGGGGTACATTAGAACTAAAGGGGGCTAACCCTAACTGCCCTAACAGTTATTACAGTCACAAATGACACCAATGCAAAAAAAAAAAAAAAAAAAAAAAAATGACATTGGTGTCACTGTGACTGGGGGGCAGGGGTAATTGGGGGGGTGATCGGGGGGTAAAGGGGGGGTGTGAGTGTGCCTGGCATGTTCTACTGTGTGTGGGATGTGTTGGTGCAACTCACTGATCCGCTCTCCTCCGTGTCGGAACGAAAAATACCGACACGGAGGAGAGAATACATCACTTCCTCTCCTGTGTTTACATTACAGGAGAGGAAGTGATGTCACCGGGGATTTCCATTCGTCGGGAGCGATCGCGAGGGGGTGGCCATGAATGAATGGCCGTCCCCTCGTCCGGGATCGCTCCCGAACGAAAACCGACCGCCGCAGGCACCGGGCGGGGGCCCGATCGGGCCCCCGACCCGCGGGAGGCAAAGCACGTACATGTACGTGCTTATGCCTGCCCGTGCCATTCTGCCGACGTACATCGGCGTGAGGCGGTCGGCAAGTGGTTAAGAGGTGTGGGTCACGTGTTCGGAGAGAGAGGAGTTTGTGAGACCCGTGGGGTTTGTTCTGGTTCCAGGACCGGGGTAGCCCCGTGAGGGGTCCCGGTCACGGGGTGTTCAACACCTCGCAACATGTTCCTGTGGAAGGCCCCTGATAGACCCGTCTGGTCTGGGGTAGGGATCCCTCTGTTCCCGAGTCTCGGGCCCGGCTGGTCCGAGGCGCAGTAACTGAGGAAGGATTCAAGGTGTCCGGGTGTGTTCTCGGCTTGGAGAGGCACCACAGCTCATGGAAGTGACCCGGGGGAGGACTCTTCGGAGGAGGGCCAGCAAGTGGCATCCTGGGAAGTGCCTGGTTACTGAGTTGGGAAGGACATTGACAAATTCACGCTTTTCCAGTACCATTGAGGAGACAGGAAACATTCCAGGTACTGAGGAAAATGTTCCTATTCACCTTTGGTTACTACTTGTCCATGCTCACAGGACTGTTTCAAGTTTTGAGTCAACATGCTGACTGCCATGATCTCTGGCTAGAGATCTGTTCAGCCTTGAAGTGCCCAGCTGTGAATGGCTACTCTCTGGGTGGAAGTAGAGACTTTGCTAGACCTTCAGTTCAAGGTGCCTGAGTTCTTCACCCATGTCCTCTGTTCCCAAAGAGACTGTGTTGTTCGGAAGTTATTATTGCAAAATAAAACCCTTTAAAGAGGACTTCATCTGTGTCAGCGTTCAAGTTGTTGGGTATCAACCCTGGGAACCCCTAGACGTGGAAGAGCAGGCCAAGAGAAGGTAACTGGTAAGCCCAATAAGTCAAGGCCACACAGCAAAGGTTGTGGCCGCTACATTTGTATTTATAGTAGTGGTAACATATTATGTAGCACTTCACAGAGTGTATTAAACCATTTGCATCAGCCCTCGTCACTGGAAGGAACTCACATTCTAAAGTCCCTATCCCCACACACTCATATTCACTAGGGCGAACCTTAGAAGGAAGCCAACTACTTAGTTTGTTTCTGGATTGTTGAAACTTGAGTGTCACTCTTCGGCAGGGCCGAATTTCTGCATAGTCAGCATAGGCCATGGTCTAGGGTAGCAAGATTGCAAAGGGCGACAAACAAACACTTACATATAAAGCAGCTGCCAATACACCTGGAACCAAGGTACTATCAGAAGAAGCTAATGGCGCGTACACACAATCGCACATTCCGACAACAAAATCCGTGGGATTTTTTCAAACGGATGTTGGCTCAAACTTGTCTTGCATACACGCGGTCAAACAATGTTGTCGGAAATTCTGAATGTCAAAAACACAGTGACGTACGACGAGCCAAGAAAATTGAAGATCAATAGCCAGTGTGGCTCTTCTGCTTGATTCCGAGCACACGTAAAACTTTGTGCATCGGAATTGTGTACACACGATCGGAATTTCTGACAACAGATTTTGTTGTCAGAAAATTTGAGATCCACATCTCAAATTTTGCGTGTCGGAAATTTCGATGAAAAATGTTCAATGCTGTACACATGCCAAGCCATTTTTAACTAGGGGTGCAGACAGGCGACACCACTTGTCAAATTAGTCCATTAAGTTCCTACCTGTGAACTCTTTTCATTTTCTGTATACCTATTAGTATACCTAGTACAGCAATGTGTACTCACCCGAGAATTTGTGTTAGTTTTGAGGATACTTGAGGAGGGCATGAAAATTGTAGATTGACTGTTATTTTTTACCACGCCACTGCTGCCCATGTAATCTGAACTGAGCGATCAAACACTGCTGATCGCTCAGCTCTTGGTCTTCAGCCTGTAGAGAGCTGTGACTGCCAATCACCGCCTCTCTGTTCTTCCCCTGCAATGCTCACTGGTGTACCTGGCTATGGAGGAGATGGGCATGGCTGGCTCGGGCTCTTGGCGGCTCCCTGAGAAGCTGAGCCAGTTGCCCATCCACATCCAGGCATCTGGGTGGATCCTGAAGTTCGGATCTTTCCTGAGCCTAGACTGGCTGAGTGACGTCAGCCAACAGCGGGCTTTAGCTGGCCTTTCTTCCAGGTTTGTGGGCTCTGGAGCTGTGAGTAGCCAGAGCCGCAATGATGTCACTCCTGTGCATGCGCGTGGGAGCCCTTGGTTCTGGCAAGAATCTCTGAAGGTATGCCAGACCTTCAGACGTATGCGCCACTGACGTCAGCGGCTGCATGCAGGGTGCATATCTCCTAAATGGTGCACGTTTAGGAGATATTCATTTTTATTACAGGCTTACCTGTAGATAAAAATAACAAAGCAAGCTTTACTACTGCTTTATGTAGAACATAAGTGATTTTTTGCTAAAGGCAATCCCTGCCTGTTCCATCAACCCATTTTTGAACAAAGATGTCCTGCTTACAGGGAATTAGGGACATTTTTAAGTTTACTCCATGCTACAGAGAACTTATTTGATGTTAAGTCATAGTGGTTACTGTTGCTTAAATACTCTTTTATTTAGACACTGTGGAACTGTCAAAACTGATATGGTGTTTGAGGAAATACACCACACCTGTGTTTGCACTTTGCACACAGAATTGTTAAAAGCTGCACCTGTTCTTATCTCTAGGTTAGCAATGACCATGATCATGTAGTCACAGTCCAACTGCCTGACACCCGCATTTATTTGTGCTGTTATCATGTTTAATGACTCAACCAGTCCACAATGATCTGTTCTTGATTGTTTCGGTTTTTTATTCTTCTTAAAAATGATCAAAAGCAAATATTTAACTCATTTTAGAATGTATTAAAGGCATAGTTGCCAGTATTTCAAAATATTTAAAAGGAACATTTTAAAGGGTTTGTGAAAAAAAAATCAGCAATCTGCCAAAGGCATGGTTAAAGTTAGGGGTTCTTAGTAGGGTTTTTGGCTTGTTGTGAAACCACTTTGCTTTGCTATATTTTAGGCTATAGGGCACAGGGAAAAAAATTGAAATGTGGGCGCCATATGTGTAAATTAATTACAGGGCCAAAATAAAATATAATAATTGTGGTCTGTAGCATGCAATGGTCAGTTGCAGGGTTGTAAAGTGTATGTTACCCCAACATTACATATTACTAATATGTGTCCATCGTACCATGTACTTGTAATAAAAAATATCCTGTTTTTTTTTTTGCATTGCTTTCTTTGTGTGGAATACCTGATGATCCAGCAAGTCCCCCTGCTTCCATGTCAGGTGTGGAAGCACCTCCATCCCAGCAGTCGGTTTCCTTCTTTCCATCTACTCGGCCTGCCTGTATGCCAAAGGTCAGACTTGTGCTGACATGCCCCCCTTGCACAGCTGATACGTGGGAAGATCAGTGTACTCCTGTTTCTCTGCCCCCCTGCTGACATGTCCTCCTGCAGTCTCCACCCCCACCTCTCTAATTCTATGCAGCTGAGCACAGTGGTCATGTGATCACTTTTAAAAAAAGATAAAAAAAGTATCTATAATGTTTATTTTATATACAGTATACTGTATTTACAGGCACACATGTCTTGTAACACAAATGTTTTGTCTTGCATTTCTATTTTAAACTGAATAGGTTGTTTTACAAGGTGAGGCTTCACATATATTTTAAAGGATAAGTTCTCAGTGGGATAATATTATAGAACCTGTAGTTGGTCAGTTGGATAATATTATAGTCCCTGTAGTTGGTTAGTGTTATTGAGAAGAAAATAAATCTCCTTGTTGGTGTCATTCAGAGGAAAAATAAGCCACATTACTGATGTCAGTGGGAGTAAAATAACACCCAGCATTGACTTTTAGTAGTTACTTCCCTGAACATACTCTCCACTCGTGTGCAGCTGCTTCTTTCCAGATAACCTGAACTATGCCAACTGTTGGGCAGGAGGTTAGGGTGCCCAACAGTGCCAGAAAATTCCACTACCAGTATTCCAATTTGGGTTATTGCCCCGCAGAATCTGTAATTGTTGGCAGATTTGTAAAAGGGAAGGGCTGTGAAATGATATACCTTTGCAAACGAGTGCTTCTTGGTGTAGCCCTTACCCCTGAAGTGGCCGATGAGAATGTGCCCATGTCTCCCACACGAGTACAGAGGCTGACAGTTACACACACACCGATAATCCTTCTAGGGAATGTCTTTTTAGAACTTAGTGCTGAAGAATTTGAATTGGAGAGAGGCTTAGGGTCACAGGACAATCCAAAATTATAATACAAATCAATGGGAGGACAAACTTTAGAGAGGAAAGACCACTCTGGAAAGGCCTCCTAAACATTTCTTACCTCCCTAGCCACCTTCTGGACACCTCTTTCCAGGGGTTGGTAAAAGGAAAAATTCACCTTGCAGGTTTAAAAAATGTGCATTTATTATTTTTTGTTCCAGGAGCCTGTAAAGCATTGTACCAGCGATCAGCAGATTGCTGATGCTATACAGGCCTCTTGCAGACCTGTCAGTGTATATGTTTGCCTGTACCTCATACAAGGAAGTCGATACATGTTAACAAAAGGAAATAAACTACCACGGCACACACAGCGCCGTGGTAGTTCAGTGAAAACTATAAGCCAACAGCCACAAAGGCTCCTGGACCTTGTCGTTTTCCTTTCACAGAGAGCTGTGAATGAGCTACGCGGCTGGGTGGGCGGAGCCTAGCACAGCCACATTAAAATATTTTTTTACAGCTAGCAGGTGGAAAAGATCCACAGCTAGCTGGCACTAGACATGTGCACTCCCCAAAAATGTCTTAGTTCTCGTTTCATTTGTTTTTTGTTTTGTTTATTTGTGTTTTTTTTGCGTCATTCGTTATGATCAAATTCGAAAATTCTTAAAAATTTTAATTCGTTATGTTCCATTCTTTTAGATGCGGTATTCGTTATTTCAATAATTCGGAAAAAAATACATTTGAAAATCCGAGTTTCGAACATTCAAAAATCCTAAAATTCAAAAAATTAGCAAATTCTAAAATTCTGAAATCTGAAAATTCAAAAATCTGAAAATAAGAACGAAAATTTGAAAGATTGAAAATGCGAAAATTCAAAAATCCAAAATAATAAAAAATCGAAGAATTGAATCGAAATTAATCAAGAAACAAATTCAGAACAAAACTAATTGCACGTGTCTAGCTCTTGTCTAGCTGCCTGGGGGGAGGTGCTGGAGCCAGTGCATTCATAACATGTTGCATGATGCACACAGATAATGGGTGTAACATGTACCATGTTATGAAAGTTGAACTTATTCTGTAAGGCGGGCTTGCTTTTGGCACCCCACATTGCTTTTATTACTACTAATTTTTATTTAGCCTTTATGTGATCACTAAGTCATAATTTTTATTTAATTATCTGACTTTTAAATAAATCTGACGGTTAAGACTGTCTGACCAGCACCATGTGGAGCTTTCTTTTTCCTTTTCTTTTTTTGGCTTAAAACCCATACCATCCTCCACCCCTTGTTTGGGGTTGCAACTGTCAATCGAGTCACGTCTGAGTTGGACAAGGAACCATTCCGGAGATCCCTTCGTGAGATACACCGTATGGTCTACAGCTGTGTGGAGTTTCCCTACCACCTTGACGGACCCTCACTGATCCACACTTTGGTCCCAGGTCAGGACCCCAAGCCTTTCCGACTCAACCGTCGTAAGACCGTGTGAGTCCAACACAGTCGGTAAGAGTATTTCACCTATTTCCTTGATATCTGCAGACAAGCTGATATATCCGGGTGTACCTGACTAGCAAGACCCCTACCTTCTTTGAAGAAGTTTGACCACCCCATTTTCTGCACCAGTCACATTACGGAGGTTTACATCCATTGTAATTGGACTCTTCCCATGTGATTATGAACCTCCTTATGTGACCACTTCCTTATTTAGGTTTTTTGTATGTGTGTTTACCACATTCACCATTGTTGAAGCGCTACACTATTTCTTGTCTTATTCTGTAAGGCATTATAAATATTTCACTCTTTCTGCCCTATATTCTGGAAACTTCTTCCAAATGCATGTGAGGGAAATCAAGCACCCCAACTAGGAAACCCTAAACAGACAAAAACAACCAATTGCTGCTCCACTGACTACAGTAAAAAAAAAAAACACTACATTTAACCTAGCAGCTTAACAAGAGGAGGGTCCTACATTGGGTTTAGAAAAATGGAGGTTGCCATTACTGATCTAAAAACTCTGAAAATGATAGTCGCTTCAGTATTTCAGTCACTGAGTTAGCAGACCCGAAGTTCAGACTTTACTGTATTTAGTTGTTTTTTCGTGAACTGCGGTTAACCACTTAAGCCTCGGAAGGACTTACTTCCTTCCTGACCAGAGCACTTTTTGTGATTCGGCACTTCGTCATTTTAACTGATAATTGCGCGGTCATGCGACATGGCTCCCAAACAAAATTGGCGTCCTTTTTTTCCTACAAATAGAGCGTTCTTTTGGTGGTATTTGATCACCCCTGCGGTTTTTATTTTTTGCGCTATAAACCAAAAAATAGCATCAACTTTGAAAAATGTAATGAAGAGGGGGAGGGGTGCTGAATGATCAGTCCGCCCCTGGACGTCAGGCTGGGTTCACACTGCGGTATGGAGCGGCTCACAGCGGGGCGCCGGTGCGACCCTGTTTACTGTTTAAGGTCCAATTCCGGTCCACATTTTTGGCTGAATTTGGACCTGAAATGGACCAGAAGACGCACAGGACTCCTGAGCAAAAAAAAGTGCTTGGACTCCATCCAATTCACAATAGTGTGAACCCAACCTTAAAGGCTAAAAATGTTTCTGGAAAAGTTGCTCTAAATGTGACTTTTGTTTTGCTTTAACCACTTTCAGACCGGACCATTTTGCTGGCTTAAGACCAGACCACTTTTTGCGATTCAGCACAGCGTCGCTTTAACTGACAATCGCGCGGTTGTGTGACGTGGCTCCCAAACAAAATTGGCATCCTTTTTTTTCCCACAGAGCAATAGAGCTTTCTTTTGGCGGTATTTGATCACCCCTGCGGTTTTTATTTTTTGCGCTATAAACCAAAAAATAGCATAAACTTTGAAAAAAACGCATTATTTTTAACTTTTTGCTATAATAAATATCCCCAAAAATATATATAAAAAAAATGTTTTCCTCAGTTTATTCCGATGCGTATTCTTTTACATATTTTTGGTAAAATAAAAAATCGCAATAAGCATTTATTGATTGGTTTGCGCAAAAGTTATAGGGTCTATAAAATAGGGGATAGTTTTATGACATTTTTATTAATATTTTTTTTTACTAGTAATGGTGGCGATCAGCGATTTTTATTGCGACATTATGGCGGACACATCGGACAATTTTGACACATTTTTGGAAACATTGGCATTAATACAGCGATAAATGCTTTAAAATTGCATTGATTACTGTAAAAATGTCACTGGTAGTGAAGGGGTTAACCACTAGGGGGCGGGGAGGGGTTAAGTGTGCCCTAGGGGAGTGTTCCTAACTGACTGGGGGATGGGCTTGTGTGACGTGGACACTGATCGCTGCTCCCTATGACAGGGAGCAGACGATCAGTGTCCTGTCATTAGGCAGAACGGGGAGATGCTGTTTACATCGGCATCTCCCGTTCTTCAGCTCCGTGACACAATCGTGGCTATCCCCGTGGGCACGGTCACGGAGCTTGCGGCAAGCGTGCGCACGCGCACGGCAGGAATTTCAAAGTTACGTACGGGTGCGTTACTTTGCCCAGCCGTGCCTTTCTCCCCACGTACATATGCCGACAGCGGTTAGCAAGTGGTTAAGAAAGGAATAAAGCAAGTTAGCTACTAGGGTTGCACCGATACTAGTATCGGTATCAGTATCTGTGCTGATACTGAGTATTTGCACAAATATCGGTACTCGTGCAAATGCACCGATGCCTGAAACCAATACTTTCAGGCTCGATTCTTTGAGCTGTGAGTGGCTCTCCCCAGTGTTAAAGAAGTCCAGTAATTGGAGCTGTCAAAAAAATCAGCTGGCAATGTTTATTAACAACATTGCTCAGCCCTGAAACACTCAATAAAAATACACATTGTTTCTTTTTTGTATATTTCTGTTTCTTCATCTGAAGATCAAAGGGATGAATAAATGTCCCTCTGTTTAACCCCTTAATAACCCTTCATTTACTCTAATCAGCCTTGATTAACTCCCTGTTCTCCTCCATTTAATTATTATTTTCCTACTTTTTTTCATATTTATTGATTTATTGTTTGCTTTGTTAGTGAATATTTTTACACATATATATTAATACATATTTACACATTTCACATTGAAAAAGCGCTAAATAAAAAAAAAAAAAAATTATTTCATTTATAAATAACTTTTCAATGCTTTGTACCATTGCTGACAGCTGAAGTTAAAACAAAACAGCTGCGGTAGGTATCGGTAGTTGGTATCAGCGAGTACTAAAAAAAAAAATAGTATCAGTACTTGTACTGATTGTAAAAAAAATGGTATCGGTACATCCCTACTAGCTACCCTAACAGCCAGACAACTTGCATGTTCACAAGGTGATCAGCAATGGTAGCCCCCAAATATCTTTTCTTATAGGATTAAAGTAAAAGCAAACCTTTCGGCTGGGTTCACACTTACGTAGATTAGATGAGGGTTTCCCTGCATCCAAATCGCATGACAGGAGAGTATGACTGGTTCTCAATGGAGCCGGTTCACACATCTCCGGGGTGGCCAATGAGCACACAGCAGAAGGGTTCTGTGTGTCTTTGCCTCTATTTTAGGCCCGAATTCAGGCAAAAATTTGGACCTATTTCGGACCTGAATCAGTGAAAGGAGACGTACCGGACCCCCTGCTGTGCCTCACACCACACATAGTGTGAACCCAACCTTCCTGAGACTGGAGGCTGCCTTTGCTGATTTTTTACTTTGCAAATGCTAAATACCCAACTGTCAGGCTGAGCCTCTGGTTTCAATACTTTAAGTCACTAATTCAAAACATTCAAGTATAGGATTCAGATTTTCTTCCAGGTCAGTGATTCATTGTATTGAAAACAAAAGGTAACAGAACTAGTCAAGCAACTAGCTGTTTGAGAAAGGTGGGCAATGGGAGTCCCCCATACCTCTCTTTAAAGTTTTACTTTAAAGGGAAGATACGTTACAGCGATTCCATCCACAGTCCCACCAGCTGGGGACATCTAATACCACAAACACTCCGTATAGAAATGAAGGCTCTCCCTGGTGACATTTCTGGTTGGATAAACTTTTGTCTGCAGAGCAATGTAACAACAACAAAACAGGATTCATTGCTACATAAAAGAGTCTGAAGCCTTGGGTGGAGAGCCTTGCATGAGAAAACTAGAAAGTTACACTTTTGTGTACATTCAGCTCAGCACACATGGAGATCCATTATGGTGTTATCAGTTCTCCTTGTTTACACTCTCCATCTATGAGTAGCAATAGACAACGCAGATTAACCAATCTTAGTGGAAAATATAAATCCGATAGGTCTGAAAACATAGTCTAATCACTATTGTGTCCCCCCCCCCCCCCCACCCGTCTGACTGCACTATTCCTTTCTGTTTCATGGGCATAATCATGCATGTTTAAGTCCCACAAACAAGTGTGTATATGGCTGAGACCATGGAAACAGACATCCCATGATGGCTGGATTATGTGATTATGTACAACCCTTCTTCCCTTATGGTAGGGTGACCAGATGTCCCCGGTTTCAGGGGACAGTCCCCGGTTTCAGGGGACAGTCCCCGGATTGAGGACACTGTCCCTGGACCAAGTCTGTCCCCGGAATTGACTTCAACAGGAACTGGGGCAATTTTCAAAGACAGTCAGTGCAGAATTTAAAAAAAAAACTGAATTACACACCCCCGCTCCTAATAGCTTAGGGGGTGTATTTTTTACATTATTTGTGTCCCTTTCTGATGATGATGTGCTGGTCAGAGCGGATGGACTATTTCTTCAGTTTCCGGTACATGCCCATTCAGCTCCGCTCACATCTTCTTCTGCCTTGTCTCAAATCCCGGCCAGCCGCCTGCCTGCTTATCTCCTTACCTTCCCCGGCAGAGTCCCTTTCCTCCGCTCCCCACCCAGTAGTAGCCGGGGCCTGGAGAGTGAGACCTGAGAGGCTGTGAGGCCGGCGGAGGCGACGGGCAGAGAGAGGCAGCTGAGCTCAGCTGAGGATGTCCAGCAACAGAAACAGAGGGGAAGCAGATACAGTCGTGGGGCTGCCAGTGCCTTCAAGGCTTTGACATAGGCGTGCTTTGGGGGTGTCTGTGCATAGACTACATTGCACTGTGCCTGTCTCTTTGGCATAATGGATGGTATCAGAACTCACAGGCAGCAGGCACTTATTGGTCAGAAGTTAACAAAATCAGCACCCAGCAGCCATGGTATGTGACACACTGTGACAGAGCCAGCCAGAACCATGATAGAGCGCCCACTGCCTGTGAGTTATCATAATGCTGATGATGCTTAACCACTTATATACCCGATCCTGCATTTCTGGGTATCAGAGCAAAGCAGGTACAGGGATCTATGTCTTCCCTTAGTAAAAGCACCTGCCCCACAGTGAGAAAACACTTATTAGGAACACATTTAACCCATTGATTGCCCTAGATGTTATCCCCTTCCCCGCCAGTGTCATTAGTACAGTGACAGTGCATATTTTTAACACTGATCACTGTATTAGTGTCACTGGTTCCCACAAAGTGTCAAAAGTGTCACTAATGCCACGTACACACGAGCAGAATGTCTGACAGAAAAAGTATTTTCATCGGATATTCTGATCGTGTGTATGCCTCATCAGACTTTTTTTTTTCCGGAAATTCTGACGGACCTAGAAATAGAACATGTTTTAATTATTTCCGACAGAACCAATTCCTATCGGGAAAACCGCTCGTCTGTATGCTGTTCAGACAGACCAAAAAACGACTCATGCTCTGAAGAAAGTACGAGACGGCAGCTATTGGCCACTGGCTATTGTACTTCCTTTTTCTAGTCCCGACATATATGTTGTACGTCACCGCGTTCTAGACGGTCAGACTTTGGTGTGATCGCATGTAGGCAAGACAGTTTCAGAGGAACTTCATCAGAAAAACCTTTCGAGTTTATTTCAACGGGAAAACCGGTCATCTGTACGCGGCATCAGTGTCCAAATTGTCAGCCACAATATCGCAGTCCCGCTATGAGTCGCTGATTGCTGCCATTACTAGTAAAAAAAAAAATGATGTCCCCGGATTTCATTTTAAAAATCTGGTCACCTTACTCTATGGCCAGCTTTAGTTGCAGTAACAAATATACTAATTAAATGTAGTAATTAAAAGTCATTGAATAAGCATGACATTTTTTTTTCTAAGGCAAGTACCGTATATACTCGAGTATAGGCCGACCCGAATATAAGCCGAGGCCCCCAATTTACCCCCAAAAAAACTGGCAAACTTATTGACTCGTGTATAAGCCGAGGGTGAGACATGCCTGTCCATCCCTGTGTGTGTGTCCGTCCATCCCTGTGTGTCCGTCCATCCCTGTGTGTCCGTCCATCCCTGTGTGTCCGTCCATCCATCCCTGTGTGTGTGTGTGTCCATCCATCCATCCATCCCTGTGTGTGTGTGTCTCCATCCATCCATCCATCCATCCCTGTGTGTGTGTGTCTCCATCCATCCATCCCTGTGTGTGTGTCTCCATCCATCCATCCATCCCTGTGTGTGTGTGTATCCATCCATCCCTGTGTGTGTGTGTGTCTCCATCCATCCGTGTGTGTGTGTGTGTGTGTGTGTGTGTGTGTGTGTGTGTGTGTGTGTGTGTGTGTGTGTGTCCAGCCTACCTGTGTCCCGAGCCTTTGTCCCGAGCCTCCGTCCCGTGCCTTGCCTCCTTGCCTCCGTCCCGTGTCGTGCCTTGCCTTGCCTCCGTCCCGTCCCGTCCCGTGCCGTGCCTTGCCTTGCCTCCGTCCCGTGCCCTCTTCGTCGGCGCCTCGGCGGCCATTGTAAAATTCAAAAGCCGCGCCTCCGCCTTCGCCTGTGATAGGCGGAACACTGAATTTCCCAGCAGCCTGTGTTCCGCCTATCACGGACATCGTATCATCCTCGTCCGTAGTACGAGGATGATACGATGTCCGTGATAGGCGGAACACAGGCTGCTGGGAAATTCAGTGTTCCGCCTATCACAGGCGAAGGCGGAGCCGGAGGCGCGGCTTTTGAATTATAAAATGGCCGCTGTCTGTCTGCTCGACACGCTGATCGAGCGGGCAGACAGCGATGACTCGAGTATAAGCCGAGGGGGGCACTTTCAGCCTCAAAAAAGAGGCTGAAAATCTCGGCTTATACTCGAGTATATACGGTATCCTTTTTTTGAACACATAGGGGGTTATTCACACAAGACAAATCCACTTTTCACTACAAGTGAAAACTACAAGTGCAAAGTGCACTTGAAATTGCACAGAAATTGCACTTGGAAGTGCAGTCGCTGTAGATCGAAGAGGGACATGCAAGAAAAATAAAAAAACAGCATTTTAGTTTGCACATGATTGGATGATAAAATCAGCAGAGCTTCCCCTCATTTCAGATCTACCCCTCAGATTTGCAGCGACTGCACTTCCAAGTGCACTTTCAGTGCAAAGTAGATTTGCCTTTCGTAAATAACCCCCGTAGTTTGGTAAGCAAATTAAATGAGCAACATGCATTATTTCTGGTACCTCATTTTCACTGAAGGATAAAAAACCTACATGATAAAACTTCATAATTGTCATGTTTGAGCAATGAACAAGAATGGCTTCTTGCGGAGGTGCTTTACGCATGGGGGGGTTTATTTACCAAAGGAAAATACAAGTCGCACTACAAGAGCACTGTAAGTGCACTTGGAAGTGCAGTCGCTGTAGATCTGAGGGGGACATACAAGGACAATAAAAAACAGCATTTTTGCTTGTACATGATTGGATGATAAAATCAGCAGAGCTTCCCCTCATTTCAGATCTTCCCCTCAGATCTACAGGGACTGCACTTCCAAGTGCACTTGTAGTGCAAAGTGGATTTGCCTTTAGTAAATCAACCCCAAAACAAATGTCGTCAGCCAGGTAAATAAGAAATATTGCATGTACAGTAAAACCTTGGATTGCGAGCATAGTTCGTTCAGTAAACATGTTTGTAATCCAAAGCACTTGTATATCAAAGCACATTTCCCCATAAGAAATAATGGAAACTCAGATGATTCGTTCCACAACCATTTATTCATAGGTTCTTCAGTTTATAGTCCATATAAAAAGATTATAGTAATGTGACCAGGTTGTGTAACCATAAAATGCCCATCCACAAATGGTAGCTTCCACAAGGGGAATAGAAGCAAAATCCAGCAGAAGCTACAGAGTATAAAAGAGAAGAGAGGCGCCACTAAGTGTAGCAATATGTTGCTAAATGTTTTACCTTCATTAAATGTAACCATACTGCTACACTTAGAGGCGCCTCTTTACTCTTTTATACTCAGTTGTGACATGACGCTACTCTTATATCAAGACATCACGTGTATATCAAGTCAAAATGTATTTAAAAATGTTGCTTGTCTTGCAGAACGCTCTCAAACCAAGTTACTCTCAAACCAAGGTTTTACTGTAATTATATTCTCACAAGTAGCCAGAAAGTGGAGTTCTTGGTTTCTTTTCGCAGATTTTCGCAGATTTTCCAGTGCCTCTTTACCACCTGTTTGCTAAGCTCAAACTGAAATTTATACACACAAGAGAATAATTCTGATTAATTTCCCATCAGTGGCCTCTGTCCAAGGTTTCAGAGGGACATAGCATGAATAAAAGGTAAATACCGGTGCTGTGCTTGTAAAGATTTGCACCCCTTTCACACGGACTTGTCTGATCAGGTCCACCTGTCAGTTTTTCAGGCGGACCTGATCATACCCTCCATTCACCCCTATGGAGCGGCAGATGTCAATGGTGACATGTCCGCTGACATCCGCCGCTATCCAATCTGCTCCTGTCTGCCAAATCCAGATGGATGGTGGTCCTATTTTCCATCCGTCTGGCGGATCGGATGGGATCGGATGAAAACGGACAGGCGGTCCATTTGCATCCGCTTTCCCCATAGAGGAGAGCGGGACTCTGTCCATCTCCGCTCTGCACAGTGAGCGGAGATGGACCTGTGTGATCCCTGCTGATCCCCACTGAGCAAGCAGAGTCCATCAAACTGGCCTTGCTGTCCGATTTTAAAGAGGAAGTAAACTTCCATCTTTGAATTGTACCTATAGATAAGCCTATAATAAGGTTTACATATAGGTAGTGTAAATATCTCCTAAACGTGCCGTTTAGGAGATATTTACGGTAAATGCCGCCATCGCGATCTCGATTCAACCCCCCTTATGATCTTAATCCGGAATTTCCACAATTTGTGTTAGTTCAGAGCCATTCTCTGCTCAGAGCTGTCAAAGAAAAAAAAAAGCCAGCAAAGTTGATCACAACATTGCCCAGTGCCGAGCGATAAAGAGAAGCAATGGGGGTTATTTTCTAAAGGAAATTACACTTTGCACTGCAAGTGCACTTGGAAGTAAAGTTGCTGTAGATCCGAGGGGGACATGCAAGGAAAATAAAAAACAGCATTTTAGCTTGCACGTGATTGGATGATAAAATCAGCAGAGCTTCCACTTATGTCAGATCTACCCCTTAGATTTATAGCGACTGCACTTCCAAGTGCACTTTCAGTGCAAAGTGGATTTGCCTTTCGTAAATAACCCCCAATGTGTAATTTGGTTCTTTAGATCAAATGGATGACCTTTAGTCTGTAAATGAAGTTAGTTTAACCACTTAAAGACTAAGCCATTTTCTGACACTTGTTGCTTACAAGTAAAAAACAGTATTTTTTGCTAGAAAATTACTTAGAACCCTCAAACATATACATGCTCTAATGCGCCCCAGGGGGCACGCAGCATGGCGATCGCGGCTGCGCCGTGTTGCTAGGTGCTAGGACACGGCACGCCCCCGATCTGTGTAAAAAGCCGCGGCCGTGGCTCTTTAACCATGTGTTCAATCACAGCCGGCCACATGTAAACAGTAATCAGCCGGTAATCAGACAGAGTATGATGAGAGGAGAGCCGATCAGCGGCATCTCCTCACAGGGGACAGTGCCCTGATTAAGTGTCCACCAATGATTGCCCACAGATTTATACTATATATTTATGTGATTTATGATTTTAATTTATGATAGCAGCTTACAATTGGATTTTGATAACTTCCTTTTCTTTGAGCGCTGGGATCAGTGAGGAATATTTTTATATTGTTCAGTGATATTAGTAATGATTGCCCACCACTGCCAGCAATCAATGCCAACCAGTGCCCACAACTGCCACCAATCGGTACCCACAAGTGCCAGCAATCAGTGGCCATTAGTGATGCCAGTCAGTGCTGGCTATCAGTGCTGCCCATCAATGCCCATCACTGCTGCCCATCAGTGTCATCCTCAATGGCAATCAGTGCCGCTAATCAGTGCCGCCTATCCGTGCCACCTATCTGTGCCCACCAGTGCTGCCTGTCTGTGCCCACCAGTACTGCCTATCTGTGCCCAACAGTGCCGTCTATCTGTGCCGTGTGCCGTGTGCCCACCAGTGCCTCCCATCAGTGCCGCCTATCAGTGCTCATCAGTGCCACCTATCAGTGCCCATAAGTGCGGTATATTCGTGCCTCCTCATCAGTGTCACCTAATCAGTGCCCATAAGTGCCACCTCATCGATGCCCATCAGTGCAGCCTATAAGTGCTGCCTCATTAGCGCCCATCAGTAAAGGAGAAAAATTACTTATTTACAACAACAAAAATTTCTAAATTTTTGGTCTTTTTTTTGTAGGAAAAAATAAAAAAACCAGGAGTGATTAAATATCACCAAAAGAAAGCTCTATTTGTGTTAAGAAAATTATAAAAATGTCACATGGTTACAGTGTAGCATGACCACGCAATTGCCATTCAAAATGTGACAGCGCTGAAAGCTGAAAAATGGCCTGGGCAGGAAGAGGGTGTAAGTACCCAGTATTGAGGTGGTTAAACAAAAATCGTATGATCTGGTATCATATAGGAAACATTTTCGTATTTCTCCCTTTCAGAATATTTTGGACAATAGCTGCATAATAGTGATCAGATTATCCGATTGCTTAGAAAACTATATTTTTTGTACGATATTCTGAACGTGTGTATGGGGCTGGTCATCGTTTCTAAATGACCAGCAGTATAAGGCTACAATTTTCTTCTCATTGACAACCAATGTAAGCAATCTTTTCTTTTTCAATATTTTTTACTGAGGAGGTTGAAAGCGGTGGACAACAAACAGCAAGTACACAAAATGGTTTATAACATAGCTATGTGTATTGGTATTGACGTAAATGTTGTCAGCTTATAATGATAAATATCATTTACAACAGAGCTAGTGAATAGCTAGTATGAATCATTTCAAGTTGTCTTGAGAGATCTTTTCTTTTCTCATTTGCACTGCATACAAAGAACCAGTAATCACAAATGTCACAAGACTGCCATGCCACTTTCTTTATTGAACTTTATTGACTGCATTGTTTTTGAATTGTCCCCTCTAGTGGTCATAAGTAGCACTGCACTAGATTAAAGTAAAGAAATAGAGCTATTGCATTCTAGCCTCCTTCAAAAAATGCTACTTACCTGGCTCATATGCTGACCCTTTAATACTTTTAGTCACTTACCTAGAACAAATATGCCAATCTGGAAAGTCAGAAAGAAGGTATAAGTCCTGATCTGTATACCTGTAACAGGCCAGTGACGCAAGCGGTTTATGTACCATAACTGGAGCGTGCAAAATCTTGTGCAAGCTGAAGTTAGGAGCTGATTGACTACCATACACAGATGCTCCAGATTCTGAGTGCTCTAGTTTTAGTAAATCTCCCCCAAAGTATTGAGGTTGGTGGTGTCAGGGTGACCAGACAACTACCAGTCAGAGGCCAGAAACACATAAGGTTTCCTTTGGAAACATGCCCCTGTGTATATTTAACCCATTTCCGACTGGAACACGACGATTTACGTCAGCAGAATGGCACAGGCAGGCAAATTGGCATACAGGTACGTCCATTTGTATTTGCCGCCCTGCCATCGCGTGCGCACCGCCGGCGCTGCCCGCACATGCCGGTCGGGGCCCCCATGAGTCCGGTCGTGGGTCACGCGGACTCGATCACCGTGGGGATACCCACGATCGTCTCACGGGGAGGCTGATGTAAACAGCATTTCCCCGTTCTGCCTAGCAACAAGTGACACTGATCTCTGCTCCATGTGATTGGAGCAGAGATCAGTGTTCACTAACACATAGCCCAGCCCCCCACAGTTAGTAACACGTACCTAGGACACACTTAACCCCTAAACTGCCACCCCCCTGGTTAATCCCTTCACTGCCAGTGTCATTTACACAGGAATCAGGAATCAGTGCATTTGTATAGCACTGATTGCTGTATAAATTACAATGGTCCCAAAAATGTGTCAAAAATGTCAGATCAGTCCGCCATAATGTTGCAGTCACAATAAAAATCTGATCGCCGACATTACTAGTAAAAAAAAAAAAATATTAATAAAAATGCCAAAAATGTATCCCCTATTTTGTAAACACTATAAATTTCGCGCAAACCAATCAAACCAATCAATAATCGCTTATTGCGATTTTTTACCAAAAATACGTAGAGGAATACGTATCGGCCTAAACTGAGAAAAAAAAGTTTTTTTATATATTTTTGAGGGATATTTATTATAGCAAAAAGTAAAAAATAATGCGTTTTTTCCAAAATTGTCGCTCTATTTTTGTTTATAGTGCAAAAAATAAAAACAGCAGGGGTGATCAAATACCACCAAAAGAAAGCTCTATTGCTCTGTGGGAAAAAAAGGATGTCAATTTTGTTTGGGAGCCACGTCGCACGACCGCGCAATTGTCAGTTAAAGCGACGCTGTGCTGAATCGCAAAAAGTGGTCTGGTCTTAAGCCAGCAAAATGGTCCGGTCTGAAAGTGGTTAAAGCAAAACAAAAGTCACATTTAGAGCAACTTTTCCAGAAACATAAGGTTGGGTTCACACTATTGTGAATTGGATGGAGTCCAAGCACTTTTTTTTGCTCAGGAGTCCTGTGCGTCTTCTGGTCCATTTCAGGTCCAAATTCAGCCAAAAATGTGGACCGGAATCAGACCTTAAACGGTAAACAGGGTCGCACCGGCACCCCGCTGTGAGCCGCTCCATACCGCAGTGTGAACCCAGCCTGACGTCCAGGGGCGGACTGATCATTCAGCACCCCTCCCCCTCTTTATTACCTCTTATTTAGTGGCCACCAGTGCATAGGAGGAATCCCTTCAGTTCTCCCACATAGAGGAGTTTGGCTCCCATGGTTGAGATGCAGGATCTTTCATTCTATTACTAGGGTAGGACCCACTAATTCGAGGTACTTTGCAGCAGTAAGTGGGCTTTGCACTATATAAACATATAGTGTGACAAAAGCCCCGTATTTTTTGAATATGTTCAGGTGTTTTAAACTAGCCTGCAGGAAATGTCATTCTTGAATGTGTGCTCTGTAATATGTTTTGTACTGATCATTCAGGCACTTGGGCACTGCCTGGGGGACCGGGGCCAGTAGGGGGCCCCATGAGCAGGGCAGGGTGATCAGGGCAGCAGGCAAGGGAAAGGACTTTTTTTCTGAGAATGTCCGGACGCTCTGTCTCGGCAAACTGTCATTGAACACAGACAGCGGTAGAGGAAGTTTTCGCATTACTCACTTCTTCTACTGGCTTATGTCAGACACGTATCACAATGGCTGCACCGCTGTGAAGCTTTTTTAAGGAGGCGAGAGCTGTGAAGGGAAGCGGTGCAGGGACAGGGGGGGGACAGGGAGGTTGTTTGGTAGAGAAACAGGCAGCTGTGCGGAGGTTGGACGTGTACTGCAGCAGTGACAACTAGGGGTGGGGAATTTGTTTGGAGCGGAGGTGAGAGCTGTGAGAAGGGGAGCGAAATCGTGAATAGGTGAGAGGAGGGTTGAATAGGTGAGGGAGGTGAATAGGTGAGGGGGGGGGGGGGGAATATGTGAGGCGAATATGTGAGGGGGGTGAATAGGTTAGGGGGGTGAATAGGTGAGGGGGGGTGAATAGGTTAGGGGGGTGAATAGATGAGGGGGGGTGAATAGGTTAGGGGGGTGAATAGGTGAGGGGGTGATTAGGTCAGGGGGGTGGAGGGGGTGAATAGGTTGGGGGGGTGAATAGATGAGGGGGGTGAATAGGTGAGGGGGGTGATTAGGTCAGGGGGGTGAAGGGGGTGAATAGGTGAGGGGGGTGAAAAGGTGAGGGGGTATGAATAGGTGAGGGGGGGTGAATACATGAGGGGGTGAATAGGTGACAGCTGTGAAAGGAAAGATGGGCAATAATGGGGGTGCTGAGCTGAAAGCTGGGGGGGTATTTTTTCAGAGGTCAGAGCTTTGAGGGAAGGGGGGGGGTTGTGCTGAGAGAAGCAGCTATGAGGAGGTTGGAGGGGGGAAGTATGTGTAGAGGTAAAGATGAAGAAAACGGTCAACTGGGGTAAGCTGTAGATATGGGGTGCAGAAGTGAGATGTGGAAAGGGGACAGAGATGAGCTGTAGTTTGGAATGCAGAGGTTAGTTGTGGACTGAGAGTGTAAAGTGTGCACTGAAGATGCAGGGGTGAGTTGTTTATAGGTGTGGGGAAGCTGCTACATTGAACTGTGGACAGGGGTATAGAGTTGAGCTGTGGACTGTGGGAGAAGAGAGGAGCTATGGACTGTAAGAGAAGAGGGGAGCTGTGGACTGTGGGAGAAGAGGGGAGCTGTGGACTGTGGGAGAAGAGAGGAGCTGTGGACTGAGGGAGAAGAGAGGAGCTGTGGACTGTGGGAGAAGAGGGGAGCTGTGGACTGTGGGAGAAGAGGGGAGCTGTGGACTGTGGGAGAAGAGAGGAGCTGTGGACTGTGGGAGAAGAGGGGAGCTGTAGACTGTGGGAGAAGAGGGGAGCTACGGACTGTGGGAGAAGAGGGGAGGTGTGGACTGTGGGAGAAGAGGGGAGCTGTGGACTGTGGGAGAGGAGGGGAGCTGTGGACCGTGGAAGAAGAGGGAAGCTGTGGACTATGGGAGAAGAGAAGAGATGTGGGAGAGGAGGAGAGCTGTGGACTGTGGTAGAAGAGAGGAGCTGTGGACTGTGGGAGAAGAGGGGAGGTGTGGATTGTGGGAGAAGAGGGGAGCTGTGGACCGTGGAAGAAGAGGGGAGCTGTGGACTGTGGGAGAAGAGAGGAGGTGTGGGAGAGGAGGGGAGCTGTGGACTGTGGAAGAAGAGAGGAGCTGTGGACTGTGGGAAAAGAGGGGAGCTGTGGACTCTGGGAGAAGAGGGGAGCTGTGGACTGTGGGAGAAGAGAGGAGCGTTGGACTCTGGGAGAAGAGGGGAGCTGTGGACTGTGGGAGAAGAGGGGAGCTGTGGACTGTGGGAGAAGAGAGCAGCTGAGGACTGTGGGAGAAAAGAGGGGCTGTGGACTGTGGGAGAAGAGAGGAGGTGTGGACTGTGGGAGAAGAGAGGGGATATGGACTGTGGGAGAAGAGGGGGCTATGGGCTGTGGGAGAAGAGAGGAGCTTTGGATTGTGGGAGAAGAGGGGAGCTGTGGACTGTGGGGGAAGATGGGAGCTATGGACTGTGGGAGAAGAGAGAATCTGTGGACTGTGGGAAAAGAGAGGAGTTATGGACTGTGGAAGAAGAGGGGAGCTGTGGACTGTGGGAGAAGAGATGAGCTGTGGACTGTGGGAGAAGAGATGAGCTGTGGACTGTGGGAGAAGAGAGGAGGTGTGGGAGAAGAAGGGAGTTGTGGACTGTGGGAGAAGAAGGGAGTTGTGGACTCTGAGACAAGAGGGGAGCTGTGGACTGTGTAAGAAGAGAGGAGCTGTGGACTCTGGGAGAAGAGGGGAGCTGTGGACTGTGGGAGAAGAGGGGAGTTGAGGACTGTGGGAGAAGAGAGGAGCTGTAGACTGTGGGAGAAGAGAGGAGGTGTGGACTGTGGGAGAAGAGAGGGGCTATGGACTGTGGGAGAAGAAAGGAGGTGTGGACTGTGGGAGAAGAGAGGAGCTGTGGACTGTGGGAGAAGAGAGGAGTTATGGACTGTGAGAGAAGACTTTCTAAAAAGTCCCCTTATCAGAAGTTTAAGGTTCCAAAAAGCCTTTTCATTGTTGAGCACTTTTGGTGCCAGAGTCCCTAGCCTAAAAATCCAGGATTTTTCCTTTCTCAGTATTTCCATAGCCGCTTTAAAGTGGAGGGCCACCCTGAAAAAAAAAAATATTAAAAATTACAAAAAAAAAATGAAAATTTTTTATTTTTTTTACTTACCAGAAATGCCTGTTGCTAGGCACATAATCCTAATCTTCCTCTTCCTCCTCCGCGGAGAACTTCTTTCTTCTCTCCTCGTCGCGTTGTCTTCTGGGTAATGGGTCGCGCTGTGTTCTGGGAACTGTGTGTCCCAGAACACAGCGCGTCCCATTCACAAAGCGCTGCGCGACTCGCGCATGCGCAGTAGGAAACGGGCAGTGAAGCCGCAAGGCTCCACTGCCTGTTTCCCTTAGAAGGAATGGTGGCGCCGGGACCCGAGAGCCGAGGGATGGGTCGGCCTCGGGCGGCCGACATCGCGGGCGCCCTGGACAGGTAAGTCTGCTTATTAAGTCAGCAGCTGCAGTGTTTGCAGCTGCTGACTTTTAATTTATTATTTTTTTTTAAACGGCCCTCCGCTTTAAGTCAGTAATAAAATTCTCAGCAGAACTATAATTGCCTCTTCACTGTTTGAGTATTCAGGCAGCCGCAGTTGTTGCTGTGTGAATACAATAGCTGGCAGGTAAGATTCCTCCATTCATTCTGTTTAGCATGGATGGGACTTTGACAGATTTTCCTTCGTTAAGCCACATATAAGAGAAATCTGTAAGTGTATGGATAGTCTTGTTTGACATATGGATAGCCATTAGAGTGAGAATTCTTCCTACAAATCCATACATGTAGTCATCTAAGTAAGATCAACAATAGGACAGCACGTTAAAAATAATTTGAAGCAAACTATACGGTTATAAATTAAAATAATTGCTTGCAGAAAATGAGTTTCCCTTGCCACGCTGGCAGCAGGTGGGAAGTATTCACATGTCAGTCTCTGGTTGTTCCTGCCAAGTTTCGCTTCACCTGTTATGTCAACAAAGAAAATGTTGGAAAGTTTCACCATAAAATAAGGTAAGATAGCCGAACCAAACATTCCCATCCCTATTAATTGAAGTGTGTGTGGTGTCTGTCAGATTTGATTTAATTCCTCTATATATATTTTTGGATGAGAAAAGAAAGATCTAACCCATGCTGGGACATCACAATGTTCATGGGATGTCACCTGCTGGATAAAGTCATGATTAAGCAGATGTCATTTTATGTGTATTGTGACAAGAAGGGAATGTCATTGCATAAAGAGTAGAGAAACCCATTTGTTTTATGGAATGACACGAAACTATTTATCACTATGCGCATTTATTCCAAGTTGCCAAACCTGCTTAACCGATCGGTCCTGCACTGCTACATATCTATGAGTGATATGTGACAATAGAAATGTAACTGGCAGAACACAGTCAAATACACACAGCACAACATAATTATGAAGATGACACTCTGGGCCTGATTTATTAAACCCTTCTCTATTAATAAGATTCAACCCTGAACGTGTTTTTCAATAGTTTGTTCCTATAAAAACATGTCAGTCAAACCAGTAAGCTTTGTCAATATAAAATGCATGACTTTATTATGGACATTAATCTAAAATCGATAAGAACCTTCAAACCAAAGCCACACATCCCAATGACATACACTATATTGTCAAAAGTATTGAGACACCTGCCTTTACACGCACATGAAACTTAATGGCACCCATAGGCGTCGCCAGGGGGTGGCTATCGAGGCTGTAGCCCCAAATCTGGAGCCCATAGCCCCGAGTCTCTTGCCCCAGGGTTCCTGCCTAACCAGCGGGTTGCGGCTGCCGGGGGTGGGCGGGCGGGTCTGCATTAGAAGAGGAGGAGAGATGAGTGGGCAGACGAGCCGAGATAACATCATCTCTCTCTGTCCGCTCCACGTCGCCACTCTTCCACCCCCACTTCAATGTGGGATCGATGTGCAGCGAGGAGCAGAGAGATGACATCATCACTCACTGCTCGCCACACATCAGTGCTCTTCCGCCCTCACAGTGCAATGTCAGAGGTGCGGCGGAGAGCAGACAGATTACATCATCTCTCACTGCCCGCCCCACATCTCTGCTGTCCCGCCCTCACTAAATGGACCAGTGCTGCCAGCCTGTCACCAATGCAGCGACAATGCAAATTTGGTGGCACTGGCTGGCATGGCAAGTGACAATTCACATCAGTTTGCAAGTGGCAACCCACATCTAGTGGCAAGTGACAATCTGCAAATGGTGGCAGGTGACGTGGCAAGTGACAATCTGCAAATGGAGGCAAATGATGTGGCAAGTGACAATCTGCAAATGGTGGCAAATGACATGGCAAGTGACAATCTGTAAATGGAGGCAAGTGACGTGGCAAGTGACAATCTCCAAATGGTGGCAAGTGGCATGGCAAGTGACAATCTCCAAATGGTGACAAGTGACGTGGCAAGTGACAATCTGCAAATGGTGGCAGGTGACATGACAAGTGAAAAGGCAAGTGACAATCTGCAAATCGTGGCAGGTGACATAGAAATCTGCAAATGGTGGCAGGGGATGTGGCAAGTGACAATCCACATTTAGTGGCAGGAGTTGGTGGCAAGTTAAAAAGCTGCATCTGGTGACAGGCGACGTTGGTAAGTGACATGCTGCATCTGGTGGCAGGAGATGTGGCAAGTGACAAGCCCAGGGCTCCCACTGATTCTGCATTATGGAGAGATGAACCACTTCATTATATATTTGAATGTAACAATAGAAACAATGTGCTTCAATCACCCTGACACCATATCAACCATGGTGCCATGGTGATTTAAATGCCAACACCAGCCTTTGCCCACGAAAAACTGCTTGCCACTGGCATGCCGTCCACCCCCCACCCCCCCCACCTGCAAAAAGGTTGATGACTGCTGCTATGGGCTCTAGCCCCACATCTTTTGCAGACCTTGCAATGCCCCCAGCATCCCAGTCTTAGTCTGTAGGGTTCAATATTAAGTTGGCCCACCCTTTGCAGCTATAACAGCTTCAACTCTTCTGGGAAGGCTGTCCACAAGGTTTAGGTGTGTCTATGGGAATGTTTGACCATTCTTCCAGAAACGCATTTCTAAGGTCAGGCACTGATGTTGGACGAGAAGGCCTGGCTTGCAGTCTCTGCTCAAATTCATCCAAAAGGTGTTCTATCGGGTTGAGGTCAGGACTCTGTGCATGCCAGTTAAGTTCCTCCACCCCAAACTCACTCACCCATTTCTTTATGGACCTAAAAGGAAGAGAGAAGACACTCTTAAAGGAAATTGGGCGAGAAAAAGAGACTGCACTGTGGCTGAACAGAGATACAAGACTGCTGGCTGAACAGAATCCTGCCATAGCTGACCATAATCAGGTGAGATCCAAGAGAGAGAGCTCATTGCATAGGACCTTGACTCAGATATTGGAACTTTCCCCTTGGGAAGGTGTGAGGTATGATTTATATGCCTGGTTAGATCTGACTGTACGAGAGGGTAATCCCATCACTTGTATGGAAGGAAAAGGGGATTGAAAAAGAGACATTGCAGCAACTGCTAGTCTTGTCTGAGCACCTAAACTGAACCAAACCACTTGTCTATAGATCCAGAAGACAGCACCCTGGGTCTGGTAAGAGACTAACATTGCACAGATTATTCTTTTGTCTTTTGTATTTAACCATAGTTTGTAAAAGTACACTTGCTAATCCTCTCTTCTTTTAGGCAATGTTTGGCCTAATAAATTCTTTTAAAGCGGAGGTCCACCCTAAAGTGGACCTTCCGCTCATCGGAACCCTCCCCCCCTCCGGCGCCACAATTGGCACCTTTCAGGGGGGAGGGGGGGTGCAGATACCTGTACAGTACAGGTATTCTGCACCCACTTCCGGGATAGCTCTCTGCGGAAAGGGGCGTAGATTACGCCCCTTTCCGCAAGTGCCCGCCCCTTTCCGCCAGTGCCCCGCTGCCTGCTGGGAAACACACAGATCCCAGAGGCAGCGGGGACCGTCCTTATTGCGCAGCGCGACTCGCGCATGCGCAGTAGGGAACCGGGAAATGAAGCCGAAAGGCTCCATTCCCTGATTCCCATACCCAAGATGGCGGCGGCAGCACCCGACAGACGATCTAGTGATCGGCTTCGGGTGCCGACATCGCAGGCGCGCTGGACAGGTAAGTGTCACTATTTTAAAAGTCAGCAGCTGCAGTATTTGTAGCTGCTGGCTTTAAAAAAAAATAAAAAACGCGGAGTCCCGGCGGACTCCCGCTTTAAATACCCCAGAGTATGTAGATTAGAGTGAGGTCTGTATTCTTCAGCTGTGCAGAGAAATCACAAAACAATTCCGCTGCTCCTCTGGAATCACGCTACACATGCAATGTCTATTTGGATCCATATACAAAGGTCCTCAAATTAAAGTATTGCACAATCATTGATCCACCAGTAATTGCTGAATGCTAATATACATTTATGAGCACTATACCATAACTAGCAGGTGTGATTGCGACTGTGAGTGATCCTCTGTTTTTGGGTGGTGAACACCCACTGGGAGTTTTTTTCCTGATTTGTTAAAATGAACAAAAGCAGGGATAAATCGTTACATCTTTGCATGCGTAAATGGATACCTGCTCACATTGTTATCGCAAACTTTGAACCCTACCTAGCCATACACTGGCATTAAATGAGTACTATACAGTCCTAGTTTACCAGGTGCGCTGGATGGTGTACTACAGAATTAAAATGTCTACAAGAAAAATATTTTCCTGTGCAAGTACACAATAGAAAAACCCAGCTGAGAGAAAAATGAAAATGTTGTCTGCAGCATATAGGTGGGTGCAGCCTATTGCGTTATGCCGCATACACACGACTGGACTTTCCGGCAGACTAGGTCTAGCTACTAACTACGAGAGGTTAATATCAGGTCAAATTTCAGTATTTGCATATTTATATATGTAGCGGATGACATTTGATCCCAAATGTCATGCGCTACATATATAATATGCAAATTCTGAAATTTGACCTGATATTAACCTCTCGTAGTACCTGTAAAGCAGGGCTAAAATGTGAGGGGAAGAAGGAGTGCAATAAACCTATCAGTTAATGTGCTGACAAGAGGCATGCTGATAGGAAGAGAGAGCAGAGTGACAGAGAGATGAGCACATCACTGTTCTACTTTTCATTTCACTGTCTATTCACATGCTAGGGTTGGTTTAGGATGACCTGGGCTCAGAGGTAGTGCACAGAATAGTGCTGGACATCAGACTGAGGATATCCTGTGGCTGAAAAATGTACTACTTGGGGAAATCTCTGGATTGCAGTTGAATATATTAGCCAAATGTGGTTTTGTTATTTTACCTTTTAATGGGGTACTGATTTTTTAATTGATTTCTTAATTTCCTAATGAATATGTAACAGAATTATTATTTTTTTTGACCATCTATTGGAATTCAGCTTTAAAATATAAATACAGTTTCTAAATCGCTTTCATCTCATTTGACAGATTTTCTCTACAGTAAAGCCGGTGTCTTGTCAAATAACGTCCTCCATCCGATAGTGTCCGCTGCGTACTGCGCAGTACACAGCAACACAGATTCCGAAAATTGCCGAGGATGAACGGCGCCTGCGCCGTGAGTCCAGGTTCTATCCCCACTATCCAAGTGGACATAGAGTTAGAATAAAAAAGAGCCGAGCGCAGCGAGGCCGAGCCCGAAGCGTGGCGAGCGAAGCTCACCCGCGAGGGGCCCTCTAATATTCACAACCCTATGTCCGCTTGGATGGTGGGGCTACCACCTCCACTCACGGCGCAGGCGCCGTTCAGCTTCAGAGATTTTCCGAAGCTTCGTCTGCTCCGTGCTGCGCATGCGCAGTACGGTCCGGACACTATTTGATGGCTGGACAGTATACGGCAGAACACCGGCCATCCATGGCTCAAAATTTGTCTGGTTCAGCATGGACCGCTCAAATTTTTGATCCATGTAGTGGACAGTAGGTATACAGAAGTCAAACTGCTTCAGCTGCTGTACAGCCAGCCTGTCGAATAAATGCGTTCGATGAGCACCACCGCAGCAAAATCTCCCTGTCTTCAGAACACATTATTTCAGCAAGAATAATTCTCATATCCTCCTGGAATGTGTGGATGGGGGAATCTGGTCATTTTTTTTTTCATTCAACTTACTTTTGAATGAAAAAAAATGAAGCATCTATGGGCTGCTTTATTTTATTGATAAGAAAATGTCACCTGTTGCCCCCCATATAATCCATCTCATTATCTTCCAGTAGAAAGCCACAATTCCAACTAATGCTTCTCTGTCCCCTTTAGATTGTTTTTATGATCTCTAACAATGTTCTTTCTGGCATGTCAACAACAGCTTACGATTATTGTTCTCCCTGTGGAATTTTTATTTGCTTTTTCTTGATGCTTATATGATATGAAAAATAAAGAAGTAACTTTTATGATAACTTCCAGTGCTGTTTATGAGTTAGCTGCAATGTTAGTATAGGATTGTTTTTGTCACTACGAATTCAGTTCCCATCAAAAA
Source organism: Lithobates pipiens (assembly GCF_037356315.1). Classification (NCBI taxonomy): domain Eukaryota; kingdom Metazoa; phylum Chordata; class Amphibia; order Anura; family Ranidae; genus Lithobates; species Lithobates pipiens. Next base: position 421,091,130 of record NW_027507718.1, read on the forward strand.
TGAATTCAGTTGTTTTTTTCAGTTTTTTTTTAAATAATTGTAATTATGCTAACGGATATGTTTAATTGTAACTGTAACAGGTTATGCAATATAGGCTATTTTCAGTTATATTGTGGAGCTATAATGTTTTATTGTACCCTGACATATTACTTTCCAGTACTGCTTTTGAACTTATTTTTGCAATGTGTTAAACTTTAATAAACAAATTTAACAAGAAAGAACATTTGGAATTCGGAAAGAAGGTGGGTCTAAAACTATCTACTAAAAGGAGATGTCTGTCTACAGGACTTCTAGCTAAAATAAAGTACCATACATACCTAATTTCTCTGAAATCAAAAAGTACAAGTGATTGGGAGGGTTAGAAGTCCATATTGATTATGACACATGTTTTGGACCAGAGTGGAGCTGTGGACAGTAGCCTATTTGATTTCAGCAAAGCATTTGATACAGTTCACTAATTATATCATTAAAAGTTGTACAAGCTAGGGCTTAACCTTTGGGTGGTATAATGGATAAGCAGACAACTTAAGCGTTAAAGCGGAGTTCCACACAAAAATTAAACCTGCACTTTTCGGATTCTTCCCCCCTCCGGTGTCACATTTGGCACCTTTCAGGGGGGAGAGGGGAGCAGATACCTGTCTAATACAGATATTTGCTCCCACTTCCGGCGAAGGATCGCCACAGAATCCTCTGCGATCTACACCCGGCCCCTCCCCCGCTGTCTTCTGGGAGACACACAGGTCCCAGAAGATAGCAGGGACCACTCAGAACGCGCAGTGTGACTCGCGCATGCGCAGTAGGGAACCAGGCTGCAAAGCCACAAGGCTTCACTTCCTGATTCTCTTACTGAAGATGCCGGCGCCTGCACCCGGGAGCCGTGGGACAGGTCGGCTTCGGGTGAGGACATTGCGGGCGCGCCCTGGACAGGTAAGTGTCTTTATTTTAAAAGTCAGCAGCTGCAGTATTTGTAGCTGCTGACTTAAAAAATTTTTTTAACGGAACTCCGCCTTAAGTACACACAGGCTCAATAGAAACCGGTCGACATTCACTTGTCGAAGGGGCTTAACCAAAAAAAGTTAAATAGGGGGTTGCTGTGAATAGATCTGGCGCTATACCTATATGTAAAAGTATGTCTCCAGGGACTTATTGGTAAAATAAATTAAAAGTGTTACTTCCACCTAATATATAAGTGACAAAGTGCAATGTGCTGTTCTGATACAAAGGATGAAAAATGTAAGGAAAGAATATAAGAAATGTATAAATAAAAGTATTTACCACAACAATAGATATTTGCCAGCGTGCTGGCTGTAGAAATATAAATTGAAAATATGTGCAATGGAAGACTCAAATTTGTGGTCACTTGTTAATGCCTTAAACATATAAAGTGCTGGTGCTAGGTCTAATTAATATATTAGTGACAATGAAATATAAATATGAAATATCAACGCAAAATTAACCATGCTAATTAGTTTAAAGTGCATTAATGTGACGGTAAAGTATATACATGCAGCAAGGAAAATATACAATGAATAAGTGATAGATGTCAATACATCAAGTGGAACATGCCAAAAAATGGGAGTGAAAAAAAAAGGAAAGAGGGAAAAAAATGGGGAAAAAGGTAAAAAATAAAAAATAAAAATAAAAATAAAAATAAAATTAAATGTAAAAATATTGGATATTTGTCCAAAAAATTAGTTAAAAAAAATATAAAATAGAACAAAAGGTCTCTGGTGCAGTGCGATTAATGGGGTTAGTCCCGTGGATAAGAGGAAGGGATGTGATAAATCCAAATCTATTCTTCATGCATTGTGGACACTTCTAGGTTGTACTCTCACCAGAAAAAGGACTCCATCCGGGGTGGATCAGCCTTCACAATATAAGCTATTGTGTCGCTCTCTGGCTTGCTTCTAGTGGGCTGCTGGGGATCCCTCGTTATTCCCAGGTGGAGTGTGCCACAGTATATATATTAAAAGAGAGGACCATCCATAGTGTGATACCGTATGGAAATTAATTTATTAAACAAATATTTAAAACTACTCACAATTTTAGATAAAGATAATGGCATAAATAGTTGCTGTTTAGGAAGTAAGGAAGCTGCTGCGAGCGTTCCATTCGGCTTCCACGCCGTCTGTATTGAAAGTGTGTGTTCGATAGGCCACGCCCTACGCGTTTCGTCACTGGGACGTCATCTGGAGCGGCCATCTTCACACACCTTACGCTCTATATAGAGCACAATACACCTATCGCGCATGCGCGGGCGAACGCCGCCATTTTGACTATGGGAATGCCCTTGTATCGAATAAAGCGCGGTGGTGATTGTGTTCCTGCTACTATCATTTACAATTATTTACAATTTAACCCACCGGAGGTTTTGCAGGACCTACAAAGCATATATATACACCTATGCATACAGGGCTGCTTGCTATTAAATATTTATGCATATATTCTTTGTGCTAAAATCAGAATTAAAATTACGGATGAATGTAAAAAGTACAAATAGAATAAAAATAACATTAACAATAGAAAAAACGTGCTGTAAAAATTAATACTCCACACACTCCACCTGGGAATAACGAGGGATCCCCAGCAGCCCACTAGAAGCAAGCCAGAGAGCGACACAATAGCTTATATTGTGAAGGCTGATCCACCCCGGATGGGGTCCTTTTTCTGGTGAGAGTACAACCTAGAAGTGTCCACAATGCATGAAGAATAGATTTGGATTTATCACATCCCTTCCTCTTATCCACGGGACTAACCCCATTAATCGCACTGCACCAGAGACCTTTTGTTCTATTTTATATATTTTTTAACTAATTTTTTGGACAAATATCCAATATTTTTACATTTAATTTTATTTTTATTTTTATTTTTATTTTTTATTTTTTACCTTTTTCCCCATTTTTTTCCCTCTTTCCTTTTTTTTTCACTCCCATTTTTTGGCATGTTCCACTTGATGTATTGACATCTATCACTTATTCATTGTATATTTTCCTTGCTGCATGTATATACTTTACCGTCGCATTAATGCACTTTAAACTAATTAGCATGGTTAATTTTGCGTTGATATTTCATATTTATATTTCATTGTCACTAATATATTAATTAGACCTAGCACCAGCACTTTATATGTTTAAGGCATTAACAAGTGACCACAAATTTGAGTCTTCCATTGCACATATTTTCAATTTATATTTCTACAGCCAGCACGCTGGCAAATATCTATTGTTGTGGTAAATACTTTTATTTATACATTTCTTATATTCTTTCCTTACATTTTTCATCCTTTGTATCAGAACAGCACATTGCACTTTGTCACTTATATATTAGGTGGAAGTAACACTTTTAATTTATTTTACCAATAAGTCCCTGGAGACATACTTTTACATATAGGTATAGCGCCAGATCTATTCACAGCAACCCCCTATTTAACATTCCCCACCCCACCAGGTGGATACTAATAGAGGCTGCTCTTACCTATTTTATTTCATTTTTATTCTATATTTACATACAAGCTCCATAGCGCAACCTACCACCCCTGTTTCTTAACCAAAAAAAGGTCTGCCGATGGCTGAGAGCACTGACTGGAGTGTTCTGGTGGGGGGCTGTGCCCAGGGCCGGATTCCCCACAAGGCCACCGAGGCTAGCCAGTCTGTTTTGTCAGCACCGCTGCTTATTTCACGGGGACTGATCGGGCTTGTGTACTCCCACTCCCTGGTGACTGGAAAGCACGATAGTGCGGAGGTGATGTCATCAGCTGGAAATTATGGCCACGTTGCCTTCCAAGTCTTGCATCATTTCTGGCTGATGACATCCCGTCCGCCCTATCCTGCATTCCCCCGCTACCAGGAAGAGGGAGTACACAAGCCTGATCGGTCCCTGTGAAATAAGCAGCGGTGCTGCCGAAATGGGCTTACTAGCGGACGGGAGTTTGCCGCCCCCCTGAATGTGCCCCTGTCGACAGAGTCCCTTCTTGGTCCAGACACAACAACCACTAAAGTGAACATCAGGGCTTCTGTTAGAAATCATGGGTCCCCGTACATCCTACCTGACGGGGCCCCCTTCGACCTGGTGGCAGGCGACGTGGCACGTGACACCCTGCATTTGCTGACAAGTGATGTGGCAAGTGACACCCTGCATCCGCTGATAAGTGATGTGGCAAGTGATACTCTGCATCCGCTGACAAGTGATGTGGCAAGTGACACCTTGCATCCGCTGACAAGTGACGAGGCAAGTGACACCCTGCATCCGCTGACAAGTGACGTGGCAAGTGACACCCTGCATCCACTGACAAGTGACATGGCAAGTGACAACCTGCATCAGCTGACAAGTGACGTGGCAAGTGACACTTTGCATCTGCTGACAAGTGACGTGGAAAGTGACACCCTGCATCCACTGACAAGTGACATGGCAAGTGACAACCTGCATCAGCTGACAAGTGACGTGGCAAGTGACAGCCTGCATCAGCTGACAAGTGACGTGGCAAGTGACACTTTGCATCTGCTGAAAGTGACGTGGCAAGTGACACCCTGCATCCGCTGACAAGTGACGTGGCATGTGACAATCCGCAATGTGTATAAGGTGGCATTGTGGCAAGTGACAATCTGCAACATGTGACAGGTGACTTTGGCAAGTGACACGCTCAGTCTCTGACTGATTCTGCTTATGGTGAGTTGAACTATTTTATTTTATATAACAATGTAATAATAGAAATATTGCACTTCAATAATTTTTTTTGTGACACGGCACTGGGTCGATTTAACTGACAATTGCTCAGTTGTGTGATGCTGTACCCAAACAAAATTTTGAATAAAGTTAGAACTAAAAAATTGTAGGGAGTTTCTTACTGCTATAATCTTTAAAAGGCATTTTCTGCATTACAGAGTATTTTCAGTCCGTACAATTAAAGCCAGTTATTTTCAGTGTTCTCGTGTGTGGAGATATGTTTTTAATTGATATATTGTAGCAGCCATCAATAAAGGACGAGAATGGTGGTGTGTGCATGTGTATGTGTGTGTGTGTGTGTGGGGGGGGCAGCATTAAAGGACCCGGCCTTGGGGTGGCAAAGGGAGTAAATCCGGGTCTGGCCGTGCCCCTATCAGAACAAAATAGCACAGCAGGGGAGATTGCTGTACTAAAGTTGGATAGCTAGTACAGTGACTCCTCCTGAGCTGTCACTTTTTTTTGTTCAGCCCTGCTGGGTTGAATGAGATAAAACTAATAGTGTATACTAGGCTTTAGGATAGATATTGTAATGTGGTTGTAAATAGGCTTCATTCCAAACAAAGACTAGTCACCAGTGGCATACCAATGTTTGATGGGCAGGGTATGTTTTTTTGCTGATGACACAAATGTTTTCAACGTGGCATATGATTTGGCATTGCTGAAAGATTGATACAAGCAAGGAAACTGCAGTTCAAAATTGATCAATGCAAAAAAATGACCTTAAGGAAAAAGAAAACCTCTGAAAGATTTTGGGGGTACAGTGGTAGCCAAAACTACAGAGGAAATACATTTTGGGGTACTTATCTCAGACAATTGCAAAATGAGCAAACAGTGTGTCCTGGCAGTGGGGAAAGCGATGCACACTAGCACATTATGGCTTTACCTTGCAGGTTAAAAGAAAAAAATATTAACGTTGGTGGTTTACTACCACTTTAAGTGCCTTGTAGAGTTGGAAGGACTTTGGTATTGTATCGGGTAAAAGACAAAACTACACATGAACTTTAATACATTAGACTGCATAATTACTAAAAGAACTGAAGAGGAAACTATGGCATCTGTAATTTTTGGACATTGATGGAAAACTAATATATGTGCTGTAACCACTTTCTGACCTTTGAACTCTGCATCTTTAACTGCTGACCTATGAACTCTGCGTCAATTAATCCGGACCTTTGAACTCTTTACTTTCTTCTCACCCCTGAACTCTGTGTGACATAATAGTGATCCCTAAACTCTGCATCACTCACTTACTGCTGACCTCTTGGGCCTGTGCCAATTTCTAATGACCATCGAACCCTGTACCATCTACTATCCTATCAAATTGTATGTGGAAAAACCCTAAAGGTCATGGATTATCTCGGTACCACAAAGTCAGAGTTCAAAGCAATTTAAAAAAAGTCAAAGTTTATTAAAAACATTAAAAAAATACAAAGCTCATCATTTAATATAATCATTGTATAGAACTTCCCTGTAGATGTATCGTAGTTCCCATGATTGATGTATCCAACTCCACTGACACACGTTCCAAGATACAGATATAGGGGAACATTCAAGCAGAAAACCCTCTACATGTTTCAAGGCAATGGCCGCTTTTTCAGGAGGGGCTTAAAATATCTAAAAAGAAACAATTTATTACTCAAAAAGTACAAACAGCATAACAAAGACATTGATATACAATCAAGTTGTTAACAAAACATAAAGACATCAAGATTGCAGGTGTTTCAGGTGGCCTCCAGGACTTACCCAAATCCAGAGGTAAGATGGGAGCCCAAGCTTGTGGGACTCACTATCAACCAGAGGATATTTTATGATTCTAGAAGAATAAAATACTTTCAAATACCATAGTTAAAGCGTGTGTGATGTCACTGTGTCTGATCTCCCAGTGCACATGTGCGGGAAACCCATGCATGTGCAGTGCCCAAAAGGAAGCTGTTTACAGGCAGGGCGGAAGTCCCGCAGAGCGTCAATACAGGCATGAGAGAGGCAAAGTTGGGGGGCAAAGTAATCCTGCCCAGCACTGTCCTCTTCATTTAGAGAGCTCCCGTCTTCTGCAAAAAAAGCAAGGCAACCAGCAGGACTCGCCAGCTTGTGGCACCTCCTTCAGCCAATCACAGTGGTCATGTGATTTGTAAATGTTTTTTTCTTTAATTCTCTAATTTTATTTTTCAGGCTGAACCTGAACTTTAACAGAGTTGCACATAACTTTTATTATTATTATTATTAAATACCAATGGCGGCTGGTGAAGTTTTAAGATAGGGGGGCGCCAGACCCTGCCCTTCCTTTTTGACCCCTCCCACTTGTGAAAATGGGCATGGTTTCAGCAAAATAGTGGGCGTGGCTCTAAGGTGGTGTGGTTAGTGTCTGAGATAAACGAGGGATAGAGGGTGTGGGAGAGAGGGATGGAGGGACAGATCCTACACAACAATAGAAATGTGTATTCTAGAAAGTTTAACAATCAGCAGATAAAGACACTCCAAACACCTGGTGTTAGCGCTTCAATCATCCCGGCACCATGGTTGTTATGGTGTCAGGATGATTGAAGTGCATTATTTCTATTATTACACTGTAATACAAAATGAAAATCATTCAACTCACCATAATGCAGAATCAGTGGGAGCCCTGAGCGTGTCACTAGCCACATCGCCTGCCACTAGATGCCATCAGGTGTCCCCACCTGATGGCATCTGGGGTCCGTCCTTACATTAGGTGCCCCCAGAGGTGTCCCTCCTTAGATGCAGCCTGTGTTCCATCAAATGCAGCCTGTGTCACATAAAATGCAGCCTGTGTCCCACCAAATGCAGCCTGTGTCCCACCAAATGCAGCCTGTGTCCCACCAAATGCAGCCTGTGTCTGATCAAATGCAGCCTGTGTCCCATAAAATGAAGCCTGTGTCCCACCAAATGCAGCCTGTGTCCAAATGCAGTGTGTGTCCCATTAAATGCATCCTGTGTCAAAATGCAGCGTGTGTCCCATTAAATGCATCCTGTGTCCAAATGCAGCCTGTGTCCCACCAAATGCAGCCTGTGTCCAAATGAAGCGTGTGTCCCATTAAATGCATCCTGTGTCCAAATGCACTGTGTGTCCAAATGCAGAGTGTGTCCCATTAAATGCATCCTGTGTCCAAATGCAGCATGTGTCCCATTAAATGCATCCCGTGTCCAAATGCAGTGTGTGTCCCATTAAATGCATCCTGTGTCCAAATGCAGCCTGTGTCCCATTAAATGCATCCTCTGTCCAAATGCATCCTGTGTCCAAATGCAGAGTGTGTCCCATTAAATGCATCCTGTGTCCAAATGCAGTGTGTGTCCCATTAAGTGTATCCTGTGTCCAAATACAGCGTGTGTCCCATTAAATGCATCCTGTGTCCAAATGCAGCCTGTGTCCCATTAAATGCATCCTGTGTCCAAATTCAGATTGTGTCCAATTAAATGCAGTCTGTGTCCAAATGCAGCGTGTTTCCCATCAAACCCCCTTTCTCGTACTTACCTTGCTATGTCGTCTTCTCCTGCGGTGTCTCCTTCACACGGGCACTGGCAGTGGCGATGGAGGAGTCCGCTCTCATACTTACGGTTTTCCCTCTCCCAGGCGCAATGGGAGAGAGAAAACAGGAAGGGACATCTAACTCAGATGTCAATTAAACCAGCCGGCCGTAGTAATAGATATTAAGAGCGCTGGGCAGAAGATTGCATAGACGTGACGCTTCCCATAGTGCACTGTGTCCGGTGTCCGAACACAGTGCACTTAAGGAACTTTTTTTGTATTTTTTTTAAAGGGCCAGTTTTAAATTTTTTTTTTTTTTTTTTACATTTTTTTTGTGACTGCCTGGAGATTGGGGGGGGGGGGGCGCCCTGTGTGCCCCCTATAGACATGCCGCCACTGATCCACACATATAAGACTTTTTTAATCACAGGCAATCCAGGTGCTTATTTATTTAGCTGATCTTATCTCAAGACACAAATAATCTACTGGCTGAAATAAACCAGGTCAGCAGATAAACTTCTGTCACCAGCAAGGCCTGCCTTCCAGCTGCCAGCCAGATGGTACCTGGTCACCCCAGCCATTTTCTAGTACTGCTGTTTGAAGTGGAATCAAATGTTATTTCTGTATACCTGACAAGACTTGCTAGGTATAATCATAGCAATTACCACACTCACAAGACCCTCTCAGTACTGAGGAGATAGCTTCTTGGTGAACCCAAAAGAGATGAGAGAAAGTCTATGTTCAAAGCTGGGCAGGTATACAACTTATATACGTTATTATTAGCTAATCGTAATAGGCAACAAAGGGGGAGGTCAATACAGGGGTTTACATTTCCTATCATTACATATCATTAATACTCAAATGCCCAACCCCTTAAACATGGCTGACATAGCAACTATAGTAACCATGTCATCTGCGTCCATGTCATGCTTTTGGTGTTCCCCTTTACACAGGATAATGTCCCAGACAACTCTTCACCACAGAGGCTTTATATAGAAAGGTACAGAGCAAAGATGCTGCTGTAAGCTATATTTTCTTATATCTATGATTTATAGAAAAACCTGCTACAAATGCTGAAAAACAGAACTAGTGATCTTAACTTCAGTCTGAATATACAAGTTAAGATATATGAATTTATATGGCTCTATGGCCCCACAAAATGGAGTCACTTCTGTTCAGTCATATTACTACAATCCCCTCTTTCAGACACAAAGGTCACAAAGGTGACGAAAGTGACTGAATTCTCCGCATTGTGACACACACATAACAAACTCAAAGCAGGCAGGCAGAAATAATGCCAGGACAAAAGTCACTACAATACACACAGCAATATCCCTGATCCAGGAAAATATTCCATTGAAACAAAACTATCCCATGTTACCCAGGGGATTCTCAAGTAATTATTTAGCCTTTTCATCATGTCAATACCCCTTTAAGTTCCAGAGGGGAACCATGCCCATGGTCATGTCCTTTTCCGAAAACAATGACCTAGCATGACGATGTTTGAGGGGGCATTTAGGGCGAACACCAGTCTTGAGCAAGTGATGTTCCTCACGGCCCCCGAGAATTCCCATTATCGAAACCAATGAGGCCAAGTAACACCATCCCTTAGGATCCATGTATGGCATGTTCTTCCACAACAAATGAACGTGCTGTTGCCCAAGGCCAGTGGCTGTCTACTAAGGACCCATTGGGTACATTCAGAGAATCCTGCAAGGGCAAACTGCGAGAGTAACCTAGCCATCTCAGTTTCGGGGTTAAAGGCATGCATGAAGGTATATATAGTGTGATTTAGGGCAAGATCCGAGGTGTCAAACACTATGGAGTTCCCTCAGACTTAGAGGGGATGTGTATTCAAAGTCTAATGAGTGTGTTATTAGTGGGCCACACAACCTTATGCCCCCCCCCCCCCCCGAACACAGAGGCTGGCGGATGACATGTAAACCAATACATATATAGTACAGTGCTCATGCCAGCATTCCTCGAAACATTATCCAACAGCTGCAGATTCAAGCCATCCTACACGCTGAAGTGGTTGAAGTCCCGGGCACACTACAACAACAATCCCAATGTGCCCCCAACCCTCACCTGGACCACCTTCTAAACAAAAATAGCAAACAATAAACACACAATCTCAGTTGCATAGCATTTGTCTATGGAATGCAAAGGGAGGAAGGGGCGTGACAGTCCATAAAAACAAGTGGGAGGGGCATGACAACCTTAAGGCCAAATAAAATTGTCCCAAAGAAATACACAAAAAGAAAGTCTCTTGGATGGCTTCTGAATGTCCATCAAATTCACAAAAAAGGAAGGAAAAGGAAACGTCCACATTAAAACTCTCATTCTCCTCAACTTTTCTCAAAACCTTTGGTTCAATTCTGTGATCATTCATATGTACAGACATAAATTCTCTACCCCAAAACACTGCCTCTTTGTTAGGACAGAACTTGATATCCACAAACAAACTGGAACTGATGCTTTGGGCTAGACCTGGCACATTTGAATCTCTCTCATGGTGGTGCTCATTAAAATTTCGTACCTCGGGTTTGCGTCATTTGGCTCCCCCTCAAGGTGTTATTCCCAGGAACATTTTCCAGCAGGAGTCCGCCTTTAGTCTTCAAAGCACCTCCTATGGTATTTGAACAACAAAGGTGAACAACAAAGATTTCCATGTAAAAACTGTAGTCATTTCTTCATCCGGATAGGGTATAGGGCAGGGTATGAATGGGGTGTAGGGTATGACTGGGGTGGGCATTTCTTCACGTGAATGGGGCTGTGGGTAAATGCTGGCTGGCTGGGGCAGATACTCCTCATCTGACATGAGTAATCACAGAAGAGAGAAGTGAGCGAGAGAGATCTAATGGTTATAGATACCTTTAAAAGGTGTAAATGGCCACTCACATGGAAAAGGAATAAGTGTATCTAAACACCCAACCCCCTCCCCCCCAGCAAGTAACACAATTTCTGACATTGGTTGTCTCCTCTATATATGATGGAACAACAGGGACACTCTTGGACAGCAGCTCTCTTTGGAGACAGAAGTGTCAGTTGGACTATTATACTGATTCAATAGAACTTTATATAAGTGGCTAACAAATTAAAGCCTAACGGCAGCTAAATATTTTGGGCTTCATGTACACTGGCAGCTCCTAAACTTGAGTTTAGAACGTTTGGCGTTTTTTTTTTTCTCCGATGTACATGTAGCACTAACCCCCGAAGGAGCTGCTAGTTTGATTTGGGCTTACCATTACCTTCTTCACCTCGATTTTTCGTCTAGGGGTTTCCCGAGGTAGATGGCCCAGAAACTTTAGAGACTGACGACAGATCCGCTGAAAGGGATTTTTATTTGCAAAACGTAGTCAACGAACAGTCTCTTAGTATAGGATCAGAGGGTTAGGAAGAAAGTTCGGGTACTCTTAGTGTCAAAGTCAATAATAAAGGACTTGCTTACTTTGACTAAATCCAGAGAATAGCCATTCACAACTGGATGTTCACTCAAGTTGGATAGTCCCTCTCTCACAAGGAGTAGCAACCAACAAGGTGCTTAAATCAGGAATAAGTCTCTGTCACAGACGTTGTTGTAGAACATGTAGGAAACTAGAATTTGTAGAACATTCGTGTGGTACCAGTATCTTTCAGCCGGTTCAGCGATACCCACGAGATTGGATTCACTTAGGTCCCTCGGCCTCACCAGGCTCTTGCTACGAAGCCAACCTGTACATGGGCTTTTTCTGAAGAGCCCTCCCCTGGATAGTTACAAAGTTACTGGGCCTCTCCATGACCAGAGACGGCACCGGACCACCTCGGAATCCTTTCTTTAGTTTCCCCGCCTCGAGCTAGCCAGCCCGAGACATAAAGTCGGGTGGATCCGCACCCCAGGCCATAGCCTTCCTGGGGGCTGGTCAGGAGGACTAGGACAATGGAGTCAGAACATACTTCTGGACCGGAACCCCGAACCACGTGACATCTGCATCTTATGTACCCTCTCCCTGAAAGCACAGCAAGAGTGACACTCCCACTGGGCTGTCTCCAAGAGAAAGTAACTTTAAAGCACCCAACCGGACTGTGGTTCCATGCCTGCCAGAGGAGACAGTGCCCCCTATGGCCAGATTGAACACCCTATAATCCAGTCAGATTGATGCTGAGGTCCAAATTTGGAATAATAATACCCAAACCAAACTGCAGTTCAGGAATAACATTAAATTTCAAATACATAGCTCATGCTCTTCAGGAGCTGGCGCTACATACACATAGGCTTCAAGAGCTGCTGCAGTTAGAGCAGCTTCAGCCTCGATCTCCTGAACGTGTTAAGGATAGGAACGTTTTTACCACTGGCTGCAAAATCATGTAAAAATCACAGTAAAAGCACAGCACGATTTTGACACAGTTTGCATTTTCCCGCGGTTCGTGGTCGAAGTAGGTAGAGAAACTGTTTTTGTTGCTTTTGGGATAAAGGGTCTATATACATGAATAAAAGCTGCAAGTACTCCTCAGTGTAAAATGGTTTGTCTCATTTCTATAACTGCTAATTTGGTTGGACAACTTGACCTTTTGAAGGAAGTTGAAAAATAACAGACTAACTGGTTATATCACCAGGTGAAAATAAAGCAAAAAAAAGGTTAAAAATGAAACAAATGCAGCTCTTGCTTCTAAGGATTGTAGGTTGCAATATATTAAATTTTTGCTTTTTTGGTTCAAATACACTTTACCACTGCCTAGGGGCACCATTCCCACAATCTAAAAATTAAGAAATGTTAGTTGAGCTGATGCTGCATCACAATTATACCTGCTACCTAAAATGCTGAATTCCACCATACATTTTGGACCAAACTTGAAAAATAGCCATCTTGAAATGAATAACTCAGCAATCAAAATGAATTATTATACAGGAATATTTTTATTATACAGGATTATTATAGTGCCAACAGTTTACGCAGCACCTTTATTACACCTATAGTGGACAAAGTAATTCTGAAAGCCAAATGATAACATCCATAATAGATTATGCCAGTTTAGTGTATATAGAATATATAGTCCTGCTTCTGTCACAGCTCTCACATGTTGACTTCGCTTTCCCCTTTCTCAGATTGAGTCACTAGCAGTGCACGTTGTTGCCACTAGGAGGCACTGCATGCCAACAATAACAGTGGATACAGGTTTCCATCTGTTACAGCAAGTCATGGTGTTATTGTTTCAGCTTGCAGCTAAAATGTTTATGTAATGTTTACCAGCTCTTGTTTGATTATCTGCCAGTCTCTCAGCAATAAATCTATCCCATAAAACCAGGAAGAGGACATTCATTTAGGCCTCATGCACACGAGACGCAGATGAAACCTCTGTTAAAAAAAAGCTGAAACGCGCGTTTAGAAACGCGCGTTTTGCCGCGTTTGCATGTCGCGTTTAGACGCGTTTAGACGCGTTTAGACGCGTTTGCGTTTAGACGCGTTTATAAAGATAACATCATGTAGACCCTCCCCAAGCTCTCAAAGCATTTTTTTTAACCATTTCTGCTATTTTGATCAGAGTGAGCAGCAGCAGCATAGAGAGCAGTTGTACACTTGCATTTGCCGTGTCACTTGCCACGGCACCTGCCACAAGTTGTGGATTGTCCACTTGCCACGTCACTTGCCACAAGTTGGGGATTGTCCACTTGCCACATCACCTGCCACGTCACCTGCCACAAATTGTGGATTGTCCACTTGCCACGTCACTTGCCACATCACCTGCCACGTCACTTGCCACGAGATGTGGATTGTCCACTTTCCACGTCATCTGCCATGCCACCTGCCACAAGCTGTGGATTGTCCACTTGCCACGTCACCAGCCACATCACCTGCCACAAGTTGTGGATTGTCTACTTGCCGCGTCACTTGCCACATCACCTGCCACGTCACTTGCCACGTCACCTGCCACAAGTTGTGGATTGTTCACTTGCCACGTCACCTGCCACGTCACCTGCCACAAGTTGTGGATTGTCCACTTGCCACGTCACTTGCCACAAGCTGTGGATTGTCCACTTGCCACATCACTTGCCACGTCACCTGCCACATCACTTGCCACGTCACCTGCCACAAGTTGTGGATTGTTCACTTGCCACGTCACCTGCCACGTCACCTGCCACAAGTTGTGGATTGTCCACTTGCCACGTCACTTGCCACAAGCTGTGGATTGTCCACTTGCCACATCACTTGCCACGTCACCTGCCACATCACTTGCCACGTCACCTGCCACAAGTTGTGGATTGTTCACTTGCCACATCACCTGCCACGTCACCTGCCACAAGCTGTGGATTGTCCACTTGCCACATCACTTGCCACGTCACCTGCCACAAGTTTTGGATTGTCCACTTGCCACGTCACTTGCCACGTCATCTGCCATGCCACCTGCCACAAGCTGTGGATTGTCCACTTGACACGTCACCAGCCACATCACCTGCCACAAGTTGTGGATTGTCCACTTGCCACGTGACTTGCCACATCACCTGCCACGTCACTTGCCACATCACCTGCCACAAGTTGTGGATTGTCCACTTGCCACGTCACTTGCCACAAGCTGTGGATTGTCCACTTGCCACATCACTTGCCACGTCACCTGCCACGTCACTTGCCACGTCACCTGCCACGTCACCTGCCACAAGTTTTGGATTGTCCACTTGCCACGTCACTTGCCACGTCAGCTGCCACGTCACTTGCCACGAGATGTGGATTGTCCACTTTCCACGTCATCTGCCATGCCACCTGCCACAAGCTGTGGATTGTCCACTTGACACGTCACCAGCCACATCACCTGCCACAAGTTGTGGATTGTCCACTTGCCACGTGACTTGCCACATCACCTGCCACGTCACTTGCCACATCACCTGCCACAAGTTGTGGATTGTCCACTTGCCACGTCACTTGCCACAAGCTGTGGATTGTCCACTTGCCACATCACTTGCCACGTCACCTGCCACGTCACTTGCCATGTCACCTGCCACGTCACCTGCCACAAGTTTTGGATTGTCCACTTGCCACATCACTTGCCACGTCAGCTGCCACGTCACTTGCCACGAGATGTGGATTGTCCACTTTCCACGTCATCTGCCATGCCACCTGCCACAAGCTGTGGATTGTCCACTTGACACGTCACCAGCCACATCACCTGCCACAAGTTGTGGATTGTCCACTTGCCACGTGACTTGCCACATCACCTGCCACGTCACTTGCCACATCACCTGCCACAAGTTGTGGATTGTCTACTTGCCGCGTCACTTGCCACTTCACCTGCCACGTCACCTGCCACAAGTTGTGGATTGTCCACTTGCCACGTCACTTGCCACAAGCTGTGGATTGTCCACTTGCCACATCACTTGCCACGTCACCTGCCACGTCACTTGCCACGTCACCTGCCACAAGTTTTGGATTGTCCACTTGCCACGTCAGCTGCCACGTCACTTGCCACATCACCTGCCACGTCACCTGCCACAAGTTGTGGATTGTCCACTTGCCACGTCACTTGCCACATCACCTGCCACGTCACTTGCCACGAGATGTGGATTGTCCACTTGCCATGTCACTTGCCACGTCACCTGCCACGTCACTTGCCACGTCAGCTGCCACGTCACTTGCCACAAGATGTGGATTGTCCACTTGTCACATCACCTGCCACATCACTTGCCACATCACCTGCCACAAGTTGTGGATTGTCCACTTGCCACGTCACTTGCCACATCACCTGCCACGTCACTTGCCACAAGATGTGGATTGTCCACTTTCCACGTCACCTGCCATGCCATCTGCCACAAGTTGTGGATTGTCCACTTACCACCTCACCAGCCACATCACCTGCCACAAGTTGTGGATTGTCCACTTGCCACACCACTTTCCACGTCACCTGCCACGTCACCTGCCACAAGATGTGGATTGTCCACTTGCCACGTCACCAGCCACATCACCTGCCACAAGTTGTGGATTGTCCACTTGCCACGTCCCTTGCCACGTCCCCTGCCACGTCACCTGCCACAAGTGGATTGTCCACTTGCCACATCACTTGCCACATCACCTGCCACAAGTTGTGGATTGTCCACTTGCCACGTCACCTGACACAAGTTGTGGATTGTCCACTCGCCACGTCACTTGCCACATCCCCTGCCACAAGTGGATTGTCCACTTGCCACATCACTTGCCCCATCACCTGCCACAAGTTGTGGATTGTCCACTTGCCACGTCACCTGACACAAGTTGTGGATTGTCCACTCGCCACGTCACTTGCCACATCACCTTCCACAAGTGGATTGTCCACTTGCCACGTCACTTGCCACGTCCCCTGCCACAAGTGGATTGTCCACTTGCCATGTCACTTGCCACGTCACCTGCCACAAGTTATGGATTGTCCACTTGCCACGTCACATGCCAGTCACCTGCCACAAGTTGTTGATTTTCCACTTGCCACGTCACCTGCCAAGTCACTTGCCGCGTCACCTGCCAGGTCACTTGCCACGTCACCTGCCACAAGTTGTCTATTGTCCACTTGCCACGTCACATGCCAGTCACCTGCCACAAGTTGTTGATTTTCCACTTGCCACGTCACCTGCCAAGTCACTTGCCGCATCACCTGCCAGGTCACTTGCCACGTCACCTGCCACAAGTTGTCTATTGTCCACTTTCCACGTCACTTGCCACTTCACCTGCCACGTCACTTGCCACAAGTTGTGGATTGTCCACTTGCCACATCACTTGCCACCTGCCATGTCACTTGCCACAAGTTGTGGATTGTCCACTTGCCACGTCACTTGCCACAAGTTGTGGATTGTCCACTTGCAATTGCAATTGTTTAAAATATTTTTCTAATGGTTTTTCATCATTTGCAATCATTTTTGAGATTTTTAATGTAAAAAAAAAGGTCACCTTTAAAAACGCATATAAACGCAAACGCGGCTAAACGCGGTAGCGGCGTTTTGCCGCGTTTTACCGCGTTTTGCCGCGTTTTGCGTCTGAAACGCAGAAATTTTTGTTTCTGAACGCATTTTTTTGCTTCTGGAAAAACGAGATTAAACGCAACTGCATATAAACGGAAAAAAACGAGACTGTGTGCATGGACACATAGGATAACATTGAATGAGTTCAGGTGCAGTTGAAAAAACTGTCCAACTGCATCTGAACGCGCGTTTAACTGCGTCTCGTGTGCATGAGGCTTTACAAGGCAGCTAGTTAAATAATACTTTAAAATGCTCTTAATTGCAAAATAAGGGTCACAATCTCAGAGATGTGTAGCCACATAATAGTTGCCAACTATTCCTAG
The DNA here is from genome assembly GCF_037356315.1 of Lithobates pipiens. Lineage (NCBI taxonomy): Eukaryota > Metazoa > Chordata > Amphibia > Anura > Ranidae > Lithobates > Lithobates pipiens. The sequence continues at coordinate 421,108,612 of NW_027507718.1, forward strand.
TTAAACAAAAATAACATATATATATAATAAGACTCTATATGCCCTTATTATTTCGTTTTGACCGTCTATTTATCTACAGTATCTTTCCTTTGCAGACCCGAATATGGGAATAGTAACAAAAGAGAAGAAAGAACCTAACATAAAGTGTATGAAAATATAACATAATAAACCAATCTTATGTGTCTGATTTACTGCAAGGAAGTGCATAAGAACACTATGAAGATGATTGTTTTTTCTTTACAAACTTGTGGTGTGCTACCCTGTTTCCCCTAAAATAAGACCTAGCGTGATTGTCGGTGTTGGCTGCAATATAAGCCCTACCACCCAAATAAGCCCTACTCTGTTTCCTCAAAAATAAGCCCTACCCTGAAAAGAAGACCTACAAGGACTTTAACTAGGGCTTATTTGGGGGGTAGGGCTTTTATTGCAGCTATCACCGACAATCACACTAGGTCTTATTTTAGGGGAAACAGGGTACCCAAAAACAAAACACCACAAATGAACCAAAGAAGTGCCTGTGAACACACAAAAAGCGCACTTAGAATATGCCAGATTGTACCATGCCAAAGAGGACACAAGACACATAATTGTGAAGTGGAAGGAAAATAATAAATGTTTTTCATAATTTTTTACAAATAAGTGTGTGAAAAGTGTGAGGTCCATTTGTATTCAGCCCCCCTGAGTCAATACTTTGTAGAACCACCTTTCACTGCAATTACAGCTGCAAATCTGTGAACTGCAAGCTCTGAACATGGCAAACGGGTGAACTCAATTTCATGTTCTGCACCTTGGGAATGGAGGTTCCAGTATTTTATTTGCATGATATATGGAACTTTTTGTCTGTGTGGGGCATGCATATTTCATATAGTGCCTAAAAAAAGTATTCATATCCCTTGAAACTTTCCACCTACAGGGCAATCTCAGAAGAAAACCTGTAATACCGCGTACTCACAACCGGACATTCCGGCAGACTAGGTCCAATCGTGTGTGGGCTAATCCGATCGTTCTTCATTAAAAAAATCTGACTGACCTAGAAATAGAACAAATCTGTCCGATGGACTCAATTCCTATCGGGAAAACCGTTCATCTGTACGCTGGTCCGACGGATCAAATACGACGCAAGGGAAGCTATTGGAAGCTATTGGCTACTGGTTATTGAACTTCCTTTATTAGTCCCATCTTACATCATCACGTTCAAAATGAACAGACTTTCAAACAGACTTAGTCCGTTCATGTGTGGCCAAGACCGTCTGACCTTTTCTGCCGGAAAGTCCGGTCGTGTGTACGTGGCATTAGAGTCTGCAAAAGACTTGAGACTGGGGCGGAGGTTCACCTTCCAGCAGGACAACGACCCTAAACATACAGCCAGAGCTGCAATGGAATGGTTTAGATCAGGGGTCTCCAAACCCCAGCCCGCTTGTGCCTTTTCCCTGGCCCACGGCTCACCCAGACTCATAGCATTGCCGATCTGCTGCCTTTAAAAGCAGCAGATTGGCAGTATGACTGGCAGGTTCCGCAAACAAAGTCACTCCCCCACACAGTCCCATGCTACCACGCTGTGCTGAGGATTGGCTCCTGGAACTGCCTGTCCTAGCAACCAATGAAGTCATCAGTGCGGCACCTCCCAGCGTCCTGCCCGCTATTTGTATTAGAGATCCTTCCACGTGTGTAGCAGCGGGCGGGAGTTGCTGGGGAGACTGCTGGGGACACTGATGATGGGGTGACTGCTGGGGACACTGATGATGGGGTGACTGCTGGGGACACTGATGATGGGGAGACTGCCGGGGACACTGATGGTGGGGACACTGATGTTTGGGAGACTACTGGGGACACTGATGATGGGGAGACTGCTGGGGACACTGATGATGGGGAGAATGCTGGGGACACTGATGATGGACTGATGATTTAAAGACTGCTGGGGACACTGATGATGGGGAGACTGCTGGGGACACCGTTGATGGGGAGACTGCTGGGGACACCGATGATGAGGAGACTGCTGGGGACACCGATGATGAGGAGACTGCTGACGGAGACACTGAGGATTTGGAAACTCTGCTGGGGACACTGACACTGGGGAGACCGATAAAGAGACTCTGATGGATGGAGGACACAGAGGTGCAGAAAGGTAATGCTAATGGGGTCACAGATGTGTGGAAGGGTCTGGTGGGGACACAGACATGTTTAAAAGCTCTGATGGGGGACACAGATGTGCAAGGAGACGGGGACACAAGCATGCGAAAAAGCTCTGAGGGGGACACAGACATCCAGAAAGGCTATGATGAGATTAATTCAATTTTATTCATTTATGATGAGATTATTTCAATTTTATTCATTTATTTATAAATAAATAATTTTTTCGGCCTGCGAATATTTGTAAAATCTACAATGTGGCCATCGGACTAAAACGTTTGGAGACCCCTGGTTTACATCAAAGCATATTCATGTGTTAGAATGGCCCAGTCAAAGTACCGACCTATAAATTGGTGGTCTCAGCCTATGAGAGGGGCTGAAGATACATTCACTAGAATTTACTACTGAGCAAAGAGAATGCTTGTTGCTGCTCTTAACCCTTTTCCCAATGAGCTAATAAAATCTGAAAAAAAAAAGCTTGACAGAATGGATGTCTGTCTTTATGTCCCTGCTGGTGGGTCTACTATAAGGCAAATCACAAGTAGCGGGGCCCTAAAATCAATCTGCTCACTTATGCCTAGGTTACCAGTAAAAGGGATTATTACGTGCATTACCTCTTGCTCTTCCCAGGAAAACTCTTCCCCTTAGCTCTTTGGGTTGCGGACAGTCCCTTGTCATTCTCACTAGCAATGCAGGGCTATTGGCCCTGCATTATAGTTGAGGATGTCAGAGTGTCTGTGACCACTGGAGCACTTTATGGTCTTATAGTTTGGAAGGAGGCTGCAGGAGGGAGGGATTAGGTAAGTAAAAGTAATTTTTACTGGTACCTTTGGCATAAACAAGTATTTAACCCTTACGATGCTAGTGAATTTTGTAGTTTTCCCCAGAAATTCAATTGTAAATTAAAACCACAATTTTGTTGAGGAAAAAAAAAAATCCCATACAGGTTAGGTGTATACAGTGCAAGGTTTTTGTTGGCTTTATTGCTCATGCCAACCTGCTTCTCTTGTATTTAAAATCTTACTTTTGCTATGGTCACATGAGTACTCTCAGTGTTGTAACAGAAAAAAATTCATCTGATCGGTCTCAAATGTAATTTTAAGCAAGAGTCATACCTTCTGAGGACCATATAGTGGCTTGCTAACAAAAAAAAAAAAAAGAAAAGGTGGTTGGACTCATTAAGACGATACAGAAATAGAATTCAATGTAGTTTATTCCAGCTTTGAGAGACACAGAGGATGTATTTTTTTGCATTTTTTGGAGGTAAGCATCACTTCTGATTCTTCTATCTGACTGCAATTAGACTGACTGGCATCATTGTAATGCAGGTAAAGAGTATTAAGCTGGGATCTTTAGGAGCATGGAGAGGGGCACAGAGAAACATACAAAACAAACATTAGAAAATAACCACACCCAGGTAAAGTTTTATACATACTCAAGAAGAGCTACATTTCTAGTACTGTAACCCTTGAGCTCACTTAAAGTGGATCTTCACTGCATCTTTTTATTATTTAAAGCAAAGTCCCTTATCCATCCATGTTTCTATGCTTTATTCTGTTGAGAAATCACTTTGAAAAACAACCCCCTAGCATTTCTGGCCATGGCATCTTGAGTAAGGGCAAATGATCCATGTAGCACTTACTTCCTGGAATCCATCTACCCTTAGCTCAAGCATGCATGCAGGAGAGTGTACTTAGCTGAGAAAACCCCTCCTCCCCTCCTGAAGGCTCCTGGGATGTATGATATAGTTTGCCTAGGCAAGAAGTAACCATGAAGTAACTGAAGAAATGTAAAAATAAAAAAGTTGAAAACAAGTAAATATGATATACTTTTGTATCTATTTACTAGCAGCATGAAGAATAAAAATAATAAATGTTGATTGGGAGAGTGAAGTTCAATTTTAAGATTTATGAAAGGCAATGAGCCAATCACAGAAGCCAGATTGTTGAAAATTCTAAAATCTGTGTAGGAGCTAGCCAGTGGCTCTTCATGAATACACAAATGCCCTTTGATCAAATGTCCTGCCGCTGCCATAGCAGTGAACATGTGGAGACAGGGCCAGAAAAGGGGTGGGCAGGAGGGTCAGCTGCCCTGGGTACAGTGAAGCAAAGGGGCAAAGAATGAATGCAGGGTGGGGCACCCATTCTACAGCATTTAATAAGAGTGGTGGAGGGGGGTGGAGTTCTGGATCCCTGCTCTGGGCACTGGACGATCCTGTCCTGGTACTAGACATGGGCGCCATCAATAAATTTGTTTTGTTTTATTCCGTATTAAAATGAATTCGTAATTTTGTGTGAAATTTAATTCGGATTCATAGGAAATACGAATTTTCGTTAAATTCGTAAACTTTTCATAACAATTACGAGTGTTCGTTATGATGAATTTATTATTATGAAGGGCTCCCACCATTCCTGTGCTGTGCTGACTTCCTGTTTTTTTAACTTGTAGGTTTGTTAACTTTTTGTAACAATTACGAATTTTCGTTATGATGAATTTATCATTATGAGGGGCTCCCACCATCCCTGTGCTGTGCTGACTTCCTGGGGTTTTTTAATTAATCATAACAAATAATCGTAGTTAACGAACATTCTGTCCGATTTCATACAAAATTCGTATGCATAAAGATTTGAATTTCCGGAAATTCATACAAATGTCTACCCAGTACTGGGTGGAGAGAACCTAGACCTGCTGCTAGGTAAGCAGTGCACTGGTTTTATCAGCAATTGGGAAAGGTGTTAACAGATCAGCTTCTGATTAGTCTATGATTCTGCTTTAAAGGAAGACTACCATGAAGCATAAAAACTTTTTTCAAGGCCTCTGACATAAATTCAGTTCTCTGACTTATGACCCACATACAAGTTGTAGGGCCACCTGGAAAAAATCATTAATATCACTGCACTGAAACAAATATGTTGGTCAAGACTGAGTGAATGTCCACTTCCACCAAAAGAGAAGAGTCAACATATCTGTAAGATGTAGAGCAAAGCAAAGTTTTATCATCAATATTTCAGCTATTCAGTGATAACCAGACATGCCTCACACTATACAGCCTTTGCAATAATTAAAATACTCATAAAAAAGACCATAGTAAAGAAGACCCACATAAAGAAGCGGTCCATCACCTTGGCCACTTTCTTCCATTCAATTCCATTAAGGCTGATGGATTTCTGCTCACGGTGCCAGTTAGTGATGTATTCAATGTTACTTGCTAGAACTCTGTAATGGATGCAATGATGACAGTACAGATGACGGGTGATATTACGCTGGCCTCCCTTGTCGCCAGCAGCTTGGCCATTTAGGTTAGCGTGGATGTCCATGTCACAGAAAAAGTCACCTTCTGCAGAGAGTGGATGCTTTAAAGAGTCATGAAAATCCTGTTCTTTCTCATAGACATCATAAGAATGAACACTGTCCTGTGAAATGGTGTCACTTTCTTCCTGGGAGCGGGTGCAGTTCTCTCCCACATCGTAAACAAAAAATATCTTGGACATGTAGTCAAGTATGACAACCCTTGCCCAGTGAGGAATGGGCTTTGCTTCTGCCCCACATAGGTGAATGTTCATAATGATGATAGTCAGTGCTGTTGAGGCTGTAATCATTGTCATTGTAGCTATGTAGTACTTACCTAAAGTAGATAGAAAAAATTAATTATATTCATGATATAGAATGTTCCTCTTAGTTCATATGTAAAACTCATTCATTTTCAATTTCATAAGATATCTTTAAAATATAATAAGCAATTAGACTTATTCTATGTACGCAAATGTGATTTATGTAACACAGATATAAAACATGTAAAAGGATTGAGCCGGCAACTCTGTAGTATAGTGATTTTAACAGTTGGTTATGTAGCAGCCATAACCCGTTGCAGGGTGGCCTTGACTTAATGGGCTTACCAGTTACCTTCTCTCGGCCTGCTCTTCCACTTCTAAGGGTTTCCCAGGGTTGATACCCAATGACTTGTACACTGACACCGATGAAGTCCTTTCAAAAAGGTTTTATTTTGCAGTAGAACTTTCAATTAACACAGTCTCTTAGGGAACAGAGGGCACGGGTGAAGAACTCAGGCACCTTGAACTGCAGATCTAGCAAAGTCTCTATTTCCACCCAGAGAGTAGCCACTCGTAGCTGGGTACTTCAAGGCCGAACAGATCTCTAGCCAGAGATCATGGCAGTCAGCACGTTGACTCAAACTTGAACAAACAACCAAGAGTAAACAGGAACTTTTTTCCTCCGTACCTGGAACATTTCCCGTCTCCCTTATGGTACTGGAAAAATGTGAATTTGTCAATGTCCTTCTCAACTCAGTAACCAGGCACTTCTCAGGATGCCACTTGCCGACCCTCCTCCAAAGAGTCCTCCCCCAGTCACTTCCACGAGCTGCGGTGTCCCTCCAAGCCGAGAGCACACCTGGACACCTTGAATCCTCCCTCAGTTACTGCACCTCGGACCAGCAGGTTCCGAGACTCGGGAACGGACGGATCCCTACCCCAGACCAAGCAGGTTTATCAGGAGCCACTGACAGGAACATGTTGTGGGGTGTCGAACACCCCATGACCGGGACCCCTCACGGGGCTACCCCGGTTCTGGAACCAGACTAGACCACACGGGTCTCTCAAACCACTCCAGAACATGTGACCCACACCCCTTAAAGTTCCCCTTCCCAGACTCCTCAGCGGGCCCCGGCACTCCCACTGATTTGCTCCGAGAAGGCCGATACCTGAACATCCAACCAGACTTGGTTCTAGCCTGTCACGTGTACCTCACCATCCACATGACCAGGCAGAACTTCCAAACACAACCTGGCCAGACTGGTGTTAAGGCCCACCTACACAATTAACCCTCAGAACCTTTACTGTTCTGAGGCCAAGAACTAGATTTACAAGCGTGTGACATTTGATCCCAAATGTCATCCGCTACAGTTAAAAAAAGTGACAAGCAAAAACTGACGTGTTTCGACAACAGCCTTAGTCATAGCATCCTCTTACTTGTTTCTGCTGTAGTGTGTAAGGACACACTGAGCCTGAGTACCTGAAAGAGGATCTTTCAAATTGGATTGGGAGTTCCCCGTTGTGTGCGCTGTTTCTCTTCAAACATACATAACACATGTCTACAATATGTGCATGTGCTTGTATGTCTATCCTGCTTCGTGCTTATTCTCGAATCGACTTTTTTTCCTGAAACAGTCTCGCTTTAAGGCTGCCAAAAACAAAGTGAATACAAACATTTAGACACTTACATAATTGGGATGCCTTTTAGGAAACAATTGAAGCATGATGCACAGTAGGTAAAGGCTTAAAAGATGAAAATTCTGACTATGATGATTCTGAGAATATTTTCTCCCCCTCTTTGCACAGCTACAGTAAAGTAGATACAGTCGCTATGCCAGAAGATAAAAACCTCAGTACAATTAAACTCCAATTTTCTTCAGAATATTTCCAGTTAGACTTACCAGTGACAGTATTTCTAGGAACAGGTATCCCTCTAACTTCCTTGGCTTTCACTCAGCTTAAAGAAAAACTCCACTTTTGTGGAGAAAAAACATACCCCTGTGTGTGGGTGATCGATGTATATGGCAGGGGTTTTAACAAACTTTTTTGCAGATTCCTACCTTTTTGTTATTGTGGAGAAATAGTTGTTTGTTTGTCTGCTTTCATGTGCAAAGTGGTTTTGTAATTATGAATCAGCTGCTGCACCTGCAGGGCTCTAATGAGGAAAATAGCAGGGCCTGCATCCCTTTTTAGATGTGATTTTCCTTTCGGAGTAAATTACATTTTTGTTGCAGGGGATACTTAAAATTGCATTTGTATCTTAGTGCAGACTTCTGGGAAAATCCATAAGCCAATCATTCAAGTAGGAAATAACATACCTGGGATAGCCATATTGCATTGCATTTTACAGAGAATTACAGCGCTGAAGATTAAATAGGAAAGGTAATTTATAATAATATTCCATTACAATATGACTTGTGTAGCAATTGTATATGTTATATTTTTATTTTTTTTAGTTTTCTAATTATTCCCCCCTCACGAAAGTGGAGTTACCCTTTAAAGGGTTTATAACTGTAATTTTTTTCTTTAAAATATTGCTATGGGGGCACAATTGCAGGCTCACTCCCCAGCCACGCTGTCTGTGTCTTGATACAGACAGTAGGTCTTGGTCCCCACCCCCTGCTCCCTCGTCACTGGCTGTGATTAAGAGCAGCAGGAACTAATGGCTCCTGTTGCTGTTTCCGAGCCATTTAGGAGGAAGAGGGCAGATTGAGCCTCTGTGATGTGTAACATGAACATGGATGTAACATAAATGTAAGAGTAGGGCAGTTGTGCCAGTAGCTGAGATGTGATGTCCTCTGTAGAAGTAGTGTAATTGTACATATAGTTTAATTCTGTGTTATTAACCATTTCAGCCCCGGAAGGATTTGCCCTCTTAATGACCAGGCCATTTTTTACGATACGTCACTTTAACTGACAATTGTGCGGTCGTGCCACGTGGTACCCAAACAAAATTGATGTCCTTTTTTGTCCACAAATAGAGCATTCTTTTGGTGGTATTTGATCACCTCTGCATTTTTTATTTTTTGCACGATAAACAAAAAAAGAGATCAATTTTGAAAAAAAAAAACAATATTATTTCACTTTTGCTATAATAAATATTGCAATTTTTTTTTAGAAAACAAATTTCTTCATCAGTTTAGGCCAATATATATTCCTCTACATGTTTTTGGTAAAAAAAATAAAAAATTGCAATAAGCCTATATTGATTGGTTTGCGCAAAAGGGGATAGATTTATGGCATTTTTATTATTATTATTTTATTTTAATAGTAATGGCAGTGATATGTGATTTTTATTGGGACTGCGACATTGCAACGGACAGATCGGACACTTTTGGCACATTTTTGGGACCATTGACATACATACAGTGATCAGTGGTATAAAAAAATGCACTGATTACTGTGTACATTTCACTGGTAGGGAAGGGGTTAACACTGGGGTTGATCAAGGGGTTAAATGTGTTCCCTCGTTGGGCTTCTTAATGTGGGGGATGGGACTGATTGGAGGAGGAGACAAATCGCTGTTCCTACTTGGTAGGAGCAGACAATCTGTCTTTCCTTTCCTTACAGAAAAGGGATTTGTGTGTTTACACACACAAACCCCCATTCTTGATCTTGTGCCTGCGGTCATCGCGACCACCCACCACGCGCATCCTGTGCCCTGCCGTGCAGTGGGCATGCCTGTTATAGCTGTTTAAAGAGCCAAGGTACAGCTACGGTGATCTGCGGGAGCGAGCCGACCTGCCGCAGTATAATGACGACGGCTGGTTAGCTAGTGGTTAAAGACACAGTATTCAGTAATCAGCCATACAAATATGTTGCTCTATTAGCATTTGAAAAGGACAGGGCCAGCTTCTAGGATAGAGTTGACACCTAGATGCTAATAAAGTATCATATGTGAGTTAATATAGATTTCCACCTTTCTGAAGCCTCAAAAAAGAGGGAGGGACAGAATGTGGGTCATAAAGTCTCAGTGGTAGACTACGTAATGAAACTACGGGAGAATATGGACACTCTGATGAGCTTGGTGCTCATCAGAGTATACGCAGGCCCAAACCACCCTGAAACAATGGTATGACTGGTTTGCCTGGGGGAGGGTGGGTGTATGAGGTAGGCCAGAAGATTTGGTACTGGTCCCCATGCAGCAGAACAAGATGCAAGCTGCATGGGAGGGACCATACACTGTACATGAAAAAAGGGCCGATGTGACCTACATGGTATCACTTGATGACCGTGGTACGCGGCTCAAAGTATTCCATGTGAACATGATGAAGGTTCACCATGATAGATCAGCCTATGCTCTCCCAGTCTGTAGTCTCTTACCAGAGAGTGAGGCCAAGCCACTGGTGACACCCTTGGGTCAGTTGCAGATCTACCCCCAACTGACTGCATGGCAACAAATTGGGCACATCGCTGGATCGAGATCGGGCTCAGGAAAGTATAAGTGTGGGCCTTCATGCAAAAGTTTTTTTACCTTAATGCATAGAATGCATTGAGGTAAAAATCCCCTGCCTTTAGCAGCACTTTAAAGTAAAATGCTGCAACCGAGTACACAAAGGCAATAAAGAAAAAGTCTAAAGGGTGGGGACTATGTAGATGTCCTGGAAGATTCCTAGAAAAACCATTACTGGTATATCTAACTGCTAACTTTCCCAATCATCTTCCAGGACAGCTACGTGAGAGGAGAAGCTGAGTTGTTGTCATACATGGCTAGACCAATCAGTCTATAACAGTTTTAATGCAAAGGTGAGACCTCTGTTAAGTAATAAGGGTGTTGCAAATTCCACTGGGCCCTAATGCAGAGGCTGTAACACCCCTATCCCATAGCCCACTCTTGTGTTTTATATAGTCACAGCCTAACTGCTCTAATCAGGTATTGTTTACTAACTGTATTATTTATAATTTTGATGACATCATGCACTCATGTCCCCATCTGGGAGATTTAATTTAATTTCCTGTCTAAGAGACTTAACAGGAAATTAGTAGAGATCTCTCTAAAGTGGTGGGAAATTCCACCTTTAGCACCCAAACAGGTGTTCTCTCTAAAGGAGGTCCTCTATACTTCTGTGCTGGTTCAAGCCATAACATTTTTGGAATTGCTTTCACTTTTTTTTCTATTTACAGTGGTAATCAGGGCATATGGGTCAGAGTGGCTGTCCCCAATAGAGAGAAAACCAGCAATTAAAAACTGACAGTGGCTCTCCTTTCCAAAGTCTCCAGAACTGAAAAAGTTATGGATGGCTTTCTACTTTACAAGTTTCAATAATTATAGTTTATGGGATGGGTATTTGTAAAACAGGAAACAAACACTCTTGCGCATTAGTGTGATGACCGAGTGGTCTATGACTCAAGGGATAGTGTCTCTGGTCTTGCTGCCTTCCAGGATAGGGGATATCCTAATAGTCATAAAAAGATAAAAAGAAGAGGGTGCACCAGCCTTGTGGATTATCCAAATGCAATTTATTTATAAAAACAAGATAAAAACTACTCACAAACATGTGGTGAGTAACTGCTTTTAAAAGCCATCAAATTGTGGCAATCAGTCCTGGAACCAACAGTCTCCAGATAGCAAAGGGGAGGACATCAAGAATGCTGCTGACATTTCAAAAGAGTACCTTCTTTCTCAGAGTCTAGGCTAGATGTCCTCCCCTTTGCTATCTCGAGACTTTTGGTTCCAGGACTGATTGCCAAAATTTGATGGCTTTTGCAAGCAATCAGTCCTGGAACCAACAGTCTCCAGATAGCAAAGGGGAGGGCATCTAGCCTGGACTCTGAGAAAGAAGGTACTCATTTGAAACATCAGCAGCATGTCCTCCACTTTGCTATCTGGAGAAAGTTGGTTCCAGGACTGATTGCCACAATTTGATGGCTTTTACAAGCAGTTGCTCTCACTCTTCTTTTTATCATCTTATTTGTAAGACAGGGCATCAGAAGCCTTACAAAAATAGTTGTTGTGCAGCAGGAGCCACATTGTGAAGGCCCTTCCAACATTACTGAAGAGATGGATTATCTGGAGTCCAGGCACCAGAGTCATACACATATCTTCCATGATCTTTTTATTATCTATTATCTATGTGCTGAAAGAACTACACTTACCTATTAATGGCACACTTTCAGAAGGAGGCATGCTTTCTGCAACCATCAGCTGAAAGACAGTCAGAGCCAAGAGTACAGTGACTCCTAGAGATACCTTTTCCCCAGAGTCTGCAGGGAGGTAGAATCCTAATGGAGCCAGGAAGGATATCATCAAACATGGGATTAGCAAGTTGAATATGTAGAAAGAAGATCTCCTCTTGAGAATCAAAGTGAAGGTGATATCAGGGTATGGCTCAGAGCAGCATCCGTATGTAATGACATTCTTCACTGCCGGCATGCCTTGCATTTCCCATTCCACATTTTCCACAAAGTCCGACAAGTCTCCTGTGTCCATATCATTTATTATATCCACTTGATTACCATTGTAAGTCCAGGAACCAAAGGTTAGATTACACTGCTGCTTATCAAATGGGAAATAGGAGACATCCACAACGCAGGAGCTCTTGGTGATAGCTGGGGAATCCCATGTGATCTTGCCATCATAACGCAGAACAACATTTGTATTTGCCGGTTCAGAAAATTCATCATCTGCCCTGTGAATTGAAAGCATTGAAAAAATCAATGGGTGGTAATGTATTTAGAGACTCACTATTGTGCATTGCAATGAACGGAGCAGATACGGTATTAGGTAAAATAAACTATAGCTTACATATAATAGTTGTAGTCAGAGTCTTCAAGTAAGAAATGCGATATTCCTAAGAACCAAGGCCTGAGGTGTGCCATGGCCTAGCTGGTCAGTATGCCTGAAAAGAGGGCATACCCTGAATGTAAGAATAAGAAAAATACTATGAGTATGTATGAAAGGCTGGGGGAAATGGGTGGGTGGGAACCCAGAAATGCCAACACTAGCCCTGACAGAGGAGGAGGATTAAATAGCCCTCTCTGACTCCTCCCACCAGCCTTTACACTTGTAGTCAGAGTCTTCAAGTGGGAAATGTGATATTCCTAAGAACCAAGGCCTGAGGTGTGCCATGGCCTAGCTGGTCAGGATGCCTGAAAAGAGGGCAAAAAGACACACATTTAGGTTTTTAAGAAGGGAAGGTAATGATCCAACACGTAGAATAGCTTGCGTCCGGATGGCAACAGTAAGTTTCCGCTGTGACAGGAGAAACCCACCGACTCCTGACTTGGTGATGAGAAAGAACCCCCTATAGAACCTACAAAGCTACCCAGAACCCAACTGAACGTCCCGCGAAGGCTAGGAATGAGCCTGATGCACAAGACAAACCAGACATGAGAATGAACTGCTTGTGAAAGAGAGGATATGTGGGGGAAAGGGAGCAAGGGCTGGCCCAGGGAACTCCTGCAAAATGATGGCCGAGAAGATTGAAATACTTTAAACGGACACCAGTGAATTTGTTCAGTGAAACGCCCCCCAACCCCCGGCCTACCCATACTTGGTATGAGGAAGTGAGAGGGTGAGTGCAAAAAAGACCACTGGCAGGAGTGCGAAATGCTGGATGTGATGGAGTAGGCGCCATGGCAATGAGCAACGTCAAACATGGAGAAACCATGCCAGACACAGAGCACTGGTCCCACCTGATACGATCGGGTCATGCTTCAGCCTGAGACCTAACAACCGAGACTGAATCCTGAGCCGAGGAAGGAGGGCCAGACTCCATCCTGGGGAAATAAGTCCCATGGCGTGATACAGACATACCCAAGTGACTGGAGCCCCCCCACCTCGAACAGGCTGGGGATCGGAAAAAATGACTGATGTCCCTGGGCAGTATTCCAGGCAACATCCTAGAGAAGTGATCAGAGCTGAGAGTGGAATCCAGAATCATGACGACGTTAGCCCAAACCTACCACCTAAGGACCATGGCTTAGGACACACCCTGAAAGAGACGATAAAACCCAGGGTGGTAACCAGGGCCTCTATGCAATAGGACGTCAACTGAAGAAAATTGACAACTGCTTCTGACCCAAGGGTGAGCCCAGTGGCGAAACAACATCTGCCCCAATCAACTAGCCCCAGCAACGGACGGGAGATGGAAGTGAGTGCAAGCATGGTTAATATCGGTATGGATGCCAAGACAGCCCAACCTGAGGACACAAACTAGAGAAATGACAGACAACCAGACATGAGAACAACAATGCCCCTCTATGCCTACCTAAGAATGAGAACATGAGCAGAAATGTCAAGAACACTGCGCGTAAATGAACCTGATGACGGACCCCCCACCCTCGTGTAAGTAGTGAGTGAGCCCGAGTAACCTGCAGCGCAGAGACAGATAATTAACAGAAAACTCAGGGCTAGTGTACCCACAGACCGTGGTGGGTAGTCGTACAGGTGTGGTGAATGAACATGCATCGTATGACGTATGGTATATGGACAAGAAGATTGTGATCAACAATCATTAACGAACGAAACCTCAGCCCACAGATACGATGAGACATGACAACCAACGAAGATGGAAAAACAGCTACCGGAGTATGCCATGAGAGAACAACAACCCCCTTTCTGAGAAACGCTGAGGCTGAACACCGAGGCTGAAACGTTATGACAGAAATGCTGGGGCAGAAATGCAAGGACAGCAATGCTATGACAGAAATACACAAGTAAATGCGCAAAAACAGGGTCAAAGATTTTTCCCAATGTCCACCAGTCTCTCACCAATTGAAACCAAAAATCCAATTATATGAATGAGAGTCCATATTATGTAAAGATCCGTATGATTATAAATATAAAAGCTACTGTCCAGTAGAACAAAGGAAAGCATTTAAAACCAGGAGCTCCATATCCAGGGCTGCCATCAGTGAAGGACAGAAACCATGTTCCAAAGTCTGTGAAAAAAAGCAAAGCTTGACGGACTATCAGATGACCACATCCATGCTCAGCTTTTAAAGTGACTGAATGCTCATAGACCACATCCAAAATGTGAGTTGCCTGTATGAAATACGTTTTTATAATTAAAGTGTATGTTATCTCTACACCCAGAGGCGCCTCTTCCTTTGCTTCTTTTTTTCTATGACAGAAACACTATGACAGAAATCCTGAAACTGAATGCTGAGGCAGAAACTAAATGACAGAAATCCTGGGGCAGAAAGGCTATGACAGAAACCGCTGACAGTAAAACGCTATGACAAAAAATGCTGAAACTGAATGCTGAGGCAGAAACGTAATGACAGAAATCCAGGGGAAGAAACGCAATGACAGAACGCTGAGGCAGAAATGCAATGACACAAATCCTGTTGCAGAAACGCTGAGGCAGAAATGCAATAACATAAATCCTGGGCAGAAACGCTGAGGCAGAAATGCCATGACAGAAAAACCTGGGGCAGAAACGCAATGACAGAAACGCTGAGACTGAAATGCTGCGGCGGAAATGCAATGACAGAAATCTTGGGGCAGAACGCTATGACAGAAATGTTGAGCAGAACGCTATGACAAAAATCCTGGGGCAGAACGCTATGACAGAAATGCTGGGCAGAACGCTCTGACATTAATGCAGGGGCAGAACGATATGACAGAAATCCTGGGGCAGAACGCTATGACAGAAATACTGGGCAGAACGCTATGATAGAAATGCTGGACAGAACGCTATGACTGAAATGCTGGACAGAACGCTATGACTGAAATGCTGGACAGAACGCTATGACTGAAATGCTGGACAGAACGCTATGACTGAAATGCTGGACAGAACGCTATGACTGAAATGCTGGACAGAACGCTATGACTGAAATGCTGGACAGAACGCTATGACTGAAATGATGGACAGAACGCTATGACTGAAATGATGGACAGAACGCTATGACAGAAATGATGGACAGAACGCTATGACAGAAATGCTGGGTCAGAACGCTATGACAGAAATGGCAGGGCAAAACGCTATGACAGAAATGCAGGGGCAGAGACGCTATGACAGAAATGCCGGACAGAACGCTATGACAGAAATGCCAGACAGAACGCTATGACTGAAATGCTAGGCCAAAACGCTATGACTGAAATGCTGGATCAGAACGCTATGACTGAAATGCTGGGTCAGAACGCTATGACAGAAATGGCAGGGCAAAACGCTATGACAGAAATGCAGGGGCAGAGACGCTATGACAGAAATGCCGGACAGAACGCTATGACAGAAATGCCAGACAGAACGCTATGACTGAAATGCTAGGCCAAAACGCTATGACTGAAATGCTGGGGCAGAGACACTATGACAGAAATGCTGGGGCAGAGACGCTATGACAGAAATGCAGGGGCAGAGACGCTATGACAGAAATGCAGGAGCAGAGACGCTATGACAGAAATGCAGGGGCAGAGACGCTATGACAGAAATGCAGGGGCAGAGACGCTATGACAGAAATGCAGTGGCAGAGACGCCATGACAGAAAAGCAGGGGCAGAGATGCCATGACAGAAATGCAGGGGCAGAAACACCATGACAGAAATGCAGTGGCAGAGATGCCATGACAGAAATGGCAGGGCAGAACGCTATGACAGAAATGGCGGGGCAGAACGCTATGACAGAAGTGCAGGGGCAGAACGCTATGACAGAAATGCAGAGGGCAGAACGCTATGACAGAAATGGCGGGGCAGAAACGCTATGACAGAAATGGCGGGGCATAACACTATGACAGAAATGCCTGGGCAGAACCCTATGACAGAAATGCCGGGGCAGAAACGCTATGACAGCAACCCTGGGGCAGAACGCTATGACAGAAATGCTGCACAGAACGCTATGACAGACATGTCAGGCAGAAACGCTATAACAGAAATGCTGGGCAGAAACGCTATGATAGAAAAACTTTATGACAGCAACCCAGGGGCAGAAATACTGTGCAGAACGCTGACAGAAATGCTGTGCAGAAAGCTATGACAGACATGCTGGCAGAATGCTATGACAGAAATGCCAGGCAGAAACACCACTATGAAAACACTTGTGACGGAAGCGGTGGATGCCCGGGAGGTGTGCGGGGATTCCCCCATGATTCCCTACGTGCGTACTGGGAGGTGAGAAGGCGGGTGAGCGCCCCCCCATGGAGCCAGGGTGAGAACTGGGAGGTGCGCAGGCGTCCCTTCCATGAAGCACAGCGTAGGTTCCAGGGGCACGCTATGGGGGGGGTGTTGTCGTCTGTCCACCCACCACCTTCGCTGGGCTCAATCCCGCATGGTCGGGGGTGCTTCTCCCTATTTCAACCCTGTATTCCTGCCAGTGCTGCGGAGGACACCCGCCGCTTCTCCCGGACGCTCATGCGGGGGGGGGGGTTGTCCGTTCATTCATCCTTCTCCCACCCACTTGCCACTCGCCCGCCAGTTCCCCATCAAAATTGGGACAAGGGGCTTTGGGGGGTCACCCCAAAGCACCCTCCCATGTTGAGGGAAAGCGGCCTGGTATGCTTCGGGGGGGGGGGCACTCGCTCGTCCCCTCCCTTTCCTGGCCTGCCAGGCTGCATGCTCCGATAAGGGTCTGGTATGGATTTTGAGGGGGTGCCCCTACCATTTTTTTTTTACATTTGGCATCGAGTCCCCCTTAAAATCTATGCCAGACCAAAAGGTAAGCAGCAGCCTTATATAGTGTGGGGCATGGTCTTAACCTCTGAGCCATGATTGGCCAAAGGCACCCTGCCTTTGGCTAATCATGGCTCCCACAGCACATTGCGCTGTGATTGGCCAAAGTATACAGGTCAAGTGCATGCTTTTGCCACTCAGCAGTTGTCAAAGCACTGCGATCTCTCAGTGCATTATGGGGCGCATCGCGGCAGGCGAACTTCTACGAACAAACACCCAATGCTCTAGCTGAACTTACTTTTGACTCGAACATCGGGACCATCCCTAGTCCCTAATTCACATTCATACATACACATACTATGGCCAGTTCAGATAGGATTCAATTAACCTACCAGCATGTGCTTGAAGTGTGGGAGGAAACCCACACAGGCACAGGGAAAACTTTCTTCTATCCAAATCAAATCATTTTTTCACATTATTTCCTATAAGAAAGTGTCAGTTTTGCCAGCATAATGAATATGAATATACTGCAATAAAAGAAAAAAGTATGTAGTTTCTCTGACCTGTCTACCTACTTGTTATAGAGCACGATATCTGGTCTCCATACCATGTTGCTTGGGATACGAATAGAATCTAGACCATCATAGTCATCTCTGTTCCACGTCAGGTATGCATCAAACCAGCTTTGCCTAATCCACAAGTATGCTGTCAATATCTGATTCCTTTCATCCTGTAAAAAAAAAAGAAATGTTCACATTTAAAATGTACAAATTTAAAAATATCTCCCCAGCTATCAGGAGAAGCAGGCAAAGCAGGAAAGTCTAAAGCCTGGTACACACTATCAGTTCTTTCAGCGCTCAGGAAGAGTAGCGACTAGTACTATATTGAAAATAAAATAGGAAATATGTTTTTTGCCTTCATAACTACCCTAAATCACATCGCTAATTGCACACTGTACTTGTTTGTAGCCTAAATACTGAAATATGCCCTTAAATCTGTAATTTTTGTAGCTTCTGGAAATGTCAGTGAAAACTTGGCTGTGTCAGTAAATGCCATGTCAGTAAATTTCAGTTCAGTTTGGTAGGTTGGCAACACTGGTTGCCAGTGAGATAGATTGATGATCTACCCTTCCAAGCAGCAGAGACCTTAAGTTCGAGCCAGCTACATAGCAGAACCATCTATAGGCTGGGCTGGACCATGGGTGTGCGAGGCCTCATGAAGTATACAGCAGCTTTTTTCCATGCATTTTGGCTGAAGAATAAAGTGTATTGTGTGTAAAGAACACCCCCCACCCCCCCACGGGAGACGGATAGACGGGAAGGCGGAAGGCCTCTTTACCTTAGGAGGCAGATGTCCTGCCCAGGATGACACTCTAATCTCTCCTCCTCCTCCCTCCCCTGTCCAAGCCAGGGAGTGCTGGATGTGACTTAGCCACTGTGGGTGAGCCACCCCTGGAGACAGTGGTGGCTGGTGAGTCAGTCGGTTGGTCGGTCTTCCCCTGCATCTCCTCCAGGCGTACATCTTCTCTGGTCATGCGTCTCCTCCCCCCTCCTTCCTTCTCCTCCTAAGCCAATGGATCACTTCTCCTTTCGGTCAATTGGGAAATGGGTCTCAGAAGGAGAATCAGTGTGACAATAGCGAATATTCATTCGCTATTGTAACACAACTGGGTGGGCCAGGGTGCAGTGCTCTGTGCCCGGAGTCCACCCTTTTTCAAAGCCTATTACTGCCTCTGGCTCTAATCATGTGCTTCAAAAAAAACAAACATTGGAATCCACGCTTCCGGAGCCCCGCATATAGATTAGGGGGCATGGATGGGGGGGCTGCGCCCCTGTGCCCCTAATGGACCGACCCCAACTGCTTTGTAGTCAGTACCAGGACAAGTGTCAGTGGCAAATGAGAAGACATTATCCTTCCAGTGTGGAGCCCGGTGTGGAGCTTTGGCATTCGGCCACAAGGGGTGCTAACTAACACACTTAAGTGGGATAATCATTCTAAGGCCTCATGTACACTGTTGCTGGTAAACGGGCATTTAGGAGCAGTTGGCCATTTTTTTCAACTGCTCCTGAACCCTCCTCTATGTTATCTTATCAGTACATGTACACAGGTTTGTTTATACTTGTTTCTAGACAGTTGTGTTAAGAGGCTTCTTTTGCGTTTAGAAGCTGTGTTTAGAGGCATTTCAAACACCAAACGTGGCTAAACGCGGTAACTCGCGTTTAGCTGCATTTCGTTTACAGGCTTTTTTTTTTTCCATTTTTGGCTATTTAAAAAAAAAAATTCAAATGCTCCTAGATGCAAACGCAGCTAAATGCAACAAAACGGGGCATTTAAACGCAGCTAAACAGACGTTTTTAAACACCGGTTTCTAGCTGTCAAGTTAAATCGTTCAAGAGAGGTTGAACAACGTCCCGTGTACATGAAGCCTAATGCCGCGTACACACGACTGGACTTTCTGGCAGAAAAGGTCCTGAATCATTCCATCGGATATTCCGATCATGTGTGGGCTTCATCTGACTTTTTTCTTCAAAAATTCTGACTGACCTAGAAATAGAACATGCTTTAAATCTTTCCGAAGGAATCAATTTCTATCGGGAAAACCGTTTGTCTGTATGCAGACCAAATACAACGCAAGGGCAGCTATTGGTTACTGGCTGTTGAACTTCCTTTTTTAATCCCGTCGTACATCATTGCGTTCGAAACGAACGGACTTTGGTGTGATCATGTATGGGCAGTCCGTTCAGTCAGAACTCCGTCGGGAAGACTATCGGAGTTTATTCTGATGGAAAGTCCAGTCGTGCATAACACTTAAGAAATAAGTGCTGCCAGCACTTGGCATAGTTGGAAGGATGCACTGTATTGGAGAATTCACTGTGAACAAGTAAACAAATGATTGGCACATGAACAAACACATGACTAGAAGTAATCTCTAGTGATTGGCTGTTGCAACACGAAGGGCTATACACATTGCTGTGGTGCAGAAGTGTCCTAGAATCCACATGGCTAAAGAGGAAGCCAGAGGCTACATTACCATGCTTCATCAGCAGTTACTGTAGAAGCTACCCTGACTCAAACCGATACCCAACGACTTGATGCCAGCATTAGTTTCAGAACCAGGTAATTAATGGAAATTGGGATGCGATGCGCCCTTTATTCTGGCAATGTCAGAGGGTATGTGAGCATGCGGATGCTTGGGCATGGTGCAGTGGGTGTCCAACATTCCTCTTTGAGGCACAGGACCTTGTGGAGGAACCCAGAAACTTAAATGAGGAAGGCGATGCCAAGGTTTTGTCAGCGTCCACCTTACCAGTTGTGCAAGTGTCAGAGATATCGGCTTCTAATTCCTCTGGCCCCAATGGGGATGGATTGGTCAGGCTGCGTTCTGATTCCTCAAGCTACAAGGGGTTAAGTGAGTGCGTGGGGTTCCACTGGGGAAACTGTCTGGCCAGAGCCTCCTTTGTGATCTGATGTAAGCTTCATTGAACTAGAACTCATTTTAGCTCAGTTCCAGTTTACAGTGTAACTGGGCTTTAAGGTTGTGAGAAAGATCGTAGCCACCTCCACTGCCATTACCTTGTCATCCATCCAAGATGAGGGATCAAATCATCTGCCTCAGCTGTCCAATTCACCTTTGCTGCCATTTATGTCTGGAGACTGGGGTTAAGAACACACGCTTACAGTGTACAGTGACAAGGTGCTGGGTGTGTTGGAGGACCCTCCACACCAGGTGCCCCATGGGCACACTATCAGTTCTTTCAGCGCTCAGGAAGAGTAGCGACTAGTACTATATTGAAAATAAAATAGGAAATATGTTTTTTGCCTTCATAACTACCCTAAATCACATCGCTAATTGCACACTGTACTTGTTTGTAGCCTAAATACTGAAATATGCCCTTAAATCTGTAATTTTTGTAGCTTCTGGAAATGTCAGTGAAAACTTGGCTGTGTCAGTAAATGCCATGTCAGTAAATTTCAGTTCAGTTTGGTAGGTTGGCAACACTGGTTGCCAGTGAGATAGATTGATGATCTACCCTTCCAAGCAGCAGAGACCTTAAGTTCGAGCCAGCTACATAGCAGAACCATCTTTAGGCTGGGCTGGACCATGGGTGTGCGAGGCCTCATGAAGTATACAGCAGCTTTTTTCCATGCATTTTGGCTGAAGAATAAAGTGTATTGTGTGTAAAGAACACCCCCCACCCCCCCACGGGAGACGGATAGACGGGAAGGCGGAAGGCCTCTTTACCTTAGGAGGCAGATGTCCTGCCCAGGATGACACTCTAATCTCTCCTCCTCCTCCCTCCCCTGTCCAAGCCAGGGAGTGCTGGATGTGACTTAGCCACTGTGGGTGAGCCACCCCTGGAGACAGTGGTGGCTGGTGGGTCAGTCGGTTGGTCGGTCTTCCCCTGCATCTCCTCCAGGCGTACATCTTCTCTGGTCATGCGTCTCCTCCCCCCTCCTTCCTTCTCCTCCTAAGCCAATGGATCACTTCTCCTTTCGGTCAATTGGGAAATGGGTCTCAGAAGGAGAATCAGTGTGACAATAGCGAATATTCATTCGCTATTGTAACACAACTGGGTGGGCCAGGGTGCAGTGCTCTGTGCCCGGAGTCCACCCTTTTTCAAAGCCTATTACTGCCTCTGGCTCTAATCATGTGCTTCAAAAAAAACAAACATTGGAATCCACGCTTCCGGAGCCCCGCATATAGATTAGGGGGCATGGATGGGGGGGCTGCGCCCCTGCGCCCCTAATGGACCGACCCCAACTGCTTTGTAGTCAGTACCAGGACAAGTGTCAGTGGCAAATGAGAAGACATTATCCTTCCAGTGTGGAGCCCGGTGTGGAGCTTTGGCATTCGGCCACAAGGGGTGCTAACTAACACACTTAAGTGGGATAATCATTCTAAGGCCTCATGTACACTGTTGCTGGTAAACGGGCATTTAGGAGCAGTTGGCCATTTTTTTCAACTGCTCCTGAACCCTCCTTTATGTTATCTTATCAGTACATGTACACAGGTTTGTTTATACTTGTTTCTAGACAGTTGTGTTTAGAGGCTTCTTTTGCGTTTAGAAGCTGTGTTTAGAGGCATTTCAAACACCAAACGTGGCTAAACGCGGTAACTCGCGTTTAGCTGCATTTCGTTTACAGGCTTTTTTTTTTTCCATTTTTGGCTATTTAAAAAAAAAAAATTCAAATGCTCCTAGATGCAAACGCAGCTAAATGCAACAAAACGGGGCATTTAAACGCAGCTAAACAGACGTTTTTAAACACCGGTTTCTAGCTGTCAAGTTAAATCGTTCAAGAGAGGTTGAACAACGTCCCGTGTACATGAAGCCTAATGCCGCGTACACACGACTGGACTTTCTGGCAGAAAAGGTCCTGAATCATTCCATCGGATATTCCGATCATGTGTGGGCTTCATCTGACTTTTTTCTTCAAAAATTCTGACTGACCTAGAAATAGAACATGCTTTAAATCTTTCCGAAGGAATCAATTTCTATCGGGAAAACCGTTTGTCTGTATGCAGACCAAATACGACGCAAGGGCAGCTATTGGTTACTGGCTGTTGAACTTCCTTTTTTAATCCCGTCGTACATCATTGCGTTCGAAACGAACGGACTTTGGTGTGATCATGTATGGGCAGTCCGTTTAATCAAAAAAAACAAACATTGGAATCCACGCTTCCGGAGCCCCGCATATAGATTAGGGGGCATGGATGGGGGGGCTGCGCCCCTGCGCCCCTAATGGACCGACCCCAACTGCTTTGTAGTCAGTACCAGGACAAGTGTCAGTGGCAAATGAGAAGACATTATCCTTCCAGTGTGGAGCCCGGTGTGGAGCTTTGGCATTCGGCCACAAGGGGTGCTAACTAACACACTTAAGTGGGATAATCATTCTAAGGCCTCATGTACACTGTTGCTGGTAAACGGGCATTTAGGAGCAGTTGGCCATTTTTTTCAACTGCTCCTGAACCCTCCTTTATGTTATCTTATCAGTACATGTACACAGGTTTGTTTATACTTGTTTCTAGACAGTTGTGTTTAGAGGCTTCTTTTGCGTTTAGAAGCTGTGTTTAGAGGCATTTCAAACACCAAACGTGGCTAAACGCGGTAACTCGCGTTTAGCTGCATTTCGTTTACAGGCTTTTTTTTTTTCCATTTTTGGCTATTTAAAAAAAAAAAATTCAAATGCTCCTAGATGCAAACGCAGCTAAATGCAACAAAACGGGGCATTTAAACGCAGCTAAACAGACGTTTTTAAACACCGGTTTCTAGCTGTCAAGTTAAATCGTTCAAGAGAGGTTGAACAACGTCCCGTGTACATGAAGCCTAATGCCGCGTACACACGACTGGACTTTCTGGCAGAAAAGGTCCTGAATCATTCCATCGGATATTCCGATCATGTGTGGGCTTCATCTGACTTTTTTCTTCAAAAATTCTGACTGACCTAGAAATAGAACATGCTTTAAATCTTTCCGAAGGAATCAATTTCTATCGGGAAAACCGTTTGTCTGTATGCAGACCAAATACGACGCAAGGGCAGCTATTGGTTACTGGCTGTTGAACTTCCTTTTTTAATCCCGTCGTACATCATTGCGTTCGAAACGAACGGACTTTGGTGTGATCATGTATGGGCAGTCCGTTTAATCAAAAAAAACAAACATTGGAATCCACGCTTCCGGAGCCCCGCATATAGATTAGGGGGCATGGATGGGGGGGCTGCGCCCCTGCGCCCCTAATGGACCGACCCCAACTGCTTTGTAGTCAGTACCAGGACAAGTGTCAGTGGCAAATGAGAAGACATTATCCTTCCAGTGTGGAGCCCGGTGTGGAGCTTTGGCATTCGGCCACAAGGGGTGCTAACTAACACACTTAAGTGGGATAATCATTCTAAGGCCTCATGTACACTGTTGCTGGTAAACGGGCATTTAGGAGCAGTTGGCCATTTTTTTCAACTGCTCCTGAACCCTCCTCTATGTTATCTTATCAGTACATGTACACAGGTTTGTTTATACTTGTTTCTAGACAGTTGTGTTTAGAGGCTTCTTTTGCGTTTAGAAGCTGTGTTTAGAGGCATTTCAAACACCAAACGTGGCTAAACGCGGTAACTCGCGTTTAGCTGCATTTCGTTTACAGGCTTTTTTTTTTTCCATTTTTGGCTATTTAAAAAAAAAAATTCAAATGCTCCTAGATGCAAACGCAGCTAAATGCAACAAAACGGGGCATTTAAACGCAGCTAAACAGACGTTTTTAAACACCGGTTTCTAGCTGTCAAGTTAAATCGTTCAAGAGAGGTTGAACAACGTCCCGTGTACATGAAGCCTAATGCCGCGTACACACGACTGGACTTTCTGGCAGAAAAGGTCCTGAATCATTCCATCGGATATTCCGATCATGTGTGGGCTTCATCTGACTTTTTTCTTCAAAAATTCTGACTGACCTAGAAATAGAACATGCTTTAAATCTTTCCGAAGGAATCAATTTCTATCGGGAAAACCGTTTGTCTGTATGCAGACCAAATACGACGCAAGGGCAGCTATTGGTTACTGGCTGTTGAACTTCCTTTTTTAATCCCGTCGTACATCATTGCGTTCGAAACGAACGGACTTTGGTGTGATCATGTGTGGGCAGTCCGTTCAGTCGGAACTCCGTCGGGAAGACTATCGGAGTTTATTCTGATGGAAAGTCCAGTCGTGCATAACACTTAAGAAATAAGTGCTGCCAGCACTTGGCATAGTTGGAAGGATGCACTGTATTGGAGAATTCACTGTGAACAAGTAAACAAATGATTGGCACATGAACAAACACATGACTAGAAGTAATCTCTAGTGATTGGCTGTTGCAACACGAAGGGCTATACACATTGCTGTGGTGCAGAAGTGTCCTAGAATCCACATGGCTAAAGAGGAAGCCAGAGGCTACATTACCATGCTTCATCAGCAGTTACTGTAGAAGCTACCCTGACTCAAACCGATACCCAACGACTTGATGCCAGCATTAGTTTCAGAGCCAGGTAATTAATGGAAATTGGGATGCGATGCGCCCTTTATTCTGGCAATGTCAGAGGGTATGTGAGCATGCGGATGCTTGGGCATGGTGCAGTGGGTGTCCAACATTCCTCTTTGAGGCACAGGACCTTGTGGAGGAACCCAGAAACTTAAATGAGGAAGGCGATGCCAAGGTTTTGTCAGCGTCCACCTTACCAGTTGTGCAAGTGTCAGAGATATCGGCTTCTAATTCCTCTGGCCCCAATGGGGATGGATTGGTCAGCGTGCGTGCTGATTCCTCAAGCTACAAGGGGTTAAGTGAGTGCGTGGGGTTCCACTGGGGAAACTGTCTGGCCAGAGCCTCCTTTGTGATCTGATGTAAGCTTCATTGAACTAGAACTCATTTTAGCTCAGTTCCAGTTTACAGTGTAACTGGGCTTTAAGGTTGTGAGAAAGATCGTAGCCACCTCCACTGCCATTACCTTGTCATCCATCCAAGATGAGGGATCAAATCATCTGCCTCAGCTGTCCAATTCACCTTTGCTGCCATTTATGTCTGGAGACTGGGGTTAAGAACACACGCTTACAGTGTACAGTGACAAGGTGCTGGGTGTGTTGGAGGACCCTCCACACCAGGTGCCCCATGGGCAGCGGAGCAGGTACTCCTGTGACCAGTACTGTGGCTGGAGGTAATGGATGCTAATGTATATATACATATTTCAGTTTTGCACCTGTTACTATACATTGATAACATTTTTCCTGTTATGTCATAGAGAGTGTGTACTGCCAATCTTTTTACTGTGTTTATAGTAGGAGCACATACTATGCTTAAGTGTGGGGGAATATAGGCAGGTGTCTAAAATGCTAATTGTGATTGTTGTTTATGGGTTAACAGATGGGTATTGTAGGGTTAGTGCACTGTGATGTGTCTGTCGTTTGGCCTTTGCAGCTTCCCGTAGCAGGGGTATTTAAACAGGTACAGGTTGGGCCAGGGGGGTTTGGTTGTGGGAGTGAGAGGGATCATAAACAGAGGGATGTAGTGTTGCAGCTAAGTGTTAGAGAGGTAATTCTACATAGTGTCACCAATGGAAAACAAATCTCTGGATGTCACATGACTGATGATCCAGTCACCACATCAGACAAGATCTGGCTGTCAAATGATTGTTGTAATAAAAGAAAAGAATAATAAATGATTCATGCAAATGTGCATGATCTCATCAGGCAAATGTGCTTGTACCTTAAGGGAAACGGTACCTCTGGTCAATCGACTCTCCCACTTGGAAAGCTAAACTGAGTCTGCCACAGATAAGGAGGGGACATAGAAATATTCTTCAATCCAGCCGCACATGGCTAGAACAGGTGAACGTTATCCGTAGGCATCTTAATTTATCATTAAAAATAATTTGTTTCAATAAATGTACTCACAACGTCTTTAATCTGAGAAAGAGTAATTTGCAGGGTAACATTTAACGCTCTGTCGGTATCTTCCACCGGTCTCAAGGCATCTGTATAATCCTCAAACAGATCCCGAAATAGCATCTGTGCATATTTTCCTTTTGCTGATTCTACCCCTTAAGAGACATAAATAGAGGATAGTGAAACAATTATACTAAACTGGATACAAGCCTTTCTCAACATTTTCAAACCAAGATAACCCCCAAAATAATTTGCAGGTCCCGGGAACCCTTACTAAGACCGCATTTTTGGGGGTCAATGGGAAAATTGCCCTTTACATTGATAATCAGATGCACCTCTAGCAATCTCTAGAGAAACCCATGGTTCCATGGAACACTGGTTGAGAATAGCTGCCGTATACACTGTATAAATTCTGTTTAAAGTGTATGTAAGCCCAAAATCTATTTGTCAACATGCTCTTACTTGAAGACCTTGCCAGTTCCAGTTGCAGGCTAACACTAAGCAACCGCTTTGCAATTTGCAAAATTGTTGTCAGACTACTGTGTGCAGTCCTTCAGCTGGCTTTTGGGCTGTTGGACCTGATAAGCAGACAAAAAACAAATGGAGAATTTTACAGGGAAGGCTACTAATTGAACCGGGCATTCCCCCTGTCGGTGACATCACAAGGGGGCGGGGTCATCCATTGACGACCCTAAACATGAATCATTTTATTCAGCCTATTTAGCTCCAGGTGCTTCCCATAACTTCCACAGACCCTCTTTTTAACTGCAGGTAAACAGTTTACCTGTAAAACATTATTGTATTTATGTTCACCCAGTTATGTAATTTACATATTTCTGCCACATAGCATAGCCCTGTCTTGAAGGGCCTAACTTTTCGGTGCTGTAGTAACATTTACCGGTCTTATCCCTCCTGTAAATAAGCAGTGAAAGGAGATTTAGCAGGCTGGTGAGCTCATCTCTGTGTCACTCCACTCTCTCCACCTGTCAGTATGGTATGTCCCATGTGTGCATATGAGCCCTTCTGATTGGCTCCTTTGCACTGCTTCTCCCTCCACCATTCTGAGCTCTGCTGTACATGGACAAGAGGCCGATACGAGATAAAATTCTGGAATTTCCACTACTTTCTTTAAAAAAAAAAAAGTTAATGATGCTTTAATAAATACAAACCTGCATTAATATGTATTTTATATATCTGTCTGGACGTTAGCTTTTAATCTTCTGTGTATTCATTGCATACATATATATACATATTAACCCTTTCACGCCTAAGCCTATTTCTGACATTTGTTGCTTACAAGTTCAAATCAGTTTTTTCGCTAGAAAATTACTTAGAACCCCCAAAAGTTATATTTATTTTTTTAGCAGAGACCCTAGAGAATAAAATGGTGATTGTTGCAATATTGTCCGTCACACAGTTTTTGTGCAGCGGTCTTTCAAACACATTTTTTGGGGGAAAAAAGACACTTAATTTAAAATAAAACTAAACAGTAATGTTAGCCCAATTTTTGTTGTATAATGTGAAAGATGATGTTACGGCGAGTAAATAGATACCTAACATGTCACTCTTTGAAATTGCGCACACTCGTGGAATTGCGACAAACTATGGTACCTAAAAATCTGCATAGGTGACGTTTTAAAAAAATTTAATGGTTAGCAGGTTAGAGGAGGTCTTTTGCTAACATTTTTGCTCTCACTCCGACAATTGCGGCAATACCTCACATGTGGGATTTGAACACCTGCAGCTTCAGGCATCACCCCGGTATAACCCCTTAAAGCCGAAAATGCTAATTTGCGTACAGCCGGCGCTAAGGGGTTAAGATTACACAAATGTTTATCAGAAATAAAACTATTTGCTACACTTTGGAATTTGGAGACAGTGATACACATAGAAGGCTTAGCCATGTACTTCCCTGGTATGTATAGTCGATGTTTCACATTCGCACTTTCTATCATGCAAATCTGTGTCCTATTTCTACTTACGGTACATACATTTTCATGCCATATCTACATTTATAAATATATTATACCATTATATATCTCAATACATTATCAAATAGTTATTAGAGTTGCAAACTGACTTTCACACTTCATACCAATTCATGCGTACCAAAAATTTCACAAGTTGGTCACTAACTGCCCAAGGTCAAATAGCAGACTGAATACATTTTAATAACTGATCTCACCTTTGAGGTCCAGAACGGTTGAGAAAAGCCACAATAAACCACAAATTGCTGCTGAATATGTCTTCATCGTGTATGTTTCCTTTTTTTTTACAGTAGAGAAGTCAATTTAGTAGCTGAATTGTTCACTCAAAACAATGTTGATGGAAGAAGAAAGATGCTGAAATAGTTGTCACGTAACTGCAGTCTTTCCTGGTATCTAATTTATGACAGAGATGTACAAAAAGAACATACAGTGCTCTATAGCCAAAGAGAAACTGATACGGTTCTGAGCAACCAGTCTACAAAAGGTGATCTGATAGTGTCATGGTTCAGTGATAACTAGTATACTAGCAGCCACCATGTTCTACTGTTTCAACCTGTTTGGTGAGATGGCGTATCGCTGAAACAACATGCTTTTTTTAATGGCTAATAAAGAATGCATTACACCCAGCCACGTAAATGAAGGTTTTCATGCAATTTTAAAGCCAACCCACGTGTCCTACACCTCCTCTAGTATGTGTGTATGTTAAGTATCCTGAGCAGGAAGACAGTTTGGTATGACGGTATTTACTGATTAAAATGTATGAAAAACCACATAATCTATACTGTATTTCAGTCTGTTTGACATAATGTCTCACTCTATACCAGGGTTTCTCAATCAGGGTTCCATGGAACCCTTGGGTTCCTCTAGAAGTTGCTAGGGGTTTCCTGAGCAATGGTTAATTTCTGCCTCTCAGGTAAGTTCTCAAGGACACCATTCATCTTTTTAGTTATCTGTAAGGGGGTAATTCTTCTCAATAACCAAAAGTGTGAGCCCTTGTACACACGGTCGGAGATTCCGACGGAATGTGTCCTATCGGACCATGTTGTCGGATATTCCGACTGTGTGTGGCCTGCATCGGACTGTTTCTGTCGGAGTATCCGACGGACCAAGTTTTCCAACTTGCCGGTAAAGTTTTCCGTCAAAATGCTCCTATCGGACATACTCCGATCATGTGTAGCCTACTCCGATGGACAAAAGTGCCACGCATGCTCAGATCAAATTTCTAGACCAAAGATATTGGCTACTAGCCTGAACATAGTCCCGTCTAACGAAATAAGGTCATCACGTTATGTACAATCGGATTTTCAGACAACTTAGTCCGACCGTGTGTATGCAACATCACTTCCGGACCTCTTCCGGAATTAATCCGTCGGAATTACTCCAATGGATTTGGTAGTTGGAATCTCCGACCGTGTGTACAAGGGCTAAGAAGCATTATTCTCATTGACCATCACACTTATGTATGACGAGTTGTAGGTGTAATGGAAATTTGTAGGTTCTGTATATAATTGTATTCTATTTTATATGTATTGCACAATGCCCTCACTGTGCACACGGCACCAATAATGTTTTCAGTACACGTTTTGCATTCTTTCGAGTTCTGATTAGAATAAGCCTGCCTATGTAACGCCCCTTGTTACCATAAACGTACAATTGTAATATTAATGTGATACCTACGTAATCATGTGTATAAAAGCCTTCAAATGCGTCATAATAAAGGAGAACGGTTATTTGGAAAGATGCTGAGCGTATCTTTTGTGTCTGTTCCCTACTGCAGTAGTTATTAATTTGGAACCACTAATCAATATGAGGATAGGAGTTGCCTATCATCAAAATATCCATTTCAGGTGGCGAAGCCAGCCCAGCAGGGGTTATCAGGTGACCCTGAGTATCCGAAACGAGGAGCTTGAGACGATCCGGGAAATTCTGATAATCAGCCGGCTGAGGTAAGCCTTTTGCTTACATTTGGGTTATCAGACTTCCTTGATCGGTAAGGCATTTTCGGGACAAAGGGTACCTATTTTACTCCCCTTAATCGAACTGTATTGATTAGTGGTTATATGTTATGTTGTCACTGTCTACTGTCCATCAGAGTGTTATAGAGAAAGAGAAGAATAGTGCTGTTCACAGAGTATAATGTAGTACATCTGCTAGATAAAGTAGTTTAGAGGCAAGAGGGTATAGGCACAAGTAGAGAAGACTGGCCAGTCATTATGGGCATTAAATTAAGTAAGGGAATGATGGGTAAGAGACCCTCAAAAATGCCCAGCGCAAGAGAAGCGCTATATATGAACCGAAGGTGCGGTTCCGCCTATACTGAGCCCCTAGATTAATGGTTGAAGTGGACAGGGATCCACAATGGGTAACTGGGTTACCACCAAAGTCCACAGGGACTAAGAATCATGCAGAGTATACAGCTAGAGAAACAGCTATTTATGTGAGCAGGATGGATCAAGAGTGACATTAACACTAGACAGAAAGGGACTTTTTGATGTTAAGTTGTGGGATGAATTTGGGGTCAGACACAACAACTAGTAAAGTCAAGAAACAGTAATGAGAGTTAAAACAGAATGCTTTGTATGTTGTCAGAGAGGGAAGATGGGATGAGCACTATGGCTGCCCGTCTGATCATAGAAGGTACAGTATGTGAAGTATGGAATTACAATACATTGGATGCAAAGGATATCAGAACAAAATAAAGAAAGCAGAAGTTTAAGCAAGGAAGTATTAAAGAGCGTTAAAAGAAAGTGAGAGAATGATATGCATGTGTTGTGTACAAATGGGAATAATGTAAGCGATTTTAGAGCGATACTTGTGTATGTTTGTGAATGCTGGAACCTTTAGTTCGCTCGCTTGTGTCATGTACGCAGATGTGACCCCCACCTTTGTGCTCTCCTCAAAGAATGTGGCTGACATGAGAGATTGGTGATAAGCTGGGAGGACACCATGCCAATTTCAGTTTTTTAGACAAAACATTTATAACAAAATGTGCCGGGTTAACGAGTCTAATGATAAACAATGTGATCACAATTATTTTTGAATCTGTTTTCCAAACATGGTAAAATCAAGGTTACATTTAACCATGTCTTACACTAATTGAATATCTTTTGATAGTGGAAACAGTGCATTAAAAAAAAAAAGAGAGAGAAATTGAGTAAAATTAAGTAATATGTCCCCCTTTAAGGACATTTATCTGTGCATATATTTTAGTGTGTGATATTGAAATGATCATATGAGTATTAATTTCTAATATGAGTTTAACAATTTTATTAATAAATATAGATATATTGAAACTGGTTTAGACAACCTTTGGTTGGAAATGAAATCAAGGTTAATGGGGAAATTGGTAAAAATGGAATTAGTTTAGATTAAGATTAAGATTTTATATTTATTGAGTGGAAAGAGAAAAAATTAAGATGAGGTTGTTAATTTGAATACAGCTGCAATAATGTTTAACAAAGCCAAGATGAATGGGATACATAAGGAAGTTTTTCTACAGAAATTAAATCTTAAAGTCTGATAATAACTTAATGTGCGGTCCATGATGTGAGAGTAATAATAAAATTTAAATATAACAGACCCATCACATCAAGTCCATACATCCTGTTAGGATAGCTGCTGCCTGCAGCCAGTTGGTTTATAGTTATTGATGGCCGAGTGCTTTCTGGTCCGTCATACATATGGTTGGTCCTTTTGTTTTTATGTATTTTTATTTTTGAAATCCAAAGCAGAATGTGTGGATTGTGAAATGATGTGCCCCTTTCCCTTGTAAGTGCAGTGGGTATAAGTAGAAGAATATTTTGGATTTATGGACATCTCTGCAGCACTGCAGGGTATTCTTATCATTTATTATAATATTGCCAGGAAAAAGTTGTCTTTTTGAAACATGAAACTGGAGTTCTTACACAAACAGCATGATAGAAAACAAGCCATTGTTATATTTATGCAAGCTGGACCCAGTAATGGGTCACCACGATATATCAGAGCTGTAACTTTATGGAAAGTTGCTATTAGACAAAGTTACAGATATTATTTTGGTTGAATATTTAATTTTTAATAGTCCGACATTCTCCACAGCAAATATATAGCTAAGTGTTTGTCTAATGAAAGGTTCAAAATATGAATTTGTTTTGTGTGTTTATGTACAAATCTAACAATGAAAAATGAGTACATTTGGATCCAGCCACCTTATTGCCTCTATTGGAGGAGGCTGGAGACAAAGAAAAAGCACATGTGTTAAATTGATGACATAGGAATCAGCTGCTGTGAGCCCAGTGCAGGACACACTCCCTGAAGACCCGAGTATTTACTTTTTTGTAGTGTTATTCCTGGTTTTATACCGAGGATGAAGTTTATCACCCAGAAGGATTCCCTGTATTCAGAGTCATTGGATCCTTTTTCCCCATCTCAAGAAGCAGAGCTCCATGTTTTAGAAAAACCTGTGAGCTATAAAAAGAGTATATATTTATATAGATAGTCAAGATATAGAGAGCTTTTGGTTAAATTTGAAGGGCCAGAAGTTTGATTTTACTTCGGCAGGTAAACCAATCAAGCATGCCAAGTTAATTCGATCGGCTGTTTTCAGCCTTCCAGGTTCTTGCTGAGGTAGCCATACTAACAGTAAAACTCACATATGGAAGCAGACCAGGTGACTCTAAAGATGCTGCATTTACAGCCCTGGACACTTGCTGGGTCTGTGCACCTCACAGATTCCACCCTAGTTCTGGCCCAGTATAGCTGGGATTAATAATTCAACTTTAAGGACCCCAGAACGAGAAGCACAAGTGGTCCACAGAGGGCAACTTCTTACAAAACAAGACTTTGGAAAAGGTGATCATTTATGTTTGCCAGACACTCTTTTCCCTTCAGCTTGACACGTGGACCGTGTCATCAGTCACAAGTAGTTATGGCTGCCTTAGTAAATGAGCGTGGGATAGAGCCAGGGTTCTCCACAGTTGTTTTTATAACATACCACTTCTTGTTTTACCTGTTACCAAAGGTGTTACCAAAAGCTGAACATCCCTTCCAGAGATAACAAAAAGATATATCCAGATGCCCGAGTCAGGATCTTACGAGTATGTATTTTGTTTGTATGGACATGTTTTATGGATGTCCAGTGGCAAATGCTACTGCAAAGGCCACAGTAAAAAAGTGTTATCAGAAGTAGTTTGTAAGTACAGAGTGTAGAATCTACAGAGAGTAACAGAGGAAATCATTTTTATAGGAGAGTCCTTACTAGAAGTTTTGAGGTTTTAATTTTACACCCCCTACTGTCTACAATGTAGCGGACAAAGTAGAGTAAGAAACTAGAAAACTTTTGCCTGAATGTTTTATTATATTTTATCAAGCCCGTGAGGGGATATTGGACTCTCTCCCTTTGGGATTTGGGTTGGGAGTGTGTTGCTCACTTGCTTATATTTTGTCTCAGCAGCTGAAGTCCTCCATTCGGATCTCCCAGAGAATGTTGCTGATTTTTTAAGGTTTTTGACAAACTCATTTATGTGTTTTCTCCCCAATTCCAGATCCTAAAAGTTTGGAAGGATCTAAAACTAAAGCCAGGTGACATGTGGATTGTTAAGAGACATTTACATATAAGGAAATGTTTGGAGACTCAATACAGCATCTATTTCATGTACAGTTTTGCAAAACTTGAAGGGAAAGTCACCTGGATCCACACCAGACACTGCAAAAATGACTAAATGAAAGAAATCTCTGTGTTTGATTTGTTTCCCTCTTGCGATCACAGTCTAGGATACTTTTTGATTCAATTACTTTAATTGTAAGGGATACATATATTTGAAAAGTAGTTTAGCCATGTTGAAGTCATATTTGTCTTTTGTACCTCTTCCATTTTATGTAGAATTGTCTGTGTTTACATATGCTGATAAGTCCGCATACCAGCAATTAAGCTAAAAGGCCATTCTGGCCACAGGAGTGTAAAGCCAGTACTCTGTAAATATGTCTTTGTTTTTCACAGTGAAAAGTCGTTTTGTAATGAAAAAAGCTGCTCAGCTATTATTTTCTCCACAATGGAGTTTTTGCCTCTTTGGCCAGGACTACCTCCACCTAAGCGTGTGGAGGTTCCAGGTTAAAGGTGATAGCAGGTATGGTTAGTGATCAAAATATTGATCAAAAGAGAGGAGACTGTAATGGAAATTTGTAGGTTCTGTATATAATTGTATTCTATTTTATATGTATTGCACAATGCCCTCACTGTGCACACGGCACCAATAATGTTTTCAGTACACGTTTTGCATTCTTTCGAGTTCTGATTAGAATAAGCCTGCCTATGTAACGCCCCTTGTTACCATAAACGTACAATTGTAATATTAATGTGATACCTACGTAATCATGTGTATAAAAGCCTTCAAATGCGTCATAATAAAGGAGAACGGTTATTTGGAAAGATGCTGAGCGTATCTTTTGTGTCTGTTCCCTACTGCAGTAGTTATTAATTTGGAACCACTAATCAATATGAGGATAGGAGTTGCCTATCATCAAAATATCCATTTCATAGGTTTTCCATTTTTAGCAGGGGTTCCCCAAGACCGGAGAATTGTTTCCAAGGTTCCGCTGTGCTGAAAAGGTTGAGAATGGCTACTCTATACAGAATCAAACAATTTTTGTGAATCTGTTGGAAAGTTTCTTCACAGGTTTTTTAGAGGGGTGGTTGTGTACTTGGAGGAAATGTCAATTACATTTTCATTCCGAAGAAATTAAAACTCTGCTTAACATTGTTTATGGGCTACATCTCAAATTGTGATAGTATATAACTAGGTTATGTTTACTACATAGTTGTGTAGTGGCCCATCACAAAGATGTTGGTGACCTAATTTGGATCCCAACCCATCATTTAGGAAACACTTTTAGGGCCTAGTCACATGTAGCACCCTTTCTTAAACAAGTGTAGCACCCTCTAGTGTACTAGAAAGAGTAGTGAACATAGATTGTTAGTGAAGGTAAATTCGCCTGGCTGAGAGCAAGAGCAATAATTCTAACTCCAGACCGCCTGTGTAACTCTAAACTGGTAACCCTTTAAAGTATTATTATTATTATTATACACGATTTATATAGCGCCAACAGTTTACACAGCACTTTACAATGTAGAGGGAGGACAGCACAATTACAGTAAAGTTCAATACAGAAGGGACAGGAGGGTCCTGCTCATAGAGCTTACATTTTAAAGGAAGGGGGTGGTGGTACAAAAGGTAATAGATGCAGGGAATGATTTGATGGGGGGGTGGCTCGGGGACAGTTGTTAGGTGGGTGTTGGGCACTGTAGTTTGGTGCCATTCCACGGTCATATGTAATTTTAGCGTGACATGGTTGCTATTTACTCAGAGAAATATTGTCTTTTATATTTTACCAAAAATTGGGTATTATGTGTTTTTGTGCATTAAAATTTGTGTAATTTTTCCAAAAAATGTAATTGCATTTGAAAAACCGCTGTGCAAATACTGTGTGACATGAAAAGTTGCAACATTCACCATTTTATAACCTAGGGCCTCTGCTTAAAAAATATATAATGTTTGTGGGTTCTACGCAATACTGTAGCAAAAAAATGCAGATTTTTACAGGTATGAGAGAAGTGTCAAAATTGGCTTGGGGGTCAAAGTGGTTAATTTACATGTTTAGGTGTCCACCAACCTTTGGCACTATTGTGTATGTCCCAATTGGCTCCCTAGTGTGTGCGTCTACTAGGTGTGGTAAAGTCATTAGACTGCAGGTTCCTCTGGGGCAAGGCCTGACATGAATGACATGATATATATTTTGCTGAATGGCTTGGTAAGGCATACATCTGCACTATACAAAGAAAACAACAATATGTCAAAACCCATTGTTAATATTAGGTCACAAACTTCCAGCATGGAAAAGGGTCTACATTAACCGCTATTTGGGTTTAGCTTTATTTGTTGTTGCTTTAGGTGTCACGATTTTCCAGATATTTAAGATCATTTGTGCAAATATAACAAGTGGAAGAAGCTGTTTGTTTATGTAGAAGGAATCTTTTAATTTTGGGGTGTTTTCCTAACACGGAAATTATACAGCTTTCCAGATTGTATCATAAACATCTCATTCTTTATGACATACAGCTGGAAAATGTGACTTTAGGAGAAGAGAAACAGGGAAAGTGCTCCAGCCTGTGCTGGCCTTCCCCGTCATTTTCATTAATTGTGTTCACATAAGCCCTTGTACACACGGTCGGAGATTCCATCGGAATGTTTCCTATCGGACCGTTTTGTCTGATATTCCGACTGTGTGTGGTCTGCATCGGACTGTTTCTATCGGAATATCCGACGGACCAACTTTTCCAACTTGCCGGTAAAATTTTCCGACAAAATGCTCCTTTTGGACATACTCCGATCATGTGTAGCCTACTGCGACGGACAAAGTGCCACGCATGCTCAAATCAAATTCCTAGGCCAAAGCTATTGGCTACTAGCCTAAACGTAGTCCCGTTGTAACGAAATAACGTCATCACGTTATGTACAATCGGATTTTCCGACAACTTAGTCCGACCGTGTGTATGCAACATCACTTCCGGACCTCTTCCGGAATTAAGCCGTCGGAATTACTCCGACGGATTTGGTTGTCGGAATCTCCGACCGTGTGTACAAGGGCTTAGACATGTGCGGTTTGTTTCGTTCCAAATTGAAATTCAGACAAATTTTTCATTATTCAGAAATTCGGATGCATTTGAATTTCTGAAATACAATAGTAATGAATTTAAACAAATTCAAAATAACAAACCAAAATTTCAGACAAACTTTGAATTCAAATCGCTTTTGAATCAAGGTCGAAATTTTTCGAATTTAAATAGTTTTCTAATCAAGCTCAACTTCCTGAAGAGAATAAAATAGAATAGAAAATAAAGGAATAGAATAGCAAAGTTGAATAGAAAATAAAGGGAAAGAATAGAAAATAAAAGAATAGAATAGAAAAAAATATATAGTAAAAGAGAACAAAATAGAATATAAAATATTAAAATAAAATAACAGAATAAAATAGAATAGAAAATAAAGGAATAGAATAGAATAACATAGAAACCATCTTCTAATATTTGAATTTCAAATAGAATAAATCCTAACTCAAATACATTAGAAAAACATAGAATGGAAAGGAAGAGAACAGAAAAAAAGAATACAATAGAATAAAAAAGAACAGATTAGAAAAATAATAGAATTATAAATAAAATTTAAATATTTAAAAAATAAATAAAATAGAAAGAAAATAACCTTCGTCCAAAATTTTGATTTAGAAAAGAATAGATTTAAATTTGAATAGAATAGAATAGAAAGAATATAACCATTTCCCCCCAAGTCAAATAGAATTAATATGAATTCAAATAGAATATATTAGAATAGAATAGAACATAAAATAATAGAATAGGCCAGAATAGAATAGAAAATAAAATAGAATAGAAAGAATATAACAATCTTCTGAAACTCAAATTGTGATTAGAATAAATTCAAATTCGAATAGAATAGAACAGAATAGAATGGAAAATAAAATAATAGAATAGAATAAAATAAAATTGAATAAACAATAGAAAAGAATAAGCAAGAAAAGAATATAACGATATAACTGCTTTTTCAAAAATTCTAATTTTGAATAGAATAAATTTGAATTTCAAATTGAATAAATTCTTTTTGAATTTCTAATAGAATAAATTTGAATAGAATAAAAAAGAATAGAATATAATAGAAAATAGAACAGAAAATAAAAGAATGGAATAGTAAAAACAATAGAATAGAATGGAATAGAAAGAATATAACCATCTTCATAAATTTGAATTAGAATGGAATTTGATTAGAATGCAATTCAAAAGGAATTTGAATTCAAATTGATTCTAGTTTTCCGAATTCGACTGAATTTGGGAAATTTAAATTGTTTTGAATTCGAATAAACTAAATGGATTCCGAAAATGAATTACACAAATTAAACAAATTTAACGAAACAAATTTATGTAAATACTGAATCGAAACAAAACAAAAACAATTTATTTTGTTCTGTACATGTCTAGTACTCATCTTTAACTTGACTTCCACGGTAGTGACTCAAACATTGCCATTGTTTGTATCCACATTAGGCTTGTATTCGGTGACCTGCCTATATTTTGTACATGAATGTTGCATAACATGGAACAAATTTGCAGTTTTGTGTTTAAATTATATTACCTCTTGTCAG
Organism: Lithobates pipiens; assembly: GCF_037356315.1. NCBI lineage: Eukaryota > Metazoa > Chordata > Amphibia > Anura > Ranidae > Lithobates > Lithobates pipiens. The sequence continues at coordinate 421,147,416 of NW_027507718.1, forward strand.
GGCTGGCTTAGCCCTTCCTTCTCTGGACTGGCTGCTCAGCTATCAGCTAATCGGCAGCTCTCATCTCTCTCCACAGTTACCAGATGTTCCTGATCATGCTCATCTGACCTGCCTACTTAAAGCTGTCCAGCTTACTTCACCTCTGCCTTCGCCTTGGTCACATCACAAGAAACCATCGCCTGTGGTTCTGTTTAAAGACTGGCTTGCTGACATCCCTTCTGGCTCCTTATCCTGCTTGCTGTTGCTCTACTTGGATCCCTAACTTCTGGCCTGGCTGATTGCCCGATCTGGTTATTGAACTCTGGCCTGGCTGACTACTCGAACTGGTTACTGGACTTTGGCTATGCTTTGACTACGCTTTTTCTATTTACCTTTTTATTTTTATTCAATAAACAAGTGTGATTTAATTGTACTTCTGTCTCGGTCTGATTTATGGTTTCTGACAGTAGGCGAAGGCCATGAATTCAGAAGATACAGTCAATCCACTTTTGGTAATATTTTTTCCAGATTGGATGAGTAAGATCACCGCATGGATCAGTTTGCCATAGCGTTACAAACGCTCCTAAGTCGCGCGGCTCACCTGGAATCCTCCACGGTGGCTGCTCTGGTACAACCTGAGTCACAGGCCGTCCCTGCTGTTGCGCCAGTCTCTGTGCAGGCACCGGCCTCGAGTATTACCTCTATAAGAGGTATGTCTGGTTCCGCTCCGCTTCCCCAGCGATTTGGGGGTGATCCGGTTCAATGCAGAGGGTTTCTCAATCAGACTGAGATGTACTTCAAGATGTTGCCCCAGGCGTTTCCCACGGACAGAATCAAAGTAGGTTTCATGATATCTTTGCTTTCTGAGAGAGCCTCGGCCTGGGCTAACCCTCTATGGGAGACCCAAAAACCTGTTGTCTTGAGTGACCCTGAGTTTGTGGCCTTTAAAAGGGTATTTGATGTTCCCGCACGCTCCGCTTCTGCTGCCAAGTGCCTCATGTCACTCAGAGTATGAGAACTGTTGCCGACTACGCCATTGAATTCCATACTCTGGCAGCAGAGGTTGCTTGGAACAATGAGGCCCTTGTGGCTGCTTTTTCTCATGGTCTCTCAGATTCCATCAAGGATGAAATAGCAGCTCGAGATATACCCACTGAGCTGGAGAATTTGATCTCGTTTGCCATCCTCGTTGACTCCAGACTCAGAGAATGACTTTCTCTTAAGGAGCGCTTGCGGAAGCCTCCTGTACGTTTGCCTCCGAGCTTTGTAGTCCCACCCATGCCTCCCTCACCTCCCATGCCTCCTGGTATCGAGTCGGTCAGTGAAGATTAACCCATAGGCACCTGGGCTACACGCGTCTCTCTGCGGATGAGAGAGCCTTTAGGAGGAGGGAGAGATTGTGCCTTTATTGTGGCCAGGCAGGTCACTTTTTGAAGTCTTGTCCTACCCGTCCTGGGAACGCCCGAACTTTGAAGTCCTGTCATGGACAGACCTTAGGTGGCGTTGTTTCGTCCCCAGTTATCCAGAAGGATAAGCCCCTGGTTTCGGTCACCCTTTCTTGGGCTGAGTCGTCCATCGAGATACAGGCTGTAATCGACTCTGGGGCGGCAGGCCTGTTCATTGATGCTGCATTTGTTTCGCAGCACTCGATTCCACCGCAGCTGCGTGGCACTCCACTTGCCATTGAGGCTCTTGACGGGAGACCTTTACAGCCTGCCCATGTGACTCATGAGACGGTTCCATTGTCCATGGCCGTAGGGGCTCTTCACCATGAGATAATCCAATTCTTATTTCCTCATCCAGGTTTCCGCTGGTTATTGGTTATCCTTGGTTACAGAGGCACAACCCCTCTTTTGATTGGCTCCGTGCTGAGGTTCTCTCCTGGTCACCACAATGCAGTGAGACATGCTTCCTGAAGGTATCCAAGGTCTTTGCACCTCTTCACTCCCCTCCCTGCCGGAGGAGTACCGCGATTTTAGCGATGTCTTTGATAAAGGTCAAGCCAGTAGTTTGCCTCCACACCAGTCTTATGATTTCACAATTGACCTTCAGCCTGGTGCCATACCTCCCCTTGGCCGGGTTTACCCTTTGTCGGTCTTAGAGGATAAGGCCATGGAGGAGTATGTTGCTGACGCACTTTCTCAAGGTTTCATCCACAAATCCTCGTCTCCTGCTGGTGCTGGTTTCTTCTTTGAGAAGAAGAGGAGCGGTGAACTGAGACCTTGTATACATTATAAGGGTCTCAATCGTGTCACGATTAAGAATGCCTCCCGGATTCCATTGATTACAGAGTTATTTGACTGCCTCAAGGGAGCAACGGTTTTCACGAAGCTTGACTTGAGAGGGGCATACAATCTCGTGCGCATTCAGGAGGGCGACAAGTAGAAAACTGCATTTAATACCAGAACAGTCCATTATGAATACCCTTCCAGTGGGCCTCTAGTGGGCCTCCTACAACCCATACCCAATGGAGAGAGGCCCTGGACTCCCCTGTCAATGGATTTCATTGTGGAGTTGCCCAACTCCCAAGGCAACACTGTTATCCTTATGGTGGTTGACTGGTTCTCAAAGATGTGTCATTGTATTCCACTTAAAAAGTTGCCTACCTCTAAGGAACTGGCTTCCATTTTTGCTCTGGAGATCTTTCGCTTACATGGGCTACCCAAGGTGATTGTCTCGGACAGGGGCAGTCAGTTTATCTCCCGGTTCTGGCGAGCCTTTTGTGCACAGTTGGGAATCCAGCTTGTGTTCTCTTCTGCGTATCACCCACAGTCTAATGGGGCCACAGAGCGAGCCAATTAGTCCTTGGAGCAATTCCTACGTTGCTATATTTCTGACCACCATAACAACTGGTCAGACCTATTACCATGGGCAGAGTTTGCTCACAACAGTGCCTTGAATTCTGCCTCCCGATTGTCTCCATTTATGGTGAATTATGGTTTCCAACCTTCCATGTTGCCTGACTCGTTTGTTCTGCAGAGTATTCCTGCATTAGAGGAGCATCTCCGTGGTCTTCGTTCCGCTTGGGTACAAGTCCAGAAGGCGAGCGCCCCCCCCCCTCCTGAGCCGTACCAGGCCGCGTGCCCTCAACATGGATGGTGCCTTGGGGAAGGAGGGGCCGCGCGCCCCCCCCACCCCAAAGCACCATGTCCCCATGTTGATGAGGACAAGGGCCTCTTCCCGACAACCCTGGCCGTTGGTTGTCGGGGTCTGCGGGTGGGGGGCTTATCGTAATCCGTGAGCCCCCTTTAATAAGGGGGCCCCCGGATCCCGGCCCCCCACCCTATGTGAATGAGTATGGGGTACAATGTACCCCTACCCATTCACCTGGTGAACAAAATGTAAATAAAACACAACACAAGGTTTTAAAATAATTTATTGCACAGCTCCGGGGGTCTTCTTCCATCTTGGGGGGTCTTCTCGCTGGACTCCTCCACTATCTTCTGCTAGCTCTTTTACTAACGGAGGAGCCCGGCTTTCTTCTTCGTCGCTGCCGCCGATCGGACCTCAGCTGCAAAGTCAGGTGGGTGTTCCGCCAGACTAGGTCCACCGTACTAAGTCCGCCAGAAAAAAAGTAAAAAAAAAAACACAACACACAAGGGTTAAAATAGTTTATTACATAGCTCCGGAGGTCTTCTTCCGTCTTCGGGGGTCTTCTCGCCGGACTCCTCCGCTATCTTCTGCTCTTTTGCTAGTTCTTTCACTAGCGGAGGAGCCCGGCTTTCTTCTTCGCCGCCGCCCTCTTCTTCCAACTTCGGGGGTCTTGTCCACCTCTTCGGGGGTCTTGTCCCCCTCCTCGGTTATTCTTGCCGGGCCATCGCGCCTTCTTCTAGCTCTTTTACAAGCGGTGGCCCGGTCTTCTGTCGCCGTCTTCTGTTCTTCTTCTCTTCTGGAGATGTTGCCTCGTCGCTGTCTCCGGTCACTATGACAGGACACGCGGCATGCGGCGACTTATATAGGGACATCACCGGATGATGTCCCCGCCCATTATGATGTCACAGTCCCAGACTTTCCTCCGCGTGTGTTTAGGCGAGTCCGTTAATTTCAATAGTCCGGCGGATAGTCCGGCGGACTTAGTCTGCCGTGCCTAGTCCGCCACTAAAGTACCCTGTGTGGGCAGGTAGCTCGTTCAGAAAGTCCGGCGGACAGTCCGGCGGAAAGTCCGCCAGACTAAGTCCGCCGGATAGTCTGATACGTGTGTACGTGGCATAAGAACTTCAGTTGTTTCAAAAAGACAACTTTTTTCTGGCAATATTATAATTTCTCATTGCTGGCTCTGTTGTTAGTTTTAGCTAGATAACACAAGTCCTTCGTTTCCATCTGATATTATTTTCCTGATGTCATAACATAATAAATGATAACTATACCCTGCGGTCATGCAGAGATGTTCAGTAGATCCAAAGTATTCTTCTGCTTATACCACAGCACTTACAAGGAAAAGAGGCACATTAAGAATTTTGAGGGGGTCTTGGAGTGCAGCCATTTCTTCAGTGTTAAATATTATGGCAGCTGTATTTAAATTGACAACCTCATCTTAATCTTTTTTTCTCTTAGTAAGGCTGCTTTCACACTGGGGCGGGAGCAGCATCGGCGGTAAAGCGCCGCTATTTTTAGCGGCGCTTTACCGTCGTTTTAGCGGCGGTGTGCGGGCGCTAGCGGGGTGGTTTTAACCCCCGCTAGCGGCCGAAAAGGGGTTAAACCCGCCCGCAAAGCGCCGCTGCAGCGGCGCTTTGCCGGCGGTATTGCCGCGGTGTCCCATTGATTTCAATGGGTAGGAGCGGTATAGGAGCGGTGAATACACCGCTCCTTCACCGCTGCAAAGATGCGGGTAGCAGGACTTTTTTCACCGTCCTGCCAGCGCATCGCTCCAGTGTGAAAGCCCTCCGGCTTTCACACTGGAGTTAAAGGGGCCGGTTTTTTTCAGGCGTTACACAGGCGCTATTTTTAGCGCTGTAACGCCTGAATACCGCCCCAGTGTGAAAGCAGCCTTAAGGTTTATTTTATAAATGTAAAATTACAAAATTGTTATGTTAATCTTAACTAATCCTATTTTACAAATTTCCCCAATAACCTGGAACTCATTTCCAACCAAAGGTTGTCTTAACCAGTTACAATATACCTACGTTATATTATTAATAAAATTGTTAAACTCATATCAGAAATTAATGCTCAAGTGATAATCTCAATATCACACCCCAATTCTAATAAATATCTAGAGATATATTTTTTTAAATTCGGACATTTTACTTAATTTCCCTTTTTTATATGCACAGTTTCCACTATCAAAGGATATTCAATTTGTGTAATACATGGTTAAATGTAACCTTCATTTTACCATGTTTGGAAAACAGATTCGAAAATAATTGTGATCACATTGTTTATCTTTAGATAAATTAACCCCGGCACATTTTGTTATTAATGTTTTGTCTAAAAAACAGAAATTGGTATGGTGTCCTTCCAGCTTATCACTGATCTCTCATCCCAGCCACATTCTTTCAAGAGAGTGCAAAGAAGGGGGTCACATTTCCATACATGATACACACAAGAGATAGACCTAAAGATTCCAGCGTTCACACACATGCACGAATATCTCTCTAAAATTGCTTACATTTTCCCCATTTGTACACAACACATACATATCATTCTCTCGCTTTCTTTTAACTCTTTAATATTACCCTGCTTAAATTCTGCTTTCCTTATTTTTTTCTGATATCCTTTGCATCCCATGTGTGGTAATCCCATACTTAAAGGGGTTGTAAAGGTAAATGTTTTTTCACCTGAATGCATTCTATGCATTCAGGTGAAAAAACATCTGACAGTGCCTGCACCCCCAGCCCCCCCAGTTTTACTTACCTCACCCCTCAAAAGTCCCACGCTCGTCCTCGACTTCCTCTTCACCACTCAGCCTGGCCGCTGATTGGCTGGAGTGGATGGATGGAAAGCAGCGCAGCCATTGGCTCGCGCTGCTGTCAATCACATCCACTGACGCGGAGCGCCGGGGGGCAGGGCCGTGTGATACAGCGAGCGGCTGTAGCCGCCGGCTGTATCAAGGGAGCGCGCCCGCAGATGCTTCTCACCATGCGAGGGAGCTCGCATGAATGTGAGAAGCACCTGTGGGAGGAAGCAGAGACAGCCGCCGAGGGACCCCAGAAGAGCAGGTTCGGGGCCACTCTGTGCAAAACGAGCTGCACAGTGGAGGTAAGTATAACATGTTTGTTATTTAAAAAAAATATATATTTTATTTTACAATCCCTTTAATCACATACTCTAGCTTCTATAATGAGACAGGCAGCCATAGTGCTCATCCCATCTTCCCTCTCTGACGACAAATAAAGTATTGTGTTTTAACTCTCATTTCTCGGTTTTGACTTTACTAGTTGTAGAGCCTGACCCCAAATTCATCCCACATCTTAACATCAAAATGTCACTTTCTGTCTAGTGTTAATTGCCACCCTTGATCCATCCTGCTCACATAGATAGCTGTTTCTCTAGCTGTTTACTCTGTATGATTCTTAGTCCCTGTGGACTTTGGTAACCCAGTTACCCATTGTGGATCCCTGTCCACTCTAACCATTTATCTAGGGGCTCAGTATAGGTGGAACCACACCTTCGGTTCATATATAGCGCTCCTCTTGCACTGGGCATTTTTTGAGGATCTCTTACCCTTCATTCTCTTACTTAATTTAATGCCCATAATGACTGGCCAGTCTTCTCTATGTGTGCCTATACCCTCTTGAAATGGGGAGGGGGGGGGGGAATAGGATTGGCGCTATACCCTTTAAAAAATTGGAGGCTTAGGTATACAATTAGCAAGGAATTTCCAGCGGGCTGGATAATAAAATAAAATAAATATGAATGACTGTGTGTGTGTCCGTAAGTGTCAATAATAATTGTGTCCTTTAAAAACCATAAGTGTCATAACGAATCATAAAGCATATATCATTAGACAATTGTAACAGCATACAATAAAAATATATAAAGTGCAAGGTGCTGGTGAACAAATTCTGGTATTTGTGACAAACTATGTGAATAAAAAGTAGAGCTTAGTATAAAAAGTATATATATAGAATATATATGAAAATATATATAAAAATACATATAAACCAATCCGTTTATCTGTTAGACATATCAAGTCCTCACGTAGTGTAACTATGATGAAAAGTGCATAAAGATGCAAAACGGTGAAAAAAATGTGGTAAAATTTAGCAGTATAAAAATGCAAAAATAAAAATAAAAATAAAAATGAATATAAAAATAAGAATAGTGATTAAAAATATTACAAAGTAATTAAAAAGTAATTAAAGTGTCCCTCAAAAAGGTGGTTATGAATTAGAGGGGTATCCTCTGCAGGTGAAAGTGAAGTGAGGGGTGGAGGAGATTTCAATTGTTGTTCCCGGTGCTCTGTGGCTATTTTTATGTAGTTGCTCTCACCAGAGTTATGGCCCCTTCCGGGGTGGATCAACCTTCACAGTATCAGCCACTGTGTAGCTCTCTGGCTTGCCTCTAATGCGATTCCGGGAAACCTTCGTTCCTCCGTTCATATGCCGTGTTCGGTTATATGTAATGAATAAGAGGCATATCCATGGTGCAGTATGTCTTATAAAACTTCGTATTTATTATATAGGCGAAAGTATTACTCACAAACATCCGTTCATATGCATATATTGAAAGGAAAGATTCCGTTCGGCTAGCACGCCTTCTGAGTTTAGCGGTGTATGCTTCGTGGCCACGCCCTACGCGTTTTGTCATCAAAGACGTCCTCTGGAGCGGCCATTTGCATACACCTTTTCCCATATATAGGGTGTAATGTGTCACTACGCATGTGCGGATAATCCCGCGGCCATTTTAATTGAGGGAATGCCCTCTACTGGTATTATACTGAAAGTATAAACACAAATATAGAACTATATATTGCCGGGACACATTATTCCCTAATCTGTAAGGGAAAATTAATATTCCGAATATTGCATACAGTTTAATATAAAAACGGAGCAAGATAAAAACGGAGCAAAATAAAAACAAACAATTAATTATGTAAAATTAGATAAAATTAATTAATTAAAACAAAGCGAGACCAATTATAAAAATATACATAATGTAAGTATAACGAAAAAACCTCAATATTTTAACTATAATTCAAATATGTATTAAAAATATATTTTATTATTAGGAACTGGGATAATTGGAATTTGAGGGGATTTAAAAGGGAATCTGGAAAAAGAGTGTTCTACCGAAAGTGTGTGTTTTTTTCTATATTATTATTACCTAGGGAATATCTATTACTGGAGAAAGTTATGTGAATATTAAAATTGTGGAAGGAGAGAGTTTATTTTGCTTGTATTTAAATCTCTTTAGTGGACTAAAAATGCTGGAACTAGAGAATATAATATATAATAGACTGAAGAAATAAATAAAGGAGAGGGTAATGTATGTAATAATAATAATAATAATACTGTGTTAAAAAGTAGGTTAAAAAGTAGGTTAAGAAAGTGTATTGAAAAAGGCCAACCACCAAAATGGTGTGTTCTTAGTACTTATTTGTTACATTAGGGGAAAAAAGAGAAGAAGGATGGACTGTTCTTTGTGTAGATTGTTTTTAGTATGGGAACTTTGAATGAATAACATTCGACCCGTTTGTAAAATAGATAAATAAGGTCCAGGATGGGGGTAAACTTAAAGATGGATTTAGTGGGAGTGAATATCTTTTAATAAAATGAAAAAAATGTTAAAAATTGAAATATGCAGGTGTTCTAAGGCTTATGGTTGAATGTGTTACATTCGACCTGTGTAAAAAGTCAATTAAGCATTAAAAATTAGTTAAAAACATCAAGTAATTGGGCATTAAAAATTAGTTAAAAAACAATTAAGATCTAAATCGATATTCATTCCTGCAGGATGTAAAGTTTCCATGTTAAAAATCCATCTGGTTTCATTCTGTGAGACTTTTATGGTTTTGTCTTCTCCCCTCCAATGACCTTTGATCTTGTCAATTGCGTAGAAAGTCATTTGTCTGGGGTCCTGATTGTGATAGTCTCTGAAATGCCGTGAGACACTATGTTTATCAAATCCATTTTTAATGTTAGTAATGTGTTCCCTAATTCTTTCGTGTAGTTCTCGCGTGGTTCTTCCCACATATTGCTTGCGGCAGGGACACTCTATAACATATGTGACGTGAGTGCTTCTGCAGGAAATGAGTTCTTTTATGGGGAAAGTCCTACAATTGGTAGTAGAGGTGAAAGTGGTGGTTTTCCTATTAGTTGTTTTACTTTTACGGCAGGGGAGGCATTGACCGCACTTGAAAAATCCTTTCAAGTGTTTTGCAATCTTTATTTCTCTTGGTGGGTCAATTGTGTTTTTGACCAGTTTGTTTCTTAAGTTAGGAGCTTTTCTGTAGATAAAAGAGGGATTATTGGGTAAAAGTTGTTTCAGAGTATCGTCTACTTTCAAAATGGGCCAGTGTTTTTTTATTATTCTTTCTATTTCCTTGTGTTGTCTACTGAAACCCGTGAGGAAAGCTGTCTCTATATTCTTTGTTTTTTTCTTGATTGTTGTATTATCTAACAGTTTTTTCCTTTCCATTCTTGTTATACTCTCTTTAAGACTCCGTAGCTGTGATTCTTTGTACCCTTTCTTCAAAAATCTTCCAATGATCACTTCGGCGTGTGTGTCAAAGTCCTCTCTATTTGTACAGTTTCTGTATAATCTCAGGAGTTGCCCTTTGGGTATGTTGCCAATCCAACGTGGATGATGGCAACTTGAGGTGGGTATATACCCATTCCGATCTGTGGATTTGAAGTAAGTCTTTGTACTCAGAGTACCCTCTGATTTAAAAATCTGTAAGTCCAGGTAATTTATGCTCCATTCATCCCAGTCTCCTGTGAAGGTGATGTCATATATGTTATGGTTAATTTCCTCTAGAAAAGATTGTAGTTCTGATTGTGTGCCACCCCATATGATAATAATGTCATCTATGTACCTTTTGTACATTTTAAGGTTTCCCCTCGGTATGCCGTAAATCTGCTCCGCTTCCCAATGGTCCAGGAACAAGTTTGCCACGCTGGGTGCATATTTTGCACCCATGGCTACACCTTTTGTTTGTACATAGTATTTGCCTCTATACCAAAAATGATTATGGCTCATTGCCAGATCTAGTCCTTCTAATATGTATTCAATCTGTTCTTGTTTAAGTTTGGACTTGCTATGCAGGGCCCACTCTACTCCATTTAGTCCATCCTTCTGTTTGATGTTCGTATATAAAGAATTCACATCGATCGTTACTAGTATATCCTTCCCTTCGATGTTGATGTTTTGAATATCCTTCAGCAACTGTCTACTGTCCTTCAGGTATGACTTGCCTTCAACTACTAATGGTTGAAGGAATCCATCAATATAGGCGCCCAGTCTTGAGAATAAAGAATCTATGCCACTGACGATGGGTCTCCCCGGAGGATGTGTTTGATTTTTATGGATTTTTGGGACATAGTATATTACTGGGGTTTTAGGTGCATTGGGTACTAAGTACCTTGCTTCCTTTTTGTTCAGTATGCCTTTAGTAAGTCCCTTGTTGACATAGTTGTTCAGCTTTCTGTTGTATTCTTCTTTTGGATTTTTCTTTAGTACTTTGTATGTGTCTGGTATGTTGAGGAGCCTGGTCATCTCTTCTTCATAGTCTGTTTTGTTTAGTATGACCAGCCCTCCTCCCTTGTCGGCCGGTCTGATGACTATGTCTTTTTTCTTTTCCAATTCTTTAATGGTCTTCCATATCCCCTTTCCTTTTGTGGTTCTTATTGTCAAGTTCCTTAGATCTTTTTCTACCATTTTCTTAAAAACTTTAATTCCCTCATTCTGTTGTTGGTTGGGATTAAAAACAGAGTTATTTTTCAATTGGGAGTGTTTAAATTGTAACTCCTCTTTTTCTTTCTTATCCGAGTTCTTAAAAGCAAAAAAATTTTTAATGTTTAATTTTCTAATAAATTTCTGTAAGTCTATAAAAGTCTCAAACTTGTCCAAGTCCTTGTCTGGGGCAAATTTGAGGCCTAGATCCAAGACTCTCAGTTCTTCTTCATTAAAGATGGCTTGGGCAAGAGGTAAGAGAGGAGGCCTCAAGAAAAAGAAGGAGAGAGTATTAGGAGAAGACATCTATAATTTAAGCCAAGCCATCTTTAATGAAGAAGAACTGAGAGTCTTGGATCTAGGCCTCAAATTTGCCCCAGACAAGGACTTGGACAAGTTTGAGACTTTTATAGACTTACAGAAATTTATTAGAAAATTAAACATTAAAAAATGTTTTGCTTTTAAGAACTTGGATACGAAAGAAAAAGAGGAGTTACAATTTAAACACTCCCAATTGAAAAATAACTCTGTTTTTAATCCCAACCAACAACAGAATGAGGGAATTAAAGTTTTTAAGAAAATGGTAGAAAAAGATCTAAGGAACTTGACAATAAGAACCACAAAAGGAAAGGGGATATGGAAGACCATTAAAGAATTGGAAAAGAAAAAAGACATAGTCATCAGACCGGCTGACAAGGGAGGAGGGCTGGTCATACTAAACAAAACAGACTATGAAGAAGAGATGACCAGGCTCCTCAACATACCAGACACATACAAAGTACTAAAGAAAAATCCAAAAGAAGAATACAACAGAAAGCTGAACAACTATGTCAACAAGGGACTTACTAAAGGCATACTGAACAAAAAGGAAGCAAGGTACTTAGTACCCAATGCACCTAAAACCCCAGTAATATACTATGTCCCAAAAATCCATAAAAATCAAACACATCCTCCGGGGAGACCCATCGTCAGTGGCATAGATTCTTTATTCTCAAGACTGGGCGCCTATATTGATGGATTCCTTCAACCATTAGTAGTTGAAGGCAAGTCATACCTGAAGGACAGTAGACAGTTGCTGAAGGATATTCAAAACATCAACATCGAAGAGAAGGATATACTAGTAACGATCGATGTGAATTCTTTATATACGAACATCAAACAGAAGGATGGACTAAATGGAGTAGAGTGGGCCCTGCATAGCAAGTCCAAATTCAAACAAGAACAGATTGAATACATATTAGAAGGACTAGATCTGGCAATGAGCCATAATCATTTTTGGTATAGAGGCAAATACTATGTACAAACAAAAGGTGTAGCCATGGGTGCAAAATATGCACCCAGCGTGGCAAACTTGTTCCTGGACCATTGGGAAGCAGAGCAGATTTACGGCATACCGAAGGGAAACCTTAAAATGTACAAAAGGTACATAGATGACATTATTATCATATGGGGTGGCACACAATCAGAACTACAATCTTTTCTAGAGGAAATTAACCATAACATATATGACATCACCTTCACAGGAGACTGGGATGAATGGAGCATAAATTACCTGGACTTACAGATTTTTAAATCAGAGGGTACTCTGAGTACAAAGACTTACTTCAAATCCACAGATCGGAATGGGTATATACCCACCTCAAGTTGCCATCATCCACGTTGGATTGGCAACATACCCAAAGGGCAACTCCTGAGATTATACAGAAACTGTACAAATAGAGAGGACTTTGACACACAAGCCGAAGTGATCATTGGAAGATTTTTGAAGAAAGGGTACAAAGAATCACAGCTACGGAGTCTTAAAGAGAGTATAACAAGAATGGAAAGGAAAAAACTGTTAGATAATACAACAATCAAGAAAAAAACAAAGAATATAGAGACAGCTTTCCTCACGGGTTTCAGTAGACAACACAAGGAAATAGAAAGAATAATAAAAAAACACTGGCCCATTTTGAAAGTAGACGATACTCTGAAACAACTTTTACCCAATAATCCCTCTTTTATCTACAGAAAAGCTCCTAACTTAAGAAACAAACTGGTCAAAAACACAATTGACCCACCAAGAGAAATAAAGATTGCAAAACACTTGAAAGGATTTTTCAAGTGCGGTCAATGCCTCCCCTGCCGTAAAAGTAAAACAACTAATAGGAAAACCACCACTTTCACCTCTACTACCAATGGTAGGACTTTCCCCATAAAAGAACTCATTTCCTGCAGAAGCACTCACGTCACATATGTTATAGAGTGTCCCTGCCGCAAGCAATATGTGGGAAGAACCACACGAGAACTACACGAAAGAATTAGGGAACACATTACTAACATTAAAAATGGATTTGATAAACATAGTGTCTCACGGCATTTCAGAGACTATCACAATCAGGACCCCAGACAAATGACTTTCTACGCAATTGACAAGATCAAAGGTCATTGGAGGGGAGAAGACAAAACCATAAAAGTCTCACAGAATGAAACCAGATGGATTTTTAACATGGAAACTTTACATCCTGCAGGAATGAATATCGATTTAGATCTTAATTGTTTTTTAACTAATTTTTAATGCCCAATTACTTGATGTTTTTAACTAATTTTTAATGCTTAATTGACTTTTTACACAGGTCGAATGTAACACATTCAACCATAAGCCTTAGAACACCTGCATATTTCAATTTTTAACATTTTTTTCATTTTATTAAAGGATATTCACTCCCACTAAATCCATCTTTAAGTTTACCCCCATCCTGGACCTTATTTATCTATTTTACAAACGGGTCGAATGTTATTCATTCAAAGTTCCCATACTAAAAACAATCTACACAAAGAACAGTCCATCCTTCTTCTCTTTTTTCCCCTAATGTAACAAATAAGTACTAAGAACACACCATTTTGGTGGTTGGCCTTTTTCAATACACTTTCTTAACCTACTTTTTAACCTACTTTTTAACACAGTATTATTATTATTATTATTACATACATTACCCTCTCCTTTATTTATTTCTTCAGTCTATTATATATTATATTCTCTAGTTCCAGCATTTTTAGTCCACTAAAGAGATTTAAATACAAGCAAAATAAACTCTCTCCTTCCACAATTTTAATATTCACATAACTTTCTCCAGTAATAGATATTCCCTAGGTAATAATAATATAGAAAAAAACACACACTTTCGGTAGAACACTCTTTTTCCAGATTCCCTTTTAAATCCCCTCAAATTCCAATTATCCCAGTTCCTAATAATAAAATATATTTTTAATACATATTTGAATTATAGTTAAAATATTGAGGTTTTTTCGTTATACTTACATTATGTATATTTATATAATTGGTCTCGCTTTGTTTTAATTAATTAATTTTATCTAATTTTACATAATTAATTGTTTGTTTTTATTTTGCTCCGTTTTTATCTTGCTCCGTTTTTATATTAAACTGTATGCAATATTCGGAATGTTAATTTTCCCTTACAGATTAGGGAATAATGTGTCCCGGCAATATATAGTTCTATATTTGTGTTTATACTTTCAGTATAATACCAGTAGAGGGCATTCCCTCAATTAAAATGGCCGGGGGATTATCCGCACATGCGTAGTGACACATTACACCCTATATATGGGAAAAGGTGTATGCAAATGGCCGCTCCAGAGGACGTCTTTGATGACGAAACGCGTAGGGCGTGGCCACGAAGCATACACCGCTAAACTCAGAAGGCGTGCTAGCCGAACGGAATCTTTCCTTTCAATATATGCATATGAACGGATGTTTGTGAGTAATACTTTTGCCTATATAATAAATACGAAGTTTTATAAGACATACTGCACCATGGATATGCCTCTTATTCATTACATATAACCGAACACGGCATATGAACGGAGGAACGAAGGTTTCCCGGAATCGCATTAGAGGCAAGCCAGAGAGCTACACAGTGGCTGATACTGTGAAGGTTGATCCACCCCGGAAGGGGCCATAACTCTGGTGAGAGCAACTACATAAAAATAGCCACAGAGCACCGGGAACAACAATTGAAATCTCCTCCACCCCTCACTTCACTTTCACCTGCAGAGGATACCCCTCTAATTCATAACCACCTTTTTGAGGGACACTTTAATTACTTTTTAATTACTTTGTAATATTTTTAATCACTATTCTTATTTTTATATTCATTTTTATTTTTATTTTTGCATTTTTATACTGCTAAATTTTACCACATTTTTTTCACCGTTTTGCATCTTTATGCACTTTTCATCATAGTTACACTACGTGAGGACTTGATATGTCTAACAGATAAACGGATTGGTTTATATGTATTTTTATATATATTTTCATATATATTCTATATACCGTATATACTCGAGTATAAGCCGAGATTTTCAGCCTCTTTTTTGAGGCTGAAAGTGCCCCCTCGGCTTATACTCGAGTCATCGCTGTCTGCCCGCTCGATCAGCGTGTCGAGCAGACAGACAGCGGCCATTCTGATTCAAAAGCCGCGCCTCCGGCTCCCCCTTCGCCTGTGATAGGCGGAACACTGAATTTCCCAGCAGCCTGTGTTCCGCCTATCACGGACTTCGTATCATCCTCGTACTACGGACGAGGATGATACGACGTCTGTGATAGGCGGAACACAGGCTGCTGGGAAATTCAGTGTTCCGCCTATCACAGGCGAAGGCGGCGGCGCAGCTTTTGAATTTTACAATGGCCGCCGACGAACGAAGAGGGCACGGGACGGAGGCAAGGCACAGGACGGCACGGCACGGGACGGGACGGGACGGGACCGGAGGCAAGGCATGGCGGCGAGGCACGGCGGCGAGGCACGGCGGCGAGGCACGGCGGCGAGGCACGGAGGCAAGGAGGCTCGGCACGGGACGGAGGCTCGGGACAAAGGCTCAGGACACAGGTAGGCTGGACACACACACACACACACACACACACACACACACACACACACACACACACGGATACACACACACACAGGGATGGATGGATGGATGGAGACACACACACACAGGGATGGATGGACGGACACACAGGGATGGACGGACACACAGGGATGGACGGACACACAGGGATGGACGGACACACACACAGGGATGGACAGGCATGTCTTACCCTCGGCTTATACACGAGTCAATAAGTTTGCCAGTTTTTTTGGGGGTAAATTGGGGGCCTCGGCTTATATTCGGGTCGGCCTATACTCGAGTATATACGGTATATACTTTTTATACTAAGCTCTACTTTTTATTCACATAGTTTGTCACAAATACCAGAATTTGTTCACTAGCACCTTGCACTTTATATATTTTTATTGTATGCTGTTACAATTGTCTAATGATATATGCTTTATGATTCGTTATGACACTTATGGTTTTTAAAGGACACAATTATTATTGACACTTACGGACACACACACAGTCATTCATATTTATTTTATTTTATTATCCAGCCCGCTGGAAATTCCTTGCTAATTGTATACCTAAGCCTCCAATTTTTTAAAGGGTATAGCGCCAATCCTATTCCCCCCCCCCCCTCCCCATTTCATTTTATTCCTTCCCACAGGGTAGGAATTTGAATAGGGGCTGCTCTTACCCAAACTACAATCCATAGCGCGACCTAAAAAAAACCCCTATACCCTCTTGCCTCTAAACTACTTTATCTAGCAGATGTACTACATATACATGTGAACAACACTATTCTTCACTTCCTTATCTATAACAATCCAATGGACAGTGACAACATAACATATAACCACCAATCAATACAGTTCGATTAAGAGGAGTAAAATAGGTATCCTTTGTACCGAAAATGCCTTACCGATCAAGGAAGTCTGATAACTCAAATGTAAGCAAAAGGCTTACCTCAGCCGGCTGATTATCAGAAATTCCCGGATCGTCTCAAGCTCCTCGTTTCGGATTCTCAGGGTCACCTGTAAATCCTCTCCTTGGCAAAGCTCACCATCTGACTTGGAAATTTATAGATAGGCAACTCCTATCCTCATATTGATTAGTGGTTCCAAATTAATAATAACTACTACAGTAGGGACAGACACAAAAGATACACTCCACATCTTTCCAAATAACTGTTCTGCTTTATAATGGTGCAATTGAAGGTTTTTATACACATGATTACATAGGTATCACATTAATATTACAATTGTACTTTTATGGTAGCAAGGAGTGTAACATAGGTAGGCTAATTCTAATCAGGACTGCAATGAAAACATTATTAGTGCCGTGTGCACAGTGAGGGCAGTGTGCAATACATATAAAATAGAATACAATTACATACAGAACTTACAAATTTCCTTTACACATATATTGTTTGGTTTGCATGAACATTATAGCATTTACAAACTATGGGATATATACTGGAATTTGTATTTTATTTTTTTATACTGGTAATGCCAGTGATCAGTGACTATAGTGGGGCTGTGGCAGTCTGACACTAACTGACACTTCGTGAGAACCAGTGTCTCTAATACAGTAATCAGTGCTAAAAATATAAATTTTCACTGTACTAATGACACTGGCTGAGAAGGGGTTAACATCTAGGGCGATCAAAGGGTTAAATGTGTGCCTAACAGTGCCTGGTGCATTCGTTGTGTGTTGTTTTTACTAAAGGATGTGCCCATTTTTTATTCCCTGCTTTGCATGACACTGACTTCCTGTTGTGTCATAGACAGAAAGCAAAGGAAATCTATCACTGTAACTCAAAGGGCTAAATACCAGTAAGTGCTGGCAGTTTCTTAGTATTTCCCACTCCATCATACACGAAAACAAGTTTTTACTTTAGATAACATCTAGAATTACTTATCTACAAAAGATGTCACAGCAAAACTGACACTTATCTGATTGGACACTGAGATGATGTCAGGGGCCTCACAAGCACCTTCAGTCCTAGCTGTTTTTGGATTGGACTGGTGTTAGAACCTATGGGAAGTTTTAAGCTAACATACACTATGTAAATTTTGGACAGTTGCTGAAGAAAAAGTGAAGCGACTTCAGTATACCCAAACATCACCTGCTATTGACTGGATGCAGCTGCTGTTCAGCCTAAAATTTTAAAAACGGACACAAGTGGGGAAACCGGGCTTCCCCAATGACGTGTGGGTGACCCTGCCCCCCTCCGATGTAACGCATGTCGGAGATGCGGAGGACATGGTAACTGACCATGAGGCTTTCATTAAAGAACTCCAAACGAATGTTAAGGCATTGGAATATCGGGCAGAAGATGCTGAAAATCGGAGACGAAGGAATAACCTTTGTATTGTCGGGCTCCCAGAGGGAGTAGAAGGACGTAATCCCACTGTTTTTACGGAGGACTTGTTATGTTCAGCTCTACCTGCGGCACAGCTATTGCCTTATTTCACGATGGAGAGAGCCCACCGAGTGCCACTGAGGCCAGGACCGGAGGGTGAACCCCCCACGCATGCTGATCCTGCGTTGAAGACACAGAGGCAGCGCCAGTCCTTTGACACTGTGAAGGCGGCTCTCTGTGCCAAAGGAATCCATTACAGTATTCTGTTCCTGGCCAAACTGCGAATGGTCGACAGGGAAACAGTGAGGATCTTCACTAGCCCAAAAAATGCCGGTTGCCTGGCTGGAGACACCGCCTCCATAATGTGCACTTGTACCTCAAGCCCTTATTTGTCGTTTGATTCGTCTCAGGACTGGGACAGTTGCAACTACAGTTGGGACTCTGCACTGAAGAGATAAGGGTACTATTCTATACAGACTAACCCCGTTTTAGGATCATGAGATCATTGGATAATGCTGTGACTGGTTCTGTTCGTCCTGAGTTCTATCTCATGCTGTCTATACCTCCTCATGTACTGTGCCCTGTGCTGCAGTTCCAGTGCAATTGATTATATACCAGCCCCTATCTCAAACCAGAAGCCTATCTTAGACATGTTTGAACTGTCTAAGTTTTTCTCTTTCCTTTTTGATTTTTGGATCTCCAGCAACTCAATCCAGTGGCATTTTTTGGTTCCTGGTTATTGTTCTTGCAATCGTTGGGAAGTTTTGATCGGGCCCACGCCTCCCGATTCATTCATTTTACTTGGACTTGGTTCAATAACTTTTCTGGGATTATGTGCTCCCCGCTGTTTGGGGATGCACGGGGTGGGTTTGGATGGCCGTTGCCATCCACAGGTTGGTTGTTTCACTCATTGTAAGTTTAATGGTACACATGGTTGGTCTATGTATGATTTTACTTAATATGTGCAAAGAGTGGTTGTCCGGGGGGGTGCAGTCACCATGCCACGAAGGAATGGTGGGCTCGGAGGAGCAAAGGTTGGTGAGGGGCTGCGCACCTGCGGTTGAGCACGGGTTACTTCAACGCACTGGTATCCTACGTTTGTGGCTGAGCAGGGAATATGGCTAATTTTACGGTGCTGTCTTGGAATGTCAGAGGCCTTAACTCAGCCATAAAACGCTCCCTAGTGCTTAAAACCTACAGCA
This sequence comes from Lithobates pipiens, assembly GCF_037356315.1. Lineage (NCBI taxonomy): Eukaryota > Metazoa > Chordata > Amphibia > Anura > Ranidae > Lithobates > Lithobates pipiens. The sequence continues at coordinate 421,166,673 of NW_027507718.1, forward strand.
GCATAATCCCAAGATATGCATTTTACAAGAAAATCATTTGATTGGTGCTAGGATCCTGGGGTTGAAGAGGGCCTGGGTTAGTGCTCACTATCATGCTTCCTATTCCAATTATGCCAGGGGAGTAAGCGTGACGGTGCATAGGTCCCTGGCCTTTCAACTAGTAGCAATTAAAACTGACCCCAGTGGAAGGTATGTCCTTGTACATGCATTGATAGCTGGATCCCCATATGTTATCGTGGGAATATACCTGCCCCCCCCCCCCCCCCCGGGCTGATGTTACCCTGCTTCATGTGCTGATGCAAGTTGTCATACAATTTGATGTGAGCAGGGTGCTGTTCGTAGGAGATTTTAATCTGGTAATGTCGAACGAGTTGGATAGGATGCATTCATCTTCCTCTCCCAATACCGGACTGTCCCAATGGGCGTCCTCCTTTCACTTAACGGACCTCTGAAGCCATTTCCACCCTTCGGATGCCCAGTTTACTTGCCTATCCACTACATATAGAACGTTGTCCCGTTTGGACATGGCCTTTGCCTCCCCGATCTGCTGCGAGAGACGATTTCTACTGAGATTCTCTCTCGTGGCATCATAGATCATGCCCCGTTAATGGTCACAGTTCAGGCAGCTCCGCCTGGGGGTAAGGGGATGTGGAGACTGTCCAAATACTGGATTCTAGAGGCAGAGATTCAAGAGGAGATGCCCGAGGGATTATGCAATTTTTGGCTGAGTAATGCTGACTCCACTAGCCCATTGATCACATGGGATGTGTTTAAGGCCTGGGTAAGGGGTGAATACATTAGAAAAATTGCAAAAAAAAAAAAGAGGGAGTCTGTGCAGTCTCTCTGGCAGTTAGAGGTACAGGTTCAGGAAAAGGAAAGACTATATGTCAGCAACCCAAGCTCTGATAGCTATGGCTCCTGGCAAAGCGCCCTTAGGGAACTATCACTGTTACGGGAAGACATCACCAAGAATCCATGCTGGTCAGTTCCCAGAGGGTGTTCGAATACGAGGACAAGAATGGCAGGCTTTTAGCCTGGTTAGCTAAAGGGCAATATGCAGCGACTCGTATAGGGACATAGATGGTTCACTACTGACCACCCCTGCGACAATCCGCAATAGGTTCTTGCATTTCTACTAAGAACTGTATTCCTCTAGGGTAAATTATACAACTACTGACCTATCTGAATACCTGGACCTTATATCGTTCCCTCCTCTAGACTTAGACCAAAGTATAGCTCTAGATAAGGATATAACCCTGGAGGAAGTTCAGGCGACCATAGATTGCATGCAGGCAGGAAAGACCCCTGGACCGGATGGCATACCTATCAAGTTTTACTCCGTCCATCAAGAACTGTTGTCCCCCAGATTAGTCTCTCTCCTCTTGCAATTTTCTACTCTCGAATCACTCTCTGACTCTATGGCTGAAGCGTTGGTGGTGTTGGTGTCCAGGCAGGGACCCTGAGGACTGTGCCTCATACAGGCCCATATCGCTGATAAATGCGGACGCCAAATTACTAGCAAAAATCCTGGCGCTTAGATTGGCCACTGTGATAGAGGATCTAGTCCAGTAAGATCAGACTTGGTTCATGCCGGGGGAAGGGCACCGATATTAACATATGCAGACTTTTTCTCAATCTTGACACTGCCCGTGATAATGGAGGTACTAGAGTCATAGCTTCGTTGGACACCGAGAAAGCTTTTGACTCCGTAGAGTGGGTCTACCTATGGGAGATATTGAGGAGGTTTGGCTTCAGTCCCAAATTTCTAAAATGGCTGGGCCTGCTGTATAAATCCCCTAAGGCTAGGATCCACACCAATGACACCCTCTCTGATTTTTTTCTAGTCCAGAGGGGCACTAGACAAGGATGCCCATTGTCTCCCAGCTTATTTGCACTGACACTTGAACTGCTGGCTATCATGATTCGGGAGTCAAGTAGAATTCAGGGACTTAAAGTTGGCCCTCTGGAGGAGAAAATATCTTTATAGGCAGATGATGCATGGCTCTATTTACATGATGCTGGAGTCTCGCTGCAAGTGGCACTGGAGGTCTTCAATGAATTTGGGAGGTTTTCACTGGTCAAAATAAATTGGTCAAAATCACTAATTTTTATGATACCAGGCTCGCGCAGTGCAGTCACTGTCTCCGCTGATTTGGGTAGAGGAGTTTAAATACCTGGAAATCAAGGTAACCAGAGACCTCCAAGCCTTTAATCTTCTTAATCTTCAGCGCATAGTTACAAAACTAAAAGAACACTGCTCCAGATGGAAAGAACTACCACTTAATCTGTTATGACGCATCAATGTACTGAAAATGCTATATCTGCCTAAATGTAACTATATGTTCGAGAACAGCCCAGTGTGGCTCCCCGGTTACTTTTTTAAAGAACTGGAGGGACATATAGGCTCATTTCTATGGAAAGGATCTTCCCCCAGACTAGCCAGATTGACGCTGCAGCTACCGGTTCGCTGTGGGGGTCTCACACTTCCCAACCTATCGGTCTATTATTGGACAGCGATGCTAGTTACGGTGAGATGGTGGTTTGAGCAGTCTAGGTCGAACGCAGCTACCTGCCTGGAGGCTGCTATTCTAGGCTCCCTTACAGAACTTGTGAATTTGGTATATAGAGGACCCGCTGCCTACCCTTCACTCCCGGGCCCCACTAAAGTGACTCTTAAAGTATGGGCAGCAGCCAGAAAGAGATTCCTGCGTCCACACCAACACTCACGCTTTACTCCACTATGGGGCAACCCCTCCCTCCCCCCGCTTCAGGACAATACCAGACCTGCAGTTATGAGCCCATTATGGGATTAAGGTCCTCCAAGATATTATCCATTCAGGTACACTGCTTTCCTTTCAGGGATTAGTAGGGCGATATGGACTCCCAGGGAGAATGCTTTTCAGATATTATCAATTGAGACATGCCCAATTCCCTGGACCCATAAACGTGAAGATGGACCCCATTGAGACAATCCTAGCACAGGAAACTCTTAAGAAAACTCTTTCCACTATCTATCTTGCCCTATTAGGAGTAGACTCACCCAAGATGAACGCCCTCTGGGACAAGTGGCAGGCTGATGTTCCTAGTCTAGAGAAACTTGGGAGGAGTGCTTTCAGGAAGGATCTAAACTATTGGTATCCTCTAAAGATAAACTGTTGCATACTAAATTTCTGCATCCCATATATTATACACCGCAGAGACTGCACCGGATTTACCCTCACAGGTCACCGAACTCCCCTAGATATCAATCCCCTGATAGCACATATCTGCATATGTTCTGGACCTGCCCCCTAATTGTGCAATATTGAGTAGCCGTTTTTGAATGTATTAATATTCGCTTACAACTGACACTACCAGTATCTCCTGAACCGGCTTTGTTAGGCATCCATGAGGACGGCCAAAGACCTAGGTACACAAAGTTGCTAATCTCATTCTTGATGTTCTACGCCAAGAAGGAATTTCTCAAGAAATGGGCATCCCCCTCTCCTCCCAATCTGGAGTCATGGGACTCCGCTGTTAATACTGTGCTCCCCTTGTATAAGATGACCTACACTAATAGAGGTTTCCCACAGAAATTCGACCGGATTTGGACACCTTGGATAGAACAATTCTGATCCTTCTATGGCATAAGGGATAGGGCTTTGTCCCATGGTAGTGAGGCACTAATGTGGGCGGGTCACGACCCCCCCCCCCCCCCCCCGATGAGTAGCATTGCTCCAATTAGCCATTCTCAAACATACCTGGAATGTTTAATGTAACACTGAATATATTATATCATATAGTTTGTCTATTCTTCTTGCTCTTTTGCGCATCAAAGTGTAATATTCGATGGTCAATTGTTATATTATGTCTTCTTAATAAAGACCAACCTTGTTGTTAAAAAAAAAATTATTATTATTAGGCCACACTACTTTAAAAAGCGTGTATCCAAAATCATTCTAGATCATGCCAGTGTAATCAAGTAGGGGCAAAAGACACAAACAGCATAATGCCATGTACACACGATCAGACTATCCGGCGGACTTAGTCTGGCGGACAAAACACCCGGAAAGTCAGCCAAATTTCTGAACGAGCGGACCTGCCCACACACAGGGGACTTTTCGTCAGACTATCCGCTGTACTTTTGAAATGAACGGACTTGCCCACACACGGAGGAAAGTCCGTTCATTTTGAACGCAGCTCCAGGTAGACGGGACTAGCGAAGGAAGTCAATGTCGCCTCCTTGTCGGGGTCTGCGGGCGGGGGGCTTACCGGATTCCCCCAGATACCGGCCCCCCACCCTATGTGAACGTGTATGGGGTACAATGTACCCCTACCCATTCAATTGTGAAAAAATGTAAATAAAACACAACACACAAGGGTTAAAAATAAATTTATTGCACAGCTCCGGGGGTCTTCTTTCGTCTTGGGGGGTCTTTTTGCCGGACTCCTCCGCTATCTTCTGCTAGCTCTTTTACTAGCGGAGGAGCCCAGCTTTCTTCTTCGCCACCGCCCGGGGGTCTTCTTCCGACTTAGGGGGTCTTGTCCCCCTCTTCGGTTCTTCTTGCTGGGCCTCCGCTCCTTCTTCCAGCTCTTTTACTGGCGGTAGCCCGGTCTTCTATCGCTGCTGTCTTCACCGCCTTCTGTTCTTCTCTTCTTCTTCCTTGAGATGTTGACTCATCGCTGTCTCTGGCTGCAATGACAGGGACGTGTTGCGCGGCGACTTATATAGGGACAATGGGCGGGGTCACCGGGTGATGTCCTCGCCCATTATGATGTCACATTCCCAGCATCCTCTGGGACTGTGACGTCATAATGGGTGGGGACATCACCCGGCGATGTCCCTATATAAGTCGCCGCATGCCACGTCCCTGTCATTGCGGCCAGAGAGCACCTCAGGTCAACAACTCAAGGAAGAAGAACAAGAAGAAGAGAAGGCGGCGGCGATAGAAGACCATCCCACCGCTTGTAAAAGAGCTGGAAGAAGGCGCGGAGGCCCGGCAAGAAGAACCGAAGAGGGGGACAAGACCCCCGAAGTCAGAAGAAGACCTCCGGGCGGCGGCGACGAAGAAGAAAGCTGGGCTCCTCCGCTAGTAAAAGAGCAGAAGATAGAGGAGGAGTCCGGCGAGAAGACCCCCCAAGACGGAAGAAGCTGTGCAATAAATTATTTTTAACCCTTGTGTGTTGTGTTTTATTTACATTTTTTTCACAAGTGAATGGGTAGGGGTACATGGTACCCCAATACTCATTCACATAGGGTGGGGGGCTCAGATCTGGCGGCCCCCTTATTAAAGAGGGCTCCCGGATTCTGATAAGCCCCCCTCCCGCAGACCCCGACAACCAACGCCCAGGGTTGTCGGGAAGAGGCCCTTGTCCTCATCAACATGGGGACAAGGTGCTTTAGGGTGGGGGGCCACGCAGCCCCCCTTCCCCAAAGCACCCCCCCATGTTGAGGGCACACAGCCTGGTACAGCTCAGGAGGGGGGGCTCTCGCTTGTCCCCACCCCCTTTCCTGACCGGTCGGGTCGGGTTTTTTTGGCGTAGGGCTTCCCCTTTAAGTCCATACCAGGTGACGGGGCCAGCGATGTGTGAATCGAACCAAAGGCGGCGACATTGACTTCCTTCGCTAGTCCCATCTACCTGGAGCCGCGCTCAAAATGAATGAACTTTTCTCCGTGCGGGAAAGTCCGTTCATTTCAAAAGTACGGCGGACTAGCACACACACAGCTGTATTGTCCGAAAACTTTCTAAGTCACGGGCGGATTGCGGACTGTTCCGCCGGATAGTTTGATCGTGCGTACGCGGCATAATATAGCCTGCATGAAAGCCAAAAATATTCCAAACTCAAGAGAATGATGTGAAAACATAAACAGGTCTATTTATCATATAGTTTTTGAACAGATGTCAGAAACATTCATTGAGCTTAACTCAATTTTACTGTATGTTTGCAAATAGATTTACTCCTGTATCTAGCTTCCTAAAATAGCTCAATGACAAAATATACAGCATTTTGCCCACTAGATGGACCTGATGATACAGAAGTTAATCTATTTGAAAACATGCAGTGAAATTTAATTCAGCTTACACAAATCTTTCTGAAATTCGTGCAATGTTTTTAAATAGACCCCAACTGTTGACCATTTTTAACAACGATGTGCCATAATGAAATGCAAATGTTATGCAAATACTATTGGCCAACTCAGTAGCTAGACAGCAAAACAATTTTTTTTTTTTAAATGAGGTTTAGGGTATTATTACTCCATCCTCCAAAGTTACTGAAGGTGAAGGAACCCAAGTCTTTGTGTTCACTGAGAATGATTTTGTACCCATTTATCTCCCTACAGCAACATACAACTCCCAGTGTGTGTTAGGGATGCAACAAACTATTGGAAGCCTGTCCCATGTCCTCCTAAATACCACCAAAACAAACATACTCCTCTTCCTCATGCTTCCCCAGGCATCTCAAACATAGTGTCTTGGCAAAGCTGGTCCCAAGACACTAGGAATACTACAGGAGAGATGGTCCGAGACTACAGGCATACTACAGGAGATGGTCAGAGACTGCAGGCGTACTACAGGAGATGGTCAATAGTGCAGGCATACTACAGGAGATGGTTAGAGACTACAGGCGTACTGCAGGAGAGATGGTCAGAGAGTGCATACATACTACAAGAGATGGTCAGAGACTGCATACATACTACAGGAGATGGTCAGATACTGCAGACATACTACAGGAGAGGGTCAGAGGCTGCAGACATACTGCAGGAGATGGTCGGAGACTGCAGGCAACTACAGGAGAGATAGCCAGAGACTGCATCCATCCTACAAGAGATGGTCAGAGACTTCATACATACGACAGGAGATGGTCAGAGACTACAGGCGTACTACAAGAGAGTGTCAGAGACTGCAGGCATACTAAAGGAGAGAGTCAGAGTCTGCAAACGTACTAAAGGAGAGGGTCAAAGACTGCAAACATACTACAGGAGAACATCAGAGACTGCAGGTCTACTACAGAAGATGGTCAGAGACTGCAAGCATGCTACAGGTAAGACTCAGGATATGATCAGAGACTGCAAGAATACTACCGGAAATAGCCAGAGATTGCAAGCATATTGTAGGAGAATGGCGATGTCACAGACTGGCAATGTCAAAGGGTCCCTCTCCCCCACCCCACTGGTCACAGCTCAAGTTGTTAGGGGGCGGAATGATCGGCTGTTAGGAGAATATGGAGGTCACATGACGGGTCAGCAAGTGGTTGGCTGGTACTCAGAAGAAGTATTCCTCCTGCTGGGCTGAACAAGAAAAATCTTAACTTAAATGGCTAGCTTAAAGAGGAAGTAAACCCTGATGGGTTTACTTCCTCTTTTTTTCCCTGCAAAGGTAAAGCATAATGGACTACTATGCATCGCATAGTAGCTGATTATGTGTCACTTACCTGACACAGGAGCCAGCGAAGTCGCCGCTGTCCCCTGTAGTCCGCCGCATCCATGTTGCTGGTGGCGTCTCGCAGCTCCGACGAATCACAGTGGCGCAGCCGCGATGACGTCACTCCCGCGCATGCGCACGGGAGTCGCGCCTCGCAGCTCCGCCGCTGCCATACGGCGAAGCCGCGATGACGTCACTCCCGCGCATGCGCACGGGAGTCGACAAATTAGGCAAATCCATTCTTGGATTTGCCGCATTTAGTGCGCCTGCGCGCCGCTGTCTACGGCGCATGCGCCGTAGACAGCGGTGCCCATTTTCGGGCAAATATCTCCTAAACCATATAGGTTTAGGAGATATTGCTTGGACCTACAGGTAAGCCTTAATCTAGGCTTACCTATAGGTCCAAGTTGTTTGGAAGGGTTTACTTCCTCTTTAAAGCGGTAGTAAACCCACTGACTTTTTTTTTTTTTTTTCACACCTGTAAGGGAAAAGGCACTGCATAGCTCATTATGAAATACTTACTTTAGAACGAGACGTCAGTGTCCACGCCGAGGGACCTGATATTTTCCCTCGGTGTGTCTTCCCGCCACTCACAGCACCGGAGCCGCGATGTCGTCACTCCCACACATGCGCGAGGGAGACTTCTTTCCGGCAAGGTCCGGTGTCCATTGTGAGCTATTTGTTCAGTGTATATATCACTATAATTTCTGGCCCACTGAAAAGCGCTTTTGCTGCACCCTGGTTTGTCTGGGCTAAGACTACACTCCAAAGAAGGTTAAGCAGGCTTTCAATCAGCTCTATAAATCCTGTGCTTTACAGATCTGAAAAGAAAAAGACAAAAAACACAGCACAATATAACCTAAACTCAGCTTCAAGTGATTGTAAGGGTTTGTTTTTTTTCTGTTTTTTTAAATGACAAACATATCATACCTCCACTGTGTAGCTTGTTTTGCATAGAGTGGCCCCGAACCTCGTCTTCTGGGGTCCCTCAGCGGCTCCTCCCCACATCAGATAACACCCTTAGAGAAGCCATCTCCAGAGGGGGTTACCTTGCGGGTGCACTCCCGAGTCCAGCATTCGGAGTCCATAGACGCTGAATGTATGACTCGGCCCTGCACCCCCACCCCCGGCGCCGCATCATTGGATTTGATTGACAGCAGCGGGAGCCAATGGCTGCGCTGCTTTCAATCTATCCAATCAAGAGCTGAGAACCCCGGGTAGAGAGATAGCGCGTCCCCGAGGGGTCAAGTTCCAGGGCTCAGGTAAGTACAATGGGGGACTGGGGGACCGGTCACTGGCAGGTGTTTTTTTACCTTGATGCATAGGATGCATTAAGGTGGAAAACCACAAAGGTTTACAACCCCTTTTACTGACATCTCTCTGCTGAAGGACTGTATGCCAACAGCATGGCGTTGCATAAGGGGTTGCAGGGATCACAATCGCAAACCCTGCCTCTAGCTCCATGGGGCCCCTGCAGCCTCCCTGTCATATTATCATATCCTCCACAAAATCTAGCTCGGATCTGCCATAGGGTCCCACAGCCAGGCTCCAGTACTGGGCTTCTACTTTGTCTTTTTACAATCCACACCCCTCTGTTCCCATGGTTGTTGAGAAGCTGTGAGACATTTCCTGAATACAAGGGAGCACGAGGTGAGAACAGCCCAGGATGGGGAAGTGTGCTGTGTGCTGGTAACATGGAATAGTAACCAAGCTCAGCGAGGCAAGAGGAGGAGAGTGCCATCCTGTAGCCACGATGGGACCAATGTCACTGGTGAGGTATGACACTGCTCAGTGTCTCCTAGTCACCAGCTGGGATTTTCTGTACCCCACCGGGAGATGTCTACTTACCCCTTTTCCCTGACAAGTGGGGAAGAGACACACACCTCCGGGGGGTAACCTTCCCCCAATACCTGCCAACACTGACAGAGAAACCTTCAGAAATTGCTAAAACAAATCCCTTACCAACTCCTCAGGGGGCCCCTGAAGGGCTGCAGGCTCCCATTACAGCACTCTATACTGTTCTGAAATAACATTTCTTTACAACACAGCTAGTCAGCCATGATCTGCACAGGTTGTATCTGCCTACTGCAACTACACTGCCATTCCGACCAGAGAATTTCACAGATCAGAAGGCAACATAAAAGCCAGATACACCCTGTGAAGACTGATAGGCTGTGTGTAAAGGAATGCGGTTTCAGCCCTGTGTAGTGTGGGGGGGGGGGAGCTGTATACAGTGCTGGGATGGGAAAGTTGCTCGGCCAAGTGACCTGCCAGGGGTCCCTGTCCTCTGATTCTCCAGTGGTGATCCCTGTCCTCTGATGTAAAGAGGAACTCTGAGGACTCAAAACTCTTAAGCCACTTTGAGTATCTTGGCGTGCGGTGGATGTATCTGCACGTACATTAGAAGTAGTGAGGGGGGCCCAGGTCAACTTTTGCATCGGGGGCCACAAGTTTCAAGCTATGCCTCTGGCCAATAGGCTGGTTAAATGTTATTGTTAATGGTAGCCTTGGAGAGACACCTTTCTCCCACTTAGCACATTTCTGCATTTTTCAGCACATTCAATAGTGGAATGAGGGTTTAGGTAAATATGTCTCCTTTCTTTTCACATGGCTAAACACATAACAGGAAAATACACATATTCATCTTAAAAATCGATACCGTATTTATCGGCGTATAACATGCACTTTTTTCCCCCTAAAATCAGGGGGAAATCGGGGGCGTGTGTTATACGCCGATCCCCTGCTGTTGCTAGGGCTTTCTGCCGCTATCTGCGGATTCCGTGTATCTTTGGTCGCACTCGGCCGTTCTCGGCGGCTCTCGAAAAGCCGAAAGCCGCCGAGTGTGGCCGAAAATAGCCGAGAACGGCCGAGTGTGGCCGAAAATAGCCAAGAGCGGCCGAGTGCGGCCGAAAATACCCGAAAGCCGCCGAGAACGGCCGAGAACTACCAGCGCCATTTTTAAATGGCAAATGACTGACAAGGCTGCAAATGCAAGGCTGCATACGACTGACAAGGCTGCAAATGACTGACAAGGCTGCAAATGACTGACAAGGCTGCAATGCAAGGCTGGAAATGACACTGACAAGGCTGCATTGATGGGCAATTAAATGTACGTTTTTTTCCTTAAACTTCCCTCCTAAAAGTTTTTTCTTTTAAATTCCCTCCTAAACTTGGGGTGCGTGTTATACGCCAATAAATACGGTAAGTGTGACAGCGCTGCAATACTAATATAATAGGATACAACTTTCCAGCGATAAAACCAATAAAGAATATGAAAAAATAATGATGCAAAAAAGTCCCAAAAAAAAACGGTATGGGAACTAAAAGTGGGATAGCTCTAAAATGATGGTACTGCAATAATAAATATGATACCAAAATACAAAGTTTCCAGTGATAATGCAATAGGTGAGAAAATATAAAAATAAATGAATGCAAAGAAAGTCTAATAATCAATAATGAGAAATCCTCCATAGTGATGGTTCTTCTAACAAATACTTTATCCTGAGTGCTGCCACCACCACATGCAATGGCCGCTCACCTCCTTAATGTGACCCCTAGGGGTCAAACATGCCTTTGCACTTAGTGCCAATATGCCTTTAAGGGAATCTTTTATGGTCTTTAATCAAACTACACCATCAATGGCTGACATAGGTCTCATCCACTGTACTCCTTTCACGTTTTTAAGACCAGCATTGCATATGAAAAAACAACAAGAAAAAGTGCCTCCTATAGTGCAGTATCCAAGGGGTTAACTAATATAGCCTCCACCCCAGCTAGCAATAAACTCACATTTATTAAAACAATAAAAAGCATGGAATATACAATCGAGAACAATCTCACTCTCGATCAGTCCACTGCCAGGCTCCACCTCTACCAGTTTCGCCACCCCTCACGTGGCTTCATCTGGAGGAGAACATATTCATCTTACTATCCCTTGAGCAGAACCTTTAGCAGAAAGCTGACACATTTTGCATTGTATAATATATACAGGAACGTTAGCTTTTATGTATGTAGCATTGTACATGAGCATGTCAGCAACTCCGTCCTATATGTGGGATGTAGATATGTGTGACTAAAGCAGAATATGAATATTAGTGAAGTATACATAAATAGACTGAGTAGGAGTTGAGAGCATGCACAGGGTTTTCAGTACTATACAGTGTTTTCTGGCGCTTCTTTGGTCGGTAAAACATTTCTGACACTTTCACAATTCATGGAAACTCTTTCTGATAGAAAGGGCAACCTGGCCAACCCTGAACACAATAATATCTTATATCACTACAGCCTCGATCATTTCTGCTCTCTAAATTATGAGCACAGTTATATGCTTATTCACCATGATCTTCTTTTCATTAATGGGATTCAAGAATTGTTTGTTCTACCACTGGATGTGAAGACACATGGGGATTTTCTTCAGGTAAGGAAAAAGGCCTGGAAGTGCCCTGGAGGGTAAAAAGGTAATTTATGTAAATTAAGATCACAGAATTGCAAGGTAAAGACGGCCATATATGGAACGAATCTTGGCAGGTTCAGCAGGGACTGGCCGAGATTTCATCAATCTATGGGCAGGCTGCTGGTACTGAAGTTCATCTATTAATTGACTACAGTACAATCATCCTGTAATATTTTTTGCATACAATCACTGCCAGCAGCTATGATCATTGTGTTCTGCTGGTGGGGAGGGCTCCCTGTCCGCAGAACACAATAGTGCTGCAAGAGGGATTCCCCCAGCAACACTGACTGTGTGTTGATGGTTGCAGGAAAGAAAATTGCATTATCTACAGCTTGCTTTAGTTGAGACAATCATTAAGCAATCAGCAGTGTGAAAAAACACCAGTTTTACAGCATTTTTTTTAATTCTTTTAGGGCTCCTTTACACTAATGTTGCCCTCCGTGGTAGATCACTTTTCAATGAATGTTGGAAAGACAATGTGAAGGCATTATATGGCTTTCTCATTGCCTTTTTTAACCCCTAAAAGCCTGCACCATTTGCTTGGGTTGTATTTGGCAGGCGGTACTCCCCATTAAACACACAAATACAGCAGCTTTTACACTTTAGAGCAGATAGTAAAAGTGCAGCCTGTTTTTACTGCCCCCAAACCACAAGTGTATACTAGGCCTTATAGAGAGCAAACTGTCCCATCCCGCTGCCCTCCGGTGCTTCTCTCGGCTCACCCCTGCAATTGGTGAACCGGAGAAGGGACCGACTGGCGCCGGATGATGACCATACAGATTTCTGGTGGGACAGATGGTCCCCAAAGTCTCAGAGGCCAGACACGATGTTATGACGTCACTCCCACCCTCTGCATTTGAAAAAATGCCGCCGCCTTGGCTGGGAAACCAGGGTCTTTTTTTTTTCTTTTTTCTTTTTTGATTTTAGACTTCCCAATCTAGAGGTGAGATCTGGAGACTTATTGACCCCAGATCTCGCTGTAAAGAGGACCTGTCACATACTATTCCTATTACAAGGGATCTTTACATTCCTTGTAATAGGAATAAAAATGATCATTTTTTTTTTTTTTTTTAAAAGAAAGCATCAAACTAGAAAAATAAAAGTAAAATGAATTTAAAAAAATAAAATTTTGAAAGAGCCCCTGTCCCTGGGGGCTTACTTGCAGAAGTGAACACATATGTAAGTCCCGCCCACATATGTAAACGGAATTCAAACCACACATGTAAGGTATCACCGCAAACGTTAGAGTGAGAGCAATAATTCCAGCTCAAGACCTCCTCTGTAACTCACAAAATGTAACCTGTAAAACATTTGAAAGCGTTGCCTATGGGGATTTTTATGTACTGAAGTTTGGCGCCATTTCACAAGCATGTACAATTTTGGAGCATGACATGTTAGGTATCTATTTACTCAGCGTAACATCATCTTTCACATTATGCAACAAAAATTGGGCTAACTTTACTGTTATTGTTTTTATAATGCATGAATCTGTTTTTATTTCCAAAAAAAAGTGTTTGAAAAATTGCTGTGCAAATACCGTGCAATATATAAAGTTGCCACGACCGCCATTTTATTTTATAGGGTCTCTGCTAAAAAAAAAACATATAAATGTTTGGGAGTTCTGTGTCATTTTCTACCAAAAAAATTTGGATTTTTACATGTAGGGGAGAAATGTCAGAATTGGCCTGGTAGGCAAGTGGCTATTGTTGTTGCTGCAACCCACATCTCAACAGAGAATTATTAAATATGGTTGCACCTGCACCACAAATTTACTATTACGTTGTCACATTGATTTGAGCCGTCTCAACAAAAAATTGGTGTTTAATGCATACTATAGTATTTTTTTATTTATTTTTTTTGTTTTGTGCTCACTGAACCTTGAAAAAAAAAACACCAAATCCACTTTACTTTTTTTCCTAACAGTAGTAGGTGGACTCCAATGTATTTTGTCAAAATTGTGACAGTTTGCTGAAATCTTGGGGAAATGCAAACCAGGCACCCGTAGTGGCTATCTGTGTTTACAATACATACAAGTGGGAATGGGGTTGATTTATTGAAACTGGATAGTACAAAATTTGGTTCAACTGTGCATAGAAACCAATCAGCCTCCAGGTTTTATTGCCAAAACTTAGGTTAACAAACTGACATTAGAAGCTGATTTGCTACAATGCACCAGGTTTAGTAAATCCCCCCCCCCCCCCATATGTCACAGATAGGTGTTTTGTGAACTATTTTATGTGTTACAGTGATTTTAAAAGTAAATAGGCTGTATCCTGTGTTGTTCAAATGTGAGACCTTGATTTTAAACAGAAAACTGGAATTCGTATTACAGGAAATTCCTATGATGCTTAGGTCCTTCTAGTGGCCAAATCAAGTATTTCCATTTTAAAATCAATCACTTTCATTCAAACAGCACGTTATTTAGCTTATTTACATTCGATTTTTGCCCCATTCGCACAGAACAAATGAACATGTACTTTCACTGGTCAAATGTAAATCTTTTATAATTCAACCCCTTAATGTCTACAATGACTTGAACTCCAGTACAGACAAAGCCAGAGTGGCAGAGATATATTTTAGCCAATTCCCAGTTTCTATTAAATTTGGGTAATAAGCCCCCCCATCATGTTTTGGAGGCCAATAAGTAGAGGCAGATGTTCCCATGGCACTGTAAGGGGGCCAGCAGTGTCTGTGTCCACAGGCAAAGGTGGACGTGGTCAGTCCTCAGGCAGGGCATATTTTCTCTGTTTAGTGATGTTGCCAATGCTATCCAGCCACAGCATGCAAAAGAAGTGGGGGACTGGCTTACTAAACCATCCTCATCCTCTGCCTCCTCTATCACCCAGCAAAGACTAGTGTGCAGTCCACTGCAGCTGCAGAGTGGCTTATTCTGCCTCCTTGTCCACAGCTACTCCTGTCAATGCCCCAGCATCATGCATGGAAGAGTCAGTTGAATTATTTGAACACAGCGTCAGGCACTTGCTTCTTGAGGATGCACAGACATTACTTGATTCTGATGTTGGTTCTGAGGCTGAGGAAGGCAGGAACATGAACCTACAAGGAGGGGAGAACGCTGATAAACAACAAATTGGTAGTGGCATTCCCCCATAAACTTGGGCCTTAGTATACTATCATTTGGCCTTTTCACGTAAGGCTTGCTCACTGTGGTGCAAAAATTAGTTTTTCCATCCAAATCTGCCAAAGAGACACCAGAATTTATCCAAAAAAATCTATAATCTTATTCCAAGTGCACTAAATTGTGGCCTCATCATACAGACTGGCTGCCCCAGCCGTTATTTACAAAATAAAGAAAGCTTGGAGGGAAAATCAATTTAAATGTAAATTTTTTCTTTATATATAAGCTGCCGGCAGTGACGTCATGCTGCTTTCTTTCGTAAGTAGGAGTCGTTCACAAGCCGGATGTTCTTCGTAACTCGAGGACTGTCTATATTTGGTGAGGACCTATACTGTTTATTACCATTTTAACACCTGAGCTATGCGGGCATATCTCAATTTTCATACATGAAAATTGTTGATTTTTTTATTCCTTATTTTCACAGTAGCATTTTTAAGTGTTATTAAACCCAAAAGCAAACACTTATTATATTGCAGCTTACCAATTCTTAGCCCTTGTACACACGGTTGGACAATGTCTGATCGAACCGTGATGTCGGATAATCCGACCGACAACGTTTTAGAGCTGGGCTATAAAATTTTCAGACAACATGATCCGATCGTACTTTGTCCGATTGTGTGTAGAGAATTCCGATCGGACAATGTGCCACGCATGCTCAAATCGAATTACGAGACCAAAGCTATTGGGTACTAGCCTGAACGTAGTCCCATCATAACGAAATAACGTCAATCACGTTAGGAACGATCGGATATTCCGACAACTTTGTCCGACCGTGTGTATGCAACACCAGTTTCGGACAAAATTTTTGTCCGACGGATTTTGTTGTCGGAATGTCCGACCATGTGTACAAGGGCTTAGATGTGATGGCTCATTCATTTTCTTTTTTAGGTTGTCTGTCTTCTTTCTTGTTTTATTTTCACCCGGTAAACCAGCCAGTAAGTCTGTTGTTTTGAAAAAAACAAGCTCTCCAGCAGAATGTTACAGAGATGAGATACAAAATATGGGATAGTTTTATGGCATTTTTATTAATATTTATTTTTTTAAATGGCGGCGATCAGCGATTTTTATCGGGACTACGACATTATGGCGGACACATCGGACATTTTTGACACATTTTTGGGACCATTGTCATTTATACAGCAATCAGTGCTATACAAATGCACTGATTCCTGTGTAAATGACACTGGCAGTGAAGGGGTGAAGAAAGCTCTAAAAAAAGGACATCAATTTTGTTTGGGAGCCACGTCGCCCCTGCACAATTGTCAGTTAAGGTGACACAGTGCCAAATCGCAAAAAGTGCTCTAGTCAGGAAGGGGGTCAATTCCTCTGGGGCTGAAGTGGTTAAGCATTGAAAAAGCATTAAGAACGAAATGTTATTTTCACAGGAGAAGTGATGTAGAGGAAAAAAATTTACATTGAGGCGTGGGTCAGGTTGTGGTGTGATAGGTGGCATTTTTTGGGATTTGTATACTTTGTAATACTTACCCCACCAATACTCTGCAATACTTACCCCGCCAATACTCTGCAATACATACCCCGCCAATACTCTGCAATACATACCCCGCCAATACTCTCCAATACTTACCCTGCCAATACCCTGCAATACTTACCCTGCCAATACTCTGCAATAAATACCCTGCCAATACTCTTCAATAGTTACCCTGCTAATACCCTGCCAATATTCTGCAATACATACCCTGCCAATACCCTGCCAATACTCTGCAATACATACCCTGTCAATACTCTGCAATACATACCCCGCCAATACTCTGCAATACTTACCCTGCCAATACCCTGCCAATACTCTGCAATACTTACCCTGCCAATACTCTGCAATACTTACCCTGCCAATACTCTGCAATACATACCCCGCCAATACTCTGCAATACATACCCCGCCAATTGTTTCAAGGCGGGGTCTGGGGAGGGGCAATGGGTGGGGCCAGGGATGGGGCTGAAGGAGGAAACAGGGGCGGGGCCAGGGTGGAGCTGAAGGGGGCCCCATCAGGTAGGCTGTACGGGGCCCCATGATTTCTATCAGCGGCCCTGGCTCCACCCATAGGCTATAGAAGAATTCTAATTTGGTTGACTAGTAATAATAATTAATAAATACTACTATAGCTTGTAGGCGGAAACATTCGACCGGAAATGTACAATTGGGGCATTGTACAGTGTAGCTGCTCCATCGAATCTTCTTAGACCATTTGACAGACACCATAAGCCTTCAATTACAGATTTGACCTTAACAAAATAAAATAAATAAAAACGAATTCCGGGAGTAACTAAATAAATGCATTTTTCTGATGAAAAAAATTCCGAAATGAAATATTTCCCTGTGCACATGTCTAGTGATTATTGCTAGTGTCTACAAAATCGCATGAAAAATCCAACATGCTTGTTGTACCCAAGTCGATCGATGGATTGGCTTAGGTACAATTAGCCTGCCCATACATGGTTCATATCTCGGCCAGTCCCTGCTGAACCGGCCAAGATTTGAACCATTTATGGCCAGCTTAATTATGTGTAGCATTCAGGCATAGAGCATTGAACAGCTTGGACTCAAGAATAGTCAAAAATATATAAAAATCACTGCCTTATATGTGGACTTAGCATGTTCAAGCTTCCAACCTGCTCAGGGGTTTGCTGACATGTCCATTTACTGACATGTCTATCCAGGGCTAAGTGTTGGGAGATTTGAATATTCAGCTTAATGCTTTAATTATAGTGCTGATACTATCTGTTGATACTCCCTGTTATGCCTTTGAGAGTTTGTACTAAGTTATGCAATGTTCATCGCCTCTGTGCAATTGACTTTATTTGCATGCATTGTGCTATTCCATATAGCCAGACACTATTTAGGGGAATTATCCAACTGGGATTTGGTGTGTATATGTATGAGTGTTGTGGCGCCCAGCCAGGTATTTCTATGGCAACCTTGTCATAATTTTAATGGTGTTGGGTGGAGGTGTTTTTTTCAGTGTCTATAATTAATTATTTAATAAAATGTATTTCTATTTTTGCAAAGACTATGCTGCTTGAGTATTCATTTGTGACAACTTTTGTTTGAGACATCTTGTCGCTATGTGGTTATGAGAGCTTGGACTCAGGAAGCTTCTACATAGCTTCTATACATAGCTTCTACATAGCTTCTATGCTTCTATAAGATTTAAGGTGGACCTAGCACTGGAAATATTTTCATGTTAAGCACATGCATACATTGCTGAGTAATGAGTAGGTGTATCACTTACAAGTACTTATTACCTCTTACACGTATCACAATAGTTCTCCTAACAATACTTTTATCAGCTTTTCTCTCCCGAAAGATGACATCATCTTTTTTTAAACATTATCCAAAATTAGCATCTACTTCCTGGACTGAGATGCTGGCTGAGCAATTACACAATCATGTAAATCCTGGTGTTTGTGCAGTTTTTGTTCACAAATGTCTGATATAGATCAGCCTCTGGCTGCAGCAGACTGATACCATCATCTTAGCCTTAGCAAATCACTGGCTGGAGTTCAAACACTGTTTTTTTATTAATATAAGGTGCAGATTTAAAAAAATAATTATACTGTAACATGTCAAAAGTGTATTCCTAGCTTGTAATAAAAGTACCATATAGATAAAAAGTGCCGAACATCTAATATCCTGTAGCTTTTCACTTGCAAATGGCAGCCAGAATTTAAAATGGGAATGTGATCTCTGCATTTTCTCATCCTGCTCTGTGACACAATTCTCTTTTCTTACACATGACAAATTCACTTTATAAAGGAGTCTTATTTAAGGCTGTCTCACAATTAAAGGAGAAGTCCAGCCTGAGCTTTTTGGCTGGGCTTCTCCTAAGGGTCACAGGTGTGTGATTAGTTTTGCACTCCTGTGACCGGTTTTCAGTGGAGAGCGGTCTGAAATCCACTCTCCGCTGACATCACTGGAAGACTTAGGAAGTCTGGATGCTCCAGCTGCCTGAACTGATGGCAGTCTCATCCTCTCAGCAAGCCCTGAGAAGCTGAGACGCCCCTCCACAGCTTAGCACTCCAGTGAACATGGAGAAGCAGAGATGAGATGAGAGCTTCTAATTGACAGAGATGAGATGAGAGCATCTGATTGACAGACAGCGGCTCTCCACTCTGGGAGGTGAGAGAACCGAGTAGCTTGGAGTCAGATAGGAGCAGCTCGGTTCTCAGTGTAGAGGCGGTGGGCAACAGATGTAGAATCGTTCAGATGCTACATCCACCTAGGTAAATATGAATCTACAAAAAAAAAGGCCCATTCAGCTTCATGCTCCACATTGCATTGGATAAGTTATGTTGTCATCGCACCAACAGGCTTGTCATAAAGTTCAAAGCTTCATTTAAACACGAAGAAGAAATGCGTCAGGCATTCCAATTCGCATATGTGTGAACCCAGCCTTATACTACTTGGACCCCTTCTTGTCGACCATATACAGGTATGTGATCTCACTGAAGTGGGCCTTTATCTGTGAGGCCTCATATCTACATACCTCTGGATAGTGCGCTTCCAGCACCAGGATCGGGCTCCCACTGTGAGCGCCAGGTCTCGTACTAACTATTGGGACCCAGGACTCCTGGTCCAGGGTCACCTCGTTGCTTTGATAGCCTCTGATTGGCTATTGCAGTAATCAGTCACTGTGTAGCCCACCCATGTGTTTACTTTTTCTTCTGAATGTAGAGAAAGATACATTGTATCTTTCTCTCCTTGTAGAAGATAAAGATGTAAATAAAAGTGTAAAAAAATAAGAAATGAATTAAAATATAAAGAAACAAAATAGGTAGATCAAAGTTTGATCTGGGTCAGTGCCAGGGTTAGTGTTAGGGTCAAGGTAAGGGTCAAAGGTTTAGATCAGGGTCAAATGTCAGGGTCATAAAGCAGGGTATGTATATTTTAGGTAGGATTTTTTTTTAAACATTTTTTAAATTACTGTCGGTGTCAGTGTGTTTTAGATTAAAAAAAAAAAACTAAATGCGCACCACTGTTTCTGAGCCCTACTATGGATAAAAACAACAACTAACATAAACACACGTGGTTTGTGTTGTTCTTTGGTGTTAAATTATTATAATAGCAAGAAATATACAGCTACATTTTTCTTCCTATTTTGGACCAGTTTTCCATTGATAATAAAAAAAAAAATGAGGAGACATCCATTACTATGTACCACCAAAAGAAAGACCAATTTGTCCTGAAAAAAACAAGGTATAATCCACCAGGATACACAATGTAGTTGTGATGATATGTACAGTTTTACTAACAAATGTCAAAGTTGCAAAATTGTGTTCAGACATTAACATTTGTTTTACCCTCCATCACTAAGGGTTTAAGGATTGGCACAAAGTGACATCAGCAGCCACATCCCCCCAAAACTTAATTTTATTAAAAAAGGGACAGTTGTGAGTCAGATGGGAGATGGGAGACAGGGAGAGTATTGTCCACAATGCAAAAATGCATACTGTTACTACTGCCAACAGAGGAGCATAGAAAATTTCACTTTCTACCTACATTTTTTAATGCCTATTACTTCCTATCATTGTCAGTGGACAGATTTTTTTTTTTTTTTTTTTAGACCATTATATCTATTAATTCTTATGCTTAGATACAGTATCTCCCCTATTCTCCATATTCAATGATGCTGTGCTATGAATAAAACTTCAAAAATTTTTAAAGCTTGAGGGTAAATAAGTAATTGTTTCATGTTCTTATCAGTTCTGTGATGCAGTCAGGTTAGGAGAAAAAACTAAATATTAACCAATATTTTAAACATTTAATTACATTTTTAAATGTAATTACATTTTATACCTATATGAAGTTAACAAAATTTTTGAGCAAAAAATAAATAAAAAAATAACCACTAAACTGCAACACCTATTGCTGTTTCTTCTCACAAATAAAAAACAAAACAGAAAAGTAAGAACACATCTAAGTAGAAAATAAAAAAGGTAGACGAAAGTAGAAAATAAAAAAAGTAGACAGACAATGTACTGGAAAAACAAATGCAAACAACAACAAAATTTGATGATTTTAAAATGCAAGACGATTCTTGTAAAAAAAATAATACTTTAATTTAAAACATGCCAGTAATCTCTGTTTCCTATATATTTATGGTTAAAAAATGAGCAACAAAAAGTGGGGGTGAAACTGAACAAACCAGGAAGATTCCTTGTTTCAGTTTCTTAGTGCAGGATACAGGTTACAGAGTATAAGGTGGTTGTTATGCTCAAAAACCCAATTGTGGCTTTGCTCCTGTTTTTCTCTGGCTTTGTATTGAAATGCACGGTAGACAACAAAGGTGTAAAAGATAAAAGCCGAAAGATAGAACAAACACCCCTGTTATCACACTGGGTAAAGCGGTTTATTTAGCCCTATATATTACATAGACATGCTAAGCTCTCCGACCCCTAGTCACATGATCACTGGCTTCTTTGATGGGTTTCCTGCTTTAGGGGTATACGAAAAACAAACACACATTTTACTGCGGATGTTAAGTCAAACTGTGTCACAGGCTGTAATCCTAAAGAAAGATTTTTACATTGATTTAAACTTCACTGATTTACAAGTTAATGAATTGCGTGAGGGTGTATTGTTTTTAAAATATTATCATGTCTAGCACAATAAAATATTATTTACTAAATAAATTGTATATTCATAAAAAATTTTCTCTTCATTGCAAGACTAACTGATTAAATATTTGTTACATTATAAACGTTTAACATAGCAAATCTGTAAAATTTGCAATACATTGATTTAAGCTCTAAATTTAAAGCTGGCATTGCTTTGAAGTAATTTTTCAGTAGTGAAATTTTTGTGATTATGGTGGCTTTTATTTAAAGTGAAACTCCAGTGTTGTTGAAGACATGCAAAAATCTCTAAGTTAGCCTACTACATTGTAGGAATTTTAGCAAACTTAATTACAGTTCCTACCTGCTTCTGCTTCTGCCTTGTTGATACTAAGGAGGGTCAATCTATTGAATTTGCTAAAAATATTTTAAAGGCATGCAAAATTGGAGTTTCCGTCTTTACTAAAATCACCTAATCTGTCTCTGTTTTATTTTAAATAAATATATATATAAATATATATATACCCTGGCATTGCCCTAGATATACAAGCTTTGTACAAGCTTCAAGGAAAGGTAGGGAGAAAAATGCAGAAAAAAAGGGATGTCTTTAGAATTACATAATACCAATGCCATGACTACAACATAAATAAATGGCAAATTCTCTGGTATTTATAGAAAATAACATCCGGTTAAAAGTCGAAAGAAAAAAGTACATTTAATAACATTGAATCATGAAATGATTCATGAAGATCCATTTTTATAATTTATCGAAATTGTGTTTTTTCTTTTAACTCTCTGATACTAGAGTATAAAGCTAATGCTGTACTCTTCTATGACTGAATGCTGCAGACAATTATTTAGTGCTGAATTCAGTAATACATTGTAATACATACTGTATTTCTGGAGACATACAAAGTATAGATCGTTCTGCCTTAAATAATGGGTGAACTGCTGTATATCCAATCCAATGGTGGTAGATTCTCTTTAGGAACTGCTTATATGTAGTAACATGCTTAATATGTTTGGTTCATGTTAAATAAGTATAGTTGCATAGTCAGTCAGATTTAAAAAAGACCAAGTTCAGCCAACAAAAAAAAAAACACATAGAACACCTCCACGTACACAATGATAAACCCACAGTTGATCCAGAGGAAGGCAAAATAAAAACAATCAAGCATGATCTAATTGCTCCCATGGGGGAAAAGATTCTTCCTGAATCCCCCAGGACAGAATCAGATATTCCCTGGATCAATTACCCCTGGTGTTATCTCCTATAAATGCTAGTATCTAGTTATATTTTGTGCATTTAGGAATTCATTCAGCTCCTTTTTTTTAACAATCTACTGAGCTGGCCAGAACTATTTCTTGAGGAAGTCTATTCCACATTTTATCAGCTTTTATTGTGAAGAAGCCTTATCATATATGGGGTAAATCTCTTTTCCTCCATATAAGTGGTTCTAATTTCCAATTATACACCAAAGCAAAGTGCACCAGGCATACCACTGGTCAATGCATAAGCAGATGCAGAGAAATCTGATTTTCAAATGATGGAAAAACCCAGACATACAGTATAGGTAGCTGATGTTGTACGCAAAAGTTTTCCTTCTAGGTTCCAACTTTTTATTTTTACTGATTGGTTCCTCCTACACATTTTAAACCTGAATGGTGGTTCTTTAATGAGACTGACCAATAACCCAGAGGAGGCAAAAAGAAGCAAGGACAAGTTTCATTTTATAGAAAAAAAAGAAGCATTTGCATAACCTAAGTTGGCTATATCATAGGAATTGATCATTCTGAAACATGATTTTCACTGCAGATAACTGCTGCTTAGGCATTTTTCAAATGCTTACTATACATTATGAAAAATAAATTTCATTTTAGATCAGATAATAGTATTGAAGCAGCATGCTTTGCCCTGTCAGAATTAAATATATTTGTACCCTAGAGGATGCTCTACTCTACACGGTAGAGTAAAAATGAACTCAACACACTCTTTAGACGGCACATATGTTGAGCTAAAAGAATCGATTGTTAAGTTTCTCTAAATCGTGTCTGCTTTTTTGGGCTGAACACAAATTGGCTAAGCTAACATAAGATTTATATAGCTAATCCTACCCCAATAATGTTTTCTAGAGCTAATATATGATAGATGCCTTGAGCTTTTCTTGAAAATATCAACATCAGTTACATATTATTTTTCCTCATATTTGTGTTTAAAATATAAAATGCATATAATATGTGTAGAGGTTTTTATGTATGTATAATTTACAGTCAAATGTAAAGTACACAATATGCGTTTCATAATAACAAGAAAAACCTGAAATTTATGTTAAGAACTAAATTATAATTAATGTATTAATATGCACAAGTATAAGTATAAATCATTCTATTTATTTAAATATACATTATATATTAATATCTTTCTGTATACTGTATGTTTTATCAATGTGACCTGTTTAAATGTGCTTTTTATACAACAGGAACACATCACTATTATGTTTCTCTAAATTGCTTTAAAATTCCTGTTTTATGTGTTAATGTCTATCAAGCTCCCATTGACAAACAGTAAACTCACCAAAATTAAAAAAATAATATATAGATATCTGCATTAAAGGGAGTCCTTTTCAGATAGTGTGTTATTTTTAAATACAGATAAAAATAACCACTAGAGTCCTCATTTATTTTATTTTGTAAAGTTTAGTTAAAGCGGAAGTAAACCCATCCATAAAACACGTGCTGTAAATGTAACATTCCCATTGGTTGTGCTCTCAACCAAATTGTCAAACCATCTAATGCCTAGTGTCATAACTGATCACATGTGCAGCATCATGGCAGTTGTATATTAAACAGAGGCAAAGATGGCAACTTCCTTGGCTTAAAACGATAGGGGGGTTTACTTAGACTTTAAGTATCAGTAATGCATAAGTGCCAAAATTGCTGAATTGCACAACTGCTTTGTACTTTTCTACAATATTGTTACGTAACTTTACTTGTAACAAAAAGCTTTTATACATCTTGTAGAGATTCAGTAATGCTAAGAACATTGTGAAAAATCTATTAACCAGTCAGGAAATATTTATTATTGCTTGGATTGCTTCAGACTAGATTACGGTGAAATATGATTGGTTAGTATGGGGTACTACACATGGCCACTTTGTGCACTGCGCTAATAAATAAGCCTTGCACTTGAAATAACAAACTGTATAACAACTTAAGATTATTAGCACATTGCAGTGCTTATGTATTCCTGGAGAAGCATTCTTCCATAACCCACAAACACAGGCTGCGCCTCTTCTAGTGTAACTGAGCTTATCAAACCTTTGTAGAACCATATGGAGTATCTAGAGATGTGACTGAGATAAGATTACATTTTCTAGGTAGTTAGTGACTGAACATCACATCGCTTTTCTGGCAGGTGCTTCCTGTGAACCAAGAAAACATATCATTGTGGTTTGGTTAGTACTATGCATTTTGTTAAATATATGTTCAAGTTAACTCTTCAGTTAAATACAGCAAAAATGGTAACATGAGGTCCAAAGTGTATTAAATTAATCTAATAACTAAAATGTATTTGTAAATGTAGACTGTAAAAGATAGATAGATAGATAGATAGATAGATAGATAGATAGATAGATAGATAGATAGATAGATAGATAGATAGATAGATAGAGTAAATAGATAGATAGATAGATAGATAGATAGATAGATAGATAGATAGATAGATAGATAGATAGATAGATAGATAGATAGATAGATAGATAGATAGATAGATAGATAGATAGATAGATTTACAGAACATGCCCAGAACTTTGAAGATTTTTTTTATTGTGAAGCAAACAACAAATAGGACAAAATAACAGAAAAAATCAATGTGCATAACTATTCACCCCCCTAAAGTCAATACTTTATAGAGCCACCTTTTGCGGCTATCACAGCTCCAAGTGGCTTTGGATAAGTCTCTATGAGCTGCTGCTGTTGCTTAAGCAGTGTGTTTGTAGTCATTGTCCTGCTGGAAGGTGATCCTGCATCCTAGCCTCAAATCACATACACAGTGGTACAGGTTTTGCTCAAGAATATCCCTGTATTTAGCACCATCCACCTTTCCCTCCACTCTGACCAGTTTCCCAGTCTCGACTGCAGAAAAACATCCCCACAGCATGATGGTGTTCTTTATGTGATGTCATGTGTTGGGTTTGAGCCAGACATAGCATAGACATCAGACCAGAGCACCTTCCTTAATACATTTTGGGAGTCTCCCACATGACTTTTGGCAAACTTAAAATGTGCCATTTTGTTTTTTTGCTGAAAGTAATGGCTTTATTCTGGCCACTCTGCCATAAAGCCCAACTCTATGGAGAGTACGGCTTATTGTCATCCTATGTACAGATACTTGAGTCTCTGCTGTGGAACTCTGCAGCTCCTCCAGGGTTACCTTAGGTCTCTATGCTGCCTCTCTGATTAATGCCCTCCTTGTCGGGTCCATGAATTTTGTTGTGTGTGGCCGTCTCTTGGCAGGTTTGCTGTTGTACCATGTTCTTTCCATTTGGTTACAATAGATTTGATGGTGTTCCTAGGGATCATCAAATATTTGGATATTTTTTATAACCTAACCCTGTTTTGTACTTCTCAACAACATTGTCCCTCACTCCCTTGCTTGTTTGGAGAGTTCCCTTGGTCTTCGTGGCAGTGTTTGGTTAGTGGTGCTTCTTGATTAGGTGTTTCAGCCTCTGGGTGTGTATATGTAATGACAGATCATGTTACACTTAGATTGCACACAAGTGGTCATCATTTCACTAATTATGTGACTTCTGAAGGTAATTGGCAGTGGCGTAACTAGAACCTTCAGGGCCCGATGCAGGAAACCATGGAGGGCCCCCCTCCCCCTCGACCTCTGGACAGGGCTCTTTTCTCCAAGCCCAATGGTGGTGGAACACCAGGGCCCAGTCCCAAGTGGGTGGCCGCATATAAAGGAGCCAATTTAAAAAACATCAATTACAGTCACTGTGCCCATGAAACGCCACCACTGTACCATCAAACGCCACCACTGTACCATCAAATGTCACCACTGTGCCCATCAAACTCTGCCACTGTGCCATCAAACTCTGCCGCTGTGCCCATCAAATGCCACCTCTGTGCCCATCAAATTCTGCCAGTGTACCCATCAAATGCTGCCATTGTGCCCATGAAATGCCGCCACTGTGCACATCAAATGCTATTGGTGCGCCCATCAAATGCTGCCACTGTGAATCCCCACCGCCCGCTCGCTGTCTGCCCGCCACTTACCCTGTCTCGGTGGGGCAGCGGGTAACGGCCATGAGCGGGGTCCTCCATGCATCTCCTGCCATCCTCATCTCCCGTCCTCTCCTCCTGATAGGCGTCCAATAGCTGCGCCTATCGTTTCAGCCAATCAGGTGATGGGTAACAGACCTGGACACCTGATTGGTGGAGAGGCGGTTCAGTGTTAGGAAAGTGAATATTAATTCACTTTTTTAACACACCTGGGTAGACTGTGAGCATCAAGCATGGCGCTCGCAGTTCACCTATTTTTAAGCCTATTAGAGCCTATGGCTCTAATCAGGTGATGCAAAAACACCCCCCGCCGCTGTAATTCAGGCGCCCAGCACCCCAAAAGGGACCAGACACCTAAATATGGGGGTGGCAGCGGTGGCCATGGATAGATTCATGCTATGCTATGCATGAATCTATCCATTGGTCATAGAGGGGGTGGCTGGAGAGAGGGGGCGGCACCTGTGCACCCTTTTGGATGCACCGTCACTGATAAACACATGCACATTCACATACATACATATGCATACATGCACACTCACATACATGCGCACACACACACATGCATACATACACATACATATATGAACACACACATACAAGCATGCTCACACACACACATACATGCTCACACACACATACATGCATGCTCACACACACACACACACACATACAAGCATGCTCTCACACACACATACATGCATGCTCACACACACACACACACATACAAATGCATGCTCTCACACACACACACATACAAGCATGCTCACACACACACACACACACACACACACACAAGCATGCTCACACACACATACATGCATGCTCACACACGCACACACATACAAGCATGCTCACACACACACACACACATACAAGCATGCTCACACACACACACACACATACAAGCATGCTTACACGCACCCATACAAGCATGCTCACACACACACACACATACATGCTCACACACACACATACATGCATGCTCACACACGCACACACATACAAGCATGCTCACACATACATGCATGCTCACACACACACACACACACATACAAGCATGCTCTCACACACACACACATACAAGCATGCTCACACACACACACACACACACACACACATACAAGCATGCTCACACACACACACACGCAAGCATGCTCACACACACACACACACACACACATACAAGCATGCTCACACACGCACACACGCACATACAAGCATGCTCACACACACACATACAAGCATGCTCACACACACGCACACATACAAGCATGCTCACACACACACACACACACACACACACAAGCATGCTCACACACATATACACATACATACATGCATGCTCACACACACACACACACACATACAAGCATGCTCACACACACATACAAGCATGCTCACACACACACACACACATACAAGCATGCTC
This sequence comes from Lithobates pipiens, assembly GCF_037356315.1. Classification (NCBI taxonomy): domain Eukaryota; kingdom Metazoa; phylum Chordata; class Amphibia; order Anura; family Ranidae; genus Lithobates; species Lithobates pipiens. The sequence goes on from NW_027507718.1 coordinate 421,194,953, forward strand.
ACACACACATGCATGCTCACACACACACACACACACACACATACAAGCATGCTCACACACGCACACACGCACATACAAGCATGCTCACACACACACATACAAGCATGCTCACACACACGCACACATACAAGCATGCTCACACACACACACACACACACACAAGCATGCTCACACACATATACACATACATACATGCATGCTCACACACACACACACACACATACAAGCATGCTCACACACACATACAAGCATGCTCACACACACACACACACATACAAGCATGCTCACACACACATGCATGCTCACACACACACACACACACACACACACACACACACACATACAAGCATGCTCACACACACACACATGCATGCTCACACACACACACACACACACACACACATACATGCATGCTCACACACACACATACAAGCATGCTCTCTCACACACACACACACAAACACATACATACATGCATGCTCACACACACACATACATGCATGCTCACATACACACATATAAACACAAATACAGTAGCTAGTCTTATAAAAAAAATGGCAGACATTTACCTTTGCTCTTCCTGCCGGGTACTGCACTGTAGGGGGAGACAAAGAGCACACGCTGTGCTTTCACTTTAGCCTAATGTGAGGAGCTCCCCGCATAGTGCCGATTTCAGTTCGGCTGATGATCTGGGAGCTCCTCTCAGCCTCCCCTCCAATCGAAGAGTACAGGGGGCCCTCAAGGGCCCCCTGCAGCAAGGGGCCCGGTCGCCATGGCGAACTTGGCGACCCCTATAATTCCGCCACTGGTAATTGGTTCCACCAGAGCTTTTTATGGGCTTCATAACAAAGGGGATGAATACATACACACATGCCAATTATCATTTTTTTACTTCTGAAAAATAGTTTTATGTATATATTTTTCTAATTTTACTTCACCAACTTAGACTATTGTGTTCTGATCCATCACATATAATTCAGATTGAAAAAAAACATTGAACTAAAGGCTGTAATGCAACAAAATAGGTAAAAAGCCAAGGGGGGGGGGGGGGTGAGTACTTTTGCAAGGCACTGTATAAGCAAAATAGATAGATAGATATATAGATAGATAGAGTTAAACAAAGTTTTTAAAGTATTTTGAATATTGAGAATCCGCCAGACTTTGCAGCAGAGGTTCGCCGGACTTTTCAAATGAAGGTTACTTGCCCACACATGGAGTAAAGTCCGTTCATTTTGAACGTGACTTGAGGTACAATGGGACTAGCAAATGAAGTCAATGTTGTTGCCTCCATCGGTGAGATTGATACCTTGCTAGCCTCATCGCCTGGTATGGATTTTAAGGGGAACCCCTATGCCGAAAAAACAGCATGGGGGTCCCCCCAAAGTCCATACCAGACCCTTATCCGAGCACGCAGCCTGGCCAGTTTTTTCAGAAAAAAACTGTTTCATGCTTTAAAAAAAACAAAACAGTAAAGTTAGCCCAATTTTTTTGCATAATGCGAAAGATGAAAATACGCCGAGTAAATAGATACCCAACATGTCACGCTTCAAAATTGCATGTGCTCGTGGAATGGTACTTTGGTACTTAAAACTCCCCATAGGCGACGCTTTAAAAATTTTTCCTGGTTACATGTTTTGAGTTACAGAGGAGGTCTAGAGCTAGAATTATTGCTCTCGCTCTAACATTCACGGCAATACCTCACATGTGTGGTTTGAACACCGTTTTCATATGTGGGCAGGACTTACGTATGCGTTCGCTTCTGCATACGAGCTCACGGGGACAGGGGCGCTTTCAATTTTTTATTTTTTTTGTTCATTTTACTTTTTTTTTTTTAGTTTGACACCTTAAAAAATTTTTTTTATCACTTTTATTCCTATTACAAGGAATGTAAACATCCCTTGTAATAGGAATATGGCATGATCAGACCTCTTTACAGTGATATATGAGGCCAATAAGATCACCTCTAGGCTAAGCCTAAATAAAAAAATACAAAAAAAAGGATCACGGCTTCCCAGCTGAGGCAGCGCCGTTTTTTTAATGCAGAGGTCGGGCGTGAGGTCATAACATCGCGCCCGGCCTCCGAACGATCATAGAGACTCCAGTGACCATCTGGTCCGCCGGAAAGCTCTATGATCACCATCCGAGGGCGACGGATCCTGTATCAGACTCACCGATGGAAGCGGTGAGTTGGTAGAATCACCAAAGTGCAGCAGGAGGGGGGAGGCGGCCCCTCCTGCCGCCCATAAGGAACAGCCACTATGATCGTTCTTATGGTGTATGGAATCGCCGGCTGAAAAACCTGATATCTGAATGATGTCTGTAGCTGGTGGTTAAGAAGTAGCAACCTTGGGTGTAAAACGTAACATTTTCGGTAAAAAAAAAATTTTTTTGCATTTTCACTTTACATATGTTGGCTTGGATGAGTCAGGGTACTATATGCAGGCTTAAGACCAATATATTTTTTTATATGTGTGGAAAGCAGGGATGGGTCTGACCTATGTGTGTCCAGCTAATATGGGTGGGCAACTTCAGCTCAAGTTTAATTAGCTAAATTAGCAGTTAGCAGGACTGTGGCTCACAGCAGGTGTCTGGTGTATCCCCATTCACCATTTCAGGTCTGATTTCAGCACACATTTTTGGCTGAATTCGGACCTGGACAAAAGACGCTCTAGGCTCCTGTGCAATTCGCACCTGCGCCGTTCCGGAGATATGTGAACCGGCTCCATTAGGAAGCCGGTCAGGGAAACCTGCATCCAATTTACAATAGTGTGACCCCATCCTTAAATCTCTTCCAGGTTTACAGTATATCTAAAGGGGATCAAGTTATAACTCTTCTTTATTTGTTAATCATTCCTTAACCTCTCACGTGTGGCCCATTGGGAGTTATAGCCCTTCTGCCAAGTTCCTGTGATGATAAAATATACAGTCAGAAACAGTGGCAGCTGGTGGTTTATTTTTTTTGAGGGGGGACGTCAATCCGTCTGCCACCTGCCCCCCCCCCCCGCACTTACCCCATCTAAGCATCTAGGCTTCCACCAGGAGCAGGGGACATGTGTCTTCTCCTTCCTCGGCTTCACGGTGGCACGGCTTCCTCTGCATCTCCTTCCTCCACCTCCTCCTGCTTGGCGGCCAATAGGATCGCTTCTCCTCTTAGCCAATTGGGTCTCAGGACCTGCTTCCTGAGACGGGATTGTCCGGGAGGAGACGCAGGAAGGCAATAACGAATATTAATTCGCTATTGCCACACAACTGGGTGGGCTCGAGTGCAGTGCTCTGCGCCCCGAGCCCACCCTTTTTTGAAGTTAATTAGAGCCTCAGGTTCTAATCATGTGCTTCTAAAAAATGAAAACTTCACATTGGAATCCATGCCTCTGGCACCCTGCATGTAAATTAGGGGTCGGCGCCACCACTGGTCAGAAAGGTGTATATTTGCGGGCAAACTCTTGTCATAGGGACCAGGCTACAGCTTGCAGCACCAGAACCTGAGATTTGATCAAGAACATTATTCTCAACTTAGAGCCTAGAAGCCCAAGTCATCACAAAATTTAAATCAATTTTCTTGCGGTCTAATGTATCTATATTTTTATGATTTTAAATTAAAATGTATGTGTAGTCAAAACATTGTTTTAGTTTATGATAAAGTAAAGAAGGTTAAAACCCCTGTCAGTTTTTGTTTTTTATTTTTTTTTGTTGCCTGTGTACCGTTGGGAAAATTTACCTTCACTTCCTGTCCCAGGGACACAATAGGAAGTCATCAAAATTTGGGGGATTCAATTTTTTATATAGTTGTCCACAGGGCCTTGCAAAAGTATTCACCCCCTTGAATTTTTACCTATTTTGTTACATTACAGTCTTTAGTTCAATGTTGTTGTTTTTTATCTGAATTATATGTGATGGATCAGAGCATAATAGTCTAAGATGGTGAAGTAAAATTAGAAAAATATAAACATAAAACTATTTTTCAGAAATAAAAAACTGATAATTGGTATGTGCGTATGTATTCACCCCCTTTGTTATGAAGCCCATGAAAAGCTCTGGTGCAACCAATAACCTTCAGAAGTCACATAAGTAGTGAAATGATGTCCACCTGTGTGCAATCTAAGTGTCACATGATCTGTCAATACATATACACACCTTTTTGAAAGGCCCCAGGGGCTGCAACAACTAAGCAAGAGGCACCACTAACCAAACACTGCCATGAAGACCAAGGATCTCTCCAAAGAAGTAAGGGACAATGTTGTTGAGAAGTACAAGTCAGGCTTAGGTTATAAAAAAAATATCCAAATCTTTGATGATCCCTAGGAGCACCATCAAATCTATCATAACCAAATGGAAAGAACATGGCACAACAGCAAACCTACCAAGAGATGGCCGCACGCCAAAACTCATGGACCGGGCAAGGAGGGAATTAATCAGAGAGGCAGCACAGAGACCTAAGTTAACCCTGGAGGAGCTGCAGAGTTTCACAGCAGAGACTGGAGTATCTGTATGTAGCACTGACCCCCTGAAGGAGCTGCTGGTTTTATTTGGGCTTACCGTTACCTCACCTGCTTTCTTCTCCGTCTTGGTAGATGGCCCAAAGAATGTTGAAACTGACACTGAATCCTCTTTTGGGTTATTTATTTAGAACAAAACAAAGTCTCTCAATAGAGGGTAGAGGGTTAGGAGTGAGTTCAGGCACTTAGATTGCAGGATGGAAGAAGTCTTTTAAGAGAAAATCCAGAGAATAAAAACTGTTTCACAACTGGATTTGACAATACCCGGATAGACCTCTCTCGCTAGGCCTAGCAGCCAGTGGGGTGCTCGACAAAGTCTCTGCCACAGGCTTGTGAGATACACTTGAACGTTACTGAGGGATGTGGATAAATTTGTATTTATTTTATTTTTTGTATGTATTAAAAAGAACTGACATACGGTACCAGTTTCTCTCAGCCGATCCGGCGATACCATATGAGTGTTGATCCAGGTTGCGTACTTCAACTAAGCCTCCAGGCTCCTTCAGAGAAACCAGCCTTACACACAGTCTTCTCCTGAAAGAGTCCTCCCCTGGGGTTCTTCAGTTGCTGGGCCTCTCCCTTCAGATGAGACGGCACCGGACCATCCTTGGATCAGTAGGCCCCGAAATTTGCTTGTGCCTGTCCCTGCAGTTGCGTCGCTTCAGGTCAGCCAGCCCCTGAGACTCAGCATGCATAGTTCTGCACCCCAGGCCAGAAGGGCCATGGGGCTGAGTCCGGAGGACCACCAGAACCAAACAGACAGAAGATAATCTCCCGCCAAAGTGGCGTCGGTACCTTAAATACTACCCCCCAGAATGCACAGCAGGAAAGCACTCCCACTGGGCTGGTTTCCGAGAGATAAGGGGCATTCAATGCACCCAGCTAGATTGCATTTCTACTCTTGCCGGCGGTGACAGCGACACCTGCGGTCAAGGAGAACCCAGTGCAACCCAGTTGGACTCTTACTGAAACCAGAAATTTTGAGAAATAGTCCCGAAATGCAACTGTGGCTTCAGGCAACTAAACTTTTCAAAAACAATAGCGCCTGCTCGTCAGGAGCCAGCACTACATGTACATAGGACGACAATAAACCATACACTCCACAGAGTTGGGCTTTATGGCAGACTGGCCAGAATAAAGCCAATACTTTCAGCAAAAAACTAAATGGCACGTTTTGAGTCTGCGAAAAGGCATGTGGAAGTCTCCCAAAATGTATGGAGGAAGGTGCTCTGGTCTGATGAGACTAAAATTTTACTTTTTGGCCATCAAAGAAAACGTTATTTCTGGCGCAAACCCAACACATCACATCACCCAAAGAACACCATTTTTTAGCAGTCAGGACTGGAAAACTGGTCAGAGTTGAGGGAAAGATGGATGGTGCTAAATAGAGATATTCTTGAGCAAAACCTGTACCACTGTGTGTGTGTGATTTGAGGCTAGGACGGAGGTTCACCTTTCAGCAGGACAATGACCCCAAACACACTGCTAAAGCAACTCTTGAGTGGTTTAAGGGGAAACATGTAAATGTGTTGGAATGGCCTAGTCAAAGCCCAGACCTCAATCCAATAGAAAATCTGTGGTCAGACTTAAAGATTGCTGTTCATAAGCGCAAACCATCCAACTTGAAGGCGCTGAAGCAGTTTTGCCAGGAGCAATGGGCAGAAATCCCAGGGGTAAGATGTGGCAAGCTCATAGAGACCTATCCAAAGCATCTTGGAGCTGTGATAGCCGCAAAAGGTGGCTCTACAAAGTATTGACTTTAGGGGGGTAAATAGTTAGTTCTGTTATTTTGTCCTATTTGTTATTTGCTTCACAATAAAAAAAATCTTCAAAGTTGTGGGCATGTTCTGTAAATCAAATAATGCAAACCTTCAAACAATTTATGTTAATTGTAGGTTGTGAGGCAACAAAACGCAAAAAATGCCAAGGTGGGGTGAATACTTTTGCAAGGCACTGTACATGCATCCACATACAGCCTGCTCCATCCATGTCTGTTCTGATGCACAAACTGTTTTTGCCTGCACAGGATGCACAGTAGTTTTGTACAATCATGAACAAGCAGTCCGATTCATATCTATTGGGATGCAGAGGCTGCACAGACACAGTCGCCGGTCAAAATTTTGACATCCAATAGGTGCACCCAACCTAATCTCCAAAAGCACCTGCATCTGTATGGATGTCAAAGTGGGAGCAACAGCTATGTTTGTGCAGCTGCTACATCTCAATAGACATGGATGGGACTGTTTTTGCCTGCACAGAATGCACAGGTGTTTTGTGCATTCATGTGCAAGCAGTCCCGTACATATCTATTTGGATGCAGTGGTTGTACAGACACAGCCTCCGCTCCCAATTTTGACATTTGTTCAGGAGCGGGTGCACCAAACCCAACCCAATGACAAACAAACCTTCACCTACACCGATGTTGAATTGGAACCAAGGGCTGTGTCTGCGCAGCTGCTATGTCAATGGATGTGTCCACATACAGTCAGTCCCATCCATGTCAGTCCCAATTTTGACATCCAAGTGGGCGCAGGTGCATCCAACCCAATACCAAACTCACCTGCATCCGCACAGATATCAAATTGCGAGCAACGGCTGTGTCTGTGCAGCCACTATGTCCCAATAGATTTGAATGAGACTGTTTTTCCCACACAAGATGCACAGGTGTATTGTGCATCCACATACAGGCAGCCCCATTCACATCTATTGGGATGCAGCTGCTGCACAGACACAGTCGCCGGTCACAATTTTGACATCCATGCTGGGACTGGTGCACCAAACACAACCCAAACTCACCTGCCAAATTTGGAAGCATAGCATTAATTAATATGCAAGTATTTGGAGCAATGACTGTATCCCTGCAGCTGCTGCACCTCAATAGACACAGGTGTTCTATACATCCATGTACAGGCAGGCCATTCATGCATGCTGGGAATGTAGTCGCTGCACAACCACACTACAGATTTTGACATCTGTGCAGGGGGGGTGCACCAAATGGACGTCAAATTGGAAGTAGCAGCAGCCGTGTCCAGCCTGTGGGTCACACCAACATGTGTTCTATATGTAGCAAAAGCAGCTTGTGTTCCCTCAGAAACTTACTGAACCCTCTCCTGTAGCCTTGTGGTGCCTCTCCCCCCAAAGAGGCTCACACTGTCCTCCTAACATCCTTCTTGCACTCTGGGTGATGTATTCCTTCTAACCCTTTCTCCTTGGGCTCATATCTATCTTAGGGTCTACATACCCCATCAGTCCCTTCTCTCCTCTCAGTCTCTCCCAGGTGAGCAGGGCTTCTGGACTTCTGGAAAGTGGCCAGGGGGTGTCCTCATCTCTCTCTTCCCACAAAGTTCTATCACAGCAGGGAAGAGAGAAACCTGCAACCTCGGTGGCCTCCTCTCTGAAGCCTGGGCTGTGCGCAAGACACTTTCTCTTAAAGGGCTGGCGGCTAGCCTTCACATAAGTTTTGATCATTCAGTCTCATGAAAAAGGATAGTGGGGTAATATATAAACACCACAAAACACACCAGAGTCCTCTTTGCAACTGATAAGGCCCGCCAGGTATATTCCAGTAGATAGATCAGACTGGTTAGAGCTCTTAACTTTAGTAGCTTGATTGCTATCTGTATAAAGCACTTAAAATGAGAGGAGAGAAACATGGGCGCCGCCATTGCTTACTTGGTTTTTAAAACTGCAAGCTCCGTGACTATCATGAACACCTGAAACACGCATGTAGAGCAGAAGTTTACACTCTTTAGCTGTAATGGCTTTATGTCAGTTACCCCTTGTAAAACGAAGCCCTTGTACACACGGTCGGACATTCCAACCACAAAATCCGTCTGATTTTTTCAGACGGATTTTGTCCAAAACTGGTGTTGCATACACACGGTCGGACAAAGTTGTCGGAAAATCCAATCGTTCGGAACGTGATGACGTTCGTTCGTTACGACGGGACTACGTTCAGGCTAGTAGCCAATAGCTTTGGTCTCGTAATTTGATCTGAGCATGCGTGGCACTTTGTCCGATCATAATTCTCTACAAACGATCGGACAAAGTCCAATCGGATCATGTTGTCAGAAAATTTTATATCCAGCTCTCAAACTTTGTTGGTCGGACATTCCAAAGGAAAAAGTCAGATGGAGCCCACACACAGTCAGATTATGCGACAACACGGTCTGATCTGACATTTTCCGACGGAATTTCCGACCGTGTGTACAAGGGCTTAGTCTGCAATGGTAGCACCAACATTTCTTCTCCCAGAGATTAACTTTAAGGACATTACGTACATAGCAACCAAACTGCTATAGTCAATAGCCTTGGCTCTGTTCCTCCTGCCTTTTGTGTCTCCCTATATATAGGTGAGCACCCTATCAAAGGCTAACACTGATCGGCGGCAGGGGGCAGAGGGGGCAGGCCATAACATCAAACATTTACCCCCCAGGTTTGAGGCTCTTGAGGCTTGCTAAAAGAACATTGAACTCATGTGCAGGCTCCTGGAGCTGTCTGCTATGCAATCTAAGTGCTGGTTTAGTCAGAATAGTGTGCCCACATGTACACCTTGATTTAATAAGTGAATGGTTTCTGTTAAAAATAATGTTGGTTTTATTTCTCCTTATTTTACAGTATCACTGAAAAACATTTTTAGGGAAATCTTTAGATCGGGTTGAATATGTTGTTTTGCTGCTTTCTATATTGAAAGCTAGAAATGCAAATTGGGGCTTTTCCAGTACAGTGACTCAGAGCTCCACTCCCCACTAAGACCAGTTTGTCAGTCCTGCACTGTGAGTGGGCACTGTCTTTGTCTTCAATGTGTAAGGTAACACAGTATGAAAGTAGAAGGGGATCCCTGGTGTATCAATCTACCAACCCCTGTAGGTAGATAGAGCATAATAAACAAAAATGAGGTTGTGATGCTTTCATGATTATTTTCTGGCGAATCTTCCACTGTGACTCATTCGTTCTAGAAGTCAGTAATTTCCCAAAGGTGAAACTGATAGACAAGCACTGCAGAGTAAGAGAGAGAAAACAAGAACAAGGGCTTTACTGTTAAAGGTTAAAGAGAAACCGTATACATGTGTCTGAGCCGTAAATATATTTCTTACATATTATATTCATTCTGATTTGTACAGGCTTTTGAAGTATCAGCTAAGATACCTGGGAAACTTTCAGATTTTCCTTGTTACCATGCATGAGAACCTTCGAAACAGCATATGTACTGTACTGCAAAAAAAAAATTATTGTACAGCTTGCTAAAAATTAAGTTTCATACTTATCAAAGACCAGCTCCAGCAATAAACCTGCATAGGTTCAATTAAAAAAGACAGCTCATGCTGCAATATTCACCTTATTTTTGGTGCTGTTCCCCATAGACCTACTGCTCTGAGATCTAGCACTGATCCTCTTCCTGGTTGAGTGATGCCCAGCACCATTCAAACAGACTCTAGGATCCCTAGGATAACACAAAATTCTGCAATGCAGATGTAATATGTATGCACAAAGGAAATGTACACACTCATATAAATGTGTTAGAGCACTGGTTTCTCATCCCTCTGTACAAATTTGTCTGAGGTTTCAGAGTGTCTAAAAAGGAGAATAAGGACCTGGACGAGGGCCAGTGTTGATGGACACCCCTGGTCTTGTCATTGAACCAAGCAGTGGCTGTGATCATGTGCTTGGCTGCAGGGCACTTAAAAGAACTCTGGCATATTACCAGTGGCTCCTACAGGGTAGTGCTACACTACTACATCCATCGAACCATATATTGATGCATTTGTTTAATTTGTTTATCAAAGTGTCAAATATTGTACTAGTCTTATGTTACCCTCTTTTACTTTTATAAAAAAAAAAAAAAAAAATTTTAAATTAAGTATTTTTTTACTCAGGTACATTATCTACATCAGTGATAGTTAACTTTGTGATCTACCCAACTTTTTCTACTCATCAGCTGTCCTTATTGTTAGTGTATTTTATGTGTGGTCCAAGACAATTCCTCTTCTCCCAATGTGACCCAGGAAGGTCACAAGGTTGGACACCACTGCTGTAGACCAAGGTACAGATAATTTACCACTTGAGTGATCCACCTTCACTACCACAGGTTTCATTTACTTTACATTTACAAGTGGAAAGATGAAAGGTGTCAGTCAAGCCTTTCCCCATTTTCTCCCAACTGACACCACCTTTCCAACTTCTAACCTTTCCGTTTACTCTCAGACACCCCTCTCTGTTTCTTGCTACTACCATGTACTTCTATTAGCCATAACCTTATTAGCCTTACCAGGCACCTTTTACTCCATAATGAAAATATGTACATGGGTGCTTTACTTGCATATTAATTAATGCTATGCTACGTTATATGATGTGCAAATGTAATGTATTTTGCTCTCCTCTAAAACCTTAATAAAAATATTGAAAAAAAAAAGGTGCTGGTTAATCACATCCTATAGAGCAGAACTTTATCTCTGCACTTGAATCGAATTCAAGGCATTCCAGGTAAATAATGAAAGGGGCATATTCTGTAGGAGAACCAAAGTTTGTAGCACAAGCTTCCAAGGCTGGACTGGGACAAAAATGTGGCCCTGTACTTCATCGAGACTGGCCCACTTTAATTTTGCAAACAAGCACATAAACACTATATATACTGTTGGGGGGGTGGAGGACACAGGGGGACACAGTGGGGGTGGAGGACACAGGGGGGCACTGTGGAGGGTGGAGGGCACAGTGGGACACAGTGGGGGTTTGAGGACATAGGGGGACACTGTGGAGGGTGGAGGACACAGTCGGACACAGTGGAGGGTGGAGGACATAGGGGGACACAGTGGGGGTGAAGGACACAGGGGGACACTGTGAGGGGTAGAGGACACAGTGGGACACAGTGGGGGGTGGAGGACACAGGTGACTTTGGACTTTTTACTCACAGTTTAGACAGTATGCATATTATATTATCAAAAAATGATTTTATTAAATTCATTTACAAATGCTTAAAAGAAAACCACAATTCATCATATAAATAAAGTATATTCTACCGCTACCACGTTAGACCGAAATTGGTTCAATCGAACTTTAAGCCCTTGTACACACGGTCGGACATCCCGACAACAAAATCCGTCGGATTTTGTCCGACGGACTTTGTCCAAAACTGGTGTTGCATACACACGATCGGACAAAGTTGTTGGAAAATCCGATCGTTCAGAACGTGATGACGTTATTTCGTTACGACGGGACTACGTTCAGGCTAGTAGCCAATAGCTTTGGTCTTGTAATTTGATCTGAGCATGCGTGGCACTTTGTCCGATCGGAATTCTCTACTAACGATCGCACAAAGTCTGATCGGACCATGTTGTTGGAAAATTTTATAGCCCAGCTCTAAAAGTTTGTCGGTCAGATATTCCGACGGAAACAGTCTGATGGAGCCCACACACGGTCGGATTATCCGACAACACGGTCCGATCGGACATTTTCCGTCGGAATGTCCGACCATGTGTACAAGGGCTTAGAATGCATGGCACAATGATTCAACATCTGAAAGAGATCCAAGAAAAATCCACAGTCTGCTAAGAAAATTGCAAAGTAGGCAATTTTCAGCAGACCCAACATTCTTTGGATTTCTCTAATGACAGGCAATCACCACCGTCCGGCTGCAAAATAGCAACTGACCAGTTGGCTTGCATATATGTTATTATGTATATCCATCAGATTTTTTCAGACGGACTTTGTCCGAAACTGGTGTTGCATACACACGGTTGGACAAAGTTGTCGGAAAATTTGATTGTTCGGAAAGTGATGACGTACGTTTGTTCCGACGGGACTACGTTCAGCCTAGTAGCCAATAGCTTTGCTTTGGTACTTTGATCTGAGCATGCGTGGCACTTTGTCCGATCGGAATTCTCTACAAATGATCAGAAAAAGTCTGATCGGATTTTGTTGTTGGAAAATTTGAGATCCTGCTCTCAATTTTTTTCCGTCGGAATCTCCGATGGAAAAAGTCTGATAGAGCCCACACACGATCGCATTTTCCAACAATATAATCTGATTGGACCTTCTCCGTCGGAATTTCCGACCGTGTGTACAAGGGCTAAATGTGCATTGTATTAGGGCTGCCTATTCATTTGAATGGGCTGCTCAACTTACCACAACAGATCAAGAAATCATCCATGCATCCATTTTTTTAGAAGAGCTGCAACCATAATCCACATTAGTGAATTGCAGTGCGTTACGCCGGATTACAATGCATGTGCACTGAGAATGTAACTTGAGTGCCATTCAGAACAAATGGCATTGCATTGTACCAACACATGTTGCAATGCCTTGTGATAACTTTACCACATTACTACAGTGGAATTATGTGAACAGAGAATACAACTTGCTTGGGCTTCTATATCACTCTGTTGTTGCAGTATAATAAACTTTTCTGTGACAGCCTCTACACATACCAAAGCTCTCCTATTACATTTTTTTTACCTGTGGTTCTCTTGAAATATCCATATGGCCCTTAGTTGAGAACTGCTGATTGAATCACTCTTTCCTAATAATACCAATAATAATAACCATTTTCATTGAATATTTTCAGTCAGTGTGCATTGCCGATATATAGAGGAATAGACAGGCACACTGAGGAGGTAATAGGAATGATTAATATATAGACTAAAGCCGAGTACACATGATGAGAATATCGGATGAATGATCTTCAATTTTTTTTTTTACATGCTAATCTCATACTTACTCAAGTTACTAAAGTTACGAAAATTCTCAGAGGACAAAATACAACTTCAGAAGTGATCTAATGTGTTGTATTGTATTGTAATGTGGTCTTGGTCCTCCATTTTTTTTTCAGATGAATACTGTACTGATTAAATGAAAATCATACGTTCTGGTATCATACGATAAAAATTTTCATGTGTGTCCCACCATAACCGTATAGAGGTAATCTTGATTAATGCAAAAAAATTGCAATGATATGCACCTGTCGAACGGGTGTTAATTGTGGCCATGAAACCTATACCAAAAACATTCTTCCAGATGAAATGATTGAACACATCCCAAAAAGACTTAATCAGTGACATCGGCATCAGGGGCTTCATAGCTGGTAATCCAGGACTGATTCATTTTTATAAAAGTCAAATGGTCCACGGAGTCTGTGGACAGATGCGTTCTATGATCAGTAACAAAACCTCCTGCAGCACTAAATGCCTGCTGGATGCAGGGCAGCCCAACAACTTAATAGCATACTGGACAAGTTCTGGCTAGTGGTCTATTCTCATGACCCAGTAAGTCAGTGGATGGTCAGCTGGAAAGCTCTACATCTCTGTTTTGACGTAAGCAAAACTATATGGCGTTAAACTGGCAGTAATGCACACAAAAAGATATGGCGTTAAACTGGCAGTACCGCACACAGAAGTATATGGCGTTAAACTGGCAATAACGCAAAAAACTGTATGGCGTTAAACTGGCAGTAACGCACACAGAACTATATGGCGTTAAACTGGCAGTAACGCACACAAAACAATATTGCGTTAAACTGTCAGTAACGCACACAGAACTATATGGCGTTAAGCTGGCAATAACGCATTCAAAACTATATGACGTTAAACTGGCAGTAATGCACACAAAACGATATGGCGTTAAACTAGCAGTAATGCACACAGAACTATATGGCGTTAAACTGGCAGTAATGCACGCAAAACAATATAGCGTTAAACTGGCAATAATACACACAAAACAATATGGGGATTATACTATCCCTAGACTGACAGTAAACTAATATTCTACACTGACAATTGAAGCAAAATTGCACAGTATAGCACACTAACTAATAGAACTGAACAGAGCCCTGTTCTATCTCTCTCCACGCCAAAATCACACTGAAAATGGCTGCCATTGAAAGAATACTTTTACACTGTGGGGCGGGAATGAGCCATGATTGGAAAAAGTCACGATGACTGGGAAAAGTCCAATCATGACTCTGACAGTGCTCTGTGCCCTGATTGGCTGAAGCTTTCTATGTTTCAGCCAATCAGGACTTGCAATGCACTGTTCAGCAACGCAATGCATTGTGGTAATTTCGGGGGGGGGGGGGGCGAACAAGCAGTTAAAGGACCACGTTTGTTCGGCTGTTTGCAGGACAACTGAACAAAGAAAGTTCGGCCCAAACTTATGTTCGGGCCGATCCATTCGACCATCCCTAGTTAATAATGTATCATGCTGCTTTGAAACTGTCTGCACCTTCTTCTCTTTCTGTGGCTGCGTAGGCATTTGCTATGGAATTGTGGCATTAATGATTAAATTCAGACCCCTCCACCTACCTGGAATGTTATTTTGACACCTTCCTACAGGGGGACCCACCCCCACACCATCAAAGGGAATCATTTGAATGTGGTGAAACAAATTGTATCTGAGAAGTATCTATTCTCTTAACATCTTTAAATAGGTAAAATTATGTAACAAGGCCAGCTTTCAACTGTTATCCTTTTTGAGTGGAGTTATGAGAAAAGGCCCTCCCTAAACAGGATATTGTGCTAAACTTATAGGTAAATAAAGGAACCTTTGCTAAGTGGAAGAATTGGTTGATAACAAAGTTGACAGTGTCGCCACCCAGGACAAGGACAGGGGGTTCCCTTCCTGGGAAATTAACCATTAATCTAAACAAAGTAATTGGGAGCAGAAGGACTGTAACCATCATATAACATTAACCATAAGCAGATGCACACCAGTATGGAAATAATACAAGTTTTATATAATAAAAATAATAATAGTGCATAAATTCAATGTACAAACAAGTACTATCAGCATGGGGCCCAACTGATGGAATTGAGCACATAAACCTGGGTGTACATTGCTTTGCAAAAGTATTCACCCCCCTTAGATTTTTACCTATTTTGTTACATTACAGCCTTTAGTTCAATGTTTTTTTTAATCTGAATTATATGTGATGAATCAGAACACAAAGGTCTAAGTTGGTGAAGTAAAATTAGAAAAATATATACATAAAACTATTTTTCAGAAATAAAAAACTGATAATTGGTATGTGCGTATGTATTCACCCCCTTTGTTATGAAGCCCATGAAAAGCTCTGGTGCAACCAATTACCTTCAGAAGTCACATAATTAGTGAAATGATGTCCACCTGTGTGCAATCTAAATGTCACCTGATCTTTTATTATATATACACACCTTTTTGAAAGGCCCCAGAGGTTGCAACACCTAAGCAAGAGGCACCACTAACCAAACACTGCCATGAAGACCAAGGAACTCTCCAAACAAGTAAGGGACAATGTTGTTGAGAAGTACAAGTCAGGCTTAGGTTATAAAAAATATCCAAATCTTTGATGATCCCTAGGAGCACCATCAAATCTATTGTAACCAAATGGAAAGAACATGGCACAACAGCAAACCTGTCAAGAGACTGCCGCACAGCAAAACTCACAGACCGGGCAAGGAGAGCATTAATCAAACAGACAGCACAGAGACCTAAGGTAACCCTGGAGGAGCTGCAGAGTTCCACAGCAGAGACTGGAGTATCTGTACATAGGATGACAATAAGCCGTGTACTCCATAGAGTTGGGCTTTATGAGAAAGTGGCCATAAGAAAGCCATTACTTTCAGCAAAAAACTAAATAGAATGTTTTGAGTTTGCAAAAAGTCATGTGGGAGACTTCCAAAATGTATGGAGGAAGCTGCTCTGTTTTGATGAGACTAAAATTTTACTTTTTGGCCATCAAAGAAAAAGATATGTCTGATGCAAACCCAATACATCACATCACCAAAGAACACCATTATCACAGTAAAACTTGGTGATGGCAGCATCATGCTATCATAGTTGCCAGCATTGTAAAAAAAAATGTTGGGACACCTTTTTTGGCAGTAGGCGGAGTTGTATTATAATAAGGGGGCAGGGTATGTGGATATAGGCGTGGCACAGGAAAAGGTGAAAATGAGGCAAAATATGGGCGTGGTTTACGTAAAATAGTGACATGGGCTTACATGGGCGTGGCTCGAAGGGGTGTGGTTAGGGTTCCGAGATGGATGCGGGATGGAGAGGGAAAGAGTGTGTTAGCACTTCAATCATCCCGGCGCCATGATTGTTATGGTGTCAGGATGATTGAAGCGCATTATTTCTCTTATTACACTGTAATATAAAATGAAATCATTCAACTCACCATAATGCAGAATCAGTGGGAGCCATGAGCGCATCACTAGCCATGTTGCCTGCCACCAGATGCCATCAGGTGCCCCCAGTAGAGTCCCTCCTTACATCAGGTGCCCAATCAGAGCAGCCTTCCTCACATCTGTGTCTCCATCAGCGGAGCCCCTCCTTACATCTGGTGTCCCCATCAGTCCTCCTAACATCTGGTGCCCCTCTGACATCCAGACTGGCCCCTCTGACATCCAGACAGCCCCCCTGACATCCAGACTGGCCCCCCTGACAACCAGACTGGCCCCTCTGACATCCAGACTGACCCTTTTAACATCCAGACTGGCCCCCGACATTCAGACTGCCCCCGACATTCAGACTGCCCCCGACATCCAGACTGCCCCCGACATCCATACTAGCCCCCCGACATCCAGACTCTGACTGGCCCCCGACATCCAGACTGGCCCCCGACATCCTCCAGACTCTGACTGGCCCCCGACATCCTCCAGACTCACTCTGACTTGCCCCCCGACATCCCCCAGACTCACTCTGACTGGACCTCGACATCCTCCAGACTCTGACTGGCCCCCAACAGATCCTCCAGACTCTGACTGGCCCCCGACATCCAGACTGGCCCCCGACATCCAGACTCTGACTGGCCCCCGACATCCTCCAGACTCTGACTGGCCCCCCCATCCTCCAGACTCTGACTGGCCCCCGACATTATCCAGACTCACTCTGGCTGGCCCCCGACATCCTCCAGACTCACTCTGACTGGCCCCCCACATCCCCCAGACTCTGACTGGCCCCCGACATCCTCCAGACTCACTCTGACTGGCCCCTGACATCCTCCAGACTCACTCTCACTGGCCCCCGACATCCCCCAGACTCTGACTGGCCCCCGACAGGTCCTCCAGACTCCGTCGTTGCCGTGCGGAAAGAGTTTGAACTGCGGCGCCGCCCACCTACCATAGACACTAGCAGCAGGGGTGGGCGGCGCCACAGCATCTCTATTGTAGACCAGCTTCTGGCCTTCTTTAAAATGGCGGCAAGTGGAGACATTGTCTCTGCTGGCCGCGGACCTCTAGCGGCCGGTGGCGAAATTAACCGGGACAGACCAAATTTCCCGGGATATTTCCTGGGACAAAATTAATTCAGGACAAGGGTCCTAATCCCAGGAAATTTGGGACAGTTGGCAACTATGTGCTGTGGGGATGTTTTTTAGCAGTCGGGACTGGAAAAACTGGTCAGAGTTGAGGGAAAGATGGATGGTGCTAAATACAGGGATATTCTTGAGCAAAATCTGTATCACTCTGTGTGTGATTTGAGGCTAGGGTGGAGGTTCAATTTCCAGCAGGACAATGACACACTGCTAAAGCAACACTTGAGTGGTTTAAGGGCAAACACGTAAATGTGTTGGAATGGCTAAGTCAAAGTCCAGACCTCAATCCAATAGAAAATCTGTGGTCAAACTTAAAGATTGCTGTTCACAAGCACAAACCATCTAACTTAAAGGAGCCCGAGCAGTTTTGCAAGGAGGAATGGGCAAAAATCCCAGTGGTAAGATGTGGCAAGCTCATAGAGACTTATCCAAAGCGACTTGGAGCTGTGATAGCCGCAAATGGTGGCTCTACGAAGTATTGACTTTAGGGGTGTGAATAGTTATACACATTGACCTTTTCTGTTATTTTGTCCTATTTGTTGTTTGCTTCACAATAAAAAAAAGCATCTTCAAAGTTGTGGGCATAGTCTGCAAATTAAATGATGCAAATTCTCAAACAATCCATGTTAATTCCAGATTGTGAGGCAAGAAAAATAAAAATGGCGGGGGGGGGGGGTGAATACTTTTGCAAGGCAGTGTATATAGTCATTCATAAATATAACTTCAGATGAACGTTGCAGCAAAGTCCAGTTGCAGAGGAACTTGAGAATGATGTGGCATTCGTTGTGGTGTTGGAGACTGGAACACAAGATCATCGGTGATAGGGAAAACCTCCAGCCATTGTCCAACCTGGAATGTATGTTCTCTTAGCAGAAACTGTGGGGTGCCACTGAAACTCAGAGTCAGCCTATATACTCTATGTGTTAGCCCCTATCAGCTTTTAATCTGTCATGCTACCGGACTTCCCGCTACAAGGTGACCATCGGATGATTAACCTTGCTTGATCCTTTGCTGGTTATTGAGCCCTGAGCTAAAACTAGCCATTGAATCCCAGACCAGAAGGGACAGGGTTAATTAAAATAACATGAGCTGCATATATATAACTCTATTGCAAAAACAGGTTCCCCTGCTAATATACTGGAAGGTGACTACTACATGTATACATTAGCACAGACCTAGCTATCTGGCACTGTGCATGTGAGATAATAACAACAGGACAGAGATTAATCTATCACAAGAATTCATATAAACACTCAGGAAGCTATGGGCAGCTGCAGTTTAACTTTTAGAACATAAGAATACCGGCCTAATAGTCTCTGCTTCTGGTCTGGATGAAATATAGTAGTAGCAGCTTGTGTGTGTGTAAGGTATAAGCAATGAAAAGCAAAAACGATTTACAAATACAGACAGTGGAGGGCAGTAAATCCTTACACTACATTTTAAGAAAGCAGATTTTGAGATGCGCCTGCCAGCAGATTGACTATTTACTCATGTTTTCTTACTGCCTAATGTACTAACTAATATAGAACAATTTGGCCAAAAAAACATTTTCCGTTTGAACTATATACATTCAACATGAACGACAAAGATTCGACAAAGCAGCGAAAAACATACAAAAGTCGAATCTTTGGCTTATGGTGTCTGTCGAAAGTTCTAAGAAGATTGACGGAGCAGCTAAACTGCACGGAGTCATACAGTTTAGCTTCTACATTCAACATGAACGACAAAGATTCGACAAAGCAGCGAAAAACATACAAAAGTCGAATCTTTGGCTTATGGTGTCTGTCGAAAGTTCTAAGAAGATTGACGGAGCAGCTAAACTGCACGGAGTCATACAGTTTAGCTTCTCAGTTGAATCTTCTTTGAACATTTGACAGACACCATAAGCCTTCAATGACAGATTCGACCTTAATTAATTTGGATTTTCGGACTAATGCAATTTTTAATGAAAAACTAAATAAATAAAAACGAATTTCGGGAGTAACTAAATAAATGTATTTTTCGGACGAAAACGAAATTCCAAAACAAAATATTTCAGTGTGCACATGTATATTTTTTATTAATTTTAATAGTAGGACACTTACCTGTCTTGGAGTCCAGCGATGTCGGCACCGCAGCTGATGTTTACATAAGCTGTCGGGTACATACCACCGCTATTGCGGGTAAGGCAACCCGGCCTTATGGCTTCATGTTGGGAACCCTATTGCGCATGTGCGAGGCTTCGCTCCTCTCTCCTACTGTCCCGGCGGCAGGGGAAGGAGGAGGGAACCAAGCGGTGGCATCAATAACCGCAGCTGTGGCTCACGGAAGTAGGAACAGGATACAAAGACAGAAAAATGAGCAGAAGTTAAACTTTTGGGTGGAACTCCACTTTAAGGGCAGGGACTGATGTGAATCTACAATATATATATGTAAAGCGCGGCATAAATTGTAAGTGCTAAATAATTAACCGGAAATAATAATAACAATATTGGTGTAGCCTGATAGGCTCCTAATAAGTCAGCCCCTAACTCCTTATATGTCCTGGATTCACCATAAGTAAGCTATCTCTGCCAATGATCCTGTCAACTTTTGCATGTTCCTGCACCATTAAATAAATAAAGAATCTTTTCTCTTTTCTCCTGTAATGGACAGCTGCAGGGAGAAAAAAGGTTGGACTGTTTCTGATTGGATGTTGTTACAGCTGAAGAGGACCCACCTCTAGTAGGCTTTGGAAAAGGATAACTTCTTATTGGCTGCCTTGGACAGAGACTAGATTCCAATTGGTTGCTGCCTGTTTAAGTCCTGACCACCACTTGGGGAAGGGCAGAAATCCATATGGGGCTGTATGAGAGCACTTAATGCCCCAGGAGTGTGCTTAAATTAGAGAACAGGAATGAGAGCTCAGACACTGGTGCTACAGGGCCTGGGAGTCGTGCTGTGTGTGCCAAAAGATTGTTTAGCCTTGGAGCCTGTGTACTGGGCTCAAGGCTGCAACAAAACACTGGTCTGTTTGGTGTTGTGAGCTGCTGCCAGAGGATCTGTTAAGCGGTCAAGGAGAGGTGTGCTGTATCTGAATCACATGCTGAGCTGTGTGCAAGGATCAGGCTGCAGGCTATTGCCATGCTGAGAACTGCTGGCTGCAGAGAGGAAAGAAGAACTGTGCTACTGTTCCAGAGTGTTCCATCTATCCTACTTCAGTGTTCCAGCTGCCACCGCTTGCCACAGCTGCAGAGAGCTGGCTCGAGGGGGAAGACCCTTTCGCCGGCCACTGAGGGACTGGTCAGGACAAGAACCAGAGTCATCTTTGGTGAGAGGCCTCGGGCCACCATCTTTTTATCTAGATGAATGTTCCAACTTAGGGGCCTCATTGCTGGCAGACTCTTTACATTGTCCAATTGTCCAGTGGTTAGGCAGGGCATCACTGCAGTAGGCTGTATTGCTTTTGCAGACATTATTCATATTGCTGTACTGTACTGGGATTGTTTTTTTTTTTTTTTTTTGCATTTTAGAAACAAGTACAGTATCTCACAAAAGTGAATACACCTCTCACATTTTTGTAAATATTTTATTATATATTTCATGTGACAACACCGAAGAAATTACACTTTGCTACAATGTAAAGTAGTGAGTGTACAGCTTGTATAACAGTGTAAATTTGCTGTCCCCTCAAACTAACTCAACACACAACCATTAACGTCTAACTCGCTGGCAACACAAGTGAGTACACCCCTAAGTGAAAATGTCCAAACTGGGCTCAATTAGCTATTTTCTCCTCCCCAGTGTCATATTATTTATTAGTGTTACAAGGTCTCAGGTGTGAATGGGGAGCAGGTGTGTTAAATTTGGTGTTATCGCTCTCACTCTCTCATACTGGACACTGGAAGTTCAACATGGCACCTCGTGGCAAAGAACTCTGTGAGGATCTGGAAAAAAGAATTGTTGCTCTACATAAAGATGGCCTAGGCTATAGGAAGATTGCCAAGACCCTGAAACGGAGCTGCAGCACAGTGGCCAAGACCATAAAGCAGTTTAACAGGACAGGCTCCACTCAAAACAAGCCTTGCCATGGTCGACCAAAGAAGTTGAGTGCACATGCTCAGCATCATATCCAGAGGTTGTCTTTGGGAAATAGATGTATGAGTGCTGCCAGCATTGCTGCAGAGATTGATGGGTAGGGGGGCAGCCTGTCAGTGCTCAGACCATATGCTGCATCAAACTGGTCTGCATGGCTGCCGTCCCAGAAGGAAACCTCTTCTAAAGATGATGCACAAGAAAGCCCACAAACAGAATGCTGAAGACAAGCAGACTAAGGACATGGATTACTGGAACCATGTCCTGTGTTCTGATGAGGCATGTGTGGTGGCAACCAAGCGAGGAGTACAAAGACAAGTGTGTCTTGCCTACAGTCAAGCATGGTGGTGGGAGTGTCAGGGAGTGTCATGGTCTGGGGCTGCATGAATGCTGCCGCCACTGGGGAGCTACAGTTCCTTGAGGGAACCAAGAATGCCAACATGTACTGTGACACACTGAAGCAGAGCATGATCCCCTCCCTTCAGAGAATGGGCCACAGGGCAGTATTCAAACATGATAACGACCCCAAACACACCTCCAAGATGACCACTGCCTTGCTAAAGAAGCTGAGGGTAAATGTGATGGACTGGCCAAGCATGTCTCCAGACCTAAACCCTATTCAGCATCTGTGGGGCATCCTTAAATGGAGGGTGGAGGAACACAAGGTCTCTAACATCCGCCAGGTCTGTAATGTCATCATGGAGGAGTGGAAGAGGACACCAGTGGCGACCTGTGAAGCTCTGGTGAACTCCATGCCCTAGAGCTTTAAGGTAGTGCTGGAAAATAATGGCGGCCACACAAAATATTGACACTTTGGGCCCGATTTGGACATTTTCACTTAGGGATGTACTCACTTTTTTTGCCAGTGGTTAAGACATTGATGGCTGTGTGATGAGTTATTTTGAGGGGACAGCAAATTTACACTGTTATACAAGCTGTACACTCACCACTTTACATTGTAGCAAAGTATAATTTCTCCAGTGTTGTCACATGAAAAGATATAATAAAATATTTACAAAAATGTGAGGGGTGTACTCACTTTTGTGGGATCCTGTAAGTCTCTCGTTCCCACCTAGTACACATTTTTGCACTGGTTGCCTCTCAGGCACACGTGGTGAAAGAACAGTGACACCCTGTGAATTATGTTGCTTAACAAGTAGCCTGCATTGCTGTGATATTCAAAACTGTTGTCTAACTAACCTATTTCTTTTTAGGGCCTTGCCTTTAAATAAAGCCCATATAAATTGTGTAAGGTGTGTCTGTGTGCTTAAGTCCAGGTAAAAGCAGTTACAGGTGTCGGACAGAAGGGACCAATACATCAAGTGGTTCCTTCAGGGGTAAGTGTCACAATATATATGACTGCTTGGCAATGGCTGCCCATATATACACCTGATTAATTTAAATGAGTATAATATATATATGGGGGGGGAGGGACCCACAGACAGAAAATTGGCAATGCTCACTCATGCATTTTATTAGTAAGACAGCTAAATAGCACATATTTATTGCAAATTCTGTGTTTGTTTATATGTTTGTGAATTATTTGCAAAGTTTAGGGACTTTAACGTATTACAACACGTTACACATTGTGGCACATGAAACATGAAAGAAACCATCCAATTTTTTCAAATGGTTTAAGAAAGTACAGGAAGGAAGTGCACATCACAGAATGAGTACCAAAACTTACGGCCAGGATCTAACGTGGTGGGGCGGCTGAGTGAGGCATGTGAGAAAGTTCTATGAAGCCGTACGACATTGGGTAAGTAGAGCACAAACCTGCTTGAAGTGGTTAGTATCTGTTATCTTTGTCTACATCAAATTAACATATACCATGATTTCATACAGACCAGCAGTACATTTTGCCTTCTGTATTTGCTGCTTCATTGGGAACATATTGGTAAAAAGTTAGTAAACCTACATTTCTATATGGTTTAGAAAACAGCACATTTTCGTTTGTTTTCATAAACAAATGTGTGGCCCAGTATGAGTTTATGTCAGACAAAGGATAGTTAGGGGATTTTACTCTAATACATGGTCAAAGCTTTCTATATATGAAAACGCTTAGTTTAGTTGTCAGCAGTGAAGAAAAGAGAAGTTGCAGGCAAAATTTTGTATTTAAAAGCCCTTTTCAAATTGTTTCAGTTGTACTTGTTTTTCTTCAGCAATAAATAAATAAAAAAGTTACAGTTGGCAGACTACTAGAATTCTGCATGGATAATGATTTCCTCATTGTTTATATCTACAGAGTATCCATACATACCAAAGAGTTTGCTTTTATTTTTATTTTTTTGTGGTGGACTCTGGAGCACACATGTCAACATTTTCTGGTTGTTATGCGGGGACATGCATTCAAGGAAGGCAGGTGAGGCAGAGAACAAAAAAATATAAAAAAAAAAACTATCGAGCTTCGAGGGTTGTAGTTTGGTGACTTGGGGTCACAGAGACCCCAAATTTGTGGGGTAGGTAGCTGAAGTCCTACACCACCACTGCTAATGCCACCTATAGTTCCAGAGATATGTGGCTTCTTGTACAGCCTGTCAGAAGTTACATACAGAGCGGCCAGTTTAAATACAAGCTGGCACACTCTGCAGAAAACTGAGAGGATGAGTTCACAGTGCCTCTCCTCACTTCTTGTCAGAAGCACTGAGCTTAATGGACAGCTGGGACATATGGGCCAATTGTAAAGCACCATTGGAACAAGCTGTCCAATAAAAATGCTGCAGTGGAGGCTGTCCTCTCGCTGCAGTGTCATAGAAGGGGGCATGTGTCTAAAAGACACATGCTCCCTTCCAGATCAGCTCTCTTAAAAAAGTGTGAGTTTATTGGTTAAGAGGTTAAGAGGGAGAATGTGAATCTGCTGTCTGCTAAAAAGATACAAGCTAAATCATATATTATTATGATATATGTTATTATTTATCTATTTACTGTGAAATTACTGGTTAGAAGTTATAACTTCAAACTTCAGTAATTTGTCCGTTAAGTCACTTGCTTGAGTACAGTCTTTTAAAATATAGTAAATTACCTTAAAAACAATATATAATAATTATTTCTATATTACTTACTTATGGTAATTAACCGTTTCTGACACTCCTCTCCTACATGTAAAAATCTATTAAAAAAAAATATTTTTTTTGCTAGAAAATTACTTAGAACCCTCAAATATTATATATATATTTTTAGCAGACAATTTAGGGAATAAAATGGTGGTTGTTGCAACTTTTTATGTTACACGGTATTTGTGCAGCAATTTTTCAACCGCATTTTATTTTTTTATTTTTTTTAACCACTTTCAGACCGTACTATTTTGCTGGCTTAAGACCAGACCACTTTGTGCAATTCGGCACTGCTTCGCTCTAACTGACAATTGCGCGGTCGTGCGATGTGGCTCCCAAACAAAATTGACGTCCTTCTTTTCGCACAAATAGAGCTTTCTTTTGGTAGTATTTGATCACCTCTGTGGTTTTTATTTTTTGCGCTATGGCAATATTGAAAAAAACGCATTCATTTTTACTTTTTGTTATAATAAATATCCCCCAAAAATATATAAAAAAAAAAGTTTAGGCCGATACGTATTCTTCTACATATTTTTGGTCAAAAAAATCTCAGTAAGCTATTATTGATTGGATTGCGCAAAAGTTATAGCGTTTACAAAATAGGGGATAGTTTTATGGCATTTTTATTAATATTTTTTTTTTACTAGTAATGATGGCTATCAGCGATTTTTATTGTGACTGCGACATTATGGCAGACACATTGGACATTTTTGACACATTTTTGGGACCATTGTCATTTATACAGCAATCACTGCTATACAAATGCAGTGATTCCTGTGTAAATGACACCGGCAGTGAAGGGGTTAACCAGTGGGTGGCAGTGTAGGGGTTAAGTGTTCCTAGGGGTGTGTTACTAACTGTTGGGGGCTGGGCTTTGTTTTAGTGAACACTGATCTCTGCTCCAATCACATGGAGCAGAGATCAGGGTCACTTGTTGCTAGGCAGAATGGGGAGATGCTGTTTACAACGGCATCTCCTCGTTCAGCCGCCCCGTTCGACAATCGTGGGTATGCCCGCGGCGATTGAGTCCGCGGGACCCGCGACCAGACTCACGGGGGTCCCGGCCAGCACGCGAGCGCACCGCCGGCAGCGCCCTCACAATGGCAGGGCGGCATTTAAAACTGGACGTACCTGTATGCCAATATGCCTGCCTGTGCCATTCTGCCGACGTACATCGGCGTGCACCGGTCGGGATTGTTTAAACAGTTTTATGAATATAAAAAAAAAACTCTAAAGTTAGCCAGATTTTGTTTGTGTACTATGAAGGATGATGTTACACCAAGTAAATAGATACCTAACATGTCAGCCTGCTAACCAGCATGTTGGATTTTACATGCGATTATAGCTGGCATCTATCATAGCTACTAGTAGTAATCACTGTGTTCTCCCAGTGGGGACTGCTTCACTCCCCCGCCCGGAGAACACAATGACTGTGTTGATGGGAAATTGGGCGATTTTCTTTTCCCATGGTTGCAGGAAAGAAAATCGCTCCATCTATGGGCAGCTTTAGAATTCTATTTACACCTCCTTTTATCTGTAACATTATTCTCTGTCCTTAGCAAACTGTTTAGGGAGGACTGTGTCAAATGTAAACAATCTCTATGAACAATTGTTGTTACCTGCACCTCCTCCCCTGTAAACAAGGATGAAATTACAAAAGCATATGGACAGTTAGGTCTACACCCTTCCTAGGATGCATAAATTGTATTAGAGGTCCCAGCTAGTCAGAGCAAATTTGAATTCAATACTCTGCATTGTGTTGCTCTACCTGCATGCTTGTATAATAAATACAGCTACTTTTCAATTTGGCTTCAGCAGTCAAAACTTTACTAAAACCCCATGATTTTGGGTTTCCCCATCAGTTGTAAGCACCATAAGGTGTCAGACTTAACTTCACTACTTTACAGCTAGCCAGCACTGACGCTGAAGAAATCCCAACAATTGCAGCATCGGGAGCATAGGTAAATCTCCTCTCTCATCTCACGATACAGTTCTTGGTAACTGACCCAAGCACTACAAGATACAAAAACTGCTGTGTAGGGGGGTGTACCTAATACTACACAAGCACTGACTTTCAGAAGGTTGTTATTTGTGGTGGAACTTTAGAGGCATCGAGTGGTGCTGTTAGGATGCTGGATGTTGAAAGTACTTTATGGTCCCTTATGATGTCTAGTACCACCTAAGATGATACCTTTTGATATTTGGCCTGTTAGGTGTGACCTCAACAAGTCACCTATTTGTCAGGTTATGTTACCGTTTCCCAATTGTTAGTTAGAGTTCTTATCCAAGCAAAGAGACACAGAGGTATTATTCAGTATTTCTGCTCAGAAGTCCGTCGTTAACTCTGACTGTCTCTGACTGACTGTGGCTCTGAGGCTTCTTTATTACATCTTTTATAGACAGAAAAGGGCAAACATCAGCAAATGTAAAAAAAACAACATTTTCAAAGAAAAGACAATTCTCCGGGTGTTATCAGCTGATAAGACAATCTTCTGGGCGTAGACTGCTTTTTAGGGCTGATGCGGCCTCTTCTTGATGAGTACGTGACAATAGATGACGAATCCTTATTTTACAGAGAAGGATAGAAAAATACAAGTATTTAGTAAGACATAAGGTCAACCATTTTGTTTAGACACCCCTTAATCCTTACATTTCCCCCTTTGACATCACCCCTCCCTCTTGCCCTGGGTCCACCTGAACAAGTTCTAGTCAGCCTATATCCAGAGTACTCTCCCTGACCGCGAGTTGTCAGAGGGGTATACACCCATCCCCCTGGACAGTACCAACATCTAAAATTCAGGAAGAGTGGCTTTTCTGACAGATGGGTGATGTCAAGGATCTAAATCTACCTATCTTCACAAAAGTTCCATCTTTTCCGCATCATTTACCTTGGCTTTCTTGCAAAAGCACATAAACAACTTAAAGCATGCATAAAAGAAAAATACGAATAAGAGCACCACTATAATCGTCATTGCTGCCTTCTTAACCCAAGAGAATAACCCTGAGAAACTAAAAGTTCCACCAAACGGATCCCAGTCGCGACCAATATTTCGGGCCTTCTCTTGTAAATTCTTTACTTCCGTACGGTGTTGTGCAATGATGTCATAATAGTCAGGTACCTCAATGCTGGTGTTATGTATCCAAGTACAGCACTCATAGTCCTCAGTAGTTTCACAGAGTCCTGTCAGTGCTGCACTCATACTTTCAATTGCTAATTCATGTAATTCTAATTGTTGTCTGATGGCTCTGGTCTCCAGATTTAACTTAGTAATGTCATCAGAGTTTTTCTCCAAAACATCATTAATAATTCCTGTATAGTTATTTAGTCGTTTCATTAAGTCTATACCCCATCCTGTCCAGGACGGGAACCAAGCCCATGCCATGTCCTTCTTCAGGAATATTTCTCTTCTACTACGATACCTGAGGGGATATCTAGGATGCATGCTAGCTTCTAATAGGTGATCACCTCGTTCATCACCTACTACTCCCATTACTGGTACTAAACTTGCGAGGTAGCACCATCCCTGAGCTCTTCTAGGTATCCAAGTATAACATTTATCCTCACAACAGATATATATATTATTTCCTAGAGCTACTGATCTTGAACTGATATCATTTCTATAACGAGAGGTGTATCCATAGAGGGATAAGTTGGATACTAACCACCTAACATTATTATCCACAATGTTAGTGAGGAAGTCAGATAATGTCTGGTGTGTGCTGGAATTACTGGGGTAGAAGCTTCCATTTAATACGACAATGGACAAATTAAACTTGCTGTCTTGGCATTCTCCATTTCCTCCCGTTGTGTTCCCTAGGTTGAAACACCAATCAGGGGAAAAGGCGAGACCATTTGACTTAAACATTACTGTCTCACTGGTATTTGTTTTAATTATGTTAATGCTACTGTTAGCAAGATCAGTATAGTTTATAGGAACTGCCATCAGTGGTATACTTGCTGTGCTGGGGTGTAATTTGCTACAAATCCAACATTTCTCATATCCTGACTTCTGGGCATAAGCATATTTAAACTTCAGTAATAACATTTTTTTAGAAAATCCTTCATCCTTGTGTATTTTATTCTGTGAGGTAACCAAACTATTAGCCAGAATTACTGAAACAATAAAAAGATACATGTTGTCATTTGCCAACTGGCTCCTTTTTACAATGAGAAGCGTGGATCCAGGTAGGTTTCCCTTCCAATTTCACTGAATAGCACCTGGAAAGGACCTTCAAACCTTGGTTCCAGTGTCTTTCTGGTATGTTTCTTTACATACACATAGTCTCCTGGTTGTAGATCGTGTGTACCTGTGACAGAATTAGGGTCTGGAAGAGAAGAATACACACTCTTGTGGATTTTAGTCAGACGCTGTTGCAACTGTATTACATACGTAGTTAACCTATCACATTGTAATTGCATACTTTGAGGAAAATATAAACCTAATCTAGGTGCACTTCCAAACAGTATTTCATATGGGGATAACCCTGTTTTTCCTGTTGGGGTGTACCTAATAGAGAACAAAGCTAAGGGTAGGCACTCAGGCCATGGTTTGTTCAACTCCTGCATAGCTTTTTGTATTTTCAGCTTGATTGTACCATTTACTCTTTCTACTGATCCTGAACTCTGTGGGTGGTAAGGAGTATGAAAACTTTGTTGAACCCCTAACATTGCCATCACATTTTGCATTATTTCTCCCGTGAAATGTGTCCCCCTATCTGATTCTATTGTTTCTGGGAGACCAAACCTAGGTATCAGCTCAGTAATCAGTTTCTTGGCGGTGGCTTTTGCCGTAGCTGATTTCACAGGATAACTTTCGGGCCAGCCTGAAAATAGGCAGATGCACACGAGAACAAATTCAAAGGGGCCGCTCTTAGGCATTTGTATGTAGTCAATCTGCAGTCTCTGAAAGGGATATTGGGCCCGAACCTGATGTTTACGTGGGGTTTTCACTCTCTGTCCTGGGTTATTAATCAGACAGATTTGGCATGCAGCACAGTAGTTCCTTGCAGTACTACTGAATCCAGGGGCTAGCCATCCTTGGCTTACAATCCTATACATAGAATTGGAGCTGACATGAGTGGGTAAGTGAACAGCCGCTGCCATTGCTGGGTATAGAGAAGCGGGTAGACATATTTTGTCTCCTTCTCTCCATACATTGTCAAGGCCTGGTGCAGCTCCCTCCTTAACCCAACGGTCCTTCTCAATAGCCCCTGCTTGTTCCTGTAGTTCCATTAGCTGCTGCCATGTGGTTTCGGGCATACTCACCTGTACCGTGGCTAAGATCTCAGGGCTTACTTCCCCTAGAGCTGCCTTCTTTGCAGTTAAATCTGCAAATGCGTTTCCTTTTGCCTCAGTTGTTTTTGCGCTCGTGTGTGCCGCTATCTTCATGATGGCTACTCTTATAACCTTTTGAAGATTGTTCAGGACTCTTTTGATTCCTTCACCATGTTTAACAGGTGTGCCTGCTGCTGTAAGGTAACCTCTAGCTTTCCATATGTGGCCATAATCATGTGCAACACCGTAGGCGTATGCGGAATCAGTGTAAATGTTCCCTTCTTGTCCCTCCAAGTGTTCTAGGGCTTTCTCTAGAGCGGTTAGTTCCGCTTCTTGTGCCGACATGTGTGCTGGTAGTGACTTTGCCTCAATTACCTGTGTGTCCGTTACCACAGCATAACCTGTGTGATATTTACCTTTGTCATCGGCAAATCTACTACCATCTATGTACAGTGTGTGTTCTGCATTTGTAATGGGTATGTCTGTGACATGTGGGAACCCCGTGGTTTCTTGTTCCATAAGTTGAAAACAATCGTGTTCATCAGATGTTATGTCATGAAATGAAAGTGTGTCAGAATCCTGAGTATCTTGTGCTGTGTCTACACCATTATCATCATTACTCCCCCCTGTCAAATCTGTCTGTAATGGTAAAAGCTGTGCTAAGTTAAAAGAAGTGCATCGCTGAAAGGTAACATTGGGGGGTAGGAGCAAAGTGCATTGTAGACGCAGCTGCCTTGCCATTGATATGTGTTTTGGTTGGACCTGTGATAAGATGGCGTGTATGTCATGTGTGGTATGTACCACTACAGGATTGTCTAAGACAATTTCTGAGGATTTGTCAATGATAATTGACACTGCTGCGACTGCTCGTACACAGGACGGTGATCCTCTAGAGACAGGATCGAGAGCCGCCGAGAAGTATGCTACCGGCCTTTGTTTGATGTGTTGTTGTGTCAACACCCCTGTTGCGTGTCCCGTGATTTCAGCAATGTACAAATGAAATGTTTTGGTATAATCAGGGATCCCGATCGCAGGTGCCGAAATTAGTAACCTTTTTAAGGTGCTAAAAGATTCATGACCTGCTTCTGTGAGTACATAGGGTACTATTTTCAAGCAATCATATAATGGCTGCATCAGAGAACTGGCATGTGGTATCCATTGTCTACAATATGATACCATTCCCAGAAACATACGAAGTTGCTTAAAGTTGCGTGGGATATTCATTTGTCTTATGGCCTGGACTCGGTCTTCAGTGAGATGTCGAGTACCCTGGGATACACAGTGGCCCAAAAAGACAACCTTTTTCTGACATACCTGTAACTTAGTTCTATTCACCTTGCACCCTTTTTCAGCCAGGAATTGTAACAATGATAGAGTGGCTTTTAAACAAGTATCGTTATCCGGACAACATAACAATAGGTCATCTACATATTGCAACAATACACAAGTGTCAGGCGGTAGCCATTCCCCCTATTTTTACTTTTTAAGGTTTAGTCAGTGGGGCATCGGACAAAAGACCGTCATAACCACTTATGGGTATGGTGTCACGGGATGTCATGTGTGGAGGGACTACTGAATCAGATAATAAGCTGCGTGATGCTCCTGTGTCAACTAAACAAGGAATATGTTTACCTTCCACCTTCATCAACATGTGGAGCATTTTGTTCTCTGATTCAGCTAGGACTGGGGCAAGTCATGCGGTCGGATCGTCCCTATCATTGGTACGCCTCTGTCTGTAGTCCCTCGTGTCTCTGTCCGTGTTTCCTTCCTGTTCGTCTTTTATCCTTTTCCTACAGTCTCTTTTTATATGTCCCACCTTGTTGCAGTAATAACAGGTAAGAGGTTTACGGGAGGAATTCCCTCCTTCATTGACCCGGGCAACAGTGTTAACTCCCGGTGTCCTTCTGGGTTTAGTTTCTGCTAAATCAGCCTCTATGCCTTGTGCTTTCTGCAACAATGTTCCTCTGTCCCGTATGGCTCTCCATTCGGGAGTACATGCCTTCAGTTTGTCACCTACTTGGGGTACTAGTCCTTCCATAAACTGTCGATTGAAAGCCCTAATGGTGACGGGTAAGGCTAAATCTAGACCTTCGTCAGCCATCATGCTTTCCATGTTGAGGTAAAATTCTGTAACAGTCTGACCTGGGGCCTGTTTTATGGGCGCTGTCGAACCCCTTTCCTGCTGTTTCCCTTGGCAAAATTCTCGTAACTGAGCAATAAACAGGGGTCTAGAGTCTATATGACGAGGATGTATTCCTGGTGGATCTGCCGCTGGATCCCCTTGTGGTCTATGTGGAGCAATTTCATTCATAAATTGATTAAACATCGTTAGTGTCATTTTATGTCTACACAAATCTTCCCCATCTTGCCAAGTTGCTTCATGTGTGTCTAGTAATTGTGTCACGAATCTACAGAAGGCGGCAGGTTTTGCTACGGGATCAGGAGCATTCTGTATTAATGCCATAAGAGTGTCAGCCGACCAAGGTGTCCATGTCCTCAGAACGACTTGTCGGGTCACTGTAGGTGGCTGTCCTGCTTGACCCGCATTTGGATTATTTACTTGTATTACCCTAGTCCGACTATGGACTGGAGCTACGGGCTCTGGTCTTTGAGCGCCGCAATGTACACATTCCTGTGCAAAGTCTGGGTTCTGGATACCGCATACTCGGCATACCCATCCTCTTCCTCTTAAGGAAGGATAAAGTTTTGGTCTTTCGCTACCTGGTGTGGTAGTGTTATAAGGAGGTGGAGTATCTCCCGTATTTACCCTATCGCCGGGAGCAGAAGGAAGACTTTTGTGTCGGACCTTCATATCCCATCCACCCTTTTCCTGACAATACTCCCATCCCTCCTCTTCAGCCCTGTTGGAAACCTTAATTAAACATTGTATTTGTGATACCCATCTGTTCTGCAATATCTCTCCCTGTCTGTCTTTCTTTATTTCTTCCCAACCTTCTACACTTAATCCATTTTCTCCATCCATCCCCAATTTCTTGAGAATCCTATTTGTGCCCTGTGCCTTATCCTTCCCATACAACATTGTAATTATGTCTTTAACAGCATAACATTTCTGAGATTCCTCCTGGGGTTTACCATGTGTCTGGCCCATTTTGACAGTCCTGCCTAGGTGGCGTTTGGATCACTTACTAAGTGTCTCGTTGCCTTCTCCTCCTAGGGTGCCAAAATACTAAAAACCTCTCCTGGATGAGATTTCTGAAATCGAATTACCTTATATGCTAGCCAACTGACAAATATTATGACCAGACTGACAGCTACAACATATACAAGCATTCCCTTTTGGTGGCCAAACACATATGACTAGGTCTCCGGGCTTTGTGGAGACCTTATTTCCCTTCCCATTACCATGGAATCTCTCAGCAATCGTTTCTTATTCCTGCTTTCTTGAGGCAGTCAGGACTTATACTTTCAACCCGTTTTTAGGCTCATGAATCAAAAAGCGTATATCAAACTTAAGTGTCGGACCCCCAAAGTACTCTTACGAGTTAAGGGCGCATTCCGTTACCCATTGGGATGATATATGTTTCAATTCACACCATACAAACAGAGCTTATCTCATTCACAACAGACAGATGACAAGTAGACAGACAAGAAACAACGGTAACATAAGCCAAAATATTAAGTTCAAGACCCGCTTACTACAGAGGTTGGTGTTTACCTGAAGAACAATTCAGACAGATCAGGTGGGCACAAATCTAAGAAGCACAGAGTTTATAAGAAAATAAAGCTTTTCTTACCTGCGCAGGATTTGTCTGTGGTTCTTGATGTGCCCGACCATTTTGTTCCGTCCTTATGTTCGTTCGCCTCTTGTAGTTTCTTCAGCGAGTCCCTTGTTCGCGGCGCCAGAAATGTTAGGTGTGACCTCAACAAGTCACCTATTTGTCAGGTTATGTTACCGTTTCCCAATTGTTAGTTAGAGTTCTTATCCAAGCAAAGAGACACAGAGGTATTATTCAGTATTTCTGCTCAGAAGTCCGTCGTTAACTCTGACTGTCTCTGACTGACTGTGGCTCTGAGGCTTCTTTATTACATCTTTTATAGACAGAAAAGGGCAAACATCAGCAAATGTAAAAAAAACAACATTTTCAAAGAAAAGACAATTCTCCGGGTGTTATCAGCTGATAAGACAATCTTCTGGGCGTAGACTGCTTTTTAGGGCTGATGCGGCCTCTTCTTGATGAGTACGTGACAATAGATGACGAATCCTTATTTTACAGAGAAGGATAGAAAAATACAAGTATTTAGTAAGACATAAGGTCAACCATTTTGTTTAGACACCCCTTAATCCTTACAGGCCCTACTATAAGTTTTCTTAAAGCAGGTTGAGTTAAATTTTTTAAAGGCTTGCTAGTAACTGAGGGTCAGAGTGAATGCAACAGCAAGTATTAGAGACAAATGACATTCATAGCTAGTTTCCTGTTTGTTCTGTATGTGATAATGCAACAGTTTGCAGTGAAAAGCTATCAATCTCAAAAGAAGACTGACCTTAATAAATTTTTTGCTGTTTTTGTTGGCTTTATTTCCAACGTTTTACACAAAAGTGTACTCTTTCACATATACAGTATATTCTTAGACTTTAGTTAAAGTGACAAATACACCTCCCTTATTACTTTTGCATAGAATTCCTAGGATTGCTGATTATTACTGCTGTCTTATAGATCAATACTACTCGTGTCACCACGTGTCATGGTCATTGGATATTAGGAGCTGCTATCAGTGCCATAAAGTCATGTTATTAGGGTAATTAATCACTATTGTATGGTAATTGTCAGGGTTTATTATTTTAAAGATAGCTGAAGAAACAGAATTTGCCATTGCTGACCATTTTTTACAGTGTTATTTAGCTCTGAGTTATTTGCATTGGGTCACTGATCCAGGATAAGTATAGCCAGGTGCTAGTAAGTACCCTCTTTCAAGAAACAAGGCCGAAACTGTGGAAAGTGGGGGTAAAAGACTGCGCTAAACCTAAACAGTGCAACAGCTGCTAACACTCAAACAAACAAAATACAAAAAATTTGTGTAGCGCTGCAATCTGTGCACTTTATGGTCGTGCATAACCAAAAAAGTGATAATCACATAAAAATTATAAAAGTAAAAACATATATCACTCTTAAAAGTGTATACTATTTACTAGTATAGTATTTGAATGTGCATAAATAAACACACAAAAAAAGTGATTGAAATAAAGTGACATTATCCTATAACAAGATAATACTAAAATCCTAATATTGAAACAATATAACAGTGTCCAATTAGAAATCAAATCATAAAGTCCAATGAATATCTGAGGTTGCTTATATGAAATCCACAAGATCTCAGTGGGTTTAAAAGCTTCACAGGTGATATTCAAATGAAGAGATCAAACTCTTACCAGATTTGTTGGACACATCAACCGTATGGCGGTGTGTCATACGACCTTACATCGCTTGACCTTCTGCACTTAGGAGGAACCAATCAAGCCAGATCCATGAAAAGAAGCTAGGAAGGGATCCTGTAATCGACCCAGTGGTGCGACAAGCTTACAAAGAAGCACCATCCATCCTAATTGTACTCGCGGTGAAATGGCCCAGCAGGAACCCAAATGGATAAACACAAATTTTGTGCAAAAAGGAAAAGGGGAAAACACTCCAATGGTGCAGGTCAAAAATTATTTCGGAATTTATTCACATCTACTCTGCCGCCAGATCCTGCAGGCCGAAACTGGCTTTGTAAGGTGGTTAGTGGGACAACACGCCCCAGTGTGACTAGTAGCACAGCCTCTATAGGCATTTCATATCGCCCCCCAT
The DNA here is from genome assembly GCF_037356315.1 of Lithobates pipiens. Classification (NCBI taxonomy): domain Eukaryota; kingdom Metazoa; phylum Chordata; class Amphibia; order Anura; family Ranidae; genus Lithobates; species Lithobates pipiens. The sequence goes on from NW_027507718.1 coordinate 421,230,916, forward strand.
AGGTTATCATTGATTAGCAAGAAGGACATGCTGTTAAACAAAGAAGGATGGTAAACATGGGCATAGCATAAGGGGTTGCAGGGGTCACTATCGCAATCGCCTCTAGCTCCAAGGGACCCCTGCAGCCTCCCTGTCATATTATTATATCCTCCACAAAATCCAGCTCTGATCTGGACTAGGGCCCCAGAGCCACGCTCCAGTACTGGGCTTCTACTTTGCCTTCCACAGTCCATGCCCCTCTGTTCCCATGGCTGGGCAGAAGCTGTGAGCCATTTTCTGAATGGAGAGGAGCACGAGGTGAGAACAGCCCAGGATGGGGAAGTGTCTGTGCTGTGTGCTGGCAACATGGAATGGTAACCAAGCTCAGCGAGGCAAGAGGAGGAGAGTGCCGCCCTGTCACCAGCTCCAAATCCTTCCAGGGCTGAAATGGTTTAATTACACACAGGTGGACTCTATTTACTAATTAGGTGACTGCTGAAAGTAATTGGTTCCACTTTAGTTGGGGGTACTAGAGTAAAATGTAAGCGACACATATTATATATGTAGCGGATGACATTTGGGATCAAATGTCACACACCTGTAAATTTAGTTTTTTGGCCTCAGAACAGTAAAGGTTCTGAGGGTTAATTGTGTAGGTAGGCCTCAACACCAGTCTGGCCAGACTGTGTTTGGAAGTTCTGCCTGGTCATGTGGACGGGGAGGTGCACATGACAGGCTAGAACCAAGTCTGGTTGGATGTTTGGGTATCGGCCTTCTCGGAGCCAATCAGTGGGAGTGCCGGGGCCCGCTGAGGAGTCTGGGAAGGGGTACTTAAAGGGGTGTGGATCATGTGTTTGGGGTTCCGGAGTTGCTCAAGAGACCCATGTGGTCTAGTCTGGTTCCAGGACCGGGTAACCCCGTGAGGGGTCCCGGTCACGTGGGTGTTCGGCACCCTGCAACATGTTCCTGTCAGTGGCCCTTGATAGACCTGCTTGGTCTGGGGTAGGAATCCGTCCGTTCCCGAGTCTCAGAACCTGCTGGTCCGAGGCGCAGTAACTGAGGGAGTATTCAAAGTGTCTGGGTGTGCTCTTGGCTTGGAGGGACACCGCAGCTCGTGGAAGGGACCGGGGGAGGACTCTTCGGAGGAGGGCCGACAAGTGGCATCCTGAGAAGTACCTGGTTACTGAGTTGATAAGGATATTGACGAATTCACACTTTTCCAGTACCATAGAGGAGACGGGAAACGTTCCAGGTACAGAGGAAAAAGGTTCCTGTTTGCCCTTAAGTTGTTTGTTCAAGTTTGAGTCAACGTGCTGACTGCCATGATCTCTGGCTAGAGGTCTGTTCAGCTTTGAAGTACCCAGCTGCGAGTGGCTACTCTCTGGGTGGAAATAGAGACTTTGCTAGACCTGCAGTTTAAGGTGCCTAAGTTCTTCGTCCATGCCCTTTGTTCCCTAAGAGACTGTGTTAATTGAAAGTTCTACTGCAGAATAAAACCTTTTTGAAAGGACTTCATCTGTGTCAGTGTACAAGTCGTTGGGTATCAACCCTGGGAACCCCTAGAAGTGAAAGAGCAGGCCGAGAGAAGGTAACTGGCAAGCCCATTAAGTCAAGGCCGCCCTGCAACGAGTTATGGCCGCTACATATATTATATATGATATTTATTTGTAAAACAACGTGAAAATCATTTTCCTTCCACTTCACAATTATGTGCCATTTTGTGTTGCTCTATCACATAAAATCCCAATATAATACAGTTATGTTTTTGGTTGTAAAATGACAAAATGTGGAATATTTCAAGGGGTATGAATACTTTTTCAAGGCACCGTATTGAGTTATGGTATACTTTGGTTGTTTATTGCACTTTTGTTGGTTCATATATATTTGAATGGAAAGCGCAACAGGCTTTATGTACAGTTGTGTGAAAAAGTATTTGCCCCTGATTTTTTTATTTTTTTGCATATTTCTCACACTTAAACGATTCAGTTAATCAAATAAATTTTAATATTACACAAAGATGAACCAAGTAAATCCAAGATGCAGTTTTTAAATTATTATTTAATTTATTAAGGGAAAAAAGCTGTTCAAACCTGCCTGGCTCTATGTGAAAAAGTAACTGCCCCCTCCCCTACTGAATCATGAATGAACTGTGATTAACCACAATTTTTTGGAAAGTTGAGTTAAATTTCACTTGCCACACCCAGACATGATTACTGCCAGACCTGTTGAATCAAGAAATCACATAAATAGAAGCTGTCTGACAAAGTGAAGCATGCTAACAGTTTACAAAAAGCCACACATCATGCCACAATCTAAAAAAAATAAAGAACAGATTACAAACAAAGTAATGTACATGTATCGGTCTAAGAAGGGTTTCAAAGCCATTTCTAAGGCTTTGGAACTCCAGTGAACCACAAGGAGAGCCATTATCCACAAGTGGAGATGACTTGGAACAGTGGTGAACCTTCGCAGGAGTGGCCATCCTCTAAAAATTACTCCAAGAGCATGACAACGACTCATCCAGGAGGGCATAAAAGAACCCAGAACAAAATCTAAAGAACTGCAGGCCTCACTTGCCTCAGGTAAGATCAGTGCTCATGATTCATCAATAAGAAAGAGACTAGGCAAAAATGGCATTCATGGGAGAGTTCCAAGGCCAAAGACAATGCTGACCAAAAAGATCACAAAGGCTCATCTCACATTTATCAAGAAACATCTTGATTATCCCCAAGACTTTTAGGCAAATATTCTTTTACGAAGGTGTGCATAACGTTACATCTGGCATAAAACTAATACAGAATTTCATACCAACAGTCAGACATGGTGGTGGTAGCGTGATGGTCTGGGGCTGCTTTGCAGATTCCGGACCTGGACAATTTACCATAATTGATGGATCCATGAATTTTGAGCTCTACCAGAAAATCCTAAAGGAGAATGTCTAGCCATCAGTTCGTGACCTCAAGCTCAAGTGCACTTGGTTTATGCAGTAGGACAATGATCCAAAGCACAACAGCAATGCCACCTCCAAATGGTTCAAACAAAGCAAAACTTAGGCTTTGGAGTGGCCTAGTCAAAGCCCAGACTTAAATCCAAATTGAGATGCTGTATAATGACCTTACACAGGCTGTTCATGCTGGAAAACCCTCCAATGTGGCTACATTAAAACAATTCTGCAAAGAAGAGTGGAACAAGATTGCTCCATAGCAATGTGAAAGACTCATTGTCAGTTATCACAACCGCTTAATTGCAGTTGTTGCCGCCAAGGCTGGCACAACTAGTTATTAGGTTTAGGGGGCAATTACTTTTTCAAATAAAGCCAGGCAGGTTTAGGCAGCTTTTTGGCCTTAATAAATTAAACCATCATATAAAAACTGCATTTTGTATTTACTTGGGTTATCTTTGTGTAATAATAAAATTTGTTTGATGATCTGAGTCATTTAAGTGTGATAAATATGCCAAAAAACAGAGGGCAAATATTTTTTTACACAATTGTAAATAGACTCTTCTTTCAATTACTTCCAATCCCTTGCCAATGCTGCAAATCAAGAAAAGAAAATCTATATGTAGGCTGTATTATTTAACTGTTGTCTGCTGAAATATAGCAATCGTGTTCTGTGTGTTTTCCTCTAATGCTCTAATAACTTATTTAATTTCCCAATATATCTTTTGATTTGTAATGACAAAAGTTTATCTGGTGGTGGTCACCTAACAATAAAGTTTCAATATTTTAACCTAATTTATTATTTTTCCAAACAACATCAACGGGTACAAATAAAAGAAATTCATTTATTTATTTTTTTATTGTTTTTTTGTTGTTGTTTTTTTTTACTTCTGTCACAAATGTAATGTATCCTTCTTACATATATTTATCTTTCAATTTCAAGACCAAAGTGAGAACAGGTATTACATGAAAAGAATAGCTTAAAATTGATCTATAGTTTGCTGTTGCTGATGGATATATATATATACAAAGCATGAGGTGTGTACTTCTTTAACATCACTAATTCACACAAACCGTATGTTGGCCTAATATATTTATTTTTATATTCTGAGAGAGAGACACCAATGCATGCTAAATTCCAATCTACATATTTAGAATATCAGATACAATATATAAAAGCAGTCTTATCGATAGATTGACTGATTTTCTGTACTGGTTACACATGAATATCTCGCTCATAACATAACACAGTCTGTCACAAATGAGTCAAGAAACGAGGTATAACAAAACTAAAGGTTTAGATATTTTAGTTTTACCATGAATATATGAGGCTAACAAACTAAATCAAGAGTCAATGGATTTCATCTCAGTGGGTTCCTCATCAGCAGAAAATGTAAAATCAAGCTGCAAGATTGGAAATCGATGATTTTTTTTTTTTATGTGGTACTGCTGCTTTAATGTTGCCTGCCCTGTCCACACATTTCCTGCCTCACAGCTGATTGTATTTTCATGACTTTACCGCTCAGTGGATCCATATATATAGAGGAGTCACACCACACAACTTCTACTATTACCACCACTTCTACTGACTAACTCGTACACACGCTTAGATGACTGAATGTCCATTTTTTGTGGCATGCTAGTCTCATGTCAAAAGTGAAGAGGTTACTCACAATCCGAAAATTTTCGTACAACAGAATACAACATGAGAAGTGACGTAACACGCTGAATCGTTTTATATGTATTCTTTCCTTTCTGAGCATGCGTAGTCTAGACTAATGAAAAGAAAATTGGACATTGAGTTCACATCTAACAAAAATGTTATAGTCTGCACATCCAGCTTTTGTCTGACAAAAAAGCTAAATTGGCTGTCGAAAGCACCGTACAAATGATCCGAAAATCGTCAGACAGCTCGTTGTATGAATTTTTCCCTCCGATTTTCGTATCGTATGTAGGGGCCTTTAGCAGCCAACCCTATGCATGCCTACCACTTTCTTCATAAATTGCCCAGTCTGAACAATTGTGAATTGAGAGTGCAATATACATTATATTCATCATCGTTTTTCTTATGTGTACAATGTACTGGATAGTTTCTGGTGGCCAAGAGCATAGAATACTGTTTTTAAAGAGACTATAAAGCTTAGTGCCTAGAAAAAGCCAGAAGTAGACTCCTGTTTATATATACAGGCAGTCCCTGGGTTACAAACAAGATAGGGTCTGTAGGTTTGTTCTTAAGTTGAATTTGTATGTAAGTCGGAACAGGCACATTTTTTTTTTTTCCATAAAGATTTTATTAGGTATTTCAGGAAAAAGTACAGCATAGTGTAACAAAATAACAATGTGACAAGATGGGTGACAGGTTCCATTACAAATTATTCCAGGCAAAAATTCACACATTCGGAGTATCGTAATTGTCAAGTGAATTCGTTTACGACTATTTTGGCAGCTTTTCCGGAACATCTGATAGGGCATTGATGCGTTGGATCGGGTTTACCCATTTGTCCTCCTCTGTAATCATGGACATGGGGAACAGCATCAGGTATTAGTACCCTAACCAAGCACCCTGTCCGTCAGTTGCTGGGTTCAGATTGTGGCTAGTAAGAGAAAAGATAAGATAGGTAGGGGGAATGGGGGGGTGGGGTCCCACCTGCTTCCCCCTCTTTCTACTGTCCACTGGTTGCATTCTTTGGGTCTGTCGGCTCCCTAGAGAGGCCCCTCTACAGTGAGTTTGTTTAAGGCTACTTGGTTATATAGTTTGTTGCAATAAATCCTGATAGGATTGAGATTTCTTGTATGTTATCCACGTCTCCCAGACAACTGAGAAGCTAGTGATTTTATCTTGTGCAGCGAGGATTAGTTCCTCCATTGCTGCTGTGCGGTCAACCCTAAGGGTCCATTCCTTTAGTGAAGGTGGTTGTGCGGACCTCCAATGTACCGGTAACAGGTACATTTTTTAAGTGTAAAGCACACACTATCAGATTTTCTGCTGATTTTTGTCTTCAGATTTACCAAAACCATGTAGTAGAAGGGCCTGCCTGATTGCATACAAATTGAAACTCCTAAGGTTTGACCTCATATTATATGGTTTTAGTAAATCTGAAGACAAAAATCAGCAGAAAATCTGATAGTGTGTATGGGGCTTAAGGCTCCAGCCAAATAAATAATGTTTAAGCTTTTTGGATAGCATAGGGAAGGGTTGACACCCCTGTAAGTTGTTTTTGCTGTCTTTGTCCTTGTTCAGAAGATTTCACCTCACTTTCTGTGCCTATGACAATTGGATTTTGAAAAAATTGGGCTGTTGTGATTGGTGATAAACCATCAGTGGAGACACATTTTCCCCATGATAACTCTTACAAGAGTACATTTCCCTTTCCTAGGGCTAGATTTCATTTCACTTCCTGTTGTCTTCCTCCGTTTGTAAGGAGTTGTTTGTAAGTCAGATGTTTGTAACCCAGGGACCACCTGTATAAGTAATGTTGGCCATCATTAGAGGTCGACCGATATGGGTTTTTCTCTGGCTGATGCCGATGCCGATATTTAGAAATCATGGCGGCCGATAGCCGATATATGATGCCGATTTTTTTTGGGCCGATATGTTAGGCCGATTTTATTTTATTTTTTTATTTTTTTCCTTTTTTATTATTATTTTTTTTAATCCCCCTTGATCTAACACACCTTTCCCACTGGGGCGTTTTTCAGGCGCTTTTGGGCTAAAAATAGCGCCTGTAAAGTGCCTGCAAAATGGCTCCCCTGCAGTCTGTGTGAAAGACAGAGTGCTTTCACACTGAGGCGATGCGCTGGTAGGATCTTAAAAAAAAAGTCCTGCAAGCACCACGTTTGGAGTGGTGTATACCACTCCTCCACCACTCCTGCCCATTGATATGAATGGGCACCACTGCCAAAGCGCATGCAATGCGATTTGGCAGCAGTGCTTCATGGGCGCATTTAACCTCTTCCTTGGCCGCTAGCTGGGTTATTTGTGCCCCACTAGCAGCCAAATAGCACTGTTAAAATTATGGTAAAGAGCCGCTAAAACTTGCGTTTTACCATCAACGCCTGCCCGCTCCAGTGTGAAAGCAGTCTTCATAAGTGATACAGAAAATTTCTTACATTTAAACATTTATTAAACAAAACAAACCTCCAATCAGTTTACTTGTATGTATGATTTAGATAAAAAAAAAAAAATACCTATATATTAAATAAAAAAAGATAGTCAAAACTTTTGGACGAAAAAAAAAATGGGCTAACTTTACTGTTTTTATTTTATTTTTATTTTTTAAATTGTGTATTTTTTTCCTAAAAAAATGCATTTGAAAGACCTCTGTGCAAATGCCGTGTGACACAAAATATTGCAACGACCGCTATTTTATTCCCTAGGATCTCTGCTAAAAAATATATATATAATTTTTGGGGGGGGTCTAAGTGATTTTCTGGCAGAAAATACAGGATTTTTACTTGTAAGCAACAAGTGTCAGAAAAGATTTAGTCTTTAAATGGTTAAACTGAGAACTTCTACACACTGAGATGACTTCATTCATTCAAGTGTAAACATTGTATCTTTCTGTTCTTTTCTTGGCAGCCTGCCCAGAGAGGAGGAAAGACGTTTCTATGACGACTCAGGCAACTTACACTGACTTCTATTACAGAAGTCATTTCAAAGTCCCGCTGTTCTAAATCGGCCTTTTTAGCAGCACAATCGGCCGATGCCGATTATTAAAAAAACGGCAAATATCGGCCGATATATCGGCCGGCCGATATTTCGGTCGACCTCTAGCCATCATACAGTATTAACACACATTTTTCAGTGTAACAGTCCTTTCATTTAAAGAACTGAAAAATCAATTTCAAGCAAATGATTATATAAGCATATTTTAATTGAATGTTATTGAAAAATGCTTTTCCGTTTTATTTTTCAGTGCTGTAATTTTCTGTAAAATGCAATGCAATGTAGTACCTGGAGGAGTTCTGTACACAGAATGTGTACAGAACGCCCCCAAAAATGTCATTTTGTGCTTTTGTGATTGGCTCACTGATTTTCCCAGAAGTTTGCACTAAGATAGATAGACAGATATTGAGCATCCCCTGCAACAAAAATGTATTTTTTAGTGAGATACGCGCAAAGAGAAATCACGTTTAATGGAATGCAGACCGTGCAAGTTTCCACATTAGAGTCCTGCAGGTACAGCAGCTGATTGATAATTATAAAACCACTTCCATTGGATTCACTTATGGACAGAGAAAAACAAATAGCTATTCCTTCAGAATAACAAAAGGTTGGAATCTGCTACAAAGTTTGTCAAAATCCTTACAATGTACATAGATCACCCAGAGGGGTATGTTTTTTTCTCAACAAAAGGGGAGTTACTCTTTAACCACTTCACCTCCGGAAGGTTTTACCTCCTTCTTGACCAGGCCATTTTTTTTGCGATACGGCACTGCGTAGCTTTAATTGACTAATTGCGCAGTCATGTGACACTGTACCAGAATAAAATTGATGTATTTTTTCCCCACACATAAAGCTTTCTTTTGGTGGTATTTGGTCACCTCTGAGGTTTTTATTTTTTGACAAAAGATTGACAATTTAAAAAAAAGACATATATTTTTTAATTTCTGCTATAATACATACCCAATAAAAAATTTAAAAAATAAAATGTCATCATTTTAGGCCAATATGTATTCTGCTACATATTTTTGGTAAAAAAAAAATCCCAGTAAGCATATATATAGAATGGTTTGTGCAAAAGTTATAGCGTCTACAAATTATGGGATATTTTTATGGAATTTTTTTTTTTTACTAGTAATCAGTCATTTTTAGTGGGACTCAGACATTGCGACAACTGGAATACCTAACTGACACTTTTGACACTTTTTGGAAACAGTGACATTAGTACAGTGATCCGTGCTAAAAAAAAATATGCACTGTTACTGTACTAATGACACTGGCAGGGAATTGGTTAACATCAGGTGCAATCAAAAGGTTAAGCGTGTCCCTATGGGTTGCTTTCTAACTGTGTCTAAGTGTTTTTCACTAATGGAAAACAGGGATCAGTGTTTCTGCTTAGCAGGAACAAAGGATCTCCATTTTCCTCTCTAGCAGAGCGGTGATCTGCCTTGTTTGCCTAGGCAGACCGCTGTTCTGTCTCTCCTCAGAATGATCAGCAGGTCCTAGCGAACATCACATCTGACGGACCCGCTGTGTGCAATCAAAGCGGGAGATAGGAAAGTATATCATATTTATTGTTTTAAACTTTTTTCTGGTTTCTTGCTTAGGAAAAATGATTTCATACATCCCAGGAGTCTTCAGGAAATGAGGAGAGGAGGAGGGGAGTTTTCACAACTAAGCACACTCTCCTGCATGCATGCTTGAGCTATGGGTAGATGAATTCCAGACAGAAAATAACTGCTACATGAACCATTTGCCCTTACTCAAGATGGCTACGGACAGAAATGCTAGGGGGGGGGGGGGGGTTTAATGTGATTTCTCAACAAAATAAAGCATGGAGACATGGATGGATGGGGGAGTTTGCTTTGAATATTATTAAAAATGAATTAAATAGTGTTTCTGGTTGGTGGTGCTCAGATGCAGTGAAGATCTGCTGTAAGTATATGGCCAGCATCACAGGTGTTAAACCATGTGATTTTTTAGATATATACTTCTTACACTTTGACAATACCTAAAACAGAAAGAAAAAGAAATGTGTTATAGATAAGATAACAGTGTCTGGGGTGGACAGCACTCTTTCCAGCTTAAAAATTGATTATTTGAACAGAGCCCTTATTTTTGCCAAGATGACAGCTATAGAAAATAATAATATAAATAAATTTTGCAAGATTTGGCAACCTTGGGTCGAACATTACTTACCGACTGACTTTGACCAATCGTTATTATTACCTTGCTAAGTTTACTCTTCTTCCTTCCACTCCCTGTCATTAGACATAGGCACTGCCCGGGTGGGGGCTGCACCACCAGCACCACGAGAGACTTTCTTTCTTTCTTTCTTACTTTCTTCTCTCTCCACATATTGACTTACTAACATTAATTTAGAGGTGAATGATACTTACTTTACATTTTGTTCTCATATGTAGATTAGAGCTTGTGTTGTTCACTTCTGGCTCTATTAATAGTATCTTTCCCTTGTTACTCCTTTCCCTTTTTCTTGTTTTTTCCATTTTATTTCCATCCTATTATCCTCATACATGAGATCATTTCACATTATTGGAACTTCAGTCATACATTGTTCATTTTTCTTATAATATCACCTTTTTTTTGTATAGACTATATTTACTCTATAGGTGAAGAAAACATGAGTTATTGTCTATTTACCTTGATCACTCTTAGCCCTTGTACACACGGTCGGAGATTCCGACATCCAAATCCGTCGTAGTAATTCCGACTGATTAATTCTTGAAGAGGTCCGGAAGTGATGGTGCATACACACGGTCGGACTAAGTTGTCGGAAAATCCGATTGTACATAACGTGATGACGCTATTTCATTAGGACGGGACTATGTTCAGGCTAGTAGCCAATAGCTTTGGTCTAGGAATTTGATCTGAGCATGCGTGGCACTTTGTCCGTCGGAGTAGGCTACACATGATCGGAGTATGTCCGATCAAAGCGGAAAATTTTACCGGCAAATTGGAAAAGTTGGTCCGTCGGATATTCCGATGGAAACAGTCCAATGCAGACCACACACAGTCAGAATATCCGACAAGACGGTCCGATAGGAAACATTCCGTCTGAATCTATGACCGTGTGTACAAGGGCTAAGATTCGTCAAACATTCCCTCTATTCTTTAAATTAATAATTCATTATCTTAAGATCATGCCGCCATTCGTCCACAGTTTGATCCCATTTGGGGTGGTCGAGTGGTCTGGAGACATAACTTAACTGATGAACAGATAACTGAGGGAATAAAATTTTTGTCTCAATTTTTTTTTTTCTTCGTAGGGTTTTATACTCTCTAATAATAGGATCAAACTTATTCTTGATTCTTTTTCAACTTCTTTTGCATATATTTAAGCTTTCTTGTGTTATCTAAGTGAGAAGGTATCATCAAATGTATGACAATGTTCCTTAATTTCCGAATCTTATGTACATGTCAATATAATGTTATATTCTTCTTTTTATTGTAAAATTCAATAAACATATTGAACAAGAAAAATTGATTAGTTAGAGAATCAAATGGATTATTATAGAATTATTGGTAATATGATCAAAGCTAAAATGTGTGATTACTGATTTTGACTTTTTTTTTTTTGGTCTTTTAAAAAATTGAAATTGTTTATTTAGCCTGGTTCTTTCTATATCATTATTTACTTTAGTCTTTCTGCTTCCTTTTTCAGAATATATTATTTGGAATTTTATAAACTAGTATAAGTGTAAGCAAAACATGCCAAAGAAAATACAGTAATGCCATGTAAATTATGTTAGTTTAGCCCCACCTCTCAGCTAGGAGACTGAAACTCAGTGGAGAGACACATTACTGTTTGGTAATAGAGTTTCATAAAGTTGCTGGTTATGTCTCTGACAACCGCAGGCCCCACTTCCTTCCCCCACATTCGCAAGAATATTCACAGTCACTACAGGAACAAACACAACTTACACTGTGTATCATATGTGAACAATGACTTAGGCCGATGAAAACTAGTATTGGGACTTGTACACAGCCCTCAAAAATTATACTTGCACACTCGCATTTTGTGAGTGAATTTTGAGGGCTGGCGAGAAGGGCTGCATGGGAGCCAGGGGGTGAGCACCGTCGATCATAGAGGGGAAGAGAGGAGAGCCGACGGCTGGATGATCAGAGCAGGGAACATCACAGCTTTCATTTCAATAGCTGTGTGTTCCCCCGCCATGCGCAGTCTCATAAGCCCCTCCTCTTTTTCCGGGACTTTGATAGACAGATCACCCATCCAAGCCCAGGATGGGTGGCATGTATTAAAGATCCCGGACAAGGGGAGGGGCTTATGTGACAGCGCATGGCAGGGGAACACACAGCTATTGAAATGAAAGCTGTGATGTTCCCTACTCTGATCATCCAGCCATCCACTCTCCTCTCTTCCCCTCCACAGGTAGGCAGCACATGGGACACAGGCTGCACATGGGACACAGGCTGTACATGGTGGACACAGGCTTCACATGGGGACACAGGCTGCACATGGGGGACACAGTCTACACATGGTGAACACAGGCTGCACATGGGACACAGACTACACATGGGGGACACAGGCTGTATATGGTGGACACAGGCTGCACATGGGGCACACAGGCTGCACATGGGGGACACAGGCTGCACATGGTGGACATAGGCTGCTTACATGGTGGGCACGGGCTGCATTGGCGGGCATGGATAAAGTTGTTAATATTTTTATAACTTAATTGCATAAAACATTAATGTGTTATTTTATGAGATAATTTATGAGGGCGGGTTTAGGGGCAGGGCAGGGTAAGGGTTGGACGGGGAAACTGGTGGCGGGTAACCCTTGAGGCCTGGCTAGTAGCTCAGGAGTTGAAATGTTGAGCCCTGTTATACCTATCTGTTTACGGGCATTGCAAATGTAACAAGATGCAGTGATTAAAGTCTCATATGTTTTGTTAAACAAAAATCAGAACAAGGGACAAGACTTACCATTAATCTGATCTGTCCCTTGTGCTGCTGGCTCCTGTATTCCTTGAAATCTTCATCTTCCGATCACACCCTACCTTGCTTTAATCTCTATATTTTTTACAGCTTTATTTGCCCCTATATAGGAGTTTTGCTGTTTCTAACTGCCTTGCTCATCAACATTACCTGGAAGGAAAGTGAGGGTAAATCCAAAATTTTGGAACAGTAATAAAAGGTGATATTCCTCTCATTGGAAAATATCTTCTCACTTCCTATTAAATCTGCAGGACAAGAAGTGAACAGAAATCTCCATAACGAAAAACAGTTGGCAAAAAATAAATGGGGAAGCAACTGTCAGCACAGAAGTCCCTTCATACTAAAGGAGAGCCGGGAACGTACAAGGCAGGTGCCGACAGGGGCCAGCACAGAGGTGGGTGGAGACAAAGAGGTGCAGGCACTAGAAAAGAGTAGATGGGTGACAGTCAGGAAGGGTAGAGGTGAAACCAGTCAGGGACCAGCACTGCTGGAGCTTAGGGACTCTCCTAGATAACGGGGGAAAAACTCCTTCAGTGAGAGTGTGTGTGGGGGGGGGGGGGGGGAGTGAAGGGAAAGGAAAGACAGATTCTGGTGGTAGGGGGCTCAATTCTTAGAAGGACAGAGGCCAATCTGTAACAAATAAAAATGACAGTGGTTTTAAATCCCCCACTATATAGAAAAATGGAAAAAAAAAGGTCTTCATTAGGATATACTTTAAAATGTAGATGTATCTACAATTATATGGAACTCTACCTAAAAAAATTCTAACAGGAAGACTTTAAAAAAAAAGAAGAAACATAGACATGGATGAGCGAGTTTGGGGTGGACGAACTTGACTGGCCTGCACAGAGTCCTGACCTCAACCCCAGAGAATACCTATGAGATGAATTAGAGCGAATTCTGCGAGCCAGGCCTTCTCGTCCAACATAAGTGCCTGACCTCACAAATGTGCTTCTGGAACAATGGTCAAACATTCCCACACACTCTTAAACCTTGTGGACAGCCTTCCCAGAAGAGTCGAAGCTGTTATAGCTACAAAGTATGGGCCAACTCAAAATTGAACCCTGCGGACTAAGACTGGGATGACATTAAAATTCATGTGCGTGTAAAGGCAGGTGTCCCAATACTTTTGGAAATGTTATATATATATATATATATATATATATATATATATATATATATATAGATAGATAGATAGATAGATAGATAGATAGATAGATAGATAGATAGATAGATAGATAGATAGATAGATAGATAGATAGATAGATAGATAGATAGATAGATCGATAGATAGATAGATAGATAGATAGATAGATAGATAGATAGATAGATAGATAGATAGATAGATAGATAGAGGGGTACATATATTTATTAAAACAGACTGAAACAGACATTTCTATTATAAATAATAGTCAAGTTAAGAGCAGGAAAAAAATCTGTTTTATTTCTTTAAAGACTTTGTTTTCAATTACCTAAGATCACAAAATAAAATGAACTGAACAATTTTAAAATGCATGAGATTCATTTGGATTATTTAATAAAATGCTGCAGAGAGCACTATGGTGACATGAACCACAGCAACCAATCACACTTCAGGATCCTTCTTTTCTGATAAGAGTACTTTGACTTCCCATACATGAGCAGATCACATGTCTGGGTGATGGAAGACATGTCTGATGGATCACACACAATAGTGATCTCCCAAAAAATATCTCGCCCACTTGGCTGACATTTCATGTGATCTACATGCCTCAAAGGCTTAATCCCCTTTTTATGGACAACTTGAGGCAAATGCTGATTTATTGCAAAGATTTTCCAACATGCCAAAACATCTCAGGAATAATTTATTTTCTCCATTTGCAGATGCTCCAAAAATTCATTTATACGTTCACTTGCTATCTTGAAGTTAAAGGGTTTGTATAGAAGGCTTAACTATCACTGGTAATCTCCGATTCCTTGATACAGGAGAAAGCACCACTTGACTTTTTGCAGTATTAATAAATATGTTTCACTGAGTGTTTGAGTACAATTAAATAATTCGACTAAGTCAGCTCTAACTGCACAATAATGAAATAATTAAATTACATTCCTGACCTGTTTATTTTTCATGTTGTGTTTTAGCAAATTGTTCTGAAGAAAACTCAATATCCAGTCCATCTATGTATAGAAGAACCTTTTGGCAAAGCAATAAAACTGGCCACATGTTACAAATGTATTATCTCCTTGGCCCCCATGGCAGGCACTACCCATTACATGACAAATATAGTCCTGCACTACACCAATACTGGAAATATATTATATTATATTATATTGGCTGATACAGTAAAACCTTGGATTGTGAGCATAATTTGTTCCAGAAACATGCTCGTAATCCAAAGCACTTGTATATCAAAGCGAATTTCCCCATAAGAATTAATGGAAACTCAGATGATTCGTTCCACAACTATTTGATAGGTCTTTCAGTTTATAGTCCATATAAAAAGATTATAGCAATGTGACCAGGTTGTGTAACCATAAAATGTCCATCCACAAATGGAAGCCTCCACAAGGGGATTAAAAGCAAAATCCAGCAGGAGACACAGAGTATAAAAGAGAAGAGAGGCGCCTGTAAGTGTAGCAAAATCGTTACATTTAATGAAGGTCCAACATTTAGCAGCTCACATGGTTGATTAAAAGAGGCAGCTCTAAAAATGCAAGCACCTGGGGTAAAGCTGTCCACATAGACCATCCTCCGGACCACCGACTCTCATCGCTGTCAATCAACAATCGTGACCAGGAAGACTGGAGTAGAGTGATCTGAAAGTGAGGCTTGAAGCTCTTGTGGAGCTCTGCTTGGAAGGGATGACATCGATGGTGGTGTGGAGGACAGTCTATGTGGACAGCTTTACCCCGGATGCCTGCATACTTAGATGTGCCTGTTTTAATCATGAACTATGTTAGTTGCTAAATGTTGTACCTTCATTAAATTTAACTATATTGCTACACATAGAGGCGCCTCTCCTCTTTTATACTCAGTTGTGACTTGATGCTACTTGTAAATCAAGATATCGCTTGTATATCAAGTCAAAATTTATGAAAACATTTTGCCTGTCTTGAAAAACACTCTCAAACCAAATTACTCTCAAACCAAGGTTTTACGCTATTATATATTATATTATATCATCCAAGTAGAACTTCCTGCCGGGTATCACCCACGATGCAAAGTAGCCTTTTTGACAAGTAATAGGCATATTGTATGTGCAGAAACCATGTGCTTCTACGGACATATTTTCTTTATTATAGTGAGGGCTTCACTGTAAGCATCCAGGATCTCAATTCCTAAAGGGGGGTCCTCTGTGGACTTCTTCTAGTAGGTTGTTCGAGGGAGCTGGAAAGGTGATTGAAGATCCTTTAAAGTGCAACATACCATTACTAAAGAAAATTCTTCAACATAGAAAAAAAAAAGATCACAATAGTCTAATCGAGACTGTAAAGTCACTTTCTACATTCATGCTCCCATTGTTGAGTAGACAGCACTAGTAAACCAACTGGCATGAAATCCTTATTTAAATCTCTGATTCTGCATGAGAAATCTGCCTCAAGTTATGAACAAAAAATCAAACGCTTTGTATCTGAACACAGCAGATATTTTTTTTAAATAGCTCTAGTGAATTTAGCATTTTGTGTAATTTTGTTTTGAACACTTAGGATCTTGGTAGGGGCCCAGTCCAAATGTTCTCTTCCCCATGAGTTTTGCTTTGCAGCTCATTTGACATAGCCAGCCCTACATGACTATATCAGCTTGGAAGTACTACATTGTACAGTAGACACAATTTTGGTATTTACGTAACCTAAAATTGCACAGTGCTAGGGAGGTAATATGCTAGGGAGGTAATATGTCATTGCCTGTCTAGCACTAGTTATGATATATAAGACTGGTGACAGTTAAGAGTGGGATACTTTGGGCCTCTATTTTGAAAATGCCTAAATAATAACTGCCTATAATGCGCCACACATTCAAACTAATTCCCTAGCCTTTAATTTTCTACTGTATGTTTAACCACTTCAGTACCCTGCTATAGTAATATGACATCCGCAGATGGGATCTCTCATCCTGGGCAGGCATCATATGACGTCCTCAGCTTCCTGCCAGCATAGAGGGCATGCACACACCCGCCACGTCACTGAGGAGCC
The DNA here is from genome assembly GCF_037356315.1 of Lithobates pipiens. Taxonomy (NCBI): domain Eukaryota; kingdom Metazoa; phylum Chordata; class Amphibia; order Anura; family Ranidae; genus Lithobates; species Lithobates pipiens. The sequence goes on from NW_027507718.1 coordinate 421,247,652, forward strand.
GATGCGCATTCTCGGCAGCCGTGATGTCCGTTGGGCACCCGCGATTGCTTGTGACAGAGCAGGAATCTCCTCCACCAGTAAGTCCCATCTCCCCACAGTTAGAATCACTTCCTAGGTAACACATTTAACCCCTTGATTGCCCCCTAGTGTTAACTCCTTCCTTGCCAGTGACATTTATACAGTAACCAATGGTTATTTATAACGCTGATCGTTGTATAGATGTCAGTGGTCCCAAAATAGTGTCAAAAGTGTCCGATCTGCCCACCGCAATGTCACAGTCGTGATAAAAATTGCAGATGACCGCCATTATTAGTAAAAAAAAAAAATAATAATAATAAAAATTCCATAAATCAATAACCTATTATGTAGGTGCTATACCTTTTGTGCAAACCAATTTGCGTTTTTTTTTTTAAACAAAACTATGTAGAAGAATACATATCTGCCTAAACTGAGGAAAAAAATTATTTATTATAGCAAAAAGTAAAAAATATTGTTTTGTTTTTTCTCTCCAAATTGTCGTTCTTTTTTTGTTTATAGCACAAAAAATAAAAACCACAGAGGCGATCAAATACCACCAAAAAGAAAGCTCTATTGTTTGGGGAAAAAATTCAAATCAAAATTTCCTTTGGGTACAGTGTTGCAGGACCGCTCAATTGGCATTCAAAATATTAGTGCTGAAAGCTGCCTGGTATTGAAGTGGTTAAAAGGTAAGTCTACTTTAATCGAAAAAAAATTTGCAAGTAAAAAAATATATATATTATTGCATGTTGTTTGAATGTTTTTAAAATAAATTTTCCTTTTAAATCTGCAGCACTGTCATTTTTTCTAAAATGCAATGCAACATGGCAACCTGGAGGTGTTCTGTACACAGATGGTGTACAGAATGCACCCCCCCCCCATTAATGTAATTTCCTGCTTGTGTGATTGGCTTACTGATTTTCCCAGAAGTCTATACTAGGGTACGAGTCAGATTTTGTGCATTCTCTGCAACAAAATTTTTATTTTTGGTGAGATACTCCCAAAGGGAAATCACGTTTAAAGGTATGCAGGCCCAGCAACTTTCCTCATTAGAACCCTGCAAGTGCAGCAGCTGATCACTAATGGAAAAAGTCACTCCCATTCACATTCATTTTGAACATGGACACAGACAAACAAACAGCTATTTCTTCAGAATAAAAAAAGGGAAGAATCTGCAAAAAAGTTTGTTAAAATCCCTGCAATGTACAAAAATCACCCAGAGGGGAATTTTTTTTTATTAACAAAAGTGGAGTTACACTTTAAATATGATTTGTTACCTTGAAACATCTTAGTTATGGTATCTTGAAAAACAGTCCCTTTGTAGTCTGCATTTATGATGATATTTTATGTTGCTTAGGTTACTCCAAAGTGCATGTTTGCTCAAACTTTAATGTAAAAAAAGTTTGTAGTATTTATAATGCTTTATTCATACTCATTCAGTCATTTGGACTGCACCATGTCAGATACAATGGATATAAAAGTCTGCACACCCCTGTTAAAATGTCAGGTTTCTGTGATGTAAAAAAATGAGACAAAGATAAATAATTTGAGAACATTTTCCACCTTTAATGTGACCTATAAACTGTACAACTCAGTTGAAAAACAAACTGAAATCTTTTATGGGAGGGAAGTAAAAAAATATAAAAATAAAATAATGTGGTTGCATAAGTGTGCACAGCCTTTTACAACTGGGGATGTAGCTGTGTTCAGAATTAAGCAATCACGTTCAAACTCATGTTAATAGGAGTCAGTACACACCTGCTATCATTTAAAGTGCCTCTGCTTAACCAAAAATAATGTTCAGCTGTTCTAGTAGGTCTTTTCTGACATTTTCTCAGTCCTACAGCAAAGCCATGGTCACAGAGAGCTTCCAAAGCATCAGAGGGATCTCATTGTTAAAATGTATCAGTCAGGAGAAGGGTACAAAAGAATTTACAAGGCATTAGCTATACCATGGAACAGAGTTAAGACAGTCATCATCAAGTGGAGAAAATATGGCACAACAGTGACATTACCAAGAACTGGATGTCCCTCCAAAATTGATGAAAAAAGACAAGAAGAAAACTGGTCAGGGAGGCTGCCATGAGGCCTAGAGCAACATTAAAGGAGCTGCAGGAATATCTAGCTGTGTGATATATGTAACAACAATCTCCCGTATTCTTCATATGTCTGGGCTATGAGGTAGAATGGCAAGACGGAAGCCTTTTCTTACGAAGAAAAACATCCAAGCCCAGCTAAATTTTGCAAAAACATATCTGAAGTCTCCCAAAAGCATGTGGGAAAATGAATTATGGTCTTATGAAACCAAGGTTGAACTATTTGGCCATAATTCCAAAAGATATGTTTGGCGCAACAACAACACTGCACTTCACAAAAAGAACACCATACCCACAATAAAGCGTGGTGGTGGCAACATCGTGCTTTGGGGTTTTTCTTCAGCTGGAACAGGGGCCTTAGTCAAGGTAAAGGGAATTATGAACAGTTCCAAATACCAGTCATTATTGGCACAAAACTTTCAGGCTTCTGCTAGAAAGCTGAACATAAAGAGGAATTTCATCTTACAGCATGACAGCTACCCAAAGCTTACATCCAAATCAACAAAAGAATGGCTTCACCAGAAGAAGATTAACGTTTTGGAATGGCCCAGCCAGAGCCCAGACCTGAATCTTATTTAAAATCTATAGTGTGATATGAAGAGGGCTGTGCACAGGAGATGCCCTTGTAATCTGACAGATTTGGAATATTTTTGCAAAGAAGAGTGAGCAAACATTGCCAAATCAAGATGTACCATGCTGATAGACGTATACCCAAAAAGACTGAGTGCTGTAATAAAATCACAAGGTGCATCAACAAAGTATTAGTTTAAGGGTGAGCACACTTATGCAACCATATTATTTTATTTTTAGTTTAGTTTAGTTTGTTGTTCAATTGAGTTGTACAGTTTATAGGTCACATTAAAGGTAGAAAATGTTCTGAAATTATTTATTTTTGTCTAATTTTTTTAGATCACAGAAACCTGACATTTTAACAGGGGTGTGTAGACTTTTTATAGTCACTGTGTGTCCTTCAACAGATGGGAGAAAAATAACTGTTAATTGGTTGAAGTGGTTTGGCACATATCTGTCTCTAAAGTGGACAAACAATCCTAAATATTCTTGGAAATTGCATGTTCAGGCAACATGATGTAGAAATGAATAAACTAGAGGACCTGTGATTAAAAATTATTATTAACCAGTTACAATGCACTAAAAATTAGTAGCCAGTGTTTAGGTGTTCAAACTATCTCCTCAAACCAAACTGGACTTTGGTTAAGAAACATGGTGGAGCTAACTTTTGTCTCACACACTGAAAATTTAACAAATTATAAAAATTATATTTATATTTAAAAAACTTGCTATGACCTTGTCCATTTTTTTCGGATGATATGTATTTTATTTAAATTAATAAATATGCTCTTTACAACATCACAAGTTCTATAATATTTCCTGTTGCACCAGTATTTTTCTCTGTTTCCATGTTTTAGCATTCTATTCAAGACAGAAAAATGACCATCTTGCCACGGCATCTGTCTATTAGAAAACTGATCCATATTTGTTGAGGTTAATAAGTTCCAGATTTCACAATGTCATGAGTACGTTGCTGAAGGAGAGCTGCACAGGTGGCATTTTATATGCTACTATATACAGTACACAGCAGAGGAAATGTATACTGTCACAAGGAACTCAAATGATTTTGCACTCATTGACAGAGAATCGTTTCCGTCTTGCTCTCTTCTTGGCCTGGTTGACTGCTGTCCGCACAGCACATTCAAACACTTGTTGTACTCCTCGGTTGCCAAGAGCTGAGCACTCTAAATATCCTTTGGCTCGAACGTCTTGTGCTAACTGCTTACCATCCTCAGGGCTGATGCAGGGGACACGCATGTTATTCATTTCCCTTTGGTCAGTCTGAGTGGCCACAACCAGCACAGGAATATGGGGCAGATGTTGCTTGACCTCGGCTATCCACTTATGCCTTATGTTCAGAAATGAGGTATGGTTGCTAACAGAGAAGCACAGTAAGACAATGTCTGCATGCTGGAACGAAATTGGGCGGATGCTCTTAAAAGCGTCATTGCCTGATGTGTCCCAAAGACCAAGACTGATCTGTTTCCCGTCCATGAAAACATCCACCCCTGTATTCTCATAGACTGTTGGCTTGTAGGAGTCTGGAAATGTCTCAGAGGTGAAGCGAACAAGAAGTGCCGTCTTCCCAACAGCGGAATCGCCCACCAGAACACATTTGATGGCATCCATCTTCCTACACAGTTTACAGTTCAGCAGCTGACTGCTACCAGTGGCTCAGCTCCAATAGAGTCCCATGGAGGCTTGAAGGTCTGAGCACTGACAAAAGAGTAATAGTATCTTTGCAGTGTTTTTATAAAAACATGTCAGTGTTTATCATGAAGGTTACTTCTTTCTAGTGCATCCCAGCTGCAGGCTCTGTGTTCTGTAGGGGAAAAAAAAAATATTTCTCATTTAAATTATTTAAATTAAATTCTTTAAACTTTGCTGGCAGAACATAACTGGTATATGGAAAGAGTATATTATATACTGTAACTGTTTTTACAAATTAATGAGTTTGTTAATGTATTCACACTGGGAATATCACAGTTTTTGTATTCATCATAACTAACACACTGTCTTTATTAAATTGATAAATAAGCAATGCACAAGATATTATTATTTTCATTTATACACCAAATTAAATAACCAGCCAATCAAATTAATTTTCTTTCATTAGTCTGACTACACTAAAGCTGATTTTTGCTAGAGGTAACCATTGAAAAATTATATCTTTGGTACTGTATGAAATAAATGTTACTGAGACTTAAGATACGTTAAACACAAGAGTCGCACCTTGTGACTATTTCTGGTTGGGAATCAGCAGCCAAACTATATACCTTTAAACTATAGTATAGTCAGCCTAACATCAACAGTATGTAAACTATTGGAAGAAATGATAAGGGACCATATAAGAGCCTGCTGATGAAAATAGTATCATTAGTAGTAAAAAACATAATGTCATGAAGAACTGTTCTTCCCAGACTAGCCTTTCAACATTCTATGAGGGGGTGAGCTGTAATTTGGGTAAAGGAAAGCTTGTGGACATAGCGTATCTAAAAATCACATTTGATACAGTAATTTACAATCTAAGGTCTTTTGGCATTGATGATATTGTATGTACCCAGATAGAAAACTGGTTTCATAAGCGCATCCATAGAGTAGTGATAAATGGCTCATTTTCAGAATGGTCTAGAGTTGTAAGCAGGGCTCTGTCCTGGGACCAATTCTGTTTAACTTGTTCATAAGCAATATAGAGGTCAAAATAAATAGTACAATCTCAGTGTTTGCTAATTATACAATGCTAAACAGGGCAATCACTTTACAACAGTATTTAGAAACTTGGTTTGGCCACATCTTGAGTATGTGGTTTAGTTTTGGTCACTGTTCCTCAGGACAAATGCCCTTGAACTGGATAGGGTCCAGAGAAGTGCAACAAAGCTAATAAGGGGACTGGAGGACCTCAGTTTTGAGGAACAACTACAAACATTACGCTTATTCTCCCTGGAGAAAATATGCCTAAGAGGAGATATGAATGCTATGTACAAATCTTTCAATGGGGACTGTCATTGGGAGACAGATAATTAGGTCTCTAAAATAGGCAGATGGCCATACAATGAAGTTGGACGAGAAGCAGTTCAGAAGCTCATTGGAGGGCAGGCATATGTCTCATTTCCCAAAATGTTTGATAATGTACTTTCTCAAATAATCATATTAGTGCAGGTGAAAGGTTGCATGGAGGTAGATCGACCACTGATGACAACAGCAACAAAACAGTCCTGGGTTTTGGCATGATGCAAGCAGTGAAAATGTACTCCCTTCACTCATTCCCTACAAAATAGGCTTTTTTACATATTGCAGACGTTATCAACACTCTGGAAGATAATTTGATGTCTGTATCTGTTATTTTTCCTTGCAAGGTCACACCTTCCAAATCAGTGGATTACACTAATTAGGAAAAACCCGTAAGGCCTTAAATACTTCTATTGGGCCCCATTTACTAAAACTCATGTGCAGTCCCACAATATTTGCTATGTGGCAATAATCTGAACTCACTGCAGTGTACCTTAGGTGAACTTACCAAAAAATGTGGTTTGCTTTGAAGTGTAGAATCTAGCATCTAAACATAAATCAGCTAAGCAGTTGGACACTTAAAGTTTTTGGTTCTAACTACTGTTACAAATTTTACACGTGCATCTCCTGAAGAAACAAAACTTCATACAACTTCATGCTGCTTCTTTCAGGCAAATTTAATTGCTTAGTGAACTTGTCACATACATTTTTATGATTTTTCTTTTACTTTACTACAACAAAATATTCACAAATGCATTCCTCTGTGCACCTTATCAGAGGAAAAGGCACAAAATATAATTAATTGGATATTCAATGTGAACAGCTATTTAGGACCACACTGTAAGCATTGAACAACAGTGTTTAATATTCTGCCTGAGTTCAAAAAACATGTTTACAATGTGAGCATACATCCATATGTTTATGTGAGCCCAAAATGCAAGCATACTTTGGGGTAGATTTACTAAAGACAAATAGATGGTGCACTTCACAAGTGCAGTTGCCCTAATTTTCCCCAGAGCTTAGTAAATTAAATGTGTTGAAGCTTTACTTTAAGAATACCCAATGAGGTCTGTTCTATTATTTTACATCATCCTCCATTGTGCATTGTGGAAAATAACAAAAAAAAGAAAAATATATATATATATATATAAATATATATATATATATATATATATATATATATATATATATATATATATATATATATATATATATATATATATATATATATACACATATATACTAAATTAACTACATATAATTATTGTATATAATTCTTAGTATAGTAGAAAGTATAGTAGATTATTCAGCACAAAGAAATCACAAAACATCTAAATCTACTATACATTTTGCAGCATATACATCTGATGGACTGATAATATATTCAGAAAAACATTTATTATAAATATAATCAATTGTAACTGATACATCATTAAACATATTTTGAAATGCAAGTGGTGTGAGTACCTAAATTTGATCTGATATCAGCCTCTTAAAGTCCTTGCACGGCAAGTATGGAGTGTGAGAGGAAAATAATAGCACAGGGAGCCGACCAGTTCATGTGAGGACAAAAAGCATGCCAATAGGAGGAGAAAGCAGAGTGACAATGAGCTTATCATTGTGTTTCTTTTCCTTTCACTGTCCAGGGACGGGGCCCGAGGAAATGGGTTGATGATGCTGGCCATCAGACTGAGGACATCTAGCCACAGTGAAAAAGTACTGTAGGGGAAGTCTCTAGATTCAAGCTAAATATTGTAATAAAAATTTTTTTCTTAATGGGCTATTCATTTTTATTGTGTTATTTTTGGTTGAAGTTTTGCTTTAGCTATCATCCTGTGCTTCTCTCTACTGATTAAAAGCTGATTTAATTCTTTGTGCATGTGAGCTATTACTAACTACAACTAGATAATTGTATTTAACTTTTATATGTATATATATATATATGGGGGAAACATCTATACATTCCAGGCCCTTACAAGATACCATTGTAATTGAAAAATGCATAATTAAAATATTATTTACATTCCCTCATTGAAATAGTAAAATACATTTATTAGACCTAGACAACTATTATATTTTTTTCACTAATATTGGGAAGTATCTGATGTATTATTGAATTAATGTAGCATACTGCTGTAGGGTTGACAAGAGTCTACAGATCTGGCAGCTATCTACAGCCAAGATTTAGCAAATGTAATGCAATCGTGAAATCATGAAAAATGTCTACAGACTTATAACACCTACTAGGAACACAGTCCTTAATTAATAATCATACTTATGATTTTGATGATACTTTATACATATATACAATTACACTTTATACATATATAAAATTATACTTTATACATATTTCACACCTACTTTTTCAATATTGCATTATGCGAAAAAAAACTCCTTACTTATTCATCAAGCTGAATTTGGTTTATACCACTTTTGGTAGGTTAGAAATAACTAATTGTTTTTTCCATAGTCAGCATATCAAGTAAATATTACAAACTGGGGTTGACCTACTAAAGAAAAGGGAATGTTCACTAATCTTAGGAGTCGATTATCTGGAGAGTGCAAAATCTGGTGCAGCTCTGCAAATTAACCAATCAGATTCCAGGATAAGCTTAATTAAACAAGCTGAAGTTAGAAACTGATTGGCTATCATGCACACCTGAACCAGATTTTGTATTCTCCCGTTTTAGTAAATCAACCCCCTAAAGTAAAGCTTCAATAAACCAATCATACCATTGCACATAATTTAGTATTCAATGCGAATATCAGGTGCTTTGGGATCCCCCCTGCCCCAAAGTGCCCACCCCCCCATGTTGAGGGCATGTGGCCTGGTACGGTTCAGGAGGGGGGGGAGCACTCGCTCATCCCCACCCCCTTTCCTGACCTGCCGGGCTGTGTGCTCGCATAAGGATCTGGTATGGATTTTGTGCGTGGGGGCTCCCGTTAAAAGCCATACAAGACCGAAGGGCCTGGTATGCTCTTGGAGGGGGGACCCATGCTGTTTTTTGTTTTTTATTTGACATGGAGTTCCCCTTCAAGATCATCAGAGCACAAGTTGCATGCCAAAATCAAATCAGTTAAGACGGCGATCCAACTTTGATCCAACTTCAGTGATATTCAATGGACTGAAGTGGGATGAAAGTCAGAGCAAAGTAGTGCAGTGAGTATTTTCAAAGTTAGACCAACTTGTGTCAGACCAGTTAAGACAGCTCCCATAGGGAAACATTGATTTTCACACGTCATGTGACATTAGCTCCCAATGTTGGAGCGTTTGTCGTACCAGTGTGAACCTGGCCTAATAGACATTTAAATAAACTTTATGTATGTATGCTGCAATCCCCTTTTTGAGTTTCTTGATCTATATAAAGAAAAATGAGTGTTAGAAGGGAATTCCCAACACATGTAACATACATTATCAGTTAGATTGACACTGAACACAGGCCTAGCTATCGTAATAATAAATATACTTTGGCAAATTTTGACATATAATATAAACAATATTAAAACCAACTTTTCCAAGGTGGTCCTATGCTTTGCTAAGCCCTACCTTTGCTGAAAATACAAAAGATCCATATGTATAGTGTGTGCTATATTACATTTATATACTCAATTCATTACTTTAGATGGGCACTAATGAGAAAAACTGAGAGCAGTTGGAGACAAAAAGGATAGTGTGGCTGGTCATTTAATCACATATTACAATATGTTAAAACAAAGTCAGTATAGTGCGTGAATTTCTATGACCTTCGTACACGCACGTATATAGATATATCTATATATAGATATATCTATATATGTACTATATATTGATATAAATTTTGCAAAAGCCAAAGAAAAATTAAGATGAAGTTAAAAGCCATTAGACATGAGAAATCTGCCATATTACTGTAACATTTTAACAAATGCTCATGCACATGATTATTATAATAAATTGCAGAGATCTCATATTTAGTAGCTGTACATAGTCACAAGACAGTGATGTGCCAGCCACTTACAGTTACAAATATATTTAAAAGCCCAAATCATTTCAAAGCAGATAAGAAGAGACTTGCCTGTGGATCAGCTCTGCTATATCCCAAATCCCACTAATGCATACATTTTATAGCTGGACATACACTGGTAGAGTTTTGGACAAACATTTCTGCAAAAATGTATACAAAAAATCTCAAAGCATTCGAAGACTTTGATAAATGTCATTTGAAAGTACTTCAGAATGTCATTTGCTTTTAACATTCAATTTTGAAATGAAATATTCAACTTTCCTGAACGAAAAACACCTACACTGTAATACAGGTCATAGATGATGTGATTTTTTTTTCCTGCAACCACCAGTTGTAGGAAAGAAAATCACTCAATTCCCCCATCAACACAGTCAGAGTTGATGGGGGAATCCCTCCCACAAGGCTATAATGTTCTCCAGCCGGAGGCGGTGTGCACGGGGAGCCGTCCCTGCTGGTAAAACACAGTTATTATTGCTAGTGGCTAAATATCCCACATGCTGGTCTACCCAAGTCTATCAATGGATTGACTTGGGTACAATCACCCTGCCCATAGATGGTTTGAATTTCGGCCAGTCCCTGCTGCATTGGTTGAGATTTTAACCATCTATATATAGCCAGCTTTATTCCAGAAAAAAAATTCCATCCTACTCCTTTGAATTTTCTCGTTGCTGAAGTTGAAAACAAATGTTGAATTGACCTCCCCCCCCCCCAAGCACATGAAACCCCCACAAAACCAGACTGGTGATTACCCCCCTGTGACTGCTGTTTGTCTACACACTTCATGACTGATGAGGATCCACCTACTTTACGTATACACACGTTTTAACACACACCAGACAAGACCTTATTTTAATTCTAAAAATTCAAATGTTTTTCCGACAAACCGCACAGCAATTTTCAGTTTTTATTTCTTTTTAGTCACTTGGAGATTGATCACTATGGGCAACAACTCAATTTTTGTCTTAATTTTATTTTCATTTGTTCACTTTTCCATCAACATGCAATTACAACAAATTCAAGTTTAGACTTCAAAGTGGTATGATTGCCGTAATTAAGAGGGCCTAGTGCTTAAGCTCTTGTTACCAAATGAGAATAACAATACATATCGGAGTACAGGCTCATGTCTATTCCAACAACACATTAAGCCTGGAATTATAGGGAAAAAAATAAGGGGGATGAAAAAAAGAAAGTAGGGAAAGATAGGGGTTGAGGAAGGGGGGAAATTCTGGGAGTGTCTGTAAATAAGTATTCAGTAATCCTAAGGAGAGAAAGAGCCACAATTAAGTGTATCAGGGTTTAAGTAGAGATGAATCAAAGTCAGGTGAAAGGAAGTGATCAGTTTATGGCTGCCATAGTTTAGTATAAGTTTATATAAGCTTTAGTATACGTTTATATAAGTATAAGCTGCCATAAATTTAGTATAAGCAGGACCCTATCCTGCAATGCGGATTAAATTTTAGCATGAATCATAGTTTATGTAATCCTATTTTTTGTTTTTGGTGAGGCAAAGGCTGGGGGATTTCCAGGTTTTTGCTACTGTTTGTTTAGTCACTAAGTGGAACAACCCTATGTTTCAATTTTTAACCACTTAAGCCCCAAACCATTTGGCTGGCCAAAGACCACAAATCACAATAAGTAATGGCAGTGATGGCAGTGATCAGTGCGATTAAAATTGCATTGATTACTATAAAAAATTTCACTGGCAGTGAAGGGGTTAACACTGGGGGGCAGTGAAGGGGTTAATATGTATCCTAGAGAGTGTTCTAACTGAAGGGGGGATGGGACTGTGTAGGGAAACTAACAGATCGCTGTTCATACTCTGTATGAACAGACGATGTGTCAGTTCACTGCTCAGAGAACTGCAAACTGTGTGTTTACACACACAGCTCTTGGTTCTCCGTGTGTCCCGAGTGATTGCGGGAGCCCAGTGGCGATCGAGACCGCCGGGCACTCGGGGAGCGAGCGGTGGTGTGCCCTAGTGACCATTTATGCTACCGACGTAGCATAATGGCGATTTGCGCAGCCGAGTACAACTGCGGCGGCTGGTCAGCATGTGGTTAATCAAACCCTTCATTAGTTAACACTTCAACACTTTTGTGCACAGACATTCTTTTCGTTTCTACATGTCAAAAAAGGTATATGTTAGGTATTTGTGCAGTATACAGGGATAATGATCTGTAATCTAAGGACTTTAAGGCCCCTTTCACACTTGTGCGACTTGGAACTGCAAAGTCGCATGACAAGTCGTAACCCGTGATTTCCCATGAGTACCCTTCATATTCAAGCAGTCCCTGCACTACTTTGGTCTGACTTTGATGTGACTTGAGGTCCATAGACCTTCAAGTCGCATCAAAGTCATGGCAAAATCACGTAAAAATCACGGCAAAATCTTTCAGGTCGCACAAGTGTGAAAGGGGCCTTCCACTTTTGCAGTCAAATTTGAAAACTAATTTTTTTTTCAAAACTATTTATTTTTTTTGTGTTTTTCACACAGCACACGAAAAATAATTACAAAAGATATTCGTACCTTTGGAATGTTTCTTTGAAGCAGGTCTTTGAGTAGGCTGCAAGTTACTCTTTTTTTTTTTTTATTCTTTTTTTTTCTTTTATTGTATCCATTTTATTCTTAACCTTACAAAGCAGTGGTATACATCTCTCGTATAACAATTCCCATCAATAGCATATAATCACCTCATTTAACTCACTCCCATCTCCATATTACTTATTAAGTTGCCTTCTCATTTTACCATTACAAATATATACCTTAATTATTTTTTATTAACCCCCTTCCCTCCCAACTATCCAGGTTCATATCCTGGTACCGCCTCTATAGGCAGAAAAAAACCCCGAAATAAATAGATTTTTCATCTCTCTTCCTCTCCCCGTCTTTTGGCCTCCCTGCCAAAGTATCCCTCCCAGCTTCTTCTTTGTCTATTCACCTCGAATAACCTGTTCTCTAAATTGAAAATATGGGGCCCATATCCTACGATATTTCTCCTCTTTTTCCTTCACTGACATAGTCAGATCCTCCATTTGTTGTATTTCTGAAATCCTTGCCAGCCACTGAGATCTCGTAGGAGATGTATTGCTTTTCAACAATGCTGGAATACATGCTTTGGCTGCAATAAGAAGATGTTTTACTAATAAGTCTTTATAATTTACGTTCGATATTGAAGTATCATGTAATAAATAGGCTACAGGATTTTCTCCTAGAAACACACCCGTGATCGTTTCTATCGTCGCCTCAACCATATTCCAAAATTCCCTTAATTTTCAGCATCCCCAGAAAATGTGCATCATGGTGCCTACTGATTCCTCACATCTCCAGCATACACCTGATACTTGAGGAAACATCTGATGTTTTGCTGCCGGGGTTCTGTACCATCTCGTAAGGATTTTATATCCTCCTGCCTGATACCCACTTGCCACAGAGGCCTTATGGACAAACAATAAAATCTTCTCTCTTTGACTCTGTGAGAAGGACACACCTTGGGTCTTCCTCCCACTGCTGTAAGAAGGGCAAGCTACTCTTAATGTAGAATGCGGAAGTCAAGCTTCTAGATCTTTAAAGCTGGCCATAGACAGGTATTTTTTTTTGGTAACCACTTAGATTACTTAGTATGAACAACAGATCGCTCTCCTCACCCCTGACAGCATGGAGATCTGTCTGTTTACATTGACAGATCTCCATTGTGTGGAGCGATTGCGGGTGCCGGCAGTCATCGTGACCACCGGGCAAGCACATCAGCTCCAGCATCGCTCCCCTTAGTGGTCAAAAAGTGGTCCGATGTACAGCTACATCGGTTCACCCGGGGGAGCCAACCTGCCGCAGTACAACTGCAGTGACTGGTCGGGAAGGGTTTAAAGAGAACTTCAGTCATTTTTTCATCTTCCCATCTATTAAATCTTCTGCCCTTGTTGTTTTAACTTTGGATAGTAAAACTTTTTTTTTCTGCCACTAAATCCCTTATACATCCCACTTCTTGTTTCTTGTCTGGTCATTAGCCTAGGCTTATGACATCATGCACAGCTCTGTCTCTCACTCTCATGAGAGTTTGCCAAGAAGGGAGGGGGATGAGTCAAAAAAGGACCAATGAGAGCTGTAGGGCTGGAGGTGCGTGTGTGTGTGTGTGTGTGTGTGTGTGTGTGTGTGTGTGTGTGTGTGTGTGTGTGTGTGTGTGTGTGTAAATGGAAGAAGTAAACAGGCAGCAGCTACAGCTACATCTGTACCTAATGCCCATACGTATAGGTCCATTCTTGCATGGTGTGACTTGAGATAAAGAGAAGTACCTACTTCAAGCATGCAATAGTAAAAAGACAATGCACTTTATTTACTAAAGCTGGAGAGTGCAAAATCAGGCTAACTTCTGCATAGAAACTCATAAGCTTCTAACCCCAGCTTGTTCAATTAAGCTTTGGCAAAAAAAACCTGGAAGCTGATTGGTTTCTATGCAGAAGTGAGCCTAATTTTGCTTTCTCCATCATTAGTAAATAAACCCCAATGTCTTTTTATTTAATTCCTCGCACAGCTTTGGATATTTGTAAATCCTTTGCATGTCTGCAGGAGTTATACAATTCCTGGCACCTGGCAACTTCGAGCCGTGGTATATACTGCACTGTATGCATACCTCCCAACTTTCTGAGATGGGAATGAGGGACACTTATTAGCAAAAATATGTAGGCATAGGACACACCTCCCTATCACGCCCCCCTTTAAGGCAAAAACAAATGATTGGTTAAACCCACAAGTACTTTTTTACCATTACTATTCCTTTATATTGGCTTTTGGAATTTACGATTGCAGCAATTTGGAAATTGGATGAAAGGTTTAGCGCTGGGAATCACTTTTTGATCCATAAGTAGTGCATTTTATATACAACTATAAAGATCAGACCAGAATGAGGACAAATGAGGAGGAAAGAGGGACAGAGCGACTGTTCCAAATCAGGGCCAGTCCCTCGAAATCAGGGATAGTTGGGTGCTATGCTGTATGTGCATTGCAGTCAGTGTACCCTGGCAAAAATTGCTAGTAAACAGTGGAGAGTTTTTTTTATTTATTTATTTGCCATACTACACAGTCAGATAGGTGACACCACTCTATGCTCCCCGTGCCGCTTGCCTGTTCACTGTACAATTTTTTTAAATCAAATCCTTTTTATTATTTTATATGAAAACAACACTGTACAATTAGTAAGCAACATAAGGGTTATCATTTCTATGAATAGGCAGCTGGCCTGGAAAGCAGTAAGTTCTGTGGGTCACACTGACAATTCTGTAATGCAACAGTGACAAAGCACACCTCCCAACATTTCGAGATGGGAATGAGGGACATCTACCAGCAAATATATGTAGGCATAGGACATGCCCCCTGTCACGCCCCTTAAAGGAGACATAACGGGAAAAAAAAGGTTAATAAAATCCACAAGTGCTTTTTTTTTACCACTAATATTACTTTATATTGGCTTTTAAAATTAAGAATTGCAGCAATTTAGAATTTGAATGAAAGATTTAGCACTGGGAAACACGTTTTGAAAGATAAAAAGTGAATTTTATATACAACTATATGAATCAGACCAAAATGAGGGACAAATGAGGAGGAATGAGGGACAGAGGGAAATTGCTAGAAATTAGGGACAGTCCCTCAGAATCAGGGACAGTTGGGAGCTATGGATAAAGTGTAATATTTGCAACACTTTATCCTAAAGCATCATTCCCTTGCTGCAGTGATGTCTCTCCATCACTGGTCGTTTGCTAGT
The DNA here is from genome assembly GCF_037356315.1 of Lithobates pipiens. Taxonomy (NCBI): domain Eukaryota; kingdom Metazoa; phylum Chordata; class Amphibia; order Anura; family Ranidae; genus Lithobates; species Lithobates pipiens. The sequence continues at coordinate 421,263,102 of NW_027507718.1, forward strand.
AATCAGGAATTAAGGGAGTATCCATGTGACTTTCGGTAGAGGATGTCAAAGTTTAACTTCACTTTGCCAGTGGCAGAAACATTTGTGTCATATGGGGCTAAGGGTACTAAGGGGCTAGAGGTACTTTTACATGGTACTGATGTATGAACATCAAATTAGTGGCAGAAAATTCCTGCATAAAACCACGAGAATGGGCCATAAAGTAAAAAGTGCGTACTCACACACTTTTGCGTGTACTCGTACATGCACGGAAAAAGTCTTCTAGATATTCTTGGGTTGTATCATACTGTATGTGCAAACACGTGTAAAATACTGTGAAGCAAAGCCGATTTTAGTATTTTTTTTTTTACTGATCTATACGCAGTCAAAGTTTACATGCCTTTTTGTACAGGTACATTAATAACAATGGGCTGCATTTAATTCAGTAAAAAAAAAAGAAAATACAGAAAGGCTAACAATGTGGCTTTTTTAGGTGTCAATGTGCAAGAGGACTAAAGCTATAATAAGAAGTAATCACTTAGCCAGCTATGCAATGTGGTGGGGTTCTCTCTAAAGTACAAGACTGGCTAAACAGAAATGCTAAGCCTTTGGAAGGTACATTCATATACAGTATCTCACAAAAGTGAGTACACCGCTCACATTTTTGTAAATATTTTATTATATCTTTTCATGTAGCAACACTGACGAAATGGTGAGTGTACAGCTTGTATAACAGTGTAAATTTGCAGTCCTCTCAAAATAACTCAATACACAGCCATTAATGTCTAAACCCCTGGCAACAAAACTGACCACACCCCTAAGTGAAAATGTCCAAATTGGGACCAAAGTGTCAATATTTTCTGTGGCCACCATTATTTTCCAGCACTGCCTTCACCCTCTTGGGCATGGAGTTCACCAGAGCTTAACAGGTTGCCACTGGAGTCCTATTTCACTCCTCCATGACAACACCTAGAAGCTAGTGGATTTTAGAGAACTTGTGCTCCTCCAATTTCTGTTTGAGGATGCCCCACAGATGCTATGTCTGGAGACATGCTTGGCCAGTTTATCACCTTTACCCTCAGCTTCTTTAGCAAGGCAGCGGTCGTCTTGGAGGTGTGTTTGGGGTCGTTGTTATGTTGGAATACTGCCCTGTGGGCCAGTCTCCGAAGGGAGGATATTATGTTCTGGTTCAGAATGTCAAAGTGTATGTTGGCATTCATGGTTCCCTCAATGAACTGTAGCTCCCCAGTGCCGGCAGCACTCATGCAGCCCCAGAACATGACACTCCCACCACCATGAAACAAAATAAGGGTGCACACACCGCTTCAAGCAAAAAATGGACACACCTGATCCAAGGTGCTGATCCCGGCTTATCACCATAGGCAATATCAAGAAGAGAAAAAAAGACTGATCACACACTTGAATCCAAAGAATGCTGTAGAATTTTCTTTATTGTCATGAGTCAGAAAAAATTGCAACGATGATCAGTTGATGCGTTTTACACGGAAAAAAAGTGCTTGTTCACAACAAGCACTTTTTTGTGTGAAATGCGTCATCTGTTCATCATTGCAATTTTGCAAACATCAGCCGCAATTCTGGCAGCACTCAGACGTCTATTTCCCAAAGACAACCTCTGTATATGACACTGAGCACATGCACTCAACTTCTTTGGTCGACCATGGTGAGGCCTGTTCTAAGTGGAGCCTGTCCTGTTAAACTGTTGTATGATCTTGGCCACCGTGTTGCAGCTCAGTTTCAGGGTCTTGGCAATATTATTATAGCCTAGGCCATCTTTATGTAGAGCAACAATTCATTTTTCCATATCCTCAGAGAGTTCTTTGCCATGAGGTGCCATGTTGAACTTTTAGTGACCAGTATGAGAGAGACTGAGAGCGATAACACCAAATTTAACACACCTGCTCCCCATTCACACCTGAGACCTTGTAACACTAACGAGTCACATGACACCAGGTAGGGAAAATGGCTAATTGTGCCCAATTTGGACATTTTCACTTAGTGGTGTACTCGCTTTTGTTGCCAAGCGGTAGAAACATTAATGGCTGTGTTGAGTTATTTTGAGGGGACAGCTAATTTACACTGTTATACAAGCTGTACACTCACTACTTTACATTGTAGCAAAGTATCATTTCTTCAGTGTTATCACAAAGATATAATGAGGGGTATACTCACTTGTAAGACTGTATATTTTATTTTAACTTTGTATTAGTTGCCTGAAGTTCCCCTTGTACAGAATTAATCAGAAATGCTTATAGTCTGACAAATATAGATTTAGGAAGCATTTTGCTGTTAAAAACATTATCATGGAGAAGTGAAAATGTTAAGCCTAAAAGTGTGGTTTGACCAGGACAACATGCAATGAAATGAGTCATCTCTTGTGCATAGAAGAACACAGGCATTTTCACAGCAATTTCAACCAGTTTTTGATTGCAAAAAATTATTTTAGGTAGTTTGTCAGTAGCCATTCAGTTATTTTTTGCTATTGAAAGCAGATTGAAAGTGGCTGAGATTGCTAGAAAATTGCTTGAGAGTGGCCAGTATCAATGCTTATGAATTTAGTAAATCAACCTGTAATACTGTTCTGGCTTTTGTCCCATGTTACAGTCTAAGTGCCCAGCTCTCGGCTTTCTACAAACAATGTGCGCCCTCCACCACCAAAAATTCTGCAAAATTGTATCACTTAAGGAAAAATAGGACAAAAATGTAATGTATAGAAGACATATGTGTATTTTTTATAGACAGCTAAGCCCATAAGTGCTAACTTTCTGGTGTGGCAAAATTAAATTCAGCTTCACTCCCTTTAATACATGAAAATAAAAAAATTCTTCCTATTTTTTCTGGTCTATGGATGTTTTACATGATAAAATTTAGTGTAAAGAAAGCTAGTAGACTAGCAAAAAAAAAAAAAAAAAACATAATAATAATAATAATAATAAAAAGAATAATAATAATAATATGCATAACAATTATGCATGCTCCATATAACACCTAACAGGCATACACTCATCACAATTCCTAAAATTTCAAATTAGCCTTAACATGTTAATGAAATTTTCAAACTTCAATTTCAATATCTTTAATTCTGCAGCTTTCAATAAATGAATACCTAGTAATACTTTCGTTAAAGCCGTATTAGACCTTCTTTACACGGGGCGCACATAACCACAAGCCCATGGAGGGGAGTGTTTACCTGCTCCGGGATGCACAGTGCATACCCATGCAGGCTGTCCCTTTGCTGCTGTATGGATGTCACACAGGGAACAGCGGCTGTGTCTGTGCAGCCGCTGCATCCCAATTGACAGCGATGGGACTGCCTGCGTGGGGATGCATGGAACATCTGTGCACCCCTATGTGAGTAATCATGGCCTTCATATGAGGCATATCAAAGAGGCCTTAAAAAAAAAAAAGAAAAAACACTTCAGGTAAGATTTTTATGACCTAAGAGATCCTAATGGTCTCTTCTGTCATAAGTGCTGTAAACAGCTCTTCATATATTTACCATTCTGTGCTGAAATTATGTGACTCCTGGTCAGTCAAGCATCCAGAAATGTTAAACCCAGGAAGACCGGGAGAAGATGGAAGGACATGGCAGCCGAGAATGCAAACATGGGGGGTCATTTGGCAGGTAAGTCTGCCATAATAGATCTGTAGAAAGTACAGGCCGGCAACTCGACATCGTCTCCATAGAAAATATTTATTTAGACATTACAGCAATAACATCATCCAAAAATTCTGACGCGTTTTGGCCTTAGACCTTCATCAAAAGCATAAAAATATGACATTAAAAACAAGAATGTTTAAGGGACACAGGTATGAAGGGCAAAATTTACTTAAAAAATCAGCTCATTAATTGGTTACAGGTGGAGATGACCAGACCCGGGCCAAACAAACACATACAAGTCTGCCCATAATGTACTACTATGCTGGGCATACTACCACATGATGGCATAAAGCTCCCGGGAGCTATTTAAAAAAAATAAAATTCAGGCAGAGTTTAATTCTGCTTTAAGACTTCATTTCAGAAGCTTCCTGTTACATGGTGACAGCTGTTCTCCCAACTGTTCTATCACACAGGTTTTCGATGGAGACTACAAGTAACCATTTCAACAAACGTTACTCAGGCACGGTCCATTGTTGTCAACATCAGAAAATCCGTCCTGAATAATTGCATGCAGCCATTGCAGTAGTGCAGGTAGATAGGAAGTGGCTGAAAGGAGTCTGCAAAGGATGAGATAAAGTTGAAAATGGTAGCAAACTTTCTGCCACAGGGCAATGCTAAATATAATTAATTTGACAGATTTATAAAATAAAAGCTTGATTTATGAATTTCCACCTCTGCTGCTGTAAAGTAGCACTGCGCTGAAATAAAACCAGCCCCTGACCACTTGTTGATTGTCTGTCTTCTTGTGAGTGAAAATCTATCTCGTATGTTTCATATTGTAAAACAGGCAATTGTTTATGATACACAGTACTAAACATCCTTCAGTTTTCGTTTACATGTACCTTAAGGCCCGGTTTACACCTATGCAGTTTGCTTTTGATTTGTTTATGCAGGGCTTTTTGCTGTGCATTTAGCGTTTTTACACACTAAGTTTTACTGCACTTTTGCCGCGATTTGCCTTTATGCTTTTTTTTTTTTTGGGCCAATTTGTTGTGGCGCAGATTAGAAAATGGAAAACGCAAATCGCGGCAAAATCACAGTAAAATCACAGCAAAAACACACTACATGCTTTTCTGCAGCTTCTCTATTGTCGTTTATTGAACCAAAAAAGCAAAAAAAAGTACAGTTTAGCGTTAAAAAAAAAAAAGTCCCCGACCCTTTCCAAAAACGCAGCGGCTGAAAAAAGCATAAATGTGACAGTGTCCTATAGGAATCCATGTTAAATTAACTGTATTGCATTTCTACTAAATGCAAAAAACACAGAAAATGCATAGGTGTGAACCAGGCCAAAATGTACGTATAGTCACAAACGTAGGACACTTTTCATGACTGTGAAGAATTTCAAGCCCCATATTCTACAGAAACACTGAGACTTAAAAAATAAAAGTCTAATTAGAAAGATTTTATTAGGTAAGCAAAGAGCAACATATTTTTTTTTAATTTAAAGCCCTTTTTAAAAACAGGACTTTTTCATTTCCTGCAACCTCAGAGAGCTTTGAAACCCCCACGAGCTACAACCAATTCAAGCATCACTTGTTATAATCAAAACATATACATGTTAAAAGCCAAATAATGGGTTAACAGAGAATTTTTAGCATGCTGATAAATATCTTTTGTCCATTCACAGAAATGTGGCTGTAGACAAATGTCTCCCAATAAACACTATTCCAGGTCCAGTGGATCTGTAATGGGCAGATTTGTCACTCTTTATTGTTACAGAGACAAATAGAAACGTAGCCATCGTTTTTAAAACAGCACCGCCGCATGCACATCATGTATGCTGTATATTCGCCAAAGCCTCGCCTACTAAAATAAAGAATTCAGTCTTATTCAGTGAATAGTTTTTTTTTTTTTAACAGTAGTAGCCCATCACACCTAATCCAAATTCAGCAGAGTTCTGATTGGTTGTTTTGACTACTGCATTTAGGAAAAGGAGCTTTTTAAAATACAGGTGCCTGGCTCTTCACACAGTCATTATCTTACTCAACACTGATATATTGGGAACAAAAAGATCTATCAAGAAAATATATTGTCAAAAGTTTGTTTTTTTTACAGAGAAAATAAAAGAATTCTGATTAGCTGCAACAGTTCCAGTTTTTGAGCTAATTTACATTTCTTCAATGAAAAAAAAAAAAACCCTATATCTGCAAAAATGTGTAAAAAAGTCAAAGCCACATATCCAATAACTATAGATACAACAATTTATTGCCTGGTAGCACTGGATACAATGCATTTCATGGTACAAAATCTAAGGTAGCAATCTTCTATCTTTTAATATGATGGGTTGCGGAATAAAATGAAAATCGCTAGTCTAGTCAATCAAGTATTTATAAATTGTTAATCTTAGTTATCTGTTTCTCTCATTTATCAACTACATTTCCACAAACTTCTTTGAACAGAGATTAACACAAAAAGCTTTCCAGCAGTGTATGTGGTATTAGAACTGGACATATTCAGACAGCTCTGTATCATAACTATGGCCTTCTCCTGGGAACAGACGATCAGAAACAATCCCAAAGTATCGCGGGTGGATTGATGGGTAATGTAGAGGTTGTTGCATATTACATCTCATCACTTGGTTTAACTAAGCTACAATATCTCCGTCCAACATGGCGTTACCTGCGACAATCCTTTCATTAATATCGCCCCATAAATCTAAAATCTGATTGATGTTGGTTATAGAATGTTGGAAGCAGTCATTGCAATGTTTACTGGGGTAAAAATAAGTAAATCTGTTTATAAGGAAGAAAAAATATTACTACATGTTCAGTAAACAGAATTCAGCACTTACCACCATACACAGTGACAGCTTTCTCTCTCTGTATCCAGCAATACCAAGCAATGTCTTTAACAACCAGAACTTAAAAGGAACAACAGAAAGATCCACCTAACATTCACCCAATAAGACAGTGTCACTTGTGAGACAGTGACAGTGGTTAGTTGTGTCATGACACAACTAACCAAAGATATTTGCCTTAAGAAAGAACAAGCTCAACCCAAACTACAGCACACAACTCAGCATTTGCATGTGTCAATTATTTTTCGTTCAATAAGAGTATATATATTTTTTTTTTTCTTTTTTTTTTAACAACCATCATTGCACTAGGAAAGATACATTGTACCATATATAAGTTAAAATCTAACAATAAACATTTTTCGAATTTTTAGACAGTAGGAAAGAAAGACTGTTGTTCAACTAGGACCACAGAGTTAGAACAATTTGTGTAGATTTAGGTTTACAGTGGGGTATAGTTTTTTGTTTTAAATTTTTTTATTTAAACTGAGGATTTGTTTGAATTACAGTTTTTATCATTACTGCTAAAAATAATAATTAATAAAAGCTAAATCCCCCAGGAAGGCTACACAAAGTTCTTTAAATATAGTGCATATTACATATAGGTGAAAATAACGCAAACTACATATTAGTCTCCACCGAAATCTGTGCACGTAATTTATTTAAAGCATAACAATTTTAGTTGTTAATTGTATTTTAGATATAAATGCATGGTTAAATAGATGGACTAGACGGTCCTATGTTATTCATTTAAAAATGATAAATATTATTAATAATAAATATGAAAAAGGAGGTGTAAATTTCTGCCTTTTTTTAAGTGCCCATCAAAATGATAACATGTAGTAAAAGAAATATATTTTTACTACATATTACGGTGCGGTGCAGTGCAGTGCCATTTCTTTTTGAAGGTTCTGAACCTCTGTTTTTTGTAAGGCTGGTAAAGAGCTGTCCAGTTTTCTGAAATAAAAATTCTTGCATGGCTCCGGACACTGAACTGAAATTGACATGAGCACAAAGCCATTTTTAGTCTAAAAAATCATGCAATGTTCTTGTAATCTATTATCCACACTTATTGAATGACAGTCACACACATTTTGTTTTCTATAAGCAAAAAAAAATCCATTAACCTGCCAGCTAACACAGAAAATAGCTTTGGATACTATGGGGTTAAGTTACTAAAGCAAAAAGTGTATGCACTTTGCAAATTTTCCTTGAATGTGATTGGGTGCTCTTTGCAAAGTGAAGCCTTGCCTCATTTACTAAGCTTTGGAGCAACTGCACTTGCAGAGGGAAAATTGAACAGTCCATTTGCCTTTAGTAAAATCAACCCCTATGTTTCCAGATCTAGAGTTTTTAAACCTTATGTATTGGATATTCCATTTAATCCAACTGCATATTCTTAAGGCATCTGATCAAAACCACCACCACTCACACTGCAATCTTCAAACAATTGGATTCAGAACAGATAGATAAATGTATTGTAATGTGGGTGGGAGTACGAGTTTGTCTCTGTACTTTTCAACCTTTTTTAGTCTGCGGCAAATTTGTTATAGTGGATGCAAGACAGTAATTCATTTAAATAAAGTAATATTTATTGGTAAACACAAGATCTTCCTGTAATCATTATATATAAATTTACATTATGACTGTGAGGCTGCCATCTGTTATGGCACCTGCATAGCTACTGATCTTTAAATATAATCAGGGAAATTTCATTTTGGCAGTAAACAGCAATTATTTTCAGTAAACACATACTAAGTTAGATGAACAGATGCAGAACTTGACAGTTGATGAGGTTTGAGAAAACATTTTTTAGTTTTAAGGATAAATTCAGTTATATCAAACTCCACATCACCGCTGGCCTCAGATCTATTGAACATTATCTCTATTGCAATGAAATCCTTGTATTCCCTGTTTAGTCTGCTGTAGAAATCCTCCTCCTAATTTCTGCCTAGTCTGCCTGGGGGAAATCCTCCTATTCCCTGTCTACTCTACCTGGAGAAATCCTTATATGCCCTGTCTAGTCCCCCTGGGGAACAAACTCCTATTCCCTGTTTAGTCTGCCTGGGGGAAATCCTCCTACAGTATTTCCTGCTTAGTCTATCTGGTGAAATCCTCCTATTCCCTTTATAGTCTACCTGGAGAAAACCTCCTATTCCCTGCTTAGTCTGCCTGGGGGAAATCCTCCTAGTCTCTGTCTAGTCTACCTTGAGAAATCCTCCTATTCCCTTTCTAGTCTACCTTGAGAAATACTCCTATTCCCTGTCCAGTCTACCTGGAGAAACCCTCCTATGCCCTTTCTAGTCTACTTGGGGAAATCCTCCTATTCCCTGTCTAGTCTACCTAAGGAAATCACCCTATTCCCTAGTCTACCTTCAGACATACTCCTATTCCCTGTCTAGTCTACCTGGAGAAATCCTCCTATTGCCTTTCTAGTCTACCTGGAGAAATCCTCCTATTGCCTTTCTAGTCTACCTGGGAAAAACCTCCTATTCCCTACTTAGCCTGTCTTTGGGAAATCCTCCAATTCCCAGTCTAGTCTACCAGGGGGAAATCCCCCTATTTCCTGTTTAGTTTACATTGATAAATCCTCCTATTCCCTTTCTAGTCTACCTGGGGAAATCCTCCTATTCCCTGTCTAGTCTACCTGGGGAAATCCTCCTATTGACTTCTAGTCTACCTGGAGAAATCCTTCTATTTACTTTCTAGTCTACCTGGAAAAAACCTCCTATTTCCTTTCTAGTCTACCTGGTGAAATCCTCCTATTCTCTGTCTAGTCTACATGGGGAAATCCTCCTATTTCCTGCTTAGTCTATGTGCAGAAATCGTCCTATTCCCTGCTTAGTCTGCCTGAGCGAAATCCTCTTATTCCCTACCTAAACTGTCTTGGGGTAATCCTCCAATTTCCTGCCTAGTCTACCTGGGTAAATCCTCCTATTCTCTATGTGGTCTACCTGGGGAAAATACTCCCATTTAGTCTGCCGGGGGAACTCTTTCTATTCCCTGCCTAAGCTGTCTGGGAGGGAATCTTCTAATTCTTGCCTAGTCTACTTGGGCAAAAATCCTCATATTCCCTGCCTGGTCTACCTGGAAAAATCCTCCTATTCCCTTCTTAAGCCTTTTACACACGATCGGATTTTCTGCAGACAAAACCTCTTTGTCCAAAGGCATTTGTCTTGCATACAAATGGCAAGGAATTGTTGGCCAACAAAAATGAACATAGTGATGTACTATGTGGTTTTTCAGCTTTTTAGCGCCACCTTTTGGGCTCCTTCTGCTAATTTTGTGTTAGTAGAAGTTTGGTGAGTGTTGATTTGCGCTTTTCATTTAACACTTTTCAGTTCGTTTCTGAATGGCCATTCGTCAACCAGACATGTTGTGGAATTGGAGGAAATAATGTGTTATTTATTATTGGCCTTGGAGTTATTGCTTTGACCCAAGTCCAGTCCAAGAACAGGAGGAGGAGGATTTCTTGGACCAAAAATTGGTTGCTTTATTAATTATGACCAATTATGTCATATGCCTTTGATTTTTGAAATTATCTCGGGATTATGAACCCCTGCTTTCACCAACTCTTGGCATTGGTAACCCCCTATATTAAGAAGCAGGACACATACATGAGGCTTTTAGTTTATTTTTTTGGTTGAATAATGATTTGATCTGGCATATTTTCTATATTTTTGGATGCATAGAATGCACTTTTTGATTAAGTTCTATTGGCAGATAGCATGTCTAATTTTATTTGTTTTTTTTTTTTTTTACGCACAATAAAAATAATTGTGTAGAATAATTCTTGGCTATGTGTTTTACTTTAAATGGCAGTTTGGGAGTAGGCAGTTACATACAAAAAAATACAATGTAAAATTGACAAAGAACACCAACATAGTTGTATCTTTGATCTTAAAAACTATGGGATAATGGTGTTGTGGTAACTTGCTAAAAAAAAAAAAGCATAATAATATTATTCTTGATATCATTAGAAAATAAAAGTCTTTTAAAACATGTTTGGCAGAACTCCATCAGTATCACCAGCAAAGCAGCTTCATTATTATCCCATTAAAGAAGAAGAGAATGTGCGCTGCATTTCGAGATTTCATAATTTGCCGTGCCACGAATGTGAATTCTCCATTACGAACGGTAGTTTACAAGACCGACCGCTTCTGGCTCGTCCTTTCTTACGAGCATGCGTGTTTGTACTTTGGACTTTTGTCTGACGGACTTGTGTACACACGCTCAGAAAATCCAACAACAGACATTTGTCCGTGGAAAATTTTAAAGCCTGCCATCCAACATTTGTCCGTGGAAAGTTTGACAACAATTGTCCGATGGAGCAAACAAACGGTCAGATTTTTTCCGCCAACAGCCTATTATCACATAATACCGATCGTGTGTACAAGGCTTTAGTCTGCCTGGAGCAATCCTCCTATTCCCTGCTTACTCTACCTGAAGAAATCCTCCTATTCTCTGCTTAGTCTGAATGGGGAAATCTTCCTATTCCCTGCCTTAGCTGTCTGTAGGGAATCCTCCTAGTCTCTGCCTAAGCTGCCTGTAGGTAATCATCCTATTCCCTGCCTAGTCTACCTGGAGAAAATCCTCCTATTCCCTACCTAATTTGCCTTGTAAAAATCTCTCAATTGCCTTACTAGTCTGCCTAGGGCTAGAGTCTCCATTTTCACCTTGGAGCATGTGCTTTGTCCTCTAATACTATTGTAGCGCTCCACACCCCTGAAGGGGCCACTGGGAATATTCACAGGTTCTCTCAAATAGTACAGAGGCTGCCAGTCACACAATCTCAGTCACATGCCTGCCGAAAATGAAGGCTTAACCTAGGGGATGTCTTTTTAGAGTTTATTGCTGAAGAACTTTAACAGGAGAGGGGGTTTAGGGAACATGATACTCCAAAACTATCAGCAACAACAGTAGGAGGACAAACTTCTCTCTCTAATCTTACAAAAAGCAGCTTTCTGCAATTAACAGGGAATGGTCAGTATATCTAGGACTCTACCACAGCAGTCCATATAGCAACCTGGCACTTGCCTATAAGTCCCCAACAAGGTCTTTACCTAGCAACCTAACCAGAAGAGGGCGCTTCGTCAATATAAATATAATTATGCTCCCCAGTGTTTCAGAGCCCCAAAGCAGTTGCATGGCAGGCTATAGCTATAGGCATGACGTTGGTGATGAAGTATTTAGGGCACCTGTACCAAATGAAATACAAGAAATGCAGTCTTCAGCCCACATGACTATCTCAGTATAGGTTTGCCAGTGGATGATTCAACATGCCAGCCTGTTACCAAATCTAATATTTTAGCTTCGGGGCAAAGAATCCCTGTATCTATAATTTTGTGAAGACTCACTTTATATCTTCAAAAATGTTGTATTTCTAATGTATTTCTATTTGTATTCTATTTGCACACTCATATAACTATAACATAAAAAGATTATGAATGAATGAGTAGAAAAATATGCAGGTAAGGTAAAAGCATAGAAAAATCAAGAATTTTAAATACTTACTTTCAGTGTTTTTTTTTATATTAATCATTTTTAATTTATGTAGTGATTAGTCAATTCCCTGGCACAGCCCCTCCCTCTTTGCACATCATAGCCCTCTCAGCTTTTGGAAATCTCTGTGCTGATCCAGCTCCTCTGCCCCTCCCCCCATCTTCCTAAATAACCTTTTTTGTAGCTATGGTGAAGGAGGGAAGAGAAATACTATAGCGTGTCTATAGAGTGACAGCTTTGAGTCTGTTGGGTCTGCTGACAACACATCCAAGATGTCAGGTTTTTGGAAGTTTACACATAGAAGACATTCACAGGTAAATAACATGCATAAATTATGTTAAACGCACAGATAATGTTATGGGAAGATTGTTGTTTAAATAAATGGTCTTCAGAAGAAGAATTCAGGGGGCCTAGAGAGGTGCCATCTGCCATATTGTGCAAAGTTCCATGCAAGGGTCTTCAAACGTTCTAAACAAAGGGCCAGTTTACTGTTCTTCAAACATTAGGGGGGGCTGGACTGTGGCTAGCGGGACTAGTAAATGTCCTGGTGTTAGTGGGAGTGAACAGTATCCAATCTTTGCTATTGGAGAAAGGTATAGTGCTCCATCATTGGTATTGGAGGGAGGAATAGTACTCCATTGTTGGCGTCAGTGGGAGGATTAATGCCCCATCACTAGTGTCAGTCAGAGGAATAGTGCCCCATCATTGGTACCAATGGGAGAAATAGTGCCCCATCATTGGTGTCAGTGGATGGTATAGTGCCCCATCATTGGTGTCAGTGGGAGGAATAGTGTCTTATCATTGGTGTCAGTGGGAGGAATAGTGCCCCATCATTTGTGTCAGTAGGAGGAATAGTGTCCTATCAGTGTCAGTGGGAGAAATAGTGCCACATCATTGGTGTGAGTGGGAGGAATAGTGCCCTATCATTGGTGTGAGTGAGAGGAATAGTGCCTTATCACTGGTGTGAGTGGGAGGAATAGTGCCCCATCTTGGCTCTGGAGTGCATCAGGGTTGTCCCCTGAGTCCCCTGCTCTATGTGTTTGCAATCGACTCCTGCATCAGGAAGCTAGAGAGCGGCATGTTGTGTAGAGTACCAGTGGGGCTACCGGGTGAGCCGCCATTGAGGGTTGTTGCCTGTGCGGACAATGTGCCACTGGGACCGATGAAGCAGAGGTGGTGCATCGCTGACATCACATTACTCTGAAGCATCAGGCTCCAAGATCAATCAGGTAAAGAGTGACATTTTCTGGATGGGAAAGGAAGGTGAGGGGTTTGATCTCCCGGACACCTTTCCAGTGTGCCAGGAAAAAAATGTAGATACTATATTATCTTTCACATTATACAAAAAAAAAATCGGGATAACTATTGTGTTTTTTTTTTATATTAATGTGAGTGTATTTTAACCAAAATAATTGCATTTGAAAGATCACTGCACAAATACTGTGTGTTATAAAATATTGCAATGATTGCCATTTTACTTTCTAGGGTCCCTGCTAAAAAAATATATATAATGTTTGGGGATTCTAAGTAATTTTCTAGCAAAGAATACAAATTTAAATTTGTAAACAAAAAGTTCCAGAAAAGGCCTGGTCTTCAAGTGGTGTAGTACCACTTCTGTTTTTCTGCCGAATAAATTATGGGGAGAACAAGTATTTGATACACTGCCGATTTTGCAGGTTTTCCTACTTAAAGCGGCTCTTCACCCTAAAGGGGAAGTTCCGCTAATCTGATCCCTCCCCCCTCCGGTGCCACAATCGGCACCTTTCAGGGGGGAGGGGGGTGCAGTTACCTGGATAATCCAGGTATCTGCACCCACTTCCGGGCAGACTGCCGCAGACCCCCGCAGACGCCCTGCCCCCCCCGTTGTGTTCTTAGAAACACACAGTTCCCAGGACACAGCGGGGGATCTGAAGGGAAGCGCAGCGCGACTCGCGCATGCGCAGTAGGGAACCGGGCAGTGAAGCCGCCAGGCTTCACTTCCCGATTCCCTGACAGAGGATGGCGGCGGGGGCAGCAACGAGATGAGCGATAGCTCATCATCTGCTGCCGACATCGCTGGACCCTGGGACAGGTAAATGTGATTTTATTAAAAGTCAGCAGCTGCAATATTAGTAGCTGCTGGCTTTTAACATTTTTTTTTTAGGTGCAGAACCACTTTAAAAACACGTAGAGGTCGGTAATTTTTATCATAGGCACTCTTCAACTGTGAGAGACGGAATCTAAAACAACAATCCAGAAAATCACATCGTATGATTTTTTTTTAAATGTATTAGCATTTTATTGCATGACATAAGTATTTGATCACCTACCAACCAGTAAGAATTTTTTTGGCTCTCACAGACCTGTTATTTTTTCTTTAACCACTTCCCACCCAGCCAATGCATATATACGGCCGGGTGGGAGCCGTCTACTCCTGATAGGCCGTTCAGGAACGTCCTTCAGAAGTAGCGGGATCGCGCGCGCGTGCCCGTGCAGCGGCGTGATCCCGATGTGCTCGTGTCACCCGGACACGGCACATCTCAGATCGGCAGGAGGGCTCTGTGATTGGCCCTCCTGATCACATGACGGCCGTGTCCAATCACGGCCGTCATGTGATGTAAACAAACAGCCGGTTGCTAGGCAATCGGCTCTCCTCTCCTCACACGGAAGTCCTCGCTGAGGAGAGGAGAGCAGATCGCTGCAGCCGGCTGATGATCAGTGAGTATGAGCTATTTTTTACAGCTTTTTACTCACTGATCATCAGTCTAGTGTCAACACACAACACACCACACAGTACAAACAGTCCCCACATATGTCCCCAAAACACACATGTCCCCAAAACATACATGTCCCCAAATAATAAAAACACATGTCCCCAATAATAAAAACATGTCCCCCACATATGTCCCACTAAAATCACATGTCCCAATGATTATCTGCACACATATGTACGTGATCACCTGCACACATATGTACATGATCATTTGCGTACATATGTCCCTGATCACAAAAACCAATTATTATACACTGAACGGATTTTTTTTTACCAAAAACATGTAGCAGAATACATTTTGGCTTAAATTTATGACAAAATTTGATTTTATTGGATTTCTTTTCAAATGGAAAAAAGAAAATATTGTTTTTTTTCCAAATTTCCGCTTTTTTTGCACTTATATCGTGAATAAATAACACCAAAATAAAGCTCTATTTGTGGGAACAAAATGATGACCATTTCATTTGGGTACAGTGTAGCATGACCGCGCAATTGTCATAGAAAGCGCTAGAGCGATGAAAGCTGAAAATTGGGCTGGGAAGGAAGGGGGTGAAAGTGCCCTGTATTGTAGTGGTTAAGAAGCCCTCCTGTTCTCCACTCATGGCCTATATTAACTGCACCTGTTTGAACTCGTTACCTGTATAAAAGACACCTGTCCACACACTCAGACTCTAACCTCTTCACAATGGCTAAGACCAGAGAGCTGTGTAAGGACATCAGGGATAAAATTGTAGTCCTGCACAAGGCTGGGATGGGCTACAGGAAAATAGGCAAGCAGCTTGGTGACAAGGCAATAACTGTTGGCGCAATTATTAAAACATGGCAGAAGTTCAAGATGACGGTCAATCTCCCTCGGTCTGGGGCTCCATGTAAGATCTCACCTCATGGGACATCAATGATCATGAGGAAGGTGAGGGATCATCAGCCCAGAACTACACGGCAGGACCTGGTCAATGACCTGAAGAGAGCTGGGGCCACAGTCTCAAAGAAAACCATTAGTAACACCCTATACGTCATGGATTAAAATTCTGCAGTGCATGCAGGGTCCCCCTGCTCAAGTCAGCGCATGTCCAGGCCCATCTGAAGTTTGCCAATGACCATCTGGATGATCCAGAGGAGGAATGGGAGCAGGTCATGTGGTCTAATGAGACAAAAATAGAGTTTTTTGGTCTAAACTCCACTCGCCGTGTTTAGAGGAAGAAGGATGAGTAAAACCCCAAGAACACCATCCCAACTGTGAAGCTGCAAAAGGGACAATACGACTGCATCGTATTGAGGGGAGGATGGATGGGGCCATGTATCGTGAGATCTTGGCCAATTACCTCCTTCCCTCATTAAGAGCATTAAAGATGGGTCATGGCTTGGTCTTCCAGCATTACAACGACCCAAAAAAACAGCCAGGGCAACTAAGGAGTGGCTCAGTAAGAAGGATCTCAAGGTCCTGGAGTGGCCTTGCCAGTCTCCAGACCTGAACCCAATAGAAAATCTTTGGAGGAAGCTGAAAGTCTGTATTGCCCAGCAACAGCCCCAAAACCCGAAGGATCTGGACAAGGTCTGTATGGAGGATTGGGCCAAAATCCCTGCTGCAGTGTGTGCAAACCTGGTCAAGAACTACAGGAAACGTATGATTTCTGTAATTACAAACAAAGGTTTCTGTACCAAATATTAAGTTCTGCTTTTCTGATGAATGAAATACTTATGTCATGCAATAAAATGCTAATTAATTACTTAAAAATCATACAATGTGTTTTCCTGGATTTTTGTTTTAGATTCTCTCACAGTTGAAGAGCACCTATGATAACAATTACAAACCTCTACATGCTTTGTAAGTACTGTAGGATAACCTGCAAAATCTGTAGTGTATCAAATACTTGTTCTCCCCACTGTAACTGACAAGCAGGTGATGGCTAAGTCATACAGAAACATCAAGTGAAACTAAAGAAGGAACAAAACATTTAACCCTTATATTTAATTATGTGCAGAGCCAAACAAAAGCATATTGCAACGTCTGCCCCCTTCATTCATAAAAGTGTCATACCTCCCAACTTTCTGAGATGGGAACGAGGGACACCTATTAGCAAAAGTATGTAGGCATAGGACACACCCCTGCCACACCCCTTAAAGAAGAATTGTACAAAAAAAATGATAGGTTTAACCCACAAGTGCTTTTTCTTACCTCTACTATTCCTTTATACTAGCTTTTGGAATTTTCAATTGCAGCATTTTAGAAAGTAGATGAAAGGATTAGCACTGGGAAACACTTTTTGAAAGATAAATAGTGAATTTTATATACAACTATACAAATCAGTCCATAATCAGGGACAAATTAGGAGGAAAGAGTGACAGAGGGACTTTATTTCAAATAAAGAACTGTCCCTCCAAATCAGGGACAGTTGGGAGCTATGAATCGGCCATCCAGCTTCTATGAATAGAGGAGGTGGACAGAAAGAGCGGGGATAATCAGGCACTCTCGATGAGTGCCTGTCACAGTTCCGTCAGTTCTATTACCCCCCCCCCCCAGAAGATTACAGGGCGGGGGTGGGAGGACATTGAAGGAGAAATTTCATCTAAACCAGCAGACAGAAGCACAAGGAACATATCACAGTGATGGTAAGCATTGTCCCTTGTGTCTATTTTTTTTTTTATTAACTAAACTTAGGCTTTAGCAAAGCAGGGATAAGAAACAAAGAGATCTGTTAGTAAAATCAGCACACATTACACATTGTTAAGCGCACATTTAACCCCTTATTTGCCCTAGATGTTAACCCCTTCCCAGTCAAGGTCATTAGTACAGTAACAGTGTATAGTATTATCACTGTATTAATGTCACTGTTAATGTTAGGGGCAGATGATTACTGCCAGTAGTAGTATAAAAAATAAAATAAATATAAGTTCCAATAAATATATATATATATATTAGGGCTGTGGAAATTAAAGATTAATTGCTCGATTCATTTTTTTGATCGATCAAAATTCTTTTGATCGATACTCACCTCTCCGCCGGCTTCTGGGTCTTCAGGGAGTTCCGTCGGAGATCTGGTGACGTCACGGACATCGACGCCACTGGACTCCCCCCCTTTCCCCAAGTGCCTCCATCTACTAACAAAGGGAAGGAGGGAGTAGTCCGGTGACGTTGAAGTTCTGATTGAACGTAACATGTACGGGGAGGAGCTACGCATGACATCACCCGCTGCTGCCCTACGGAACTAACATGATTGTCAGCTTTATATGCTGTGTTTTTATCATCTTTATGTGAGTAGTTTGTGTTTGAACACAAAAATTAAATCTTAAGCCGCGTACACACGGGCGGACTGTCTGGCCTACTTAGTCCGCCGAAACACATTTCAGCAGGCAGTCCGCTCGTGTGTGGGCTTCAGCGGACTTTTTCAGCGTGCAGTCTGGCGGACTAAGTATTTCGGAATTTCCGTAATACAGTCCGTCGGACTCGCATTTCGGCGGACAACCTGCCCGTGTGTGTGCCAGTCCACCGTACTTTTGAAATGAGCGGACTTTTCTCCGGGCGGGAAAAGTCCGCTCATTTCAAAAGTACGGTGGACTGGCATTTCGAGCGGGTATCCAGGTAGGCGGGGCCCGCGACGGAGACGTCGCTGGCCCCGCCGCCTGGTATGGACTTAAAGGGGAACATGGGTTGGTCACATGGGTTGATGTCACATGGGGACTATGACATCGTAAGGGGGCGGGGTCACCATGTGACCAACCCATGTGACATAAAGCCATGTGACACCGCCCCATTGTCCCTATATAAGTGGCCGCGCAGTGCGTCCCTGGCATTCCGGCCGGAGAGATCGTCGAGGCAACATCTCCTGGAGAAGAAGAAGAAGAAGAAGAGGAAGAACGGAAGGCGGCGGCGACGGCGGCGACAGAAGACCGGGCCACCGCCTGTAAAAGAGCTATAAGAAGGCGCGGTGGTCCGGCAGAAGAACCGAAGAGGGGGACAAGATCCCCGAAGTCGGGAGAAGAGGCCGGCGGCGAGGAAGAAAGCCGGACTCCTCCGCTAGCAAAAGAGCTACAAGAAGATAGCGGAGGAGTCCGGCGAGAAGACCCCCGAAGACGGAAGACCCCCGGAGCTGTGCAATAAAATATTTTAACCCTGTGTTTTTTTTGTACTTTTTTTCACAGGTGAATGGGTAGGGGTACATTGTACCCCATACTCATTCACATAGGGTGGGGGGCCGGTATCCGGGGCCCCCTTATTAAAGGGGGCTCCCGGATTCCGATAAGCCCCCCGCCCGCAGACCCCGACAACCAACGGCCAGGGTTGTCGGGAAGAGGCCCTTGTCCTCATCAACATGGGGACAAGGTGTTTTGGGGACAAGGCACCCCCCCATGTTGAGGGCACGCGGCCTGGTACGGCTCAGGAGGGGAGGCGCTCGCTCGCCCCCCTTTCCTGGCCGGCCGGGTAGCGTGCTCGGACAAGGGTCTGCTGTGGACTTGGGGGGGACCCCCATGCCGATTTTTTCCGGCGTTGGGGTTCCCCTTTAAGTCCATACCAGGCGGCGGGGTCAGCGACGTCTCCTTCGCGGGCCCCGCCTACCTGGAGACGCGCTCAAAATGAGCGGACTTTCCTCCGCGTGTGTGGGCGAGTCCGTTCATTTCAAAAGTAGGGCGGATAGTATGGCGGACTTAGTCCGCTGTATTAGTGCACTCAAAAAGTGCCGTGTGTGGGCAAGTCCGTTCATTCGAAAGTATGACGGACTGTCCGTCGGATTGTCTGATGGACTAAGTTGGCCAGACAGTCCGCCACGTGTGTACGCCGCTTTATACTTAAGCAGTGAACACTTAGATCTTTTCTTTCTACCCATGACCTGGTGTTCTTGCTGAGATCTAAGGAGACATGAGAGAAGTTTATGGTCCTTGTTAACCCTTTTGATACCCTTTTGCATGACCATCTATTTGCACAGGGGTCCATGCCATAAGGTGAGAGTGATTAGTTAGACCGGAGGTGGAGGGATTGTCACGCTACTGTGGAAAAAAAATTACTTACGTCAGTGCTACAGTTTGAATTTAAAACGTATTTGTGTGAACTGTGAAGTTAAGTCATGGATTGTGGAAACTAACTAGTGTCGGGTGATTGTATATATTGTATACCACATTTACCACTGACTAATGCAGAGTTGCAATGCAAGGAGATGAGCTAAAAGTAGTTGGATCTGTATGTGCGTTATAATTAATCAAAATTAGTCGATTAATCGATTTTAAAAAAAATTGATTCATTGAACACAAACATTTTAATCAGTAACAGCCCTAATATACATATATATATATATATATATATATATATATATATATATATATATATATATACACCATAGTTTGTAGATGGTACACCTTTCATTCATGCAAACCAATCAATATACATTTGTTGTGATTTCGATTTTTTTTTTTCCTTTCAAATACAACTTCTCAGTCCCCACAACTTCTTCCTCATAATCACAGTTTGAGTTTGATGAATGTATGGAGGCTCACCAGAAATTATTGACAATAAGTGAGGTGAAAAAACATTTTCCCAATCCAATGTTCTTTGAAAAAGGTTTTCATTAAATAAATGTATCCACTTCACATACAGATTTTTTTCTTGGTTAAAATTAGAAAAATTCCATAGTGTGGTATGTATACATAATTAGAGAGAAGGTTTTTAGACTTATGCTCACAAAAGCAAATTAGTTTTACTCTCTCTTCTCACAAATGTGCTCTACTTAAATTGGTTGTAAAGGCAGAAGGTTTTTGACCTTGCTGCATTCTATTCAGTAGGGTAAAAAAAAACCTTCTGCAGCTTTCCCTGCTGCCTCCTCCAAATACATACCTGAGCCTGATCTTGATCCAGTTCTTTCTCTCCTCATTAGCTCAGATACAGCAGCAGAAGCCACTGGCTCCCACTGCTGTCAATCAGAGCCAGTGATGAGGGAGTGGCAGGCAGGGCTAAGCCCCACACTTTGTGTCTTTTGGACCCAAAGAGTAGGGCTCAATAGCGAGAATGCACAAGTGCCCTCATAGCAAGTGGCTTGCTATTGGGGCACTTGGCGGGGGGGGGGGTGTATCCAGGAGCGCCGACGGGGGACCCCAGAAGAGAAGGATCGGTGCTGTTCTGTGAAAAACCGTTGCACAGAGCAGGTAAATATGACATGTTTGTTTTTTAAATCTTTTAAATAACTTTAAAGGCTCACCAGAAACATATGACTCCTCTTTATAGAGAAATAACCCCATATTTTATCTCCACTCATGAATGCAACAAATCCTGTCTCCCGGAATAGCCCTATTCCTCTACTTCACAGACCATGTAGTCCAGACACCGATGCTCATAGATGACATAGAACCAAAAATATATAATATAGTATAGCATATTGACATACAAACTCAAGTTTAGTAAAACTATTACTCACAAAATGTTCACAAAGGGTGCTACAGTATCAAACCACTATGTGCCAATACCCCTACTTACCAAATGTATCCACCCCTTCACCAAGAAGTGGGTGTAAATAGCACTCTGCACATGGAAAAGGTGTTTATCCCTTAAACCAATAGCCACTGGTGAATCCTCGTGAGAAAAAAAGCTTACCAGACAGATTTGACTCCCATTGTTAATAAGACAAATCACAGACCACCTTTTCCATGCACCAATGGTTAATCTCCTTATTGGCAATCCCACCAAAATGTACTCACACTGTACTTGTTGCTCCCTGCTGATGTCCTCACTCGGCTTCAATTCCCCAATACACCTGAAGCTAAGACTAAATAACTCCCATAGGGAAATACAGTTAAAATGCAAAGTGCTTAAAACATAACATGCATAAAAAAAGTGTCTGCTCCTTTAACACTGTATCTTAGTGCACTTCTGGGTGCACTGCATGATGACATCACTTCAGGTCAATGTGTTTTGTCATTACAATGTCCTCAGGATGTAATTTTTCTTTCCTGGTGCATCATCATGGCAGCATATGTGTGCCCACCCTTATGATTATAGTTACTTAGAATGGTGACTGTTTCTGACTGTCTTAAGGGGGCAAAGCCACAACTCATCATATGTCACCATGAAGATGCACCAGGAAAGGAAAATTACATAAATGTTGAGTATACAATTTTCAATTTTTATGCTTCCCAGGTCACTTTAACCACTTCCCGCCCATCGTTTAGCAGAATGACGGCCACAAAATGGTTAAAAGAGAAGTAAAGAATTACCCCACCATT
Organism: Lithobates pipiens; assembly: GCF_037356315.1. Classification (NCBI taxonomy): domain Eukaryota; kingdom Metazoa; phylum Chordata; class Amphibia; order Anura; family Ranidae; genus Lithobates; species Lithobates pipiens. The sequence goes on from NW_027507718.1 coordinate 421,285,014, forward strand.
TATACTTACCTATCAGTCCGATGCTGCATTTTTCCCCCGGCGCCTCCACACTAAGAACCGAGCCATCGAACACCACTGATCAGTCGGTTTTCAGAGCTCCGTAAGCAGGTAGCTGTAGACTGTCAGTCACAGCTCTCTGCTCTTCTCCCTCATTAGTCATTGGAGAGCTAAGCTGTGGAGGGGACAGAGTGGCTGCCTCAGGCTCTCAGCGGCTCTCTTATTGTCGGGATGACGTGTTGTCTGGACTGATTTCTATGATGTCAGCAGAGAGCAGACTTCAGCCCGCACTCTGCTGAAAATGGTTCACAGGAGTGCAAAAGGAATTGCACTCCTGTGATCCATAGGAGAAGTCCAGCTAAACGAGCTTTGGCTGGACTTCTCCTTTAAGCTATCCTGACTGGGCATCATATGACCTCCAGCAGGATAAGCCGTTCGCGCACACCCAGGAGGGCATGCATCGTGGTGATCGGTAGTGCGGTGTGTCGCTCTGACACACCTCATCTCCGATCCTGGTAAAGAGCCTATGATGTAGGCTCTTTACCATATGATCAGCTGTGTCCAATCAGTAGAGTAGAGGGGAGCCAATCAGTGGCTCTCCTGACAAGGGGGAGTCTGCACTAATAATCAGTGCATTGATTATCAGTGCAGACCCATCAGGGATGCCCACTAGAGCCCACCAGGAATGCCTGTGCCCATCAATAATGCCTGTCACTGCCTCCTCATCAGTGCTGCCTACCAATGCCACCTATCAGTACCCATCAGTGCTGCTTATCAGTGCTGCCCATCAGTGCCGCCTCATCAGTGTAAGAGAAAACATACTTATTTACAAAATATATAAAGAGAAACTAAGAAAAACTTTTTTTTTTCAAAATTTGTGTTTTTTTTATTTGTTTACCAAAAAGAATAAAAAACCCATTAGTGATCAAATACCACCAAAAACTGAATGACTGTGCAATTGTCATTCAAAATGCGACTGTGCTGAAAGCTGAAAATTGGCCTGGGAAGGAAGGAAGGGGGTGAAGTGCCCAGTATTGAAGTGGTTAAAGTGGGTTTAGCTACCTTTAGATACCTTTATGTGTGTTTATCTGTGTTTAGCTGAGTTTAGTTTCTAACCAGGCCCTGTATGCACAGAGTTCTGTTTGCTCTATATGCGGCTAATCTGACTGCACCTAAACACAGGTTAAAGCTAAGTTTGAACAACACTACTGAGAAACCATTATGCATCGATATGCATTTAGAAATGTCCTATGTAGCACCCTCTAGTGTGCTACTAGATTAGAGCAGGCAAATTTATGCATAACTTGGGGTTAGTTTGTGAGTCAGGAATTGGGTCAGGATTACTGCAGGTCAGGCTGGATGATTCACAGATGCATGCCCCTTGTTCCTCACCCTGGATCTGTAAGTTTGTAGAAACTTCTAGAAGTTAGAGGGCGGAGGCTAGGAGGGCTGATCTGCTTACTTGGGGGAACTTGGCCAATTCCCAGGCAGTGAGCCGGGCAGGGTGTCTGTGTCAGCCCTTAAATATGAGAGAGCTATGCCAGTGGGGGAGTCGGGTGGAAGATGAAGTGCTGAGGAGACTGTCGTGGCCTGGGAGGGGACCTTTGCCTCCAGACTGGGCTTGGGCTGGCTTGGGAAGATCCTGACAGCAGTGCAGTTTGAAAGGAATGTTGCCTAAGGAGCAGCAGGGAGCAACAAGTACAGTGTGAGTACATCAGCACACCTAGGGATCCACAAAGGGAGAGACTGCCACATGTAGCAAGCCTTTTGGAAGGACATCACTGTGCTTAACCCTTCCTATCCCTTACCCTGGGAGATCTTCTGAACAGCCAGGTGTGCTGGTGGAGAAGCAGTCAGAAGGGCTGGTAGTTCCTGCAGGAAGTAGAGCTGGGAGCAGTTCTACAGTAGAGTTGGAGATACTCCTGTATGCAGTAACGCAATGTGCTACTTTATAGAATGAGAGTTCCTAGTCCTTAAGGGTTGCATTTATGATTATCAGACACTGTCAATAATGAAGACACCACATCTAATGATTGGTATGCTGCAATATATTGCAATATATTAAAATTTTGGTTTGGGGTTTAATACTCCTTTAATGATATTGTTACATGGCATTGTGGACAAAAACTGTGTAGGAAAATGTAAAAATATGAATTTAGGTTTTATTGCAGATTTCTAAGAACACAGATTATGACATCAGCAGTGTTCTGTGTGAACATTCTTACAGAAACAATTATTCCACACTGCTGGGCATCTGACATTTAACAGCCATCAGAGATGAACCACTGAAATGGAAACAGTTTTTTATCTGCTGTCATTAAATACAGTAGAACAGATCATTACCGAAACTAGCAAATCCAGGTAGACAAGTGAATATTATTACTGTATATTACGGATGTAACCGTAAAGAAATAAAATGTATCAACAAGACTAATCCCACAATACCATTTAGGGCTGCATGGATAACTTGTTACATTTGTGTGCATGCAGTAACAAGTTAACATGCACATTTATGGATGCACACTAAGGCCCCTTCTACACGGAGTGGGCTCTATTGGAGTCTGTCTGCTCAGTGGTGAATCTGTCCGCTGATCCCTGCTGAGCAGGCAAGTGGCTGGTATGTTGACGCAGAGACGACACAGATACAGCCCGCTCCTCTATGGGCGGTCAGGTGTAAATGGATCGTCTGTCCATTTACACCTGACTGCCATCCAATCAGATCCGCCAGACAGATTGGGAACAGATACCCACCCGCCTGTTTTTAGCAGACAGAATCAGATGTGGGCGGGTGTCAACAGAAACATGTCTGACACCCGCTGACTCCATAGAGGAGACTGTAGGGCCTGATTGGGTCCTGAGAAACTGACAGGCGGATACAAACAATTTGGTTGTGTGAAAGGGGCCTAATGTTCAGTTTTAACAAATATATATATATATATATATATATATATATATATATATATATATATATGTGTGTGTGTGTGTGTATGTGTTTTTAGCACTGTTTTCTGTGTTTGTAAAACGGATAACATTAAACTTAAAGCATAGCAAAACACAAAACAAAAAATTTTATTTTTCAGTTTATCAGCCCTTAGATAAGGTGGCTGCATTTGTTTTCTTTTTTCAGTTTTGTTTTCCTTTTTTTTCATCTGGTGATCCTGCCAGTAACACACTTCCTGTCCTGGGGTGACAGTTCTCACTTACTGTATTGTACCTATGGAACAGCATTGTTGTCACACTGGGCTGCTCACCTGATTTGCACTACAAACACCTCCTCCGATAATTGTTTCTACTACTTGGGGAGGATGCACGGTGCGGCTTGCAAAAAATAGTTGGGAAAGCTGATTGATTGAAATTTCAGTTCAGTGCACATGGACAAGAATCTGGATTTCCTATCAGTATGTTCCTTGTACTTTAAAAGCCAGCTAATAATACAAGACATTTGATATCTTTTACATGTACAGGCCCATCAGCATCAACATTTAATAAGATTTGGTATTTGGGAGATGGGAAAACAGGAACACTGCTGATGATTATGTAAACTCCCTTTGGAAACCCCCTGTGTGCATGTATGTGTACGTGTGTATATACCGGTATATATATATATATATATATATATATATATATATATATATATATATATATATATATATATATGCCACTATGCATTCAACAGCAATGAAAGGTAGCAGCACATCAGCCACTTGTTTCCTTTATCTATCTTGCAATTAAATGTCCCCACCCCAGGAACCCCTTCTTCTCATTGCTTCCTGGCCACTGCTTTCCACTAAGGGTGCTGAAAATAAGCAGTAATAAAGTAATAATAGTAAAATAAACCTGCCATTAGTCTGGGCAATTTAAAATACTCAAATAATGAAAAAAATGCATAAATAGTGGTCACTTTAAATAAAAATTATTAGTCAAACAATCTGTAATTGCTCAGATTTAGACATCTGTAACCTGAAGTTTTATTGTAAGGCCCATGTCATATGCCACTCTTGTTGCTTTCTCATTACCACCTGACTTTCTGCAGTATTAAGCCCCGTACACACAGGCAGAATGTCGGGAGACATTTGCCGGTACAAAAAATACCGGCTGACATTCTGCCCGTGTGTTTGTCGGTCTGTCCGACAGAAGTCGGTCATTCTGTTGGATGAGCATGCTGGAAAGCCGGCAGCCGACCGACTCCCGGTCAGCACTCTAAGCCAATGGCAGAGAGCGCTGATTGGAATGTTCTGGAGGGGGGCCATCCCTTTCCTTGTCACAACACAACAGCTCAGCGGGGGAGATCGCTGGACTAACCTTGCGTAGTCTTTTTTTTTTTTTTTAATGCAACTCTCAGTGTGTGTACCAGGCTTTAGATGCAGGGATTTCATGATTTCCACCAATAACAATGGAAGTTGAATTTCAGTGAGTATGCAACTGATCAAGTGTCTTTGGTAACAATCACCTGTCTGACACAGTCATTTACCCTGTTCTATTCTGCTTCCAGATTTCGTCTATTGGGCAGTGAGGCTACACATCATATTAAAAGACCAATATGGAGGCAAGGAGAGCCATATGAGTTGAACTATGCTTAAGGATCGGTTCACACCTAAGACAGATCCGTATCACAGCAGGGTTCGATGCGTGCTGGTTCACTGTTTCAGATCCGATTTCAGCCCGAATTTTGGGCTGAATTCGCACCTGAAACTGACCAAAAGACACACATCCTCCTTCTGCAAAATACATGCTGCAGAGATATGTGAATCGGCTCCATAGAGAGCCGGTCAAAATCTCCTGCTATTGCAAATTGGATCCAGGTATCCCGCATCCAATTCGCAATGGTGTGAACCCAGCCTCAAGTGTTACTAAACCCACAACAGTAAAATCTGTGTGTATATGCAGTAAAGCATGCTTGTTATACTCACTGTGGAACCTAAAGCCCCGTACACACGAGAGGACTTATGTCCGACAGACTTCCGAAGGAGTTCTGCCGGAGTTCCGACAGAGTTCTGACGGACTTTTCGACTGAGCGGACTTGGCCACACACAATCACACTAAACTCCGACGGATTTGAACGTGATGACGTACGACTGGACTCGAATAAGGAAGTTCATAGCCAGTAGCCAATAGCTGCCCTAGCGTCGGTTTTAGTCCGTCGGAATAGCATACACACGAGCGAATTTTTCGAAGGGACCGGGTCCGGCGGGGTTCCGTCTGGAAAATTTGAAGCATGTTCCATATTCCGTCAGACTTTGGTAAATCAAAAGTCCGTTGCAGCCCACACACTATCGAATAGTCTGACGGAATCAGTCCGTCGGACTTTGGATGTTGAAAAGTCCGCTCGTGTGTACGCGGCATAAGGGATTAATCCTCTGCATTGTGTAAAAAGGCTGTTCGATCCTGTCTTCTCTGATCCTCCCCTTCTTCCACTGACTCCAATATGTTTCCTGATATTTACGGAGCCAGGGGACAAGCTGCACATGCTCAGTTTGTTGTGTGTTGCTAGAGAGTTTCTTTCTTTTCTTGGGAGAGTGCGTGTGATCAGCACAGGGCCAATTAACACTGTCCAGGCAGAGGGTCATGGGTCCTGCATTCTTATAGGACAATCGTGGGAGAATGGAATCTCCACCTACAAGCTTTAACCATACTTACCATATGTAAGTCCCGCCCACATATGAAAACGGTGTTCAAACCACACATGTGAGGTATCGCTGCGAACGTTAGAGCGAGAGCAATAATTCTAGCCCTAGACCTCCTCTGTAACTCAAAACATATAACCAGTAAAAAAAAAAAATCATCGCCTATGGGGATTTTTAAGTAGCGATGTTTGGCGCCATTCCACGAGCGTGTGCAATTTTGAAGAGTGACATGTTAGGTATCTATTTACTCAGCGTAACTTCATCTTTCACATTATGCAAACAATTGGGCTAACTTTACTGTGTTTTTTTTTTTTAAGCACAAAACTGTTTTCTTTCCAAAAAAAAGCATTCGAAAAATTGCTGCGCAAATACCGTGCGAGACAAAAAGTTACAACGACCACCATTGTATTCTCCAGGGTGTTTGCTAAAAAAACATATATAATGTTTTGGGGTTCTATGTAATTTTCTAGCAAATAAATGATGATTTTTACATGTAGGAGAGAAATGTCAGAATTGTCCTGGGTGCTCCAGAACGCCTGATGGCGCTCCCTGCATGTTGGGCCTCTGTATGTGGCCACACTGTGTAAAAGTCTCTCACATGTGGTATCACCGTATTGGGAGTAATAGCAGAATGTGTTTTGGGGTGTAATTTGTGGTATGCATATGCTGTGTGTGAGAAATAAACTGATAATATGACAATTTTGTGAAAAAAAAAAAACGTAAAAAAAATCTTGATATTGCAAAGAATTGTGGGAAAAAATTACAACTTCAAAAAACTCATCATGCCTCTTACTAAATACCTTGGAATGTCTTCTTTCCAAAAAGGGGTCATTTGGGGGGTATTTGTACTTTTCTGGCATGTTAGGGTCTCAAGAATTCAAATAGGCCGTCAGTACTTCAGGTGTGATCAATTTTCAGATATTGGCACCATAGCTTGTGGACTCTATAACTTTCACAAAGACCAAATAATATCCACCGATTTGTACTTATTTTTACCAAAGATATGCAGTAGTATAAATTTTGGCCAAAATTTATGAAGAAAAAAATACTAATCTGCTAAATTTAATAACAGAAACAAAGAAAAATTCATTTTTTTACAGAATTTTCTGTATTTTTTCTTTTATAGCACAAAAAATAAAAAACCGAGCGGTGATTAAATACCACCAAAAGAAAGCTCTATTTGTGTGAAAAAAAGGACAAAAATTTCATATAGGTCAAGTGTTGCATGACTGAGTAATTGTCATTCAAACTGTGAGAGCACCGAAAGTCTGGTTATTAAGGGTGTTTAAGTGCCCAGTGGTCAAGTGGTTAAGGTCAACTAACCCTTTAAATATAGCTAACCAGAATTGACACCCACTTCTCCAATTTTACTCCTAAAAGGTTCATCTTGCATTACTACAGTCATTGAGTGGACATATAAGAAACATTCCATAAATGAACCTATACGATAAGAAGAAATTGTATCACGTGCTAAATTATTAAAACATAAAAAAGTGTAAAAAATATCCATAATTTTTTCACAAAATACAAATGTAAATTAAAATCCACATTTGACCCAAATAGAGTATTGAGGTAATTTATTCACTTCTCGTCTCTTCTCTTTAATAGCAATTCCCTATCTCCTCCTCATCTCAATTTAGCATCATGGTCAATAGCCATATTCCTCCCTTGAGAGACGTGACAATGTAAGTATCTTGCAAAAAGTAATTATGAGAGAGGGGTTATACAGCAAAAACCCTTGCATATGAGACACTACAAGATTGAAAGAGGTGAAAGAGAAAGAGAGATGAATGAAGGCCATAAATGATTCATTTCTTTTGTTCAACCAGTGGGTTGAACGAAAAAAAAAAAAATTAACCAATTGCCCTACCCAGACATTTGATGTGGATGGGGGAATCCTTCAAGCTGAGCTATTGTATTCTGAGAGATTATTCTGCCAGCAAAATATAATGATCAGTGTTGCCGACTATAGCCGGTGGCACTGATCGTTCAGGATAAAGCTGACAGGATACCCTCTGACTGGTTGTAGACAAATCGATCAATAGAGGAAGGGAATTGTTATTAAGGAGAAGCAAAGTGGATCACAGCCAGCTTCCAACTGTGCATGCGCGGGCCATGCTGCACTTTGTGATTGGCCCTGCAATCTTCTGCAGGTCCCAGAAGGCTGCGGGTGAAGAAGGGGGACTGAACTTCCTCTCAGATCGCCGCCATTGATCTGACCGGAAGGGGGGAGTGAGTGGGTACCTGTCAAAATCAGGTACCTACTCCTCCCCCACCCAAAAAAATAAATTGCCAATGTGAAAGAGGAAGGGGGGGAGCAGAACTTCCCCTTTCACTTTAACATACTGAGGATACTATAATGCAAAGGGATGTTTTTGACAAAAGTAATTAAAGGTAAACAAACTCTTTAAAAATTGTCAGGGTGTTTTTAAAATGTCATTAAAAATTAAGGAAAGGTTGCAATAAGGAGTCCTCCCTGCCCCAGCTATTTTTACAGCATCTTTTCCTCTAAGCCCAAATGCATGTGGGAACTTTTATAAAAATGGTAATAATACTTTATATACAAGTGTATAGCTTTTATTTTGTGGAAGATATTCCTTTAAATTTGGACCCATACAAATAAATGTGTTATGAAACAAGAAGCATGGTGCACTCCATCCAGTCCTATGTGGTCTTTCTACAGTTCAAGTGTGGAAAGTGGCCAGACCTTGCTATAACTATAATTTTTAAGCCAAAGTGAAAAATATAACATAGGAAAATGTTGCAGCACAGTTATACTTTTACAGCCATCACACTTCATGGGTTCTTCGTTTTATGTTAATGCTTCTAAGAACCAAAGTGCCTTAAACTGATATAGAACAGTCCACAATAAGATTATTGCATTATTCATTATTGTTAATATGAAAATAACAAAAAAGCACTACCACCCTTAGCAACCATTAGCAAACAATCAAGATCCAGATTTCATTAATTTGCCTATGAAAAGACACAGAAGACTGATGTCTGTACAATTAAAGTGGAGTTCCACACATATTTTCATCTTTGCATTAATCGCTACAATCCCGCAAGTTTAAACAACATTCAACATTTTTATAAGCGCCATTTACCTTGTTGCTAGGGTGTCTTCTTATTTCCTCCTCTTTTGACGCCGTGGCGAGGTCCATCATATCCTGCGGCGCCTTGGCTCCTAGGAGATGTGTGTCATCATTCCCAGGAGTCAGTGGGCATCACCGCCTGTTAGCATTGCATTATTTCCAAACAGGAAATTACGTGATGCAAGGTGGTGCTAAGCACCATTGTCTAGCTTACATTTGATTGGCATAACAAGGGGGTGGGACTTTCCTACGATCCCCCCGTTGTGATGGCAACCAGAGACAAAATCAGTCGCCACGCCTTGTGTCTTCTGCACATGCATGAGATACGGAGGTGCATGCTGGGTAACCAGCAGCGCCGATTCCTGGAAGAAAACACTTAAGATGGAGGTGCACTGCAGGCAGAATATAAAGGTTCATGTTCTCCAATATGTTTAGCATTTGTAATATTAGGTTAGATGAACAGCTCGGGTGTCTTAAAAAAAGTAATAAAAATTATGGCTGGAACTACGCTTTAATAACTAAAAGAACGTATGTTAGGAAATGCACTATATAATCAAGTATAACATAATATGAAAAAAACAAACACCATCTTTCATCGGTATGACTATTAGAAAATGTTAAAAACAAATTATTTGCTTTGTGCTGCAGCCAATCACTGCACTTTAGAATATGAGGCTTTTTTTTATATAAAAATCAAAAGAAATATGTATTTGTTGTCCGTTTAAATGCTAGCTCTACATAATCGAGCGCAGGTTAGCAAATTAACAAGAAATGTATTAAAAGCAATATGTTTCTGAGCCTGACCATACAAAAAAAGGAAGAAATGTTGAATTCTCCAGCAGCCTCAGAATTGCATTTTATGATCTGTAAAAGTGATTGGCAAGGGTCCAAGAGGGGAGACCATGCATCCGCAATCAACAGGTAAGTAGAAGGGTTTACCACTATTGGTCTGTTCAAACTGAGAGCCCCATTTATTTCATTAAGTCAGCTGATTTGGTAACCTGAGGAATTGTATTCTCTGTGTATCATGTATACTAAGCCCGAAATACTGTTGGGCTAATATTTTTAAAAATACCCAGTAGCAAACTGAAATAATGATTTTGCTCATGTCATGGGCAACAATAGTATTATTGGAAGACCTGATTTAGTTAGTCAGTGTCTAATAGGTCAGTACAGAGTTATCGGTTAGGCCTGATTCACACTGGTGCAGGTTACAGTTTGCATATTGCAGGTGCATTTTTTTTTTTTTTAATACACATCTTTAAACCATTAAAGTCTATGGAACTAAATCCAAGCATACCCCACTGGCTCCTATTCTTGGAAACGAGAACTTCACCCCAGGCCTCACCCCCAGAACATTTGAATGGTGGACTAACAAAGGTCTGTTACGTATAGCAGACTTATGCGATCATAAGGGCATACTGATAAGAGCTCTAGTAGAGAAATACCAAATGTCAACCTCTGAGTTTTTCCGATATATGCAGATAACACACTTCTTGAATACCATATCATGAAATTCTGATATAACTGCCATGTCCCCTATGGAATATTTGTGTCAGAAGTTTGATAAAATCAAGACACAAATATCTCTGAAATTTACACTGTTCTGACGAACTCCTCCGTAAAGCTAGAGTATATGGAAAGATGGGAAGCAGACTTCCAGGAAAGTATTGAGCTGGATGAATGGCATACAATAGCCCAATGGGCTTTGAAGTCAATCATAAACACATCAATGATAGAGGCAAATTATAAAGTAATACTAAGATGGTACATGGTCCCGGCAAGACCGGCTACCTTTATCCCAGGGGCGTATCCCTTATGTTTCCCTGGATGCGGAAAGGAGGGAACGATGTACCATGTGTGGTGGCAGTGCCCTAAGGTAAGGCGGTACTGGATTAGGGTGTATAACTTTATTTACACTCACCCAAATAAACCTTATCAAGTCCCAGAGACAGGCACCACTGGCTTGTAAGGTGGAGTCGAAACCCCAGAGAAGTCTCATATCGTTTATATTTATATCAGCAAAAATTATAATTGAGAAATCTTAAAAATCAGCAGTAGTGCCGTTTGACCAGATCAAACACAAACTTTCCTGGATTATGCTCAATGAGCATATGACAGGAAACTTAAATGATAGAATGAAGATGTTCCAGAAAATCTGGGACCCATGGGTCCGATATCTGATGTGGGATCCCCGTTCAATGCCAGGGTAGGGCAGCCTCAGGATGGTGGGAATCGGAGAGCGGGGTAATTCTTTAATTCTCCTGCCTTCTTTCTTCTCTCATTCTTTATCTTTTCTCTCTTTAACCCTATTTGATCTCTGATATAAAATAATGCGGGTCATCTTACATACTCCCTGACACACCCAGAATGGGGACTATTCCCTTGTCGGGGTCCTCATTCGGGATGACAAGGGATACGATCTCTTCATTTAGAAGGGGTAGACTCCTTTCAGGAAAGTATCAGATAGATATTCAGCGTATCTGTATATTGCTGAGTGCCATAAGCTGATCATTAATTTGAACTTATGGGATATAGTGATATATTAGTCAAAAATACATGAATATTGAGAAACATTTTGCTAATATTACATTAAGAATAACAAATTAATACTGGGGTCACCCCATAGAGATATGGAAAATACCAATTCCTCAGCAGAGACCTCTAATTGAAGCAACGTACATTGAAAGAAATTATACTCTGTTCTGCAAATGTTTGGATAATTTTACATTACATTTATATTTTATACGGTACGTGTTTATTATTAACAATTTTGTACTCATTATTGTGAAAAAACTGAAAAAAAATGATTGAAAATGAAGTCTATGGAACCAAAAACCAGAAAAAAATCCCTGGCTCTTTCCATAAAATGCACAGATGTGAACTACATCCATAGGAAACCATGTTAAATGGACTGTAGTGTGTTTCTGCAAAACTGAAAACGTGCAAAACAATGCATAGGTGGTTTGCAGACTGAGAGCACTGTTACTGTTGAGGATGTATATACTATATAGATACAGTTACAAAAAAATAAAAAATATCTATATATGTGTGTGAGTGTAAGTTCATAAATTAAAACAGAAAGAGAGACAGACACGTTTATTGCAGCCAAATATGTTTCATTATTGCTTCGATTTTTGTTGTTAAAAACAGGATGCTCAAATACTCACTTACACACACAAATTGAATTCTCATTTTTTATTTCTTTCTTATTAAAAAATAAATAAATAAATAAACAACAGGAAATATGTAGCTTTCATATTAGCCTGTGTTCACTTCAAATGAAGCAATTTCAGCGGAATTTAGGCAAGTACAAATTATCTGTGAATCTGATGGTGTATTTGTTGCAAATACCGGCTAATGTTAAAGATAAATTTGCTCCTTTAGACTACATTCACACCAGCAGCCAGTGTGCTGTGAGTCGCAGTGGGATGACAGCAGTGCCGATCGCAGTGAATCATACATTATTTTTAAGCCAACTTTATTGAAATGTCACCATGACAGTTCATTAAATTCTGGATTGCCACGCATTGAAAATTTTGCAAACAGGTATTTTTCTCCTTCATTGATGTACGCTGACGAGGCTGCTCTGATGGGCAGCAGCTAAACATACTGTAGCTGCTGGCTTTTAATAATAGGACACTTACCCATCCTGGAGTCCAGCGATGTTGGCACCGCAGCTGATGTTTCCATCAGCTGTCGGATGCTGCCGACGCCATTGCGGATAAGGGAACCTGGTAGTGTAGCCTTACGGCTTCACGCCGGGAACACTACTGCACATGCCCGAGGCTCCGCTCCTCTCTCATACTAGCTCAGCGACAGGGGGAGGAGGAGGGAGCCGAGTGGTGAGGTCAATATCCGTGGCTGTGGCTCCTGGAAGTGGGAACAAGATACCTGTCAGAGACAGGTATCCTGTCCCCCTTCCCCCCGTGAAAGGTGCCAAATGTAGCACCGGAGGGGGGAGGCAATAAATCAGCAGAAGTTCGGCTTTTGGGTGGAACTCAACTGAAGTTGGAAGCGAATTGGCTACCATGCAGAGCTTCACCAAATTTTGCACTCCATTTTTAGTAAATCAATTCCACAATTACAATTGAATACCCAATTATTTAATAAAATATTAAAGATGATGTAGTGCCGGGTAAATCAATACCAAACGTATACTGCTTAAGGACAGCAAGTGGTTAATAAACCAAGTGGAAAGTCTCTTTAGTAAATGAACCCATTTGTGTACATCTCTGGTTCCTAACCAGGGGTATGTATAGTATCAAAGGGAGTACTTCTGATGGATTCAAAGGTTATTTCCTCTTATTAGTTAACCATTCAATACTGGGTACTTATTCACCATCCTGCCCTGACCAATTTTCAGTTTTCAGTGCTGTCGCACTTTGAATGACAATTGCACGGTCGTGCTACACTGTACCCAAACAAAATCTTTATAATGTTGTTCCCACAAATAGAGCTTTTTTTGGTGCCATTTGGTCACCTCTGAGATTTTTATTTTCTGCTAAACAAATAAAAAAAAGACCGAAAATTTTGAAATAAAAATGTTTTTTTTTTTGTTTCTGTTACAAAATTTTGTAAATAAGTAATTTTTCTCCTTCACTGATGGGGCTGTACTGACGGGCACTGATAAGGTGGCACTGATGGGCACTAATATGTGGCACTGATAGGCGGCACGGATGGGCACTGATAGGCAGCACAGATGGGCACCGAACACTAATAAATGTTACTGATGGATACCAATCAGTGCCAAACAATAATGCCTGCCAATCAGTGATGCCCATTGTGGGCACTGATTGGCATCCATTGTGGGCACTGATTGGCATCCCTGGTGGTCTAAGGTGGCATACCTAGTGGTGACTAGTGGTGGCATCACTGGTGGTCCTAGTGGCGTCCCTGGTGGTCCAGTATGGACATGCTTGGGGGGGGCTGCACTGATAATCGATCAGCACAGACTCCCCCTTTCAGAGATGCAGCCAACCAGCTCTCCTCTACTCGCATCTGACAGACGCGAGAGAGGAAATACCAATCACGGACTCCTCCTGTTTACACTGTGATCAGCCGTGATTGGACACGTCTGATCACATGGTAAAGAGTCTCCGTCAGAGATTCTTTACCTAGATTGGTGTTGCGGGGTGTCAGACTGACACCCCACAACGACTGTTGCGACAAATGCAATTATTTTAAAATTGAGAAATGCTGAACTACATTGAATTCACTACACTGTAATTACTCAAGGGCAAAATCTTATTTATTACATTTTCAGCAGAAGAAGGAAATATATACAACACTATAGTAACTTATTTTCTTCACAACATTTGATCATATGCTGCATCTTAAAGTATATGTCCAGCAAAAACTTATTTTTTATATTGTATCAAGTTTCTACTGCTATTTTGGGCTCTGTTGTATAGATTACTTTTTACTTACTATCCTGGTGACATGATTTCAACAGACAGGAAGTAATGGAAGATATCTAATAGCAACACAGACAGAATTAAAACAATTTTGTTTTTATTTTTCAATACAATAAGGGAAGGCTACAACTACCATTAGCTTTTTTTATTGCCGTTGATGTCGTTTTCATAGGTTTTTCCCTCACTTCCTCATTGGTAAAAGGGTTGTTACTGTAACAGTAAATAAGGGGAAATCTCTCTAACGGAGCTCCAGATAGCAGTAAAAACCTAGCGGGGGTTAGTCTTTCTTACTTCTTTTTTTTTTTTATGTTAGGGTTACTTTATTTAAATGTATTTTCAACAATTCGGTAAATTCCAAACATTATCTTGAAACACGTACCATGCAATTTATCTTGTTAATTTCCGTCCTCTCCACTCTAATAGCAAGGTAAAGAGAGGAGGGCGAGAGCAACAGAAAAAGAAACATAAAAAGAAAAAACAAAAGAAAAAATTACAAAGGAATATGAAGAAAGGGGGAGGGGGGGGGCAATAGTATAGGGTAAGCAAACAAAAAACAAAAGGTGAGATTAAGGGAGAACCTATGACAATTATAGAAGTAAGACTTTCAGAAGGATGCAGAAACAGTAAGATTATTTAGTATTAATTAACTAATCGTATTGTGACTTACTATTGAAGACTAAAATTATTTCATAATTTAACTTATTCTTAAATTCAAACCCTTTTGCCCATGTCTTGAGATATTTCCTGGTCAGCCTTTTATTTCTACAAGTTCTTTCTTCCATTTAGACGGAGCTCGTCAGCCCTTCATAGCCACTGTGAGATGGTATTAACCACTACAGATCCGCGCTATTGCCAAATGACGGCATTAGCGCGGACCTACATTTCCGGGACTACGTCTATTGACGTGGTCCCGGTTACGAGCGGCCTGCGCGCCCCCTGAGGGGCGCGCGCGGCGCGCTCTGTGATCGGCGAGTCCGTGAGACTCGCCTGATCACCGATCCGTGTAAGGGGTCGATCCCGACCCCTTATCACGTGATCAGCTGTCAGCCAATGACAGCTGATCATGTGATAGAACGGAGCTGGTAATCGGCTATTATTCCTCCTCGCGCTGACAGCGCGAGGAGAGAAAAAAAAAGCCGATCGCCGGCGGCCGTGATCGGGACATCAGTCCCGATCACGGCCATCAATACAAGGGACCACCTGCCACCTGCCTGTGCCCACCTGCCTCCCGCAGTGCCATCCTGAAATAAAATAAAAGCAAAAGTAAGTGCCCCCCGTCAGTGCCCCCCGTCAGTGCCCATAGTGCCCACAGTGCCACCCACAGTGCCACCCACAGTGCCACCCACAGTGCCACCCACAGTGCCACCCAATCTGCCTCAAAGGTGCTGCACCCCAGTGCCGCCCATCAGTGCCCAGCAGTGCCGCCCATCTGTGCCCAGCAGTGCCGCCCATCAGTGCCCAGCAGTGCCACCTATCAGAGCCACCTATCAGTGCCACCTATCAGTGCCCATCAGTCCCATCTATCTGTGGTACCTATCAGTACCCATCCGTGCCACCCATCCGTGCCACTTATCCGTGCCACCCATCCGTGCCATCTTATCTGTGCCCATCTTTGCCCATCAGTGCCGCCTTATCTGTGCCCATCGGTGCCGCCTTATCTGTGCCTATTAGTGCCGCCTTAACTATGCCTATCAGTGCCCACCGGTGCAGCCTATCAGTGCCCACCAATGCAGCCCATCAGTGCCCACCAATGCAGCCTATCAGTGCCGCCTAATCAGCGCACTTCAATGAAGGAGAAAAATGACCCGTTTGCAAAATTTTATAACAAACTATTAAAACATGATTTTTTTTTTTTTGCATCTTTTTTTGTTTGTTTAGCAAAAAATAAAACTCCGAGCTGTAACTAAATACCACCAAAAGAAAGCTCTATTTGTGGGAAAAAAATGATAAAAATTTCATTTGGGTACAGTGTTGTATGCCCGCGCAATTGTCATTCAAAGTGTATCAGCGCTGAAAGCTGAAAATTGGTCTGGGACTGAGGGGGGTTTTAAGCAATATAGCGAGATCAGAGATTTACAAGCATGAATATGGAATCATAGACATCCTATATATTGATTTGTTGTTTCGTTCGTACAGTGAAATAAAAAAGTCAGTGGTTCAGGTTGAATTACTCGCCCCAATATCAGAGAGATCACCTTTGCCACTTCCTTCCAAAATGGGCGGATCTTAGGGCAAAACCACCATATGTGCCCATGTGTAGCTCAATCCCCACATTCCCTCCAGCACAGGGGCAAAGCTGGACTATACATTCCGTGTAATTTTACGGGTGTATAATGCCATAGAGTAAGAAGTTTAAAATTTACCTCATTCTATTCGAGATAGCGGGCATATAGGAAAAAATGTATAATCTTATCTTTTTGCTTATCTGTAAGTATAATTTGTATGTCTTTTTCCCAATGGCCTATATAGTCTGGATACCCAGGGTATTACAAGGACATCAGAGCTTTATAGAAAAGAGAAATACAATGTTGTGGTGGGTCTTTATATTGCATAATTATTTCAATGGGGTTCAGTTCTTTTAATGAGCAAATGGGTTGCGGGAGACTCGGAATAAATTGAGACAGCTGTACTTATCTCCACTGGTCCATAAATGTTGGCTGATCTACTCTGCATAAGGACTTTAATGATTTCATTTTTGAATCTTTTAGTACTTGATATAATAATGGTGTAGACTCTGATAACCATGTATCAAAGCCCTTATCTAAGATTCTTGGCATGAAATATTCATGTCTCAGCAAGGGCATTAGTGGGGAATTGTATTCCCAACAGTGTCGAGTATGCAGGGAGTCCCATATTGCCAGGGTTGATCTAGTCAAAGGAGATATTGTGGATGCTAGCCCTTTCAATGGTCGTGGTATCCATGGTACTGCTGGTAAATCGGTATCTGTCAGTGACATTTCAAGTTCCACCCAGGGTCTAGTCTTTCTAGCATACTTCCAGTCTGCCATGCGAGTTACTGCAATTGCTTGATAGTATAATTTAAAATTTGGTAAAGCTAATCCCCCCAGTTTTTTAGGACGATATAAAGTATCTCGAGATATTCTAGTACACTGTCCCTTCCAAATATAGTGTGCTATAATAGACTGTAACATTGAGAAAAATCCTATAGGGATGTCAAAGGATAACATTTGGAAGACATATAAAACTCGGGGGAGGACGTTAGTCTTTCTTACCACTGTACAGTATATGCAAAACAAAAAAGGTTTTGGCTGGACATACACGTTAACTGTTATTATATCATGCACATTATATTATATGCTGTGTTTTTTTAGCCTTGAAGCTGAACTCCAAACACATATAAAATATACAAATGAATATAGCACTGTAATCACTAATACATCATTAAATTTATTTTTAATGCAATTGGTGTAAATACCTGAATTTGAACAGGTTTTAGGCTTTGCAGTCCCTTTTCAAAGATAGAAAGGAATAATCAGTACAAGCAGCCAATTAGCTTATTTGCTGAAAAGTAACATGCTGATAGGAGGAGAAAGCAGAGTGACAGAGGGATGAGCTCCTTACTGTGCTGCTTCTCTTTTCACTGCTTAGTAATAAGCTAGGGTGGATCCAAAACGACCTTGGGGTCATAGTCAGTTGCATGATATTGTTCATCAGACTGGGGACATCTACTGCAAGAAACCTCTTAAACACTTTGGTACGCCCAGGAGAGCAGGAAGCATTGGCGGTGGCTGTCACAGTGGTCACATGATCGTAAGCTGGTTCCGCTGGCTACTGGTATTTAGCCCAGACAGAGAGCCGTCTTTGACAGCTTGGTCTTTGTGCCGAGAGTGTAAAGTGAGCACATAAACATTGCCCACCTAAAAACGCATATGTGCACTTTGTGGGCATTGAAGTTCACCCTTTTAATGCCACACATAAGTGTTGGGTGGTCCTAAAGGGGTTAACTTAGGGCAAAATAAAAAATACCAATTGCTCACCTATGCAAAAATGTTCCAGCATTTGGACCTATGTGCAGATAGTTCACTTTGCCAAGCGAATGCTTACTTAACTCAGTAAATAGGAAGAAATAGTTCTCGATTCAATCACCAAATCATGTGATCGCAAACATTTATTTTTATTTTGTTTCCCTTACATATGATTGGGTAAACAAAGTGAAATCAGTTTTGCCTTAAGATCCTGTCACAAAAATTGTTATAATAACCTGTGTTACCGGTAAAAAGAAGGCAGAAAATATCTTCCTTTTCTGCTGCCAGAGCTACCAAAAACTGGCACTCAAAGTCTGCTGGAAAATGTTAATCTCCTGGTTCCCCTGTAGCTTTTACTGGTTCCTCCCTCTGACCTCATATCATTACTATATCCTACATTATATGGGGCCAAGGACACAGGGAAAAGTGAGGTTTTCTTTTATTCTTTTTTTAAGGGCTCATGCACAGGGACACATTTGGGCACACAGGGAAGAATTCCAATCATTTCTGCAGGAGTCAAACAGCCACATCCAGCAGCCTGTATAAATCAATGACAGGCTGTCAGATGCCACAGCTGTACTTCTGTAGCTGCACATCTGGCTGCTCAAAAGCATACAGGGACAGATGAGCAGTCCTGGACACGAGCCACTCAGATGTGCAGATACAGGTGTACAGCCATGGTGTCTGACAGCCTGCCATTGATTTGTACAGGCTACTGGCTCTGGCTGTTTGCCAACACCTGGGACTCCCAGGAGTATAAGTACACTCAATTCTTGAGCTTCAGTGGTTATTGTAGAATTTTGCATGACAGGGTTGCTTTAATTGCTTTAAGGGTACGCGTTCCTTTTGCTAAGTGAACAACTTCTTTATAGGCTTGCACTGATACCACTTTTTTAAGACCAAGCACTGATACTTTTTTCAAGTACTCACCGATACCGGCTACCAATACTTTTTTTTTTATGTCATTTTTAATGTCATTTTTTTTTACAATACTTTTTTTTGGGGGGGGGAGGGGGGGTGGATTGTGTCAGTGTCTTTTTTATTTAATTTTTTATTATTTTTACAATTTAACGTTTAAATATTTATTTATTACAATTCTTTATTTCTTTTTAATATCAGCCCTGTTGGGGGTTGGCTTTGGTGAGATATTAGGGGTCTAAACAGACCCCTGATATCTCCCTTTTGAGACACTGAAAGAGACTGAGGACAGAGATTCCCCAGTCCCCTTTTCTGCAGCCTCAGCTGCACTGAAGACAAATGAACAGAGACAGAGGCTCCTGTTCATTCATAAACTTAAAGGGGTTCTGCACTCATAATACAACATTTGCCCATTCTGTTGCCTCTAGTTAATATATCTCATAATGCCACCTGTTTTTTTTTTTTGATTCACCTACCTTTTGTAATCTTCAGTAGTTTATTTTAAACCCCTGCGGCGATGGGCGGTCTCTTGCGGGGATCAGCGTAATTTCCTGTTGAAGCCCGCACTGTCTCCTGGGATCTCGTTCGTGTAATCCCAGGAGACATTGCGGCTAATGCACCCGACATCTCGCGAGATTTCGGGTGCTACAGCCGACATCTCGCGTGATTTTGGTAATTACAGCCGAGATCTCGCGAGATCTCGGCTGTAATTACCGAAATCACGCGAGATGTCGGCTGTAGCACCCGAAATCTCGCGAGATGTCGGCTGTAGCACCCGAAATCTCGCGAGATGTCGGGTGCATTAGCCGCAATGTCTCCTGGGATTACACGAACGAGATCCCAGGAGATAGTGCGGGCTTCAACAGGAAATTACGCTGATCCCCGCAAGAGACCGCCCATCGCCGCAGGGGTTTAAAATAAACTACTGAAGATTACAAAAGGTAGGTGAATCAAAAAAAAAAAACAGGTGGCATTATGAGATATATTAACTAGAGGCAACAGAATGGGCAAATGTTGTATTATGAGTGCAGAACCCCTTTAAGTATCATAAACACAAATCTGGGATGAGAGCCGGACTGGAGGAAGACCTGGAGAGCCGAAGGAGCACACACGGAGGACCCGGGGAGCCAGAGGAGGACACCGGGAGCTGGAGGAAGACCTGGGGAGCTGGAGGAGGACATGGTGACAGTCAGGGCTAAGAGGTGTGGTGGGGGGGGGGGGCAGTTATAAACACCAATCACCCTGTATAGCTTTCAATAAAGCAGCTGACAGCCGTGGGAGGAAAAGGAGGGGGAGCGGCAATCAGCTGCTTTATTGAAAGCTATACAGGGAGATTGGTGCTTATAACTGTCCTCACCGCCACACCGATCATCTGTGAGGTTGCATGTACACCCCCACCCCCGGCGATGCTGAGGATGCCAGGCCCGATACAACAGGGCCAGCTGTACTGGCCTATCAGCGGCCCTGCCAGAAGGTATCAGATTAGGCATCTGAGCATTTGCACAAGTACAAGTACTTGTGCAAATGCTCAGTATCGGCACTGATATCGGTGAAACCCTACTTCTTTAGTAAACCAACTTCATAATGGGTATGTTTAGCAGGGCCTCGGAGAAAAACATGGCTGTTAACTTACACAAAATGAAGACACAAATTTACTACTGTACATCCTAGTTGCATAGCAGGAATACTCAGCAGATGTTTTCATCGTGACATAAAAACTATGTTTGGAAAGATGCCAGAGTATCTAGGATGTACTGATTCGTTGATAAAAACAAAACATATACACGGTGAATTAAAAAAAAGAAAGAGTATTTATAACTTAGAAATTTCCACTTACCATTGTTTTGCATGTAGAATTTTGCATTCGATCTTTGTTATTATTAGTTAACATGCTTGTGTTTTTTTCAGTAAAGTGTGCCAGATGTTTTTCACACTTCATTTGCCACACAATGTGAAAGTCCGTTCAAAGATTCCTGCTTGAGGAATCTAAGGTCTAACAATATTATTATTACTTTGTTATTGTCGTTTTGTTGATGCTCTGTCGCCTCTGCTTGTATTTAGCTTAATACAAAGATGACTAGGAACCCCCAGTGCCCGCTTGTCGACCACCTTTGGTCAGATCATGAATCTGATTAGGAGTCACAGTTAAAAATGTAAAAAATATGAAAAAACTCTCTAAATCTGAAATGCATACTGTTTAAAATTTCACTTTTCTGGACAGGTATGGCTTTTTTTATTTTTTTATTATACAACTGGACAATAACATTTCTTAATTAAATTGCTTTAAATTAGTTTTCATCAAAAAATTTGGTTGAAACAAACTCGTAAACATACAAGGCCAGCTTGAATTGATTGCAATAAATAAATACACAATAAATATATGTATATGAAAAAAAAGATTTATGCTACAAAGACACTTCACACACTTTGTTGTCCTATAGAACTTGGCCTAGTGGTCAACATTTCGTTATTTTTTAGCTGGTGTGGATTTAATACTTGAATCACACAGCTATCTAACCACCATAAAACATAGACATGTATGTATATTTAAAGTACGTGTTCATTTCTCAGACACTGTGGACAAATAGGGGTAGCAAATACCGTTATAAATTTTTGAACAAAAAAAATTAAAGGAACCAAAAACTTTGTTTTAACACTGCCTAAAAAAGTGTACAATTATTTTCTATTTCTGTTTTAAGTTTTCTGTCAGCTACTGTACTTATGTTGAAGGAAAACAAGTGTTCATTGAATCAATTTAGCACAACTGTAGATTACAAATAATGCTCTGTACACACGGTCGGACTTTCCGACGGAAAATGTGCGATTGGATCGTGTTGTCAGAAAATCCGATCGTGTGTGGGCTCCATTGGACTTTTTCCTTCGGAATTTCTGACACACAAAGTTTGAAAGCTGGATCTAAAATTTTATGACAACAGAATCCGATTGTTTAAATTCCGATCGTTTGTAGACAATTCCGACGGACAAAGTGCCACGCATGCTCAGAATAAATTACGAAACAAAAGCTATTGGCTACTGCCCTCTTTATAGTCCCGTCGTGCGTGTTGTATGTCACCTCGTTCTGAACAATCGGATTTTCCGACAACTTTGTGCGACCATGTGTATACAAGACAAGTTTGGGCCAAAATCCGTCTGAAAAAAATCAGACGCATTTTGTCGTCGGAATGTCCGACCGTGTGTACAGGGCATTATGCAGTAAAGCATCCACATATTCCATTAAAATGTACTGGGATTAGTATATTAAAGGGGCAGAGAATATTCACTTAACAAAGCGAATTCTCATCTAGGTGAATTAATAATATTAGGCTGTATTCACTTTAAATAGCCAGTCAAGAAAGGAAAAAAAACAACAGGATTTTTGATGTATATAACCGGATGATTAAAGTAAATATTCACTGTAAAGTAAAAAAACAAACAAAAAAAAACCTCATCAGACTGTTACTCCGAACAGCTTCTTACAATCGAATGCCCCTAAACTCACACACATTAAGCTGAAATTAATTTAACGTACTGGCAAGTAATTGGATAGCAGGAAGAAATCCAGATATGGGGTAAAAGAAGAATCCTTAATAAAGACTCAATCATGGATCTCCAACTGCATGGCCAGAGTGCAAACCCCTACACCAATTATTTAGGCTCATAGAGCATTAACAGATCAACTGATCATACATAATCAAAACTCACACGTTATTTTGTGGGAAGCAGAGCACCTCATATATAATGGCATATACAGTGTTTATAGAGTGATCAATTTTCAATTCAATCACATCATTCATATTTACAAATACTGTGTATACAGGCACTTGTTTGAATTTTAACTCTGAATGAAAATTGGGCACCTACTGGTCCCACCTTTGTGGCCTTCTAACATGCAATGTTCCAGCACTTCCTGGCAGTGTTAAAATCTGCCTGTCCCTTCCTGCTTACTATAGTTTCCTATTGCCCAGTAAGGCACCCCATCATAGTGATGGGCCAATAGGAATATGTAGGAGGCGAGAAGAATCAAGTAAGCTCCAACACTTCCATTAAGTGTCAATGCTTTGGCATGGCAGAGCAGCCCGGCAGTTGGGGCTTGGATGCTATGCAGGTTCCTTTAGGTGCCTACACTTTATATCTGATAATGTTTTTTTTTTCTTTTAGTGATTTGGTTGACTTATTGGTAAAAAATAAGAAAAAACACTCTACGATTATTTTGTATGCTGAGGATTCCCCCTCACAAAGCAACAAAAAGCACTGCAAACATGTTATCGCATAAAAAAACATATTGAAATGTTATATGGCCAACTTGGCAAATAAAAATCCGAAATATAAATCATCCTTATATAACAGCTAATACATTTTCACCCTCATTTATCAGATTTGAATTATGGATCCTATGAACGTATGCCATGTCACATCAAACTGACAGCTACGCCTATACAAGTATACTACTCCGCACAGTGATACTTTACATAATATAATATTATGATATGTTGCATAAAAACTTTATATTATGATGAAACATTGTATAATGCATATGATAAATTAAGACTCTTTCAATTGCATCATTAAATATGTAGTCTGATAAACATGACATTAATATGCTCTAGAATGTCTATTCTACCATGATCAGTATGTGTTATCAGTAATATATTAACATTTGCCAATATTTTAATTTTTTTTAACGATAGAACAGATGCAAGTATCATCATAATCGTTAGTCATAGTAGTTTATGTGGTAGTGATGGGACATTATGGAATTTTGCAGAATAATCTCTGAAAATCTGTGTTCTCTTTGAACAGTTATGGTCATAGTGGCCATCACAAGCTTATATCTATAATTGTGCAAAGGCACGATTAAATTACTCTTAAAGTACAGCTGTTTCCAAGGACAAGAACTCCCTAGCTTTATTAATGAGAAGGTGGGTAGGACATAGATTATTACATTAGAATCTAAATCTTGTTAATTGTAATGAAATCTGTGAGAATACACAATCTTTACAAATAACTGGTCTTTATTGAATTAACAATATGTAGGTGCCTGACATATACAATTACTTATTGCTTACAAACTAATTTGCGAAATAGCCATAAATCTTGTTTGACAGTACATTTTTTTCTCATTACGCAGAGTTTGATTTATACCATGGTGCAAAGAACAATGATGTACCATAGCCATTAAAATTAAAATTTTTGGTTGGGTGAATTCGGCTTAAAAAGAGGTGATTTCTAATTAGTAGAGCTTTCGCTGTTTTCTGCCCAGTAATCGTTACAGCTACTAGATTCAGGGAAGCCGTGCAAAGGGCAACAATGGTGTGCAAAGCATAGTAATCCACAACAACCAATCAGATTTCTGATCTGGCTTCATTAAATACAACTGTGAGTGGTTGTGATGGTCACCCCATCTTGGGGATCATCCTTAAATTTTACACTGCCTTACAGAATAAGTAATGGCAGTATCTATATAATTACACTGCATTACAGAATAATTACCAACAATATCTATAGAAGTACACTGCATTACAGAATAAGTACCAATGGTACTATCTATAGAATATACAGTAAATGTGTAGGGAAAGCCACATCTTGATACTGCAATGAGAATTGAATTCAAAATAATAACCTATTACTGCTATACTTTTTGATTATGCACCTGATCCAAGGAAGAATGTGGCACTAGTGTGTCCAGAAAGACAGGATGACCAAGAGAAACAAAATGCGATTTTTTTTTTCATACAAACAAATAATGTCAAAAGATAATAAATTCCTATTCTAGCCCTACTTATGCTTTGCTAGGCAAGCTACTGCAGGGAAGATGTTTATATGCAATTCATTTGCTCAGGTTTAGGGCCCTTTCACACTGCTCTGTAGCAAAATTGTGATAAAAATGCATATGCGTTTTTACCGTGATTTTGCTGTGTTTCAGATGTGTGTTTCTGGTGCATTTTTGGATTGCCTGTACCTGTGAAAAATGGAAATGTGACTCAAACACACGCCTAAAACGCATATCTAGGTGCATTTTTTACAGCGATTTTAACGCAATTTCCATTAATTTCAATGGGAAGCTGCGTTTTTGGTGCGCTTTTCAAAGCCACATCACAAAGATGCAGCATGCAGGATTTTTTTAAAATGTACTGCACCTGTAAGTGGTGCGAAGAGTCCAATAGGATTTAAAGGGAAACATTTTTCTTCCAAGGTAAAAAACACAGGAAAAATTTATGAAATGCAAAATTAAATGAAACAACCTTGTGCAGGATTTTAGAAATTAGACCATGCTTGAAAATATAATGGCATTCGTCGCATGATATCAGTGCAGTATAATTGCAATGATCAAAGGCTAGCTTTATGAAAGTGAATTTATTAAGGATGATTTACTAAAGAAACAAAACAAATGTCCACTAGGCATAGTAAATAAAGTGAAACTGTGTTCACGTCAGTTTCCATTTCTGTGTCCTTTTTCCATTTCCCTTGCATTTGATTGGGCCTGAAGTGAACCCAGCTTCACTGTATTTACTAAGCTCCAGGAATGTTTACATTGTAATGTAAGCACTCCCTACTCCTATAGTAAATCAACCCCACTAACTACAAAATCACACATAACTCTTTAAAAATTGTGGTAACAAAATGTGAAATGCATACAGCTGATTTGTGACATTGTTTCCCCAATCAGAAATTGTGGGATTTGGAAAACAAACTGCTTTTTGTGTTCAATGGCAATTGTTAAATGTATGAAAACTGCACAAAAATGTGGCACTTCCCATTGATCATCTTTCTCTTTTTATTACATTTTTAGAAATACACTGCCTGTAAAACACTCGGAAATGTATTTTTAGTATAATTTCACTTCTGAGTAACAACTATTTTTATTTGTTACGTGTTTCAATTCGCATACCCTACCTTACAAAAATATAAAAAAATTGTTGCTTACCTTTTATTTGCTTAAAAAGCCTATTTAACCTTCCCTTCATATGAGGAGGGGGCTGAGGAGTTATGTTTACCATAATTATCCCTGTGCTTTGCTGACAGATCTCATTATTAGTTGTATACTAGACATGCACACTGTAATAACACAGGGTTAAAAATATCAAGGCTTGGGTCGAACATTGTATGGTATCACACGTAAAAAAAGAAAAAAATAAGAAAAATTGTCCCTCAGTCTGTTGCCAAATTGCACTTTACAAGCTATTCTGTACAACTTCAATGTGCCTCTTGCGTCTTATTTATAAACATGCTCCAAAGAAGCAACTCACTTGAAAATACGCTTTAAGGTGATGGAATAAATGACAGAAAGGCTTATATCCTACAAAACAGTCAGACCTCTATAGAAACGAGACCATTGAGCCAGTAGTAAAAGAAACTACTTTAAATCACAAGTGGGAAATCAATGGCTTAATATTATTTAAATATTTCAAAATGTCCTTTTCTGGAGAATATAGTTACAGTGGTCCCAGTTTCTTTGGACATATCTATACCTTGTCAGTTCATATACCCTTGGTAATTAATAGTCATAGACTGCTCTGCTGTAAAAAAATAAGCCATTCATCCAGTTGCCAATATATATTAGTGAGGGATTATAATTACAGCAAAAAAAATTTTTTTCTCCCGTAAGTACTTAAAGAGCAATTGAGAATCTCATAAAATGACAGAAATGTAAATGTCTACTGGATAGTCAAAGCTGAAACAACCATTTCTGAATCATGCAATTCGGTATGTTTTTTTTTACTGGCTACAAAGTGGAGACAACCAATTAATTTAATATGAAAATGATAAAACTACTAGAAAAGTAGAGGAGAGTACATAACAAGCCAGCTTTGAACTGGACTGGCCTCTTATTTTAGCTATAGCATCAAATATTAATATAGCCATTTGATTGGAGGGCTTCAAATAAACATCCATCTGAATGTTGTTTATGAAACTTGGTGAAGGTTCTGTACATTTCATATTTATGACCAGCAAACAACCTCACAATCATACAGTGGGTTATACAGTGATTACAATCTGGCTAGGTCTCTTTGCTCCTTTATATATTATAAGAATAACTGGTGGTACAATAAAAGATATGTGGTGCAGAAATCTGTGTCTTTACTAAACTATAGTAGTAATAAGGTACTTTAAAACGGAAATGTTTTACCAGACAATGCAGAGATGCTATGGTGCCAGGCTGGAGGTCCACTTCTGTTGGTATAATCAGAGACATAACGTGGGTGCTTGTAGACCCTCGAAGCGGATGTCTTTAGTAGTGAAAATGATAGTCGTCTGGAAGGGGCTCGATGTGAGAAGGAGGGGGCAAAGGAGGAACAGTTCAGACAGATGTGTCATATGTGCTGTGTGATAACTATATGTACATATCCGCTTCCTGTCCCACAGCAGTAGTAGCAGCAACAAGGTGTTAGCTGAACGAGGAGTGCTGGTGACAAGAATCTACGCCAAAAATGAAACACTTATCACTGACATAAATTTCAAGAGGACATATGCCTTAGAAATGTCACCGCTAGACTGTCCAGTAGTGCATACATAAGGAAACGAAGAGTACACGTTCTTATTAAAGATAATTTTTTTAGTTTTAAAAATTATTTAAATTGATTTTAAATTCAGGAAATCATTTTACAAATACTTTTCTTAGAGGATTCATTCAGATAAATTAGCAAAGAAGGTGGAAAAAGTAATAGTTGGTGGTCTTACAAAATGTAGATAACAATTATTAAAATCTGCAGCACATTTACAGGGAGTTTGGAGCCAAATTATAGAACTGTTTGCATGAGACTGTGAAGGCCCCTTATACATGAGCACCTCCGTCTTGTAGATTCCACTTGCTCACTTGATCGCCTTGCTTATTCCCGATGAGAAAGAGGATGACAGGACCTGCTTTCTCCGCTTCTGTTTTCCTGGTGCCTCCATGGCAGTATACATGTGATAGTAGCCCCGCCTACTTCTGCCCACAGGACCAGTGCATAGCTATAAAGAGATAACACCCACACAACAGCCCATTCCCTGTGATGAGCTTAGCAGTCCTCACTGCAGCAGTCTTTGGCGTGAAGTCAGTAGCTTACTCACTTTCTTATAATAGGATTTGCTGACGCTTCCCGCACTGGTAGCTAATTCTCGATCTTTCACATGTATGCTGCCATGGAGGCACCAGGAAAACAGAAAATTGTATCATATTTACCTTAATTTTCTTTTCCTGGTGCCTATCCATGGCAGAATACTGAACTCACCCAGTTTGTTCCTAGCGCTGTACAGGGAATGGGCTGTTGTGTGGGTATTAACGCTTAACGCTATGCACTGGTTCTGTGTGTGTAAGTAGGTGGGGCTACTATCACATGTATGCTGCCATGGATAGGCACCAGGAAATAAAAATTACGGTAGGATAAAAAAAAATTGTTTTTTGTAAAAAAAAAAAAAAAAAAAGCATATAAGCATAAAATCCCTGTCACTTGTTGTTTTTTTGTTTTTTTTGTTTTTTTCATGTGTGCCCTAGTGAGGAATCTTCTCCTAACTTCCTGTCATCTTGACACAGCCAGAAGTGAGAGGAAATCTCTCCAAAGTAAAGAAAACCCCCTCTTAAGATTACCATACATGCAGGGTTCCTGATAGAAATCATGAGCTTTACACATATTTTGTACATTCACATAAGACATTTCTATCAGTCCCTGATCTCAGGACGCTTAAAATCTAAGGTCCACCTAACTCACATTCATACACACACATACTAGGGCCAATTTAGACAGACAACAATTAACCTACCAGCATGTCTTTTTAACATGGTGCTGTGGCCTGTACAGAATAGATCATTGTTGTATGTGCCTGGAGCTGTGTGTAGGCATGCTATTTTATGCTATAGGGACACAGGAGCTCTATAAACATAGCTGAAGGTCCTAATTTGGCAGGTGTGTGGGTACAGGTGTCTGGCCCTGAATACAGGCAGTGTGCAGTTTGGACCACTGTTTTTTTTTTCTTTGCACACCTGTCAAATTAGAACCTGCAGCTATGTTCAGATAGCCTCAGTGTCCCCATAGAGTAACAGGCCGCATAAACAACCCACTCATTCACATTGTATAAGAAACTGTGTGAATGAGCCCTTCATTTTTTTAATAGTTTAATTTAATAGTTAATTTTTAATGATTTTTTTACAATTTTGAATGAACGCAGTGAATGATCATTACCAATCACTCACGGTGTTCATTTCGGAAAGGAAGGGGCCAGTAAATATGACATATTTACCAGCCCCTTCCAAAGGCTCCCCAATGCACAACATCCCCCGTGAGCATGTGTGATGGCTGCAGCTGGAATGAGGTAGAGGCGGGAAGTTGGCAGCGCTGCATTGGGGAAGGGGTACACAGCATACACGGGGCAGCACACAGTGAGGGGCCCAGTCAGCAGGAGGAAAAGGATGTGGATTGATTGGTGTCATGGGGGGGCGTTAGTGTAATGCAGGGATATGCATTTAGCGGCCCTCCAGCTGTTGCAGAACTACAAGTCCCATGAGGCATAGCAAGACTCTGACAGCCACAAGCATGACACCCAGAGGCAGCGGCATGATGGGACTTGTAGTTGTGCAACAGTTGGAGGTCCGCTAATTGCATATCCCTGGTGTAATGGATCCCCCTGCAGCAGGTAAAAGCTGGCGGAAGAGAGAGGAGTAGAAGCTGACTTTCAGCTGCTGTATGGGGATCAGTTCTAGTTATTTCTGACTTCCTTGCACCAGTCACTCTCTCTGTTCACATCCTTTTCCCTCTGCTCCTGGAGCCCCATACCGGAGGACTGGTGGTTCCACCACAGTCATAATACATTGATCAGACACAAATTTTTCAACATCCCCATTCAAGAGGAGTCAATCATTAGGTTGACTCCTCTTGAACAGGAATAGCCATAGATGGATCAAAATTCTGACAAATTTGGATCCATTTATAGCCAGCTTCAGTTGGCACTGGAACAAGTATCATCATTGGAAGATTTACACTCTATTCCTGTTCTAGTGATCAATTAAAATGTATTATTTTTCCTCACTTTCAGTCTAGTGTCAAGGGTCACCAGGACATTAGGGTAAATCTCCTCAGTGGGGACACAGACAGCAGCAAAAGCCTAACAGGCATATTACCCTTCTGCATTCTATCCAAAAACTAGAAAAGAAAAAAAAAATTGTCTTTAAAACGCTGCTGAGTCAACATGTTACGCAGATGTAAAGAATAAATGTCAGAGCAGAACCCTATCCTTGTTCTATGCACAAGCTCTCTATTTTCTGTATGACACATTTTACCAGAACAAAAAGTTATAGGAAATCTAAATTTTACTGTTGTCCCTAGAACAGGAGGCGAGGGGAAATCATCTAATTGGCACACCAGTTCTGGTGACAACAGGGAATTTTGACTATTTATGGAAATATTTACTGTACTGTTGTTTCCCGTTAATCTCACCAGTGGGACGCAGACAAAAAAAAATAGGGCTTTTAAAAATCCTCTAAAAAATATGTTTATTCATCTACTTTAAAAGAGAAGTATGTTTTATTTTATTTTTTGCCCATTCATACTTAAGTAGGTGGATGCAGCATTGGTCCGATGCTACATCTGTCCCCCGGTGCCTCTGCACTAAGAACCGAGCCATCAAAAATTGCCAATGGCTTGGTTCTCACATATCCCTGAGTGGAGAGCTGCTGCCTGTCAATCATCAGCTCTCCTCTCTGCTCCTCCACGCTCACTGGAGCACTAAGCTGTGGAGGGGTGGGGAGTGGCCACCTCAGGCTCTCAGCAGCTCGGTGAGAGGCTGAGACAGGAATCAATCCAGGCACCTGGCAGATCCAGACTTTATTGTCGTGATGATGCAGTGCCTGGACTCATTCCAGTAACATCAGCAGAGAGCAGAAAACGAATTGCACTCCTGTGACCCATAGGAGAAGCCCAGCCACACAAGCTCAGGATAGACTTCTCCTTTAACGTTTTACCTCTGTGGATAGTTCTGTAAAACTGCAATACAACAAAACAAACTGAGGTTACAATATGCTTTTACACATGCCTCTTTCAAATGCATACAATAAACACATTTTTTCGTCTCGCCTTCAAATCCCACAGCAAATACATAGCAGTGTAATCCAAACATACCATAAACTTTAACAAACAATAAATAGACTTCCAAGCATATGTGTATCAAAGGGAAAAAATTGGAGAGCCTCACTGGTGTGCTTCGTGAAAGATGGCTCTGCAATGATGTGAGGGTTAAACTTTGTAAACAAATACAAAGTACTTCCTGCTTCCTCCTTGAAAATAATTAGCTGGCAATTGTAGCTAAAAACCCATAGATGGCTCCCTGATCAACACAATAATATTGTGCTAAACAGTACGACTGTGGTATCAGCTTGAGGTCAAGCAGTTGACGGAACAGCAACTACCAGACCATGAGACCATGAATGAAGACTATAATCATTTCTGCAAAGAGTTTGCATTCAGGTCCATGCAATTGATTTCAACAGGCTGCACGAAATATGCGGATGAACTTTGCATGGGTGTACGCATCAGTACGGTTATGTGAATGATGCCTTAGACACAGCAAGTAAGGTTAAGTAATGATCAATTATAAATACATCTTTCATAACTAAGCTACAAAATATATG
The DNA here is from genome assembly GCF_037356315.1 of Lithobates pipiens. Lineage (NCBI taxonomy): Eukaryota > Metazoa > Chordata > Amphibia > Anura > Ranidae > Lithobates > Lithobates pipiens. The sequence continues at coordinate 421,316,652 of NW_027507718.1, forward strand.
AAATATCTAGAGTGAATATTCAGATTCTTGCATAGGCCTAATTGTGACTGGCTTTGTTCTCCTAAGCCCACCATATTTTACATTCATTAAACCTGTCATAAAATGTTACAAACAGCTACTGAGAGGTACCTGTAGGTTTCTTTAGTCCCCCTGAGTACACCAGAAGCCCCAGAACTCAGGGGACTCAATATGCAGATACCAACTTCAATCTCTAAATGCAGATCCGTAGCCCACAGCTCTATAATTCAGACAGGCTCAGTACATTGCAATGAGGGGTTCTGTGCCAGATGTCCAGTTACTAACTGGCTCTGTTGAATGACACCTGGCAATAAAAACTATGCAAGCATTGCTGCGTGGAAGATCAATCTGCCCGATTAGTCTGCACACATACAATGCACCATCCTTATTACCTTTACCTGGACTGACTGCTACCAACCCCCTCCCCTTGGCTTGAGTGCCTTATGATAAACACAGCCATATTGAATATTGGAAGGGGTGGATGCCCCTAGCAACTGGCATTCCTCTGCACTGATTTATCTCTTAAAAAAATGAATTAATGTTTTGTTCCTCTTTTCTTTACACACGAATTCATGAGAAATATGCAGCAATCACACTGTTTATCAACATGACATGTCGGATTTCAGCAAATACAGCAGCAAGAGGAAATTACGAGAATGTGAACAATATGAAAATGTGGTTAATGAATGAATGGAAAATGTAAATGAAACAGGAAGATGGAGATACAGCAAACATGAAACAAGAAAGAGAAAGCAAAACCATAAATATTTGACAAATTTACACTTTAAGTGATATAATGTATAGCTGTAACAATAAGGAATAGTGAAATTCTGCTAATAAGAAGAATGGTATTTTTATAATTTTTTTAAGTCCAGCTGCATGTAAAACTTACTTTTATGGGTAGGCACTGAATGGTTAAATTACCCCCCAGCTTCTCACTTGTCTTTAGGACTCAGTTTGTGGTACCACATCCTCCCACAACGTCACAAGGAAGGTGTCACTGCCTCACAAGTGGATTCCCCAATTCTTTTTTGTACACTTTCAAGATTTACCAAGAGTTTATAAAAAAACAACAAGCCATTTAGCTTTTCTACCTATTCAGTAGCGAGGAATCAAATTCACTCCTGCAAGAGTCCTTTCAACCGATTGAAATGTATTTGCACAGGATGCAGAGGAATATGCTTCATATGTTCTAGCTTATATTTGCTTTTGTATGGAGCTGTTCCTAGTTACAAAATCTATTAAGGTATTCCCAAACCAAAAGCCTTGGTTGGATGGTAAAGTAAGGGCTCAGCTTAGAGCAAGGAATTTGGCCTTTAGATTGGGCGACCCTATGGCTTATAGGAAAGCTTGGAATTAATTAAAAAAGGCATTAAGGAGGCTAAGCGTAGATATAAACAGCGCATTGAATCTTATTTTGAAAATCAAAATTCTAGGAGCATGTAGAAGGGGATTAAAACAATGGCAGATTTTAAATCTAGGAATACACAGGTTTGTAAAGTGCTCTCTGACACCTTAAACCAATTTTTTGCTCGCTTTGAGGGTCAAAATATGAGATGTGAAACCCATAGTAAAGAACTAGTGGAGGATGACCATTTACAGGTATTAAAAATACATGAGGTCAGGTCAAATTTGAGGAAGATTGACATTAGAAAGGCAGCAGGACCAGACGGGGTGTCAGGCCGTATACTGAGGGAATGTGCTGACCAGTTAGCAGGTGTTTTTACTGATATTTTTAATTTGTCAATGAAGCAGGCTGTAGTATCTTCTTGTTTTAAATCTACTACTATTGTCCCAATACCTAAAAAATCTGTGGTATCATGATTAAATGATTATCGCCCAGTTGGCCTAACTCCTATCATCATGAAATGTTTTGAGAGGCTCGTATTATCACATCTTAAGGCAAGCATTCCTGTTGATAAATAATAAATGAATAAAATCAAAAATAAAAATAAACAATAAATGCATACAGATGGAATAATACATGAAAGCTGGACACATGTGAATAATAAATGAGCAAAAATAATTATTTTGATAAGTCAAACTTCAAAAAACAACATTTAGACGGATATATGCGTACAAACGCATTTATATATACATGCATACAGCCATACATGTATATATATTTCTCTCTCTCAATGTAAGCCAAATGTAAATAAACAAATTATTATTAAGAATATATCTAAATATAATTTAAAAATCCATATATATATATATATATATATATACATATATATATATATATATATATATATATATATATATATATATATATATATATATATATATATATATATGTTTGTGTGTGTACACATACATCACGTGAATACCAATGGATGTGCACATCCATGCGCACAAACGCACACGTAAACCACATATGCACGTAAAACCACACACAATATATAAAAAAAGAGATTCATGTATATATATATATATATATGCATTCAAATGACCTCAAGACATCTAATTCATAAAAGCATGTGTTGTTAAATAAAAAAGACATGCGTACAGAAAAACGCACATAACTAAATAATGGTGTTGATTTTAATTTCTTCATTTAACCCATGAGGCGATAAGCTGTTTAACATATAAATCCAAAACATATCTTGCCTACAAACAAAAGAAAATCTCTCAGCAGGAGAATGTTTGTCGGGTATGGATTCAATTGCCCATACTTGAAAATTCGAGGTCTTACTATGATGATGGGTAGTAAAGTGACGTGCGACACTGTATTTGGGGTTGTTGGTCTGTACAGCTCTGCGATGATCACCAAATCTGGCTCTCAATGCCCTTATAGTTCTCCCAATGTAGAGGAGGCCACAGGATCAAGAGATACAGTACACTATGTATTAGGTAGAACAGTTGTAAAATTAACTGAGAGTGAAAGTTTTGCCATTGGTGGTAAAAGATTTTTTGCCATGAGGAACAAACGAGCAGGTAAGGCAACATGCTTTGTTACAACAAAACATCCCTACAAGGGGAATGAGCGTGAGTTGTCTTAATTGGTGGTGTTTAGTCTGAGGCCTCATTTTGCTTGGAGCAATTTTGCTCTTGATGCTAGGACCCTTCTATAGGCAAATTTGGGAATATCAGGAATAATTGTAGATAAATGGGGATCTTGAGTCAAGATGGACCAATTTTTTTTTAAAATAAACTCCATTTTGTTATAATTGGCATGGTACTGTGTGATATACCGTATAGACGGATCAGAGGCATGTTTAGTAGAAGGGCTTGTCAGATTTTCAGTTTGGAACGACACACAGGCTTCATCTATAAGATTGTGGGGATAACCTTGTCTAGAAACTTCCTTTTAAGTATTAAGCACTGGGAATTATAATCATCCAACTTGGCACAGTTAAGCCTAAGTCGATGGAACTGGCTTTTTGGGACATTATATACCCACCTGGGGTGATGGCAGCTAGAATAAAGTAGAAATGAATTTCCAGCTGTCGGCTTGATATAGTTCTTCACCTGGATGGTGCTATCTGAATGAGAAAGTTCCAAATCTAAAAAACGTATGGAATCGAGATCCATGTCTAAAGTGAACGTTAAGCCAAAGGGGTTGGTGTTACAATACGCTACAAAGTCTTGAACTAAATTCTCTGCTCCATCCCAAATAATAATAATATCATCTATATATCTGCCGTAGAAGACTAGGTGCGCTGAGTAAGGGTTATCTATACCCAGCCACCTGGTCTCCCACAGCCCCATAGTTAGGTTAGCGTAACTCGGGGAAAAATTTGCCCCCATGGCAGTCCCCTGTTTTTGTAGATAAAAGTCACCATTGAATGAAAAATAATTGTGTTCCAAACAAAACTGAGTAGCTTGAACAAGAAAATCAACCTGCTGGGGGTTAATACTAAGATATTGGTTCAAATAATGTGCAACTGCTTGTAAACCCACTGTATGTGGTATGGACGTGTATAAAGAGCACACATCCAAAGAAACCCACACATAGGAGGGTTCCCACATATAGGGACTTAGTAATTCAATCAGATGTGCACCATCTCTTATGTAGGAAGGAAGTGACTGGGCTTGTGACTGCAAAAAATGATCTATATATAAAACGAATACAAGGTGGTAATGCTATCCATTGAAGCAACAATTGGACGACCAGGTGGGTTATATCTTTGTGGATTTTTGGCAAATGATATATATATGGGACTTGGAAAAATGGTTTCTTGAAGAAGGCTGCCTCAGTTTTATTTAGTACACCAGCTGTCAAGGCTTGTGCTACCAAATTATTGGACTCCTCAATAAATTTGGGTAGAGGATCCTTAGTAAGTTTTTCGTAAGTGGTCGAATTAGAAAGGAGGCGATCTGCCTCCCTCAGATAATCAACTGTATTCTGTAAAACGATGCCGCCCCCTTTGTCGGCTTGTTTAATAACAATCTCTCGGTTGGTACTAAGGGATTTGAGAGCAGATTTTTCAGAAGAACTAAGATCGTTTTTTAATTAATGTGATCTGGACGATTGTGATGAAAAGAGATCAATAAGTTCCTTGTAAACCACTTGATAGAATGTGGACAAAAAAGGACCCTTGGACTGGATGGGATTAAAGATGGACTTAGGTCTAAAAGAAGTATGTTGAAAGGGAACAGTTGGAATATTGGGACCAGACGACTAATTTGTCATCCTCGTCCACATTCCAAAGATCACAAAGATCTTGGAGTGCCTGTTGTTCACTAGGGTTAACTACTTGGTGGGAAAGATCCTCTGCAGGAGAGGCATCATCATGAATGGTATTATGAGCTTTCATATTAAAGTGCCTCTTTAGGGTAAGATTTCTAATACATTTATTCAAATCCTTAAACATAGTGAAAGGATTTGGGTGGATGGTAAAAGCAAAATTTAGGCCTCTGGATAATAATGAAAATTCTTGATCACTTAGCTTATAGGAAGATAAATTGTATATTTTTATAGTTTCTACTGTTTGTCCAGGCATAGTGGGTCTGGACTTATGTTTCCCCCCTCTCCTGCCTCTTCTACGTGTTTTCTTTTTGTTGTTGTTATCACTGATGTTGGGCTGGATCGGGTGGTCACTGCTAAAAAAGACTCAGGGATAGACAATAAGGGACCTCCAAAAGTGATGGAACATGCCTTAGGAGGACTATTAGCTAATTGTGTCTGATTCTGAGTACCAGATAAGGATGTGAGATCCTGGTATTCAGCAACAGAATTACCCATACTGGAAGTAGATGGTGGTGTATTACCTGAATGACATGAATTCCCTGGGTACACAGCGAAAGACAAAGGAGGTCTCTGAGACATGATAGTAGTAGTAACTGGAGTGGTTTGAGTGTTAATAACTTTATTTGGCTGATTGAGATTTGGTTGAGTGGGTATTGTTTTGGATGATATTTTGGGAGAAATACGAATAATGTCAGAATTAGGCTAGCAGCGAGTAGGTGAACCCTTAACAGAATGGGGAGGCAATGGCAGATGCAGGAGGGAAGGAGGATAGGAGGTTGAAGAAGAAGAATCCAGACCAGATTGTTGAGCTGGATTTCTCTTCCAATTAAAAACAATTTTTTTAGTATAATCATCTACATCCCTACGGAATTTACCTAATTTATTTTGTATCAGGCTGTCCTCATTTCTTTTAGTATTGATTTTGAAGGTTCAAAGCCATTCTAAAGGAACATGAGGATGAGCCTGCTGTAAATTAATAATATGATTCTCAACTTTATGACAAAGAATATTATAGCGTGAATCTTTATGTTTGATGAGAATTTGGATCCATTTCTGGGTACAGAACTCTGCAACCTCCTCCCATTCGGTACGTAAATCCGTATCCAGAAAGGAACATCCCTTAAGGACCCGAAGTCCTCGTGGAGAAATTTTAAGCTGAAAATATTGCTTCAGAAAAAACTACCCCACCATTGCTGATTGGCAGAATTGGTGAGATCTTCTAAATGTCTGATTCTGGCACATGCATCCCTGTATTTGATCATGGGCCATGTGCGTGAATGAGTTTTAGCACAAAAGAAATTGGCTGGAAATATCGTATAGACATTGTCCAAGAATTCATGTTTATACTTCTCTATCTGCTCTATAATGTCCATATTGAAAGAAAAAAAAACACAACCCTCAGCAATCTAAATTCCAATAAAAAAGTGGCCAAAAATAACATCAACGGAAATAAGAACTTATGCTTAACTACTTGCCGACCGCCAGCCATCAAATAACGGCCAGGCGGCTCAGCTCTTGTGGAGGGAGGGCGTCATATGACGTCCTCCAATTTAAACAGGGAATGCGCGTGATTGTGTGCGCGCATCCCTGTTCCTTCGGTGGCGGCGTGTCACGGAGACACCGCTCGCCACCGAGGGGGGTGAACAGCCATTGGGTATGGCTGTTTACCACATGATCGGCCGTGATGAAGTCAGGGGCGATCACAGATGGTTACACCCCTACTATGCACAACGCATGCGCGCGATCGCGAGTGCGTGGCGCGTGGACGTCGGTGGCGGCGTGTTCCTGGGAACACTGCTCGTCACCAACGCTGGTAAACAGCATTGTTTACCCACGTGATCGGCTGTGATCGTTTCACAGCCGATCACTAAATGTAAACAAACCGCGGTAACGAGATGTTACCGGGTTCTCCTCCTCACACACCGCTCGTGTGTGAGGAGGAGATTGCGGTAACATCTCGTTACCGCTTACAGTGTACACACCAATCACACTGATTGCCCCCCCAATAAAGAGGACCTGTCACCACTTATAGTACCTGTCACTCACAGTCCATCAGAGTACCTGTCATAGTCCATCAGAGTACCCGAGTACCTGCCACAGTCCATCTGAGTACCCGAGTATCTGTCACAGCCCATCAAAGTACCCGAGTACCTGTCACAGCCCATCAGAGTACCCGAGTACCTGTCACAGCCCATCAGAGTACCCGAGTACCTGTCACAGCCCATCTGAGTACCCGAGTACCTGTCCCAGTCCATCTGAGTACCTGAGTACCTGTCCCAGTCCATCTGAGTACCCGAGTACCTGTCCCAGTCCATCTGAGTACCTGTCACAGTTCATCTGAGTACCTGTCACAGTTCATCTGAATACCTGTCACAGTTCATCTGAGTACCTGAGTACCTGTCACAGTTCATCTGAGTACCAGGGTACCTGTCACAGTCCATATGAGTACCTGAGTACCTATCACCGCCGTTTAGAGTACCCAAATACCAGTCACCAGGCCATCAGAGTACCGGAGTACCTGTCCCCAGGCCATCAGAGTACCCGAATACCTGTCACCAGGCCATCAGAGTATCCGAGTACCTGTCACCAGGCCATCAGAGTACTCAGGTACTTGTCACCAGCCCATCAGAGTACCAGAGTACCTATCTGCAGCCCATGCCTCATAGAATATACGTTGGGGTGTTTGCTTTCCAAATTTGGGAATATTAGGAATAATTGTAGATAAATGGGCCAAGATGGACCAATGTTTTTTAAAAATACACTACATTTTCTTATAATTGGCATGGTACTGTGTGATATACCGCATAGATGGATCAGAGGCATGTTTAGTAGACAGGGGTTGGCAGATTTTCAGTTTGGAATGACACACAGGCTTCGTCTATAAGATTGAGGGGATAACCTTTGTCCAGAAACTTCCTTTTAAGTATTAAGCACGGGGAATTATAATCATCCAACTTGGTACAGTTAAGCCTAAGTTGATGGAACTGGCTTTTTGAGACATTATTTACCCACCTGGGGTGATGGCAGCTAGAATAAAGTAGAAATGAATTTCCAACTGTCGGCTTGATATAGTTCTTCGCCTGGATGGTGCTATCTGAATGAGAAAGTTCCAAATCTAAAAAACATATGGAATTGGGATCCATGTCTGAAGTGAACTTTAAGCCAAAAGGGTTGGTGTTACAATACGCTACAAAGTCTTGAACTAAATTCTCTGCTCCATCCCAAATAATAATAATATCATCTATATATCTGCCATAGAAGACTAGGTGCGCTGAGTAAGGGTTATCTATACCCAACCACCTGGTCTCCCACAGCCCCACTGTTAGGTTAGAGTAACTCGGGGCAAAATTTTCCCCCATGGCAGTCCCCTGTTTTTGTAGATAAAAGTCATGATTGAATGAAAAATAATTGTGTTCCAAACAAAACTGAGTAGCTTGAAGAAAATCAACCTGCTGGGGGTTAATACTAGGATCTTGGCTCAAATAATGTGCAACTGCCTTTAAACCCACTGTATGTGGTATGGACGTGTATAAAGAGCACACGTCCAAAGAAACCCACATATAGGAGGGGTTCTTCTTCTTCTCATCATTGCAGAGTGTTTTGCTTCTACTCTAAAGGTTGCTGCCTACGGTGCCCCTTATGAACTTATATGGACCTTATGAACTTATTATATGATTGTTTTATTTCTACTATACATATTTTTATATACATACATAATTTTTATGGCCTATGGCTATGTGTTGATTTTTATATTGGACACCCAGTGGATGTTGGAACCATCTATTTTCTTTTTTTTTTACCACTTTAGTGGGACTCATACAATACAATGAAGAGAAAGCTTATAGGCAGGAAATTCAACATTTGGTTGAGTGGTGTAAAATGATTTATTACTCAATACGGCAAAAACTAAAGAAATAATAGTGGATTATAGGAGATCGAGAAAGATCAATCATTGCCCTGTTTACATATATTTTTGGGAGTGCATATTACAAAGGAGTTGTCATGGTCTGAAAATACATTTTTTTTGTGAAAAAAGCGCAGCAGAGACTGTTTTTTCTTCCGATACTGAAGCAGGCTGGATCGCCCTTAAGGCTTCTGTACCATTGAGAGTATTCTTCTCCACTGTGGTGTAGTGTGGTATGCCAGCTGCTGGGCGGAGGATAAGAAGTGCCTGTTTCGTGTGGTGAAAACAGCACAGCGGATCATAGGAACAGAGCTCAGGCGACTTTTGAAGCACTCCATCTGCTCCCTCCTCCTGATAACCCCAACAATCTAGAAAAGGCTCCGGGTCCACGACCCCCCCCCCCCTGGGCGAATGGGCCGTGTGTGGGAACCGGTCGGCAATCGCAAGAAGGCCCTACCTGGCACCCCATCACCTTCAAGATCCCCACGCTCTGAGCCAGGATGAAAGCCGCACCAGTGAGCCAGTTTTTTCTTCTTTGGAACTGCCTTCCCCGGGTCCCTGATGGTCTCTTTTTTTTACCATTTTTTGCACCCCCCCTTTTTTTTTTGGTCCTTCTTCTCCCACGCAATAGACCCTTGGATGCCTTCTTCTAGGATATAGTGACTAACTAAACAACTAACAGTCTAACAGGTCATTCCCCTTCCCCCTCCCTACCCTGCTCCTCTCCCCCCCCCTTTTTTTATTTTTTTTCTCTCTTTTTCCCCTCCTCGGCCCCCCTCCTACACCCTTCCTCCCTGCCCTTCCATTCCCCCCTTCTGACCCCTTTCCCTCCCCATGTCCTCCCCTCACCCCCCCTTTTTTTTTTGTTGCTTTCCCGCCTTCTGGCCCGGCTTTAGGTTTAAGTTTTGGTTTATTTTCCTTTCAGGGACGGGGGTTGGGGCCCGGACCGGGGCCCTCCTGTCGGAAAATGCCCCAAGCCTGGCTGGGTCCATTTTTTTTTTATACTCTTTCGGACCCTTGGCGGCTTGTGGCATCCCGGTGTGGAGGTCACAGTGGGGGTCCAGGGTTATAGTTTCCCCTCGGGCGTTCCCGACCTTGGGACGTGTGATGGGTAAGGTTTCCAGTTGCACTTTTTATTATAGTTTGAACAATTTGGAGCTGGTTCCGGGGGATGGGCCTAGCTCGTCTCTCTTATTTTTGTTACGGTATTAATAGCCCCCGTGTGGGGGCGGTGTTATTATTGTTAATATTATTTTTATTTACTTACAAGCCATGTGGTTGGTGGTAGAGCCACCCCCCCAAGTGTCCTATAGTTAGGATGCACTGCCCACTAAGTGTGGCGAACATGTGTATTATTTACCAAGTCTGTGTCTTTTCTCTTGTTTCTCTTTATTTCTCCCTTTTTTCCTTCTTCTTTCCCCTCCCTACTCGGGCTCGGATTGCCTTGCCGCGGGATCAGGGTGAGTACCTGGTCAGTTTGGCCTTTTTAAATTGTATATATCTCACAACCCCCCCACCCAGATGGCTCAGAATGCGTTAAAAATATTCTCACAGAATACACATGGGTTTAATTCACCCGTTAAGCAGTCGAAGGTCTTTTGCCACTTGAAATCTCAATTGATCGATGTGGTCTGTCTGCAGAAAACCAGATTCTCCCAATACTCAGCTCCTAAATTCTTGTCCCCACACTACCCAGTATTTTTCATGGCCTCTGCTCCTGAGAAACATAGAGGGGGGCTGGTGGCTTTTCGGCGTAACCTTCAATTCAACTGCTCTAAAGAAATAGCAGACCCTACAGGCAGATTTTTGCTCTTGCAGGGCACCCTGTGGGATCAAGAGATCACTTTGGTCGGATACTACGTCCCTAACTCATTTCAGCAGAGGTTCTTTTCTCATCTGCTTCAGGTGATCACCAGACACCAAAAGGGTCTGTTGATCATGATGGGAGACTCAAATTCTGTTTTTAATTCCGCTCTGGACAGGCGGAGTCTCAGAGAAGTGCCTCCGTCCCATGATGCCTGCCTGGAGCAAGCGATGAGCGATCTTTTCCAATCGTATGGTCTGGTGGACGTGTGGCGCAAGCAACACCCGATGTCTCGGGAATACACCTTCTTTTCTAGCCCCCATCAGAGTTTTTGTAGAATAGATCATGTGTTCTTGCAGCTCAGCTCCCTGCTGTTGGTACATAAGATTATTATCTCGACCTCTCCTTGGTCGGACCATGACCCCGTGATTTTTGGAATCTCTCTAGCTGGACTTTCCCGTCCGGCTTATCTCTGGTGGATTAACGAATCCCTCCTGACTATGCAAGATACTTGTGCGCAGGTACATACGCATATCCAAACTTATTTTACGGACAGCGTGGGCTCGGTCGAATCGCCGGTTGCCTTGTGAGAAGCTCACAAGGCGACGGTTAGGGGCCACTTGATTCAGATCGCTTCACGTAAGAAGCGAGCCAGGGAACAGCGGACGCGGGAATTGTCCTCCTTTTTGGAGGCAGCAGATGCGACGTGGAAGGCACACCCAACGGTAGCTAATAAATGGGCCCGTGACAACCTGGCCACTGAGTTGGACCTACTGGCCTCCACTCAGGCGGAAAACGCTTTGCGCTGGACCAAATATAAGTTCTATAGTAGCTCCAACAAACCCGGTCCTATGTTGGCAAGGAAACTTAACTCGGTGGGTCGCCCGAGCAGGCCGGTTCGATTACAGGTGAGAGGGGGGGGACTTACTTCAAATCCATCCAAGGTAGTGGCTGGATTTGCCACATTCCTCTCATCCCTATATAGTAGGCCAGCTACCTTTGACCGGGACAAGTCCGAGAGCTTCTTTCAATCATTCAGTCTTCCTGTGCTTTCCTCGGACACCCAAGACACCTTGAATGCCTCTATTTTGGAGCGCGAGGTCGCCCAGGCTCTCAAATCCCTTAAACCGTCCAAGGCCCCAGGCCCAGACGGCTTCACCGGTCTGTATTATAGAACATTTGCTCCCCTGCTCACACCCCACTTAACCTCTTATTTTAATGCTTGGCGGGAGGGTGCGAGGCCATCACCGGACTCCCTTATGGCTCACATTTCCATGATCCCCAAGTCATCTGAGGAAGCTATGGACCCACAGTCTTTCCTTCCTATCTCCCTGTTGAATGTCGATCTGAAGGTTCTGGGGAAAATCCTGAGCACGCGAGTTAACAGATACCTTCAGGTCCTCATTCACAGTGACCAAGTAGGCTTTGTGCCCGGTCGCCAGGCAGGAGACAATGTCCGTAAGGTGATCCATCTGCTCCATATCCTACGGCAGCGCAATATCCCCGGACTTGTACTTTCACTAGACATTTATAAAGCGTTTGATTCGCTCTCCTGGGACTATCTCCAATTTGTTTTGAGCAGGTGGGGATTTGGGGCACATTTTTTGTCATGGAACCGAGCCCTTTACTCAGCACCGTTGGCGTCGGTGAAATATGCGGGCTTTCTTTCCGACCCATTCCCTATACTGTGGGGAACCAGACAGGGCTGCCCCTTGTCCCCAGCACTTTTCATCCTGGCGCTGGAGCCATTGGTGGCGGCGATCAGGGCCAATGGTGACATTTCAGGGGTTCCCTATGCTGGAACTCACTATAAAGCTAGCCTTTTTGCGGATGACGCGCTTTTGACTCTTTCGAACCCGCTTATCTCCCTGACCAATCTCCAACTTGTATTAGACCGATTCTCGGCCTTCTCTGGTCTCCAAATTAATCCCTCCAAGACCACGGCACTGAATGTCAACCTCCCTTCAGAGCTGGTGCAGCGCCTTCAGGATCATTTCCCTTATCGTTGGGTATCCCATTCAATTGATTACTTAGGTATCAAATTGACGCCTTCCTACTCTTCTCCGACAATTACTATCCCCTGTTGCGAGCGGTGACTTCTCTTATGTGGGCTTGGCAGTTTCCCACTTTCATGGGTAGGCAGGATCGCGGCAGCTAAAATGACGATCTTGCCCAAAGTCCTTTACTATTTTCGCACTTTGCCTGTCCGAGTGCCCGCTTTCTTATTCGACTCTTACAGAATATGATTCTTCAATTTATCTGGGCGCATAAACGCCCTAGGGTGCCTAGAGCGGCTCTTTACACCCACAGGCTCCAGGGCGGCCTGGGGGTCTCCAACATCTCTAAGTACTACACAGCAGCGCAGATCTCCCCGTTGTCCATGCTCCACGCAACCACGGATGTTCCTTTGTGGGTGCTTTTGGATGTTGCGACCCGTGTTCGCCTCAAACTTTGCTCTGGCTCCCCCAGAGACTACGCCCCCCCTCTTTGAGCCCCATGCTACTACATGGTCTACAGATTTGGGACTCGGTTCGCTTCTCCGATAACCTGATGTCTTCCTTTCTACCCCTGCTCCCTATCACTAACAACCCTCTTTTCCCGCCAGGCCTGGAAGAGCTCCAGACATTCTCATGGTGGCCCCTACATTGCTACCCACAAGTCCAAAACTTTCTCCCCTCACGCCGCTTCCCATCATAGGAGACTATCCGAGAAACACAAGGTGCATCGGCTAGTGAACAGTATCGCTTTATTCAGCTGAGGCATTGGATAGCAACCTTGAGCCACAGGTCCACCTACCCATTTTGAATAACCGAATTGTTTGAGCACTCATGCCAGCATGCCCCTGGGTCCCCAGGCCTTATCTCGGCTATCTATGCATCCCTAACTGGACGCCCGCCATCAGCACCCCTCTCTTATATGACCCATTGGGAAAGGGACCCGCGGGCCCCTATAGATGTAGAGGACTCGAGCAAGGCCTGGAAAATGGTAGCCAAATGCTCGTGTAATACGAATACCCTAGAAGGAGCCTATAAAGTACTATTCCGCTGGTACTGGGTACCGACCCGCACAGCTCAGGCTTTCCCTGGGAGCACTGACAGATGCTTTCGCAACTGTGGACAGCGGGTGATGTTATACACACGCGGTGGTCCTGCCCGAGGCTGGGGAGGTTTTGGTCTAGGGTCTCCGGTTTGCTGCAGACTCTTCCATTTAACGGTCCGACGGGACGCCAGGCTGGCCCTATTGCATTGTCTGAGACCAGGCTTGCGAGGCCCCCAGCAGAAGCTGGCTACTTACCTCTTTATAGCTGCTAAGCGGACCATTGCCCAGGCCTGGAAGACCCAGCGGGTAGACTTTCAAGGGGTGAAGACACGTATGACTGCTATGCTTCTTCAGGAATGCATGTCCAGCATTGTACACGATTCACACGCTAAATTTCTCAAGATCTGGGAGCCGTGGATCTCTTAAGAGTTCCCTACGCTCCAAGCAGCATGCCTAGGCCTGGTCTGACTCCCCTCGGTGGGGCGTCCGTGCCCGAGTTTCCCGATCCTTTCCCCTCCTATTCTTTACTCTGACTTTCTTTCTCTTGCTCTTTCCACTTTTCTTAATAGCCTCTAACGTACCTAGTAGCCACGGCTGCACCTCATGCAAGGGGGTAATAGGAGATGGACTTCCCGTCTAGGGACGATGAAGGGGACTGGCCAGTCTACACTGTAGCCTACATTGAGATCCTCCCCTAGCTACATTATGCTCCCTGTTACTTACGATTGTTTGCCCTGTGGGCTACCTTTTATGCTTGTGGCCCCTGCATGGGCGTTTAATGTGCACTATACTTTCTTTTTCTTGTTCGTAAAAAATTTAATAAACATATTGAAATAGAAAAGGGATCAAAGTCTTTACCAAGGAACTATAGACCTGTTAGTTTAATTTCTATAGTTGGGAAGATACTGGAGTGAGTAATAAAAGAAATAGATGAGTTCTTGCTGGGAAAAAAATATTTTAAGCAACAGACAGCATAGATTTCTAAAAGAAAGTTGTCAAACAAATCTGATTTCTTTTTATGAGGCGGCAAGTAAAACCTTGGATAGAGGCTTGGCTGTGGAGATTTAATCTCCAAATATGGAAAAGTTTCTTCACAGTAAGAGCTGCAAAAATGTGAAATAGTCTCCCTCAAGAGCCAGCTCAGTAGATTGCTTTAAAAAGACCTGGGTTCTTTCCTAAATGTACATAAAATAACTGGATACTAACATTTATAGGTAAAGTTGATCCAGGGAATAACCGATTGCCTCTTGGGGAATCAGCAAGGGCCCCGGTTAGAGAGGACATACTTGCAAGGCATGCTTTCTGCACCTTCTCCAGGGAAAGTGACTGACAAATGGTTCCTGTGGCTCTGTCTCTGGTGCCACTGTCAATCACTATGATGAGACTTGTAGTCCTCAGAGCTGAAATTGCTAAGAGTTTGAGTGAACAGTTTCTCAGTAGAGAGAAAACATCAATCACCTAAGGGCACTAGCAAAAAATACCTGTTAGCATTAAAAAAAAATGTGGTTGCCAATCACCTTTGTATCAGGACTATGCAATACAGTGGACTCCCCGATGTGCTATTGTGTTCTGATAGGGGAACTGCGCCCCTCCCACCAGAACACACTGGTCAGTGCTCATAGACATTGGCTGCAAGCATCGAACGGATGCTTATCCACTGCTGGTTTTTCAGCAAGCCGTTCGACAAAATCTGAATATTAGGCTGGCTTCTTTCGGACAGGCTGCTGTACACACTAGCTTAAAGTGGTTGTAAACTGACCCAGCTAACTTTTCTCCATTTAAATCAGTAATAGCAATTTACAAATTGCTTTGTATGAATGCTAACCTGCTTCATTTGATTGTAATCTGCCTTTTTCATTACGTCACTGGTGCATGCGTATATTTCACGGTATGCTCATTGCGCTGTCAGTCCATTCATATATGTGTATCTCCTCTGTGCGGCACAGCTGCGAGATCTCGCGAGATTACAGCACTAGTCACAAGTTCCTGAAATACCCCATGTATTTTGCTACATCACACGGTGTAAACATCAGCACTTTGCATGGCACACAGGAGCAACGAGATCAGCTTCATCATGTAGATTGTGTCAAACATATTAAACCATCAATAAATATGTGTTGCAAAGCCTCTCTATGCTTCAATATGTGGGACATTATTGCTATACTAATCGGGAAGGAAAACTAGGCTTGGCTACATCATTACTGAGCATGTGTTATGCTACAGCAGAAAGGGCGGTAAACTGCTTTTCAGACTCAGAAGACAGTAGCGAAGATGGTGCTGGCTGCAACCAGGAAGTAGGAATTACACATCAACTGGAAAAAAGTAAGAAACATCCAGGGGGGGGGGGTGGAGGGGGATTATGCAGAATGTTATTGAAAGCTTTATCAGACTGGATTTATCAAGAATGAGCATTTGAGCGGCTGAGTTTACTTCCTCTTTAATGTTTCTGTTGAACTGGCCGATACTGGCTAATATTCAGCCTTTGTGTACCAGCTTCATTCACTATTGAAAACATCTAAAACAAATTAACATAAATTTGAAGGCTTTTTAAGCTTCCTTTATTAGTATTTCTAAAATATCATTAAAATAACTTCAAACTACAAAATACATATTACATGCCTTAAAATTCAATATTTACATAACTATAAAAATAGAAATACAAAGAAATAATTTTCTTTATCAACACTAGTCCACAAATTTAACAAATGGCAGGTACAATATTAGATACAAAATCTTTGGGCATAAAACCAAGAAAGAACACATTTTTACAAACAGAATGCCATTCAAAATGTACATTTTTTAGAAACAAATATTCATATATACACACCATATGTGTAATTTTCTGTACATTTATTCACAGCCTCAGAAAACTATGCTTCAAATTTGCAACAAGCAACGTGTTTTCTGAGAAAGTGTAATTGTTTAATATTAATTGTTTGGTTTGCAGAGATATTCTCAGAATTCACAAGTTAGCACCTAGATATGTTTTAATTAATCAAAACATTCACTTCAATATAAAATCTAGTGGACAGGTCCAATATAAAACCGTATTTTAATGAAAATAAGACAGTTTGCGTGTTTCAGCTGCAGTCTGTAATTACAGGCTAACTTGAAGTCATAAACATGTTCAGAAGTAACGTTTTTTTTAGAACAGTTACAAATTATAATACGTGTTTGTTGCTTCTTAAATACAGATATTCAAGCACTGTAAACTATATTGCATAAACGCTTTTGGACAATAAGATAATCAAAAATAAAATGACCCACTCCCCACATACTGATAATTCATTGATCACTTTGAATAAAAAACAATGTTATATACTGATCTGGGACCCAGCTAGCTTTATTAAATTACAGTACAAAGTGAAAAGATTTGTAGCAACCTGTAGTAATCAAGGACTAATGATAGTGAACATCTGATGGGTTGCTATAGATTATACCACTTCATTCATAACACTTTATTCCTAAACAAAAAAAATAATATAGCCATCCATGACTGTGAAGTTCTAAAACAGGTAAAAATAACGTGACTTTGCTTTCTAGTGTTCTAATCTGTGTTTAAAAGAAAATTAAAAAAGAAGAAAAAAAAACTCAGTGAAACCCAATTAAGTAAAATAATGTTTTGTAAAATGTAAGGGAGCACATGTTCGCATAAACCATGTGTAGTGGATTTCATTAAGTGTACAAAATGTATCACAAGTACACTTGTGTATGGCACAGTCTTCTGTTCTACCCTACTAACAAAATGGGCGCCTTTACACAGGCATGATATCCATGAGTTCAAACATTGTCTAACATTGATAGCTAAATGGAAGTTTTTACATAATATAAATCAAAGCCAATGGGTGCTTTAAGCATGAAGCTTCATGCGACTGTTAGGGCACCATCATTTAAACAAGTGTTTTAAATTCTGGTCTGCAATTGGTATAAATGGGAATATGTTAATTTCTTAGCGAGCTGAAGATTGTTGTACTGTGCCAACTTTGACTATAAGATGCTGTTTTTTCCCGGCCGAAGTTTCCCCAATGACTTCTACACTAAAGATGGCTATATACTATTTTTCCTTTTAGGAATGTTTGTTTGACTTTCTAATCATTAGTGGAGTCAAATCAACATTTGTTTTCGACTGCATTGACGAGAAAATTCAAAGCAGCAGGATGGAAAATTTTTCGAGAATGAGTTATTTTCTAACAGTGTATGTGGTTTTTGTTCTAAAATCGAATGTAAAGGGCAAACAAAATTTTGAATAACTTTTGAACAAAATCTATCAAGCTATTCCATGCACTGATCATATTTGCATACATTTTTGTACAATTGCTCATTAGAACATCTATTATTGTAT
Organism: Lithobates pipiens; assembly: GCF_037356315.1. Lineage (NCBI taxonomy): Eukaryota > Metazoa > Chordata > Amphibia > Anura > Ranidae > Lithobates > Lithobates pipiens. Next base: position 421,334,452 of record NW_027507718.1, read on the forward strand.
AGGCAGCTTAAGATAATTCAGTGACCATCAGCTAAGCAGTTTGCATACAGCTATTTTCATTGTAGGAAGAAAAGGAAGGAACACACTTGTGTTACCCTGCCCTACCAGAGGTAAAGAAATTGTTTCAGTAGAGAGCCATCTTTGAGTTTAACCAAGGCTCTTAAAATGTCAGGCTATTACAATGTATTACCAAAGGGTAGATCTTCAGGCAAGTAGTGAAACCAGCACAAAACTTATGAATGCCTTAAAACTTCAAAAAATTCTATGTAATGTGAAATAATGCTGAGTGATGAAAAAAGCAGGAGCACTTAATTAAAGAAAAAGAAATAGATGTTTTCAGACCGATGGAGTGTCTAGGTTAAGTATATCTATTTTTGAATGGCCATGACTAGCGCAATAGGTATTTACTGTTACATATTTGTCATTTTTATCAAAATCTCTTCCTAGAGATTATATACAATACTGCAGCCACATGAGCTTGCCTTCACGTTCAGTTTGCTGACCTGCTTACACAGGTTTGTGAGCCTTTGTGGCACAGGACTATAGGTCTTGACTAATATTTGACTTCAGTGCCTGAAGCAAATTAAGAGATACATTTATCAAAGTAAATAAAACTGACAATAAAGAATGTCAACACCGAGAGGATAAAAGGATTTGTTTTACAATTAAAATATCTCTGTGGTCTGAAAATATTTGCGCCCATTTTGGGATGAAAAAGGAACAATTGTTTTGGCAATCTCTGTGCAGGTAGTCCCACTGATGACAACAACTGTGATGGAGCAGCTGCATGGACACAGCCACCTGCACCCACATGGATGTCCAAATTGTGAGCAGCAGCTGTGTCCGTGCAACCGCTTCTTTCTAATTAACATCAATGGGACTGCCTGCAGAGGGATGCATGGAACACCTGGTTGGGTAAACATGGCCCTCCATGGGTGAACGCTTTAGTATGCTGAACGAGGACTAACACTCAATCATTACATTTTTTTAGCACAAAAACAACTTCAAGTTAATGAATGATAGGGTGTAGAAATTCCACAAAATGGCAGCTCCTGATATGTATGCGTAATGCACATTTCATTAAACAAAAACACAAACACTTAATAGCAGCGGTTGGTAACAGTGTTACAAAATATTATACTAATGGCTGAAATAACATTGTTCCTGCTCATTACATGTCAAACCTTTAATTGGACCAGTGATATTCTAAACTAATGAAAGCATCTTAACGCTTAATAAAATACCACAACACAACACATTAGACTCTTTTCACACTGGAGGCATTTTTCAGGCGCTTTAGCGCTAAAAATAGCACCTGTAAAGCGTCTGAAAAAAGCCTCAGCTGCAATCCCATTGTGAAAGTCCAAGTGCTTTTACACTGGGGCGCTGCGCTGGCAGGGCGTCATAAAAAGGTCTTCTTTGCAGCTCTGTTGGAGTGGTGAATGCACTGCTCCTAAAGTGCCCCGCCCACTGAAATCAATGGGCAGCGCCCGTTTCGCGGGCGGTTCTAACCCTTTTTCGGGCGCTAGCAGGGGTTAAAACCGTCCTGCCAGTGGCTGAATAGCGCTGCTAAAATGATGAAGCGCCGCTATTTTTTTTAAAAAAAGTGTCACTTTACCGCTGGCAGGTGGGTATTTTCAGTGTGAAAAGGCTCTTATAGAAATATTTGCCTAGCGTGAGAACACCTAGAATGAAAGGAATGCAGGGGCTCAACATCAAGGGTTTTGAAGGCTGTTATTAAAGATTCATCTTGGACATCCCTTTACTTCTGATGCATGTTGATGTATGCACAATGATCTCTATTCAACTGTATAATCAACAAAGTTTGCTATGCTATCCAACATACTTTAGTGGACACAGCTCCATTCTCTCCACTAAAGTGATCCTGAACTGGGAGTGCAAGAAAACAGAAGTATAAAAGTAAATGGTGACAATCTAGGTCTCCATCACTTGTGTGTAAGCCCTTAAATTTCAGAAGTGGTATAGTTTCACACATGCCTATCACATTCAATAATTCCAAAGCAGAGAAAAAGTAAAATGTTGCTTTAAAATGGGTACTCAATAATTCAGAAAGGAAAGATTATACATGAAACCTCAGCACCAAGTTTAAAAAATATATGTATATATAAAATGGTGTAACTGAGGAACATGCCAGACACATCTCAAATGGGTAAGATGAAAAACCTTAAAGTTTAAAAGTAACATGCATGAGGACATATGCCCAACTTGTTAGATAAGAAATAACTCATATCTAATCAATTATTGAAAAACATTTTCCCAAATTTTGTTGGTTCAACAGAACGCTCCCTTCAATTTTCACACATTTTAAGAGATTACATTATTTTGTATATATTCCCTTCACTGCCAACACACACTTTTAACACAACTGCAGATTACACAAGTATTAAAATTCTCCACTTTACAGTAGAAACTGTCTTTGAGTTAATTCATACATCCATTCATTTAAGTGTGATGCATAGGGCACCTGATGTCTTCTCCTGAAATCTAGATAAAAAGAAAGAATGACAACATTACAAACTGAATATCATTCAAAATTCAGTGCTCCACAGTAACCAAATTAAAGTAGAACTAAAGGCAAAACTATTTTGGACAGAGAAAGGGAGGGCTTTGCCATCTGTGTCCTACTCTGGAGATTTCCCTCCACTTCCAGGTCCATAGCCAATCAGGAATTGAGAGGAAACCATTCCAAAGTGTGAGAATCCCTTGTTGACACCTTTGGAAGATTTCCACTCAATCCCTGTTCTGGTGAAAACCCAAAATTAAGAAAAATACCTCCCAAAAATGTTCCACATAATTTGTGAATTACCCAAACAAAAATATATTAAGTACACCTTCATACATAAATTAATACAAAATTAACTTTACATATAAAATATAACGTCCACGCAAAAATACTCTCCATAAACTGCAGAGGTCCGCCAATGTTTTTATTTTTAAAGTCAGCAGCTACAAATACTGCAGCTGCTGACTTTTAAAATAAGGACACTTACCTGACCAGGGTGCCAGCAATGTCGGGCACCCGAGGCTGAACCGTCCCTCGGTTGCTGCTGCCGCCATCTTGGGTAAGGGAATTGGGAATTGAAGCCTTGCAATTTCACTTCCTGGTTCCCTACTGCGCATGCATGAGTCGCGCTGCGCAATCTGAATGGTCCCTGCTATCTCTGAGACCCGCGTGCCTCCCAGCAGACAGCGCGCGCGCGGGGGGGGGGGGGGGGGTTGAGGCGTAGGTCACCGCGATCACCGCGGTGATCTAAGCCTGGAAGTGGGTGCAAATACCTGTATTATACAGGTATCTGCACCCCCCTCACCCCTGAAAGGTGCCAAATGTGACACTGGAGGGGGGGAGGGTTCCAAAAAGTGGAAGTTCCATTTTTGTGTGGACCTCCGCTTTAAATTTGTCAGTGTCCCCCGCAGTCAGTCCATCAGTCTGGGGATTTTAAATTCCCCATTTTTCTCCCTCTTCTCTGTGCAGTGCTTCCAGGACAGATCAGAACGAGTTGCTGTGCAGACACTGAATTGGTGCATTCAGAATTGCTCTGATCCCTTCTGGAAAAAAGGATTGAAGGAAGCACAGTTTTTGATAATAAGATGAAGAGGAATGTTTGAAGAAGTTACTCTGCACTGGTTATTTTGTATCTCTCTCACTTAGTATTTGCTCATATGTGAGGGTGCGGATCCGTAGCACCATGCGGTTGAGCCATTTAAAAATGGGCTACCTTAATGCCACACACAATAAGCTAATGGTGTGTTAACACAAAGCATAGGCACCAAGATGTGAATGGGTCCTTCCTGTTCCAGAAAAATGGCAAAATAAGTTAAATATCTGGGAATAATTTACTGTGCACATAACCACAGTCAACAGATTTTTTGGGTGGGTTACTGGCCTCCTTTGTCAACCCCCTTATTAGGAACTTTGGAGCAGCTGCCCACTGGTTAAGAAAAGTGAGCTGATATCCACCAAAACAATGCTCTTAAGAAAGCTTTGAGTAGGATATACTTTCTTGCCAAGACCCACTTGCAAAATTGTGCTCGTTTCAGAACTGGCAATGTTGCAGTGGCTCAAGCATGGTGGGGTTGCAGGTGCAGAGTGAGAGTGGGGTTGGAAGGAAAAGCTTCAGGTGCATTGGGGGTATAAGGTAGGCATATGGAAACAGCAGTGATAGAGAGGGGGTACAGATGTAGGTGTACAGCTGTACTAATGAGAATGTGAGGTGAGAAGTGGGACTACAGGTGAAGTGGTGATAGTGAAGGTGCTTTGGTGGGGGAAAGGTAATTGTGCAGTAGTAAGGTAAGAAAATAAGTTGTTAGAGCAGGAATGGTTGAGTGTAGAGTTACAGGGTAGTGTGTGTGTCTAGGGGGAGTGGGGGAGCAGCTTGAGCAGTCATCAAGTGAGGGCAGTGAGACAAATGCATGGGTGCAGTGGTCAGAGTGGGGGGGCGCACCCAGGCATGGAGGTGAAATGTTGAATGTAAGAGGTGATGTTGAAACCAAGAGGGGTTGGTGGATTACATATGGTGTTAGGAGTGGGGTGGTGGTGTGGGTACATCTATGGTGGTGAGAACAGGGGGGCAGCTTCTTGCAGGAATAAGGGTGGGAGCACAGGAAGGTGGTGGGCATGCAGGCCCCAGGTTCACGTTTGAGGCAAGTGGGCTGTACAGGTGTACTGAGGAAAGCCAGGCTTAACACCTATAGTAACAATACTGCTGATGCAGCATTACATGTGTTAATCTCCAAATCGATCCCTGTGAAGCCCCTTGGATCTAAGGTTCAGTTCGTACCTAGGTCCTCAAAGCTAAAAAATGGCAGAGCCTTAGTAGGCAGAATAGTATCTGTCAGTTAATAGTTAAAAAGGGGGGAGCAGTTTCAATTTGTGGAAAAGCTTGTCTCTGTGTACAGACTGGGCCTTGGGTTTAAATAGCTACACAGGAATTAATTTAAAGACTAATAATAATGGGTAATAACAGATACCAAAAGGGTATCTGGATTTTTCCATTGTTAAGGTAGGCATTTAAGTGGCCAGGTTTGCCTCAAAAATCTCAACCACCTATCAAGTACTTAAGATTAAAATGTGCCATATAATAGCTTTTGAGATGCAGAGGAAGAACATTTAAATCAAGTTGCAAACTGCTAGTAATAGGATACAGAATTTCAAGCAGGCAGCTGACAGCAAATTTTGACAAGTATAGGAAAGGCTAGCAACACTTTCTGCAGGGAACAAAGGAAATTCAGGATCAGTCCGATATGGTGTATTACTAAAAGTAGACTCACCTGTAGTCATGATTTGTGAGGTAGTCTATGACTGCTGGTTTAATGCGTGGAACACCTCCCTGGCTATGATTCCCTCTTCCCGTTATCACAAGAAGGTGCGGGCTGCTTCCATTCTGTCGATAATCTGTTACACACACAAAAATTTAGCAAAGTTCAAATCTGGATGCTTTCCTAAATATTACTTTCTCAGCTAGAATAAAATCAATTTTATTTAATTAGCTGCTATTAGCTACAAACATCTTTATATGTGCAAAAACCTATAGCAACACCATGTCAACAGGAATTATTTCCTATTCTAAGTGATCTAATGCCTCATACGCATGATAAGAATATCTGACGAATGATCGTCTGGTATTTTTGCATGCTAGTCTGATATCGAAAATGAATAGGTTTCTCAACTTACAAAAATTCTCGGATGACAGAATGCAACTTTGGAAGTGATGTTATGTGATATATTGTATTGTAATGTTTATAAATGGTAGATACCATGCTTAGGTAAGGCTAGGCTGCTGCCTCCCCTAGGGGCTCCACTAGTGAAGCACCAAAACAATGCGTATATATGTACAGGGTGGGTGGCTCTGTCTATCACCTGGTGAGTAACCTCCAGTGATGAGTTGTAGTAAAAAGTCCAAGTGCTAGTGAAACCACTATGTGGTATAGACTGGGATGGTGTGATATTATGTGACGCTCCCAGCCCCTATTGTAGGATTGAGGGGAAAAAAGAATGAAGGGTGATGGGTGTAAAATTTCAAAACCCGTGTTAAGGTGTGTAGCGTAAACCTGAACCTCTCCACTATTATACAATGGTGTATATTACATTAAAAAATTCATTAAAGTTATTAAGCAGTGAATAATAAACTCAAAAATAAACTTGCATATCATGTGAATTCATTAATAAAATAATAACCAGAAGTGATGTGGGTGCGTACTAGGCTCCCACTTACGCATTTCATCATAGGATGGCGTACTATGACAAAACGCATCACTTCCGGTTTGCGGTGTTCGGATCGGTGGAACGCACACTGAACAGAATTTTTTTTTGTATTGTAACATTTGAAACTTCTTTCTGCCTACTGGCTTTGCTGCATTTTTATCTACTTTTTACAATAAATTTGAAACATTTTACAAAACTTCACTATGAGTGCCGTCTCTTCCATCCATATGAGGATACCCTTATAGGCTTGAAGCGGCACTGAGCAGGCGACCATCCAGGGTACCGGTAGCCACACTCATGCTCGCCCATCTCCAGCAGGAGCATAATCAGTGGACACCCTTCAGTTGGAGTTCACAGGGAGGAAGACCTCTAAAAAAAAAAAAAAAAACACTTTATGCAGTTCACCCCTGCAGGGGTATGAGGATCTGGTGAGTGGGGAACTGAAGTGGAGCACGAATGTCACCTTATGCTGATTGCACAGGAAACTGCACAAGTCACTTTAAATGTCACCTTATGCTGTCTTCACAGCATTTTGCACAACTCACCTTGGACTGCTTCACTTGCGATTAGTCCAATAGACTGAATCGACATTATCTACCATTGTTTTGCCCAATTGCACATAAGCTTTTACCTTATTATTTTATTGATGAATTCACATGATATTCAAGTTTATTTTTGAGTTTACTATTCAGACTTAATAACTTTAATGAATTTTTGAATGTAATATACACCACTGTATATTAGTGGAAAGTTTCTCTACACATCTTAACACAGGTTTTGAAATTTACACCCACCACCATTCATTCTTTTTTCCCCTAAATACTACAATAGGGGATAGGGAGCATCACATAATATCACACAATCCCAGTCTATACAACATAGTGATTACACTAGCACTTGCACTTTTTACATCACTGAAGGTTACTCTCCATTTATTTTGGACAAATACCGTACTGATTTAACAAAAATCGTACAGTATTTGTCCAAATTAAATCAGAAGAGCAAGACCACGCATGCTTGGAAACAAGGGGATACATTACAATACAATGCGTATATATGTACAGGGGTGGGTGGCGCTGCCCATCACCTGGAGAGTAACATTCAGTGATGGAAAAAGTGCAAGTGCTAATGTAACCACTATGTTGTATTTTTGTTTGTCCTTTCAGATAATTTTGGATGAACGGTTGTGATCGGCTCTCAAAAGCTGTGTACTAACGATCAGATTATCATATGATCGCTTAGAAAGTGGTATTTTTCGGCCAATTTTCTGATCATGGGTACGAAACTTAGGCTGATGTAGTTGTATATGTATAGTGCATTTCTGCAGATTATTATCAATCTGCATTATCAATAATCTGCGTTGCCATATTAGACAAACCAGTTGCTTCCCTGTAAACCTATCCTCAACTACCCTCAAAGAGTTGTGAAGAATAATACAGTAAAATCTTGGTTTGAGAGTGTTTTGCAAGACAAGAAAATAATTTAAATACATATTGACTTGATATACAAGCGATGTCTTGATATACAAGTAGCGTCACATCACATTTGAATGAATTCACATTTGTGAATTTTTGGGAAATCCTTTGTACCTCTAGCTATTATTGTCTGATTTTAGGACATGACCAGAATATATGGACCAAGGTCCTGTGTTCCTTATTACATTGCCAGCGACGGTTTGAAGCATCTGGAAAAAAACGTACAAAGTCTTGACAGGGTGTAATACGACCTCATCGATGAGTTCAACTAAAGATATATTATCTTCTGGTGTTAAAATGGAATAAAGATCTTATCTGGATCTCTTTCCCACTTTCCAATTCCAGGCATCACAAAGTTATCTGCAGGAGCAATTAACATTGCATATATCTTGGAAAGCGTCTGGGGGAAGAGGTTCTCTCTCTTCACAGTATAATTCAAACCTAGTCAATTGTCGTCTGTAATTAATCGCTGGTCCTAATGATTGAAAAAAATGGCGTAACTGTAGTGCCTGCCAGAAGTTTATTTCAAATTGACCCCCCAGATGCGTCACCGAGTCAACTGTGGGCCAAGTCTCAGAATGCAAAAAGTGTGAAGCCCGAGTGCAGCCCCTCTCTAAAAGCCCCTGAAATGCACCGGACTCCATGCCTGGACTAAAGCTAGGGTTTCCCAAAATAGGGAACAAAGGAGATCGTCTGGATGAATATTCAGGGTTCTGACAGATCTTAGAGCCTATACGCAGTGTTGGGCATATAAGGGGATTCCTTTTAAGAGAGTGGTAATATTGCATAGCACCAAAGCGCTCTACGCAAGGGTTCCGGACTAAACTCTTGTTCCACTTCTGTCCACAATTTAAATTCTGTATGTTTGTCTACACCACATCGATCATTCTGCCATTATGAACTGATTGATGATATTTATATACAGCTGGGACTGCTAAACCACCAAAACATTTAGGGATTATTATAAGGCTTCTACTGATCCTTGGTCGTTTATTCAGCCATATAAATTTAGTAAAGTGTATCTATTTGGCGAAAAAAAGCTGTTGGAATATCTATCAGTAGGGCCTTAAATAAATACAGAAATTTTGGCAGAATGCTCATTTTAATGATATTGCATCGGCCAAACCATGAAGGCACATCTAAGTATGCAGGCATCCGGTAAAGCTGTCCACACAGACCGTCCTCCTCACCGCCGTTGTCCCTTCCACGCTGTGCTCCACAAGCAGTTCATGTCCCGCTTTCAGATTGTTCTACTGCAGGGTAGTTTTCTTAGTCATGACTGCAGACTGACAGCAGTGAGAGCAGGCAGTGCGGGTGATGGTCTATGCCTGCATACTTAGATGTGCCTCTTTTAATCATCAACCATGCCAGTTGCTAAATGTTGTACCTTCATTAAACCATATTGCTACACTTCTAGGCGCCGCTCTTCTCTTTTACACTCTGTAGCTTCTGTTGGATTTTGCTTCTAATCCCTTTGTGGAGGCTTCCATTTGTGAATGGACATTTTATGGTTACACAACCTATCACATTGCTATAATTTTTTTATATAGACTGAAGGACTTATAAATAAATGGTTGTGGAATGAATCACTGGAGTTTCCATTATTTCTTATGGGGAAATTCGCTTTGATGTACAAGTGCTTTGGATTACAAGCATGTTTTCAGAATGAATTATGCTTGCAATCCAAGGTTTTACTGTAGTCAAATGACAAAAAAATGTTGGGAAATCTTCCAGACTTGTGGCAGCTTTCAAGTGAAGGTAAAAACACCACAAGGCTCAACAGTATATAATGACTTGCAATTTTAAGTTGTTCCAGGCAACTTAGTCTATAGCACACACAGCTATGTATTTAAATGTACATTGCTTTGTTTATGTAGCACCCTCTAGCTAGTGTGCTAGTATACATAGTTGCTAGAGTAGGTACATTTTGCTGGGCTGACAGCCAGGCCTGGGCTGAATCTGGGTCAGGGATGAGTGACTCAGCAAGGTTGGATGACTCATCAAACGACATCTCTGGTGCCTCCCCCTGCTCTCTAGAACCTTGGAGAAGCATCCAGAAGTAAAGGGTGGAGTCTAGGAGGAGATGCTTAGAGTATGAAGAGGGCCCCAGCCAATTCTCAGCAATGTGGGCTGGCACCTCTTAAATGCTCTTGAGTTATGCCAGCAGGGGCAGTCGGGTGGAAGATGGAGAAGAACTGCTGAGGAGGCTGTCGGTGGCCCTTGAGGGTGCCCCCTAGTCTGAGGGGGTTACGGGGTGACCTCAGGCTTGGGGCTCGGGTGCTAGAAGGACCCTCTACAACACATGGAGGAATCCTTCCTGGAGGCACGGGCCAAGGAGGGGACAGCAGGAGAGAGTCAGCACGTCCAGGAGATCTCCTGAGGAGTCAGCTGGGTGGGCTGGGGAGTGAGCAGTCTGGGAGGACTGTGGAGAGATTTTCAGTCTGGGAGGACTGTGGAAAAGAAAGCCAGGGGGGCTAGCTGCAGCCAGGTGGGCAGGCAGTGCCTGAAGAGGTAGTGCTGGGATCAGTAGCCACAGGGATGTAAGCTGGGCACTGGACTTTGCTACACAACCAAAGGGTCCCAGGGTCCTTGCCTTTACCTTATCTTTTTTTTTTTTTTCTTCTCTTCTTTTTTTGCATTGAATGTGAAATACACTTGCAGGAGAACAAGGCATCATTAACATTAGCTGCAAAGTCCAATGTGTCTTGTTTCTTGAAAATTTAGCACAGTCATACTATTGACAACTATGAAGCTGGAATGGCAAGTTAGAACCTGTAGCTCCACAGATAAATGCATCTATACACATAACCCTTATAAACAGGTTCATTAGAAACTAGAATTGCTCCAAAAATTTAACAGATTATACTGAACTGTCCACAATATGGAACAAATTGCCTTTATACTGAACTGAGTAAGTAGAATTAATGCATGCTATTAGTAGAAATCAAATACCGTATATACTCGAGTATAGGCCGACCCGAATATAAGCCGAGGCCCCCAATTTACCCCCAAAAAAACTGGCAAACTTATTGACTCGTGTATAAGCCGAGGGTGAGATATGCCTGTCCATCCCTGTGTGTGTGTCCGTCCCTGTGTGTCCGTCCATCCCTGTGTGTGTGTGTGTCCATCCATCCATCCATCCCTGTGTGTGTGTGTGTGTCCATCCATCCATCCATCCCTGTGTGTGTGTGTGTCCATCCATCCATCCATCCCTGTGTGTGTGTGTCTCCATCCATCCATCCCTGTGTGTGTGTGTCTCCATCCATCCATCCATCCCTGTGTGTGTGTGTCTCCATCCATCCATCCATCCCTGTGTGTGTGTGTCTCCATCCATCCATCCCTGTGTGTGTGTGTCCATGTGTGTGTGTCCGTGTGTGTGTGTGTGTGTGTGTGTGTGTGTGTGTGTGTGTGTGTGTGTGTGTGTGTGTGTCCAGCCTACCTGTGTCCCGAGCCTTGCCTCCTTGCCTCCGTCCCGTGCCGTGCCTTGCCTCCTTGCCTCCGTCCCGTGCCGTGCCTTGCCTCCTTGCCTCCGTCCCGTGTCGTGTCGTGCCTTGCCTCCGTCCCGTCCCGTGCCGTGCCGTGCCTTGCCTCCGTCCCGTGCCTTGCCAGGATCGCCTCGGCGGCCATTCTAAAATTCAAAAGCCCCGCCTCCGCCTCCGCCTGTGATAGGCGGAACACTGAATTTCCCAGCAGCCTGTGTTCCGCCTATCACCGATATCGTCTCATCCTCGTACTACGGACGAGGATGAGACGATGTCCGTGATAGGCGGAACACAGGCTGCTGGGAAATTCAGTGTTCCGCCTATCACAGGCGGAGGCGGAGAAGGAGGCGCGGCTTTCAAATTGTAGTATGTCCGCCGTCTGTCTGCTCGATACGCTGATCGAGCAGTCAGACGGCGATGACTCGAGTATAAGCCGAGGGGGGCACTTTCAGCCTCAAAAAAGAGGCTGAAAATCTCGGCTTATACTCGAGTATATACGGTAACCAAATGTGCTTTCAGACATAGTGCTGGTTCCTTTATGAGATCACACAGATATTTTGTTTTATATACCTGTCAATATATTGAATGGCAAACTTATTAGTTTAATAAATAAACAGAAGAATTTTTGGCAAAAAAAAGACTAAAACCCAGAACCACACAACAAAATGCTTTTAAAGGGTTAACCCATTCAGAGCTGAAATGTTGGTTATAGATAGACACGGATGGGTTGAATGACCTGCTGGCTTCTTATATTTATTACAACTCCAGTCATAAGATTCCCCTGCTGTACACTCCATCCCCAGTATCCAGCTCCTCCACCATAAAGTATATCCTCCTTTTGCAGCAACAGGCAGCTCATTCATCCTACGTCAATCTTCATAATGTGGAATAAATGATGCAGTGATTTTAGAGGGAGCTGGGATTTTGGGTGGAGAAATTTAAACATACAAGTCACTGAAAGCTGGTATGTCAAGAGTCATCCCCTTGTAGGGTGAAAGGATCATTCCTTTAATTTGAATTACATATGATGCATTCAGTTTGAGAAGCCGGATGATTTTTCAGGTTCTAAACTTCAGTGCCCCCAATGACCCGATCCTCCTTTCAAAGCGACCGTACACGATAATCTGATTGTTAGTACACAGCTTTTATCTGAAATTTTCCGAAAGAACAAACACAAAAAATGTTCTCGAACAATACCAGATCTGACGATTTTTGTTTAATCAGTACAGTGTTCACATGATAATACAACACATTACATCACTTCCAAATTTTTGTTCTGTCGTATGAGAATTTTCATACTTTAGTAACCTTTTGACTTTGGAGATGGAGACTAGCATGCAAAAAAAAAAAAAAAAAACGGACGATCATTCGTCCAATTATCTCATTGTGTATAGTAGGCTTTAGATGGGTCATCTTTTTTTGTTTAATCGGGTTGAACGGAAAAAAACGGACTCAAATTCCCCCAACCACACAACCGTTGTAAATGGGAGAATCCTTCCCACTAAGCAACTGTATTCTTTATTTTCTAATATAATTCTTTATTTAAAATAAAACATATACTCAACAAGAAAGGAAATAATCCTATATTAAAATAAAACATAAATCAAGACCTACAGCGCTAAGAAAATATAACAGATAAACCAGCAGCAACTCTTATTAAATTCAGAAACTAAAGATAAGGGTTAATACTGATTATGAATTAATATGCCACCATAATGAAAATTCATTATAGAATCGAGTAGGATCATGTAGCCTAATAAATAAATAAAGAAATATACCCGGTATATGAATATTACCTCAACTATTAACCTATGGTACATTACAATTATATCACTGCTTAAATGCTTCATTTGTTATACCTTGCCTTATATACTTTAGGATACAAGAAATCTTTCTCCTAACCCCAACACTTGGGGGTCCGGAGACATAATCTACTAGAATGAGAGCTACAAAACAGACAAATAAGTTAAAAAAGAAAAAACAAGCAAAAAAAGAAAAACTAGCTTAGACTCAAAACCTGCACGGCTTCCGATACCCTACCCTACCCAACCCCTCACCCCCCCCCCCCAAAGTTACCCCATCATATCCATCCTACCATTATAGATCTTCATTTCTAACCTAAAGGGGAAAGCAATCAGCATACTAGGGTGTACAGGAAAAGGTTGTCCATGGCCAGATGTCCATATATTCCTATCTACCATAGAAAGATGCTGTCATATATTCCATTGTCCTAATTTCATCTATTCTAGGGAACCAATTTTTCAAAGTAGGTGTAACAGTAGACTTCCACACGTCTGGGATACATGCCTGGGCAGCATTCAGCATATGTGCTACCAGCAACTTTTTATAACGATGTAATGATGTAGGGGCAACTCATTTAGGTGCAGGAGATATCCCAGAGGGTCTGACCCAAGGTCAATTAATGTCAATTGTTTAATCATGTTCCCCACTTCCTTCCAAAATGATGCAATTAAAGGGCACAGGCAGAAAATGTGTAGTAATGTCCCTGCCTCTTGCAACACCAGCATAGCTTAGAGGTTTGCGGATAAAGTTGATCAAGTAGGACTGGAACCCTATACCATCTGACCAGTATCTTATATCCCTGTTCTTATAAACAGCTTGCTATGGAGGATTTGTGAGCCAGTGAAATGATCCCGTTAATTTGCGATCTTGTAAAAAAAAAAAAAAAAAAAAAAAAAAAAAAAAAAATCTGAGGGTCCGCCTCCCAGCGACGTATATACAAAGGGATATGGCCTTATGGAGGCTCAATAATCTGTTTATACAGAAGTGACAGCATGTGTAGTACGTTTCCAATCTGCGCATAGGCACTTAAAGGATGTCAGAGGCCCAACATATAATTCTGCATTCGATATAGACCTTAAATAATGTGACAATTGAAAAGCAGACCAAGAGCTTGCCTTTAAAGGGCTGTTGCTTTGATCTGGCTGAGTGCTTTGAAAGATTCACTAAAAGTGTTGTCCCAGCTGAGTCTGAAGTTCTGCAAGCAAGTGTGCTGGAGGCAGTGAGGAGTGTATATAGCTGTATATAGGTGGGTGGGGGATCCCAGTTCACTTGCAGCTCCTACACTGGGTGCGCTACATTTATATAGGATGACACAAAACACAACGTTTTAAAGAACTGAAACTAAGCTTTGTTTTTTCAGTATCAAAAAAAAGAAACCTCTGATGTGATAAACATCCAAAATATTACCGTAAAACCTGATAAGAGCTGCAGCAAGCACCAGAATGTGTTCCCACATCAAAACAGAGAAAAAACACACAATAAGAACAGTGCTGCGTTGCTAACACATCCCAATTCAAAAAAAGAAATAAATATTAATTCAAAAATGTGCAAGAAATGTGGTCTCTACACCTACATACTAATACATATTAAACAGCGGCACCTATTCCAAAACAGGGAAAATAAACACAATGCTGTCCTTTCTAGCACAATAACCATGGATAATCAATGTGCAAAAGAAAAAAAAAATATCTGTAATTTGTCCTGAAAAAACAAGGTATAATGCACAAAGTAAGTGTGATGATAATAAGTACAGTTTTACAAGTACATTTCAAAGTTGCAAAATTGTGCTTAAGCATTAACATTTGTTTTAGCCCTTGTACACACGGTTGGACATTCCGACGGAAAATGTCCGATCGGACCGCGTTGTCGGATAATCCGACCATGTGTGGGCCCAATCGGACTGTTTCCGTCGGAATATCCGACCGACAAAGTTTTAGAGCTGGGCTATAAAACTTTCAGACAACATGATCCGATCGGACTTTGATCGTTTGTAGAGAATTCCAATCGGACAAAGTGCCACGTATGCTCAGATCAAATTCCTAGACCAAAGCTATTGGCTACTAGCCTGAACGTAGTCCCGTCGTAACGAAATAACGTCATCACGTTACGAAAGATTGGATTTTCCGACAACTTTGTCCGACTGTGTGTATGCAACACCAGTTTCGGACAAAATCCGTCCGACAAAATCGACGGATTTTGTTGACGGAATGTCCGACCGTGTGTATAAGGGCTTACACTTAGCTGTGAAGGGGTTAAAGTAGAACTAACCGCCCCATTGTGACTTCACAGACCCAGCATGCATGGTCAATTTTGGGGGAGACCCCACGCCGTTTTACATTTTGGCGTGGGGTTCCTTAAAATCCGTACCAGAAATTTGCATCTGAACAGCTGCCTTGGAAATTCACCATGAAAACTGAGGGGACATTTGCACTGGACATGTGTAAACCTAGCCGTAGTCTGCTGCCACACAGTATTGGAATACAACTTAGCAACAAATCGGGAATGAACAGTATACTACCTTCTGTCTTGTCTTGCAGGACCCTGCGGAAGTGTTTCATAGCCTCATCTACATGAAGTCCATGTAAATCTAATATATTTTCTGGCAGGAGGAACTCATTAGCCTGTTCAAAAATCTGCACAGCCGCTCTGTGATTCTCCTCTTTCATCTTCTGCCCATACAAATAGCCCTAGAGGAGAATAGGTAGTAAGCATTTATACTTTAAAACAGGTCAAATTATCATACAATCTTTGAAATTAAAGTAAAAAAAAACATACAAACTACGTTTGTAAAGAGTTTAGAAAATCATATTATACAGGTAGTAAGAAAATCCAAAAGGGCCACTCTATGTTTATTTAGTATATCAAAAAAGGGAACAATTAAGTGAATTAGGTTATGCATTTGCAGAGTATAAGGAGGCCCCTGCAGGGTAGCTCAAAGGGCACCCTTAGTGAATCTGTCCTTCATCAAATACTCCCACCTCTCCTGAGTGGAACTCTCTTGGCATAGTACTTACCTTCATCCCCAAACCAGCAATCTCAATCTTCCTCAGACAAGGTTCCAGACAGTTACTCCTCGTACTGTGCATGCAGGCTCTGGCCCCAATCATTCCTGTTGGTAAACTGTACTCTGACCTCTGAAGGCTGCCATGAGCCTTACCAATAGGAAAGAAAAGGGATGTGGTGCACATGCACAGTATAAAGAGCTAGCTGGGGCCTTGTTGGAGGAAAGCTAACTGGACTGGGATGAAATATAAGTACTTACTATTTCAAAAGTGATGCACTAATGGGCAGGCAACTTTACTAAAGGTGACGCCCTGTAATAAAAATCCGGTGCAGACCAAAAGCATGCTCGTAATAGGACCCTATTATGGCTCATACGCGGCCAGCTACATTCTGTCTGACTCACCTTTCTCCATATAAAGCAAATGTTTTATGTGTTACACCATATCACTGCTGTAAATAAGACTTCAGACCATTATGGGTTTTCTAAGAAAAAGAAAGAAGAAAACTACAGCAGAGGCGGATTCAGTTCCTGTCCTTGCACTAATTCCTCGTGCATACATTTTAGCTTCAGATATTGAACTCTGCGAACAATTGACTTATTTTCAGCAAAGCAAGAAAAACTGTAAATGTGAAAAAAGGATCCCATTGTGCTGGAAATTAAAATACAATATAGTTTGTGTGCAGTAGTTCATATTTACATTAATAATCATCAGGATTTTCTAGTTGGTGGTGCTATATGTGTATCTATATATTTATGTCTGTACAAATATATGCACACACCTCTCTTTAGCCACTAGAGGTAGCGACTGGGCCCTTTTCAATACATAAGTAGTTCATATTTATTTGCCAAAAATAAAACAAAATGTTTTTATTAATTAATTATTGCTTTAGTGCTGATCATAACAAGAAAAAAAATTATAAAGAAGTCCCCTCTCAGGCTAAACGTGACAGTTTTGCTATTTATCATGGGGGGGCACGTCTTCTTATGGGGGCTAGAAATTTAAAATTGTCAATTTGTTATGTAAAGTCCGCCTTACATGGATCGAAATCCCTCAATTTCTATTCAAATATGGGCAGGGAGGTTGTACAGACATCAATCTACTGATCAACTTCTGTACAACCGCCCTGTTGGATTTGGTGGGCAAGGATAGAATAGCTATAAGTGTGTGGATGAGGAAATGGAGTCAATTTTTTTTGTTCAACCTGCTGGTTGAATGAAAAAAAACTAAAAAAAAAACTGACTGATCTATCGGCTACCTTAGAGAGAGGCAGGCTGTAGCACCACCGTCACTCAAATTTTGATATTTACATTAATCCAGGAGATCTGTGTGTAGCCCAAAATAAGACCCAAATGTACTTATTTGCCATTTAACTGAATTCTCTTATCTTTAATAAAACTAACCTGTTGTGCATAAAAAGCTGCAACTTGCTTCATTCCCCGGGTGTGAGCTTCCGCTGCTTTCCTGTAGCTTTCCTGCTGCTTCCGATGATACAGAAGGGCCTCTGCCCTGAAATCATCATATTCTGGGCATTCCAAATCCTGGAAATAGCGATCACGGAGATCTTCTTTATCTGCTTTTGCTCTCTTTAAAATATAGGTAAACAAGTCAACATCGTTATTATAACAATTAATAAAGTTACAAAAAATACACAAAAAAAAAAAAAAAACAACCACACCATACTAATTGTTATAAAAAGCCACAATATTTGAAACATGCCATTATTCCAACTAACAAAAATATGCTATACTTCCCTCCTCAGTGCAATGCATTACACAGATTGTCCCCATTCCTCGTCCTGAAGTCCCCCGTCACTGCTCCCCTCTCTTGTGTGTGCCCCCTATGGGGGCACACATGCAGGAGTGCTCCGGAGCTGGGCTAACTGCATCCATAGACACACATTGCGCAGTTCAGCCATGCCCCAGCTTCCTCCTCCCAGAACGTGATTGACAGCAACGGGATCCAATAGCTCCCTCTATTAGTGTAGCCTGTGAGAGCAGGGAGAGGGGAGATAAGAATGGCAGCCAGGCACAGAGCTGGGACTCAGGACTCAGGTGTTTAGAGAAGGGGGGGGAGCAGGCAGAGGAAACCTCAGATAGCTATATTATATATATATATATATTTTTTTTTTTTTTGTTTTCCCCCTTATTTTGCATACATGATTGCACAATCTTTGTGGTATGTTGTATGTGCGCATGAAGACATTTTAGGGTTATTTTTTTTTTTTATGAAATTAGATAAATGGGTCAAATTAAACATAGGTAACCAATGACTTGATCTGTGGTATGATTCTCAGTTACGTACATTTCATGTCTGGCTTTCTAAAATAAACCCTGTTCAAGTTCTTTTGTGCCACATTATTTTCTTTTATTTCTGGGGTGAAGTTAAGGACAAAATGTTGTTTTTAACAATACACTAGGAAATGACGCTGTGCTTCCTTTGTCCAATCAAGGGCAGCTAGACCCCTTTCACACTGTTTTTCAGGTGGACCCGCTCAGACCCTCCAGTCTATTCTATGGATCCGCGGGAGTCAACGCACCTGCCAACATCTGATCCAATCTACTAAAAACAAGCAGATGGGGATCCGTTCCCCATCTGTCTGGTGGTTTGGATAGCAATCAGCTGAATCAGACAGGCGGCTTGTTTACATCCAATCACCTATAGAGGAAAGCGACTGTATACGTGTCCATGTGCCCTCTGCATATGCGGATCGGACACAGACCAGCCATCCAACTGCTCAACGGACAGGGACTGAGTAGGTGGACTCAAACGGAGCCCACCCCGTGTGGAAGGGACTTTAAAAACACCCAACAAAAACAGGATTTTGCTAGCACGTGATTGGATAACACCTTATTCACTAAACTGAGTGCACAATAACTTTGTAAATGTGACAGTACAATTTGCAAAGCAATTTTTTTATTCCTTTACTAAATATACAACAATGAGAATATGTTCCCAGAGAACATGCTGGACTCTATTTTTTTTATACTCCAATGAAGTAAACGTACCTTTTCTTTCATTCTGTCAGTTGATGAGGGCAGCTCCTGTTTAAACCCTTGAGCCACAACATTCTGCACAGGATCAGCTTCTAATGCTGAGCTGATGAACTCTTCTGTTGTCTCTAAAGAATAACTGCAGAATGGATATAAAGCAGTGTTTGTCAGTTAATTTTTTACTCATTTATAAAACCTTCAGGAATTATGCTAAATACTGGCCAATCCCAAATAAATCCTAGTGATGGCTGCCTCCATATTTTTTCAGGAAAATTTCCCCTTAAAAAACATTTAAAACAGTGTAAATCATGTTTTTTCAAACGAGGTTCCCCAAAGAGTCCTCAGGGGTTCCGCGGGCACATCCCAGTCTGAGCACTACTCTGTGTTAAAGCGGGAGTAAACCCAGCCTCAAAAAAAACACTTACATTCCCGGCATGCCGGAAATGCTAATTTTCACATTGTTTGTGCTCTCAACCAAACTTTCAAACCATCCAATGGCTGGTGTCATAACTGATCACATGTGCAGCATTATGGCAGCTGAAGAATTATTAGAGGCCAAGATGGCAGCTTCCTTGACTGAAACCAAGGAGGGTTTACTTCCACTCCTGTCCAGTGCAACCCTGCAAGGAGATAGAGAACACGGCCTGCACAGATCTCTCCTCCTTCCTGCAGCTATGTGTACAATTGCAAGCAAAACAAAAAGCTGTGTTAACACACACAGCCCATGCACTGCACAGGAGTTAAGCACAGCCCACATTTGTGCTAATACAGGGGGATTTGCGAAAAGTGCGCTGGGGGTTGGAGTAGGGTTTGTGCTAGGAGTGGGGATTTGGGAACAGGAGAGTTTGTGCTGGCATGAGTAATTTTGGGGGGGGAGGCAGTACTAGGAGGGAGGATTTAGTGGGGGATTTGTGCTAGAAGGGAGAAATTTGGATGGAGTTACACCCTAAGATCACTGAACTTTGCCTCACAGAATAAATTTCAGAGCTTGTTCACACTAGGTGCAGTGAGGTAACACATACAAAATTTTCCTGTACCGCACAAAAAAGTGCTACCTTTTGCAGTCACATGTAGGTGCCATTATTTCGACACCCCCATGCACCTAGCAAATGCATGTACAGCCACGCCCATTAAAGTGGTTGTAAACCCTTACAAACCACTTTGGCCTACAGGTAAGCCTAGATTAATACTTACTTCTAGGTCCAAGAAATATCTCCTAAACCTACACGGTTTAGGAGATATTTACAAATTAGAGAGCGGCGCGCAGGCGCACTGGGCATGCCGCTGCTAACGTCGATATGCCGTTAGTGGCGGCTCCCGTACGCATGCGTAAGAGTGACGTCATCGCTGCTCCGGCGCTGTGAGTGGCCGGAGCAGTGATATCCAGAAAAAGATGGACACTCCGTGCTACAGGGGACAGCTGTGACATCACTGGCTCCTGTGTCAGGTAAGTGATACATAATGGGCTACTATGCAATGCATAGTAGCCCATTATGCTTTACCTTTGCAGGGAGACAAAGAGGCAGTAAACCCATCAGGGTTTACTTCCTCTTTAAAGGATGCAACACACGCGAACACGCAAAAAAATGCGTGCTCCAACGCACCTCCCAGCATGAACAAGCCCTCAGACTGGTGTGCCCTGGGATTATGCACACTTCTAAAGGGTACCTGGACTGAAAAAAGTTGAAAAACACTGGTGTAAATTAGCAAAAATTAAGTAAATTTAGTTTAATTGGAAAATGTATTTAAATTTCAATAAAATGTAATGCAATTGAAATTCAGTCCTAAACAATGACTACATCAAAAATAGGTACAGAAACAATTTGTGCTGCCAACATTTGGAACTATACATAGGCAGAACTAAAATACATATTTATTAAATCCAAATAAATGTTAAGTACTTGCATGCTAATAAAACTATAGGGGACTTACTAAAACTGTTGTGCATAGTAACCAATAAGCTTCTAGCTTTGGCTTATTCATTTAAAGTGATATTAAAGCCAAAAATAAAAATAATATTACAGCTTACAAATTCTTAGATATGGTGGCTGCATTACATTTTTAGGCTTTTCCCTTTATTGTCACCTGTTGATCCTGTCAGTGAGTTTATTTTTCAACTTCCCTCAACAGACCAAACTGTCCATTTACAGGGGTGCTTAAAAGTTGTTAAATTAAGGCCAAACTGTAGATATCTCACCTCAATTTGCTAGTCCATCTAACACTACCCTCTCCCCAGAATGACAATGCTGCTGTCCAAAAGGTGTCTTCACTGCTCCTCCATCCAGAGTGGAGACAGGCTAAGACAGGAAGTGTGTTACTAGCAGGATCACACAGCTGCTGTGCAGACGTAGCTGTACCCCCAAGGACTCTCTTGGATTGGTCTCTGTTAGCTGCTTAGCTCAGAGGTCACAGGTTTTCCACATATACAGTCCTTTGAAAAAAGTATTTATACCCCTTGAATTTTTCCACATTTTGTCATGTTACAACTAAAACGTAAATGTATTTTATTGGGATTTGATAGACCAACACAAAGTGGCACATAATCATGAAGTGGAAGGAAAATGATAAATGGCTTTCAATTTTTTTTTTACAAATAAATACATGAAAAGTGTGGCGTGCATCTGTATTCAGACCCCCTGAGTCAATACTTTGTAGAACCATCTTTTGCTGCAATTACAGCTGCAAGTCATTTTGGGGATCTCTCTACCAGCTTTGCACATCTAGAGAGTGAATTTCTTGCCCACCCATCTTTGCAAATAGTTCAAGCTCTGTCAGATTGGATGGAGAATGTCTGAACAGCAATTTTCAAGTCTTGCAACAGATTCTCAACTGGATTTAGGTCTGGAGTTTGACTGGGCTGTTCTAATACATGAATATGCTTTGATCTAAACCATTCCACTGTAGCTCTGGCTGTATGTTTAGGGTTGGTGTCCTGATGGAAGGTGAACTTCCCCCCCAGTTTCAAGTCTTTTGCAGACACTAACAGGTTCTCCTCTAAGATTGCCCTGTATTTGGCTCCATCCATTTTCCCATCAACTCCGGCCAGCTTCCCTGTCCCTGCTGAAGAAAAGCATCTCTACAACATGATGCTTCCACCACCGTGTTTCACAGTGGGGGTGGTGTATTCTGGGTGATGTGCAGTGTTAGTTTTTGGCCACACAGAGTTTTGCTTTTAGGCCAAAAAGTTACATTTTGGTCTTGTATGTTCAAAGCATTTTCTATCACGTTTGCTGTGTCCCCCACATGGCTTCTCGTAAACTGCAAACGGGAGTTCTTATGGCTTTCTTTCAACAATGACTTTCTTCTTGCCACTCTTCCACAAAAGCCAGATTTGTGGAGTGCATGACTAATAGTTGTCCTGTGGATAGATTCTCCCACCTGAAATGTGGATCTTTGCAGCTCCCCCAGAGTTACCATGGGCCTCTTGGTTGCTTTTCTGATTAATGCTCTCCTTGCTGTTTAGACAGATGGCCATGTGTTGGTAGGTTTGTAGTTGTGCCATACTCTTTCTATTTTCAGATGATAGATTGAACAGTGCTCTGTGAGATGTTCAAAGCTTGGGATATTTTTTTTTATAACCCAATCCCGCTTTAAAATTCTCAACAACTTAATCCTTGACCTGTCTGGTGTGTTCCTTGGCCTTCATGATGTTCGTTCACTAAGGTTCTCTTACAAACCTCTGAGGGCTTCAGAGAACAGCTGTATTGATACTGAGATTAAATTACACACAGGGGGACTCTATTTTACTAATTCGGTGACTTCTGAAGGCAATTGGTTCCTCGTGATTTTAGTTAGGGGTATCAGAGGAAAGGGGGCTAAATACAAATGCATGCCACACTTTTCAGATATTTAATTAAAACCATTCATCATTTTTCTTCCACTTCACAATTATGTGCCACTTTGTGTTGGTCACATAAAATGCCAATTTAAAAATGTTAAATACATTTACATTTTTAGTTGTAACATGACAAAATATGGAAAAATTTCAAGGGGTATGAAT
This sequence comes from Lithobates pipiens, assembly GCF_037356315.1. Taxonomy (NCBI): domain Eukaryota; kingdom Metazoa; phylum Chordata; class Amphibia; order Anura; family Ranidae; genus Lithobates; species Lithobates pipiens. Next base: position 421,357,430 of record NW_027507718.1, read on the forward strand.
ACCTGTATTTGCGTAAGGGGCAGAGCTCACACAAAACAATGTAAGAGTGGCTGGACCCAATTTATTACAGCTATAATAGCACTGCCTTCATCGCCCCCTACTATTTATGAGGAAGTTATAGGCTCTGCAAGATGGATACTATAAAATATAAATAAAGCAAGTGTCACAGAATTACAGTACTTAAACTAAAATAAATAAATAAAACACACACAAAAAAAAAAAAAGGGGCTGCTTTAACATTTGTATCAAAATGTAACAGGACACATTTCCAAAACTGGCCTATTGATTAAGAGCTTGTTTACACCAAGTGCGCTTCAGTCTCAAGAGAAGGCTAAAGGCCTTGTTCCCTCAGATGGCAGTTGACTCCACTACATTTGGTGTGCAATGAAAAATTTAAATTTTTTTACTTACATGTAAAATCGTTTTCTCAGAATACAGTAGAGGACACCTATATGCGTTAACCCTGGGTTATTTGCTGCCAATTTCAGGTGAAGGACACTGGCAAACAAAGCTGTTAAAACCACCCATATAACCACTCCTACTCCCAATCCCAGCAAGTCTCAGTTTTTTAGCTAGCCATCGAATGAAAATGCTGTGACAGAGAGGAGAGTGGTCTGTGTCCTGTACTGTGCTCCAAGAAAACAAATTTACAGGCAAGCCAAAAATCCTTTGTAAACCATTATAAAAAGGAGAAATCTGTGCTAAGGCTTCAAAACTTATAGAGCTGTCAACACAATAGCCTGATACAGAATATATTATAAATTGGACCCAAACAATGTGGCCCTAAAATAACAAAAAAAACGCAATAATAAAATTAAAAATGAAACTTTTTTCACTCGTGTTTGTTTTAGCGCCACACTGGATGCAAGTCAAAAATTCTTATTTCTTAATCGCACAGCACAGGACATAGGCACAATTAAGTCTTGACGATAAGATGTTCCCAAGTGATACAAGAGAGGGTAATACAGCAAACAAAGCCAACCTGCCCAAACAAGAAAATCAGGTATGCAACTCCATGGCTTGAATAACCTTACAAACAAAACTGGCATTAGCAGAGGCCTGAACATCCACTTTGAAAAACTTCAAGATGTGAACAGAGGACCAGGTGGTAGCCTTGAAAATCTGAAAAACAGATGCCTGGCGCTGAGAAGTCCAATAGTAAAAAGAAAAAAATCATGTGATCTTAAAAGGGAATAAGAGAGTCCTATTTTTCAAGGCGTAAGCCTTCATGATAACCTGCCTGACCCACCTACAGATGGTGGAAAAAGATGGCCCTTCTGAGGGCCTGCAGGCAGGTCAAAGCAGAGGATATAAAGTTCAGGTGGGGCATAAACAATGTAGATACCTCTTTGGGGTGTGTAGGAGCAGGGAACAGAGAGGGTAAGAAAGTCTCCAGATCAAGGTGGAAGGAGGAATCCACTTTAGGGAGGTAGGACACCTGGGGGCCTCAAAACTACCTTGCCTTTATTAAGAACAAGGAAGAGTTACTTACAGGCTAAGGCCACCAGTTCTGAGAACACATCTCACTGATATTACAGCCATCAGTCATTACAAGCCTTACTTGTAAGGCTAACCTTACAAGTAAGGTTAGCCAAAGGAATATCTTGAATGGGTGCCAGAGGGAAAGAGGCTTTTTTTGGAGCCAACAGGACCGACTCAAGATCCTAAGGCAAAAAAAAGTGACAAACGGGGAGTGAAGTGAGCCATCTCTTAAGCAAAGTCTCTTAACCAGGGAATGAGTAGCCAGCGGTTTCTGAAAGAATGACCAAGACAGACTTAAGCCTTCAGGTTGCTGAATGCCAAATGCTACTCTTACCTAGACTGGAGAAAGGACAGGAATACGTCTCAGAGAATCCAGAATGAATCTCCTGTGCCTTGCACCATGTAAAGTAAGCCTTCCAAGTGCGACGACAGACATTTTGAGAGGTTGATTTCCTAGCCTTGAAAAGCATAGGAATAACAGAGTCATAGACAGTGATTTTTCAGGATTTGGGTTTTAAAAGCAAGCCGTTTTAAACCTGCAACCATAAAGCAGAATGCTAGACCTGTTCTTGAGACAGCAACTCTGGTCGGTCTGTAAATGCTCAAAGAGTGTCTCTGAGCAGTTACAAAATGTCAGAATGCCAAGTGGACCTATTTGGTGCTAAGATCACCTTAATGCCCTCTAGCTCAATCCTGTGAAGCAGTCGAGGGAGAATCCGTAACAGGGGCAAAAAGTACAGTATAAGCCAGAACCGACTCCATGGTGTCCCCAGTGCTTCCACTGCAAAGGCCTTTGGATCTCTGATCCTTGTCACAAACCTGTACATCTTGTTGAAGGCACACAGACCTACATCCGACACCCCCCCCCCAATGGTAACAAATGTCCCAGAACACCTTGTTCTCATCTGAGGGTGGCAGCATATAACCCATGGTCAAGACTTAAAGTAGCCTGTTTGCTGTATTGTACAATTAAGCACTGTACTGTATAAATAAGCATGCAGCACTGTTTGTCTGGCGCAGTGGGCTGTAACAAAAAATAACCACTTTGCAATCTGAATAGAACTTGAAATGTGACTTATGCGCACAATGCACTGACACTTGTCCTCCTTACACGCACTAGTGGTTGTGCGATCAACAAGGCTACTAGTGTGAACAAGCTCCTAAATACACTGCAAATTAGCTGCACAGAAACCAGTGTGTACTTAAGCTTAATGCCATACGAATTTCATAGTTTACATTCAAGGAAATAAAAGCTTTCTTACTTGTTTTCTTTAAAAATGTCCATAAGCAAATTTTGCTCTATATTAGGAAATAGTTCCAAGAGTTGCTTCTCCTTCATCTTCACAGCACAGTTTGTAGATAATAAAGGCTTCTTCTGCTGTAAGAAAAATACATTTATTTTGATTACATTATTGCAATGGGAATCTTTTAATAACAAAGAAATCTAAAAGGTAGGCATGACCCACGATTTACCCCCAAACCTCCATCTCCCCCTCTAGTGTATGTTCCAGCATGATTTACTATTCTTTTGTCTCCTGTAGCAGGAAATGGCTTCCATTTCTCCCTGTGATGTCATCACTAGGCATATAAATGTCTTGCAGCAGAAGCTGCAGGTAGAAGGGATCAGCAGGCTGCCCTACATCAGCATCTAACTTTTGTGCCCTCCAATGCTGCATAATGCAATGGCCAGCTATAGGTTGGGGCAGTGGTCCCCTTTTTGTATCAGTCTGTATTGGTCAGGCAGCGCACGGACACCTTTGCAGCCATTGAGCTATATGCTGTGTGCTCAGTGTGCTCCCCTTCAGACCATCTGCCCTCCACCTATTCATCAGAATGCATGTGGTGTGCCTTGGCGAGGCTCTGTAGCTTATGCATGCATTTGCAAATGTGTGCAGACTAAACCCCGGTTTTAAACGCATACTGTTTGACAAGTTGGTTCGGTTGCCTGTGGGCTGGCCGGTAAGTAAGCTTAGTTTTTTCCTTGGATTTATCCTTGGCCTTGTTTATATCTTATGTGCCCTCCAATACTGCTTACTGCAATGGGTAGCGGTCTCCTTTTTGTAGTTCTATTGACATAGGCATGCACCCAAAACTACATCAAGAGAGACCTTTCACTGCACACAAAGCAAGGGCAGGCTCTTGAGAATCAAGACAGCAGCACTATTTTGATGGAAAATAAGTCAATGTATGTAGGTAAAGAGGGACAAACAGTGGCAGAGATGGGCAGACTTCTGCAGTCCAGATTGAAAACCCTGAGCAGGGGAGGATTGTCAGGCAATATCAGGAAGTTAGGAGCTCGCTGGATTTCTGGCAATAGCGTCAGCTATTTTTCTGAATTTGCAGCATTTTAAAATGTACCATATGCCTTTTTTTGTCCATACAAACTAAAAAGACACAATACTATCAAAATACATTTCGGCATCCAAATCCCATCCAACCACCCTTTTGACACAAGACGCATATTGCAGTGATGCTGAACAGGCACTTCACTGTCCTAGAACTAGCATGCATCTTGTGAATAGACAATGGCAGCCTCAACCAGAAAGCCTATTCCATTATGGTACTTTCCCACTGGGGCGGTGACAGTGTTAGCGGGAAAGCGCTGCTAGTTTTAGCAGGGCTTTACTACTGTTATAGCAGCTTTTCACCCTGCTAGAGGCTGAAGAAAGGGTTAAAAGCTCCTGTGTTGCGGCGCTGAAATTCATTTCAATGGGCAAGGCGTTTTGGGTGTATACACTGCTCCCACATAGGGTTGCCACCTCATCCCTTTAAAACCCAAACACATATTAATTACACAGGTTATATGGCTGCTTAAGGTGTTAATTAAACTCACTTGGTACCTTATCTGCATTAAATTAGCCTCAGAACATGTGTAATTCATATGGGTTTAAAAGGGATGAGGTGGTAACCCTACTCCCATACCGCCCCCAAAGATGCTGCTTGCAGGACTTTTTTCCCCGTTCTGCAAGCGTACTGCCCCTATTTTTAGCGTTAAATGCCTGAAAAGTGCCCCAGTGTGAAAATACCCTTAAACCAGAGCTTTCCTCCATGTATTTTCAAACCCCATTCCGCCCCTTCCTCGCATTCTATAAAAATGTAACCCCCACCCCAGATAATGAACCAAAATGTTCTCCCTCTCTCGTATACCCCATCTTCGCTCCACTTGCACTGAAAGCCCAATTTTGTGTTTCCATGTTAATTCAGAACTACATAGAGTGCTGTAGTTTGATGCTTCAATATATTTATTTGGCCTAAAGTGACACTAAACTCAATGTTTTTACATCAATCATGCTAAAAAGATTAAGATACAATGATAACTCGAATTTCCAAAGTGCAGTGTCATAAAATAAAATAAAAATATATATAGTGCAGACCGTATGGATAAAACACTAAAATTTATTAAGATAGACAGGTACTCACATACAGAGCACTAAAGCCTAGTGCTGGTTTGTAAACATGGATAAAATATTCCACAGGTTAAAGAGGCAATAAGGTGGTTGCAGTGACAATCCAGGGTCCTCTCGTACGTGTATCGTCCTAGTCGGGACTTCATCAGCGTATGTGAGTACCTGTCTATCTTAATAAATTTAGTGTTTTACCCATACGGTCTGCACTATATATACATTTTTTTGATTTTATGACACTGCACTTTGGAAATTCGAGTTATCATTGATGACATCATAACGCTAATCAGGAAGTCAAGTTCCATTTATTCTGGTTTTCGGAATCCTGATGTGGGTCCACTAGGAGTGGCATATGCCTGTTTGACCTATCTGTGTAAGCAGGGGTCCATCTTTTGAGGTGAGCAGTTGGATTGTCTGGTGGTGGAATCACCGAGTTTGTTGACACTATATAGCTATCCATGTAGGCTATTACTAACACAGAGGAACCCATCACTACCTCCGCTGACATTTAAGCTTCCTTTTTTATAGCCTTTATTTCCATTTCCCACATGTTGTGGAATGTTATGAGGACCTTTTAGCGCTGCGCTATTTCTTTTTACAATGTGTATTTGAGGATTTTGTTATATTTACCTTCAGTGTTCAGCAGCTGTGCTATTTTATATTGTATATGTTTTGCGCTGACTGATTTCATGATTTTCTTCTAAGATTGCCCTGTATTTGGCTCCATCCATCTTCCCATAAACTCTGACTATCTTCCCCGTCCCTGCTGAAGAGCATCCCTACAACATGATGCTGCAACCACCATGTTTCACAGTGGGGATGCTGTGTTTAGGGTGATGAGCAACGCTTTCTACAAACCTCTGAGGGCTTCACAGAAAATCTGTATTTATACTGAGATTAAACTACACACAGGTGGACTCTATTTACTAATTAGGTGACTTCTGAAGGTAATCTGTTCCACTAGATTTTAATTAGGGGTATCAGAGAAAAGGGGGCTAAAAACAAATGCACTCCACACTTTTCACATATTTATTTGTAAAAAAAAAAATGAAAACCATTTATGATTTCCCTTCCACTTCATAATTATGTGGCACTTTGTGTTGGTCTATCACACAAAACCCCAATAGAATACATTTACATTTTTGGTTGTAACATGACAAAATGTGGAGAATTTCAAGGGGTGTGAATACTTTTTCAAGGCACTGTATAAGTGTAGTCCATCTCAGGGCTGAGCAGGAAATGTTAGCTATGTTCATTACACAAGGGGGCATAGAGAATGGAACATATCCACCCTAGAACATAAAATCTGAGAATAACAGAAAAAAACTTGCATTTGAGAGATGAAACAAATGAATAGGGAGAGAATAGGTATATTCATAGAAGCATCTGTAAAGGTGACATGTTTTAAGTTATATATTTTGATGAACATAGTAAATTTCCTTTAAAAGGGAACAGTGAAAGAAGAACTAAAACGTGAATGAGTGTAGAATATATTTGGATAATATAATACACGGATATTAAAAGTATCACAAGTTTAACATATAGGATTTAAAAACCAATGAAGATACTCAACCAGCGGAACATGTGGTCACAAGATCACCAATCCTTCCCACCCCCTGGATACGAAGAACTTTTAAAGAGGACACCATGGCGGGCGAATGGTTAGGAGTCAACTATGTATTCGTTTTCTTTACTCTGTAATGACAGGCTCACATGGCTGCAATTTGCACTAGTATAGCTGATTGATTTCCCTATGTCTACATATTCATTCACCTAGCTTGTTCCTAGTGGCAGGCAGCCTATTGTTCTGGCTCAGTGTCCTGTGTATGCCTTTCCATTTCCTCTCTATTGCTTCACAAGTGAGAGTACTAATGTGAAGAAATATAAATCTTCCGGCATAGTGATCTATCTTTTAATTGTGCTGATTGTGTCTGTGTCAGATCTGTGTAGCTCTCACTTGCACCAGCGCTAGACAACAAAGGGATTGTGGTATATGTAGTTTCTTCACAGGAAATATCAGGTCTCACAATGCAGGCAGAGGTCATGCACTAACATGAACAGTGCCATGCAAAATGCCTCATGTTTAACCCTTTCATGCCAAAGTCTATTTCTGACACTTGTTGCTTACAAGTTAAAATCATTATTTTTTTTTTTTTTCTGGAGAATTACTTAGAACCCCAAACATTACATATATTTTTTTTAGCAGAGACCCTAGAGAAAAAAAAAGGCGGTTGTTGCAAATTTTTTATGTCACAGGGTATTTGCGCAGTGGTCTTTTAAACGCAATTTTTTGGGGAAAAAAATACACTTTCATGAATTAAAAAACAAAACAAAAAAAAACCCAGTAAAGTTAGCCCAATTATTTTTGTATAATGTGAAAGATGATGTTACCCTGAGTAAATAGATACCGAACATGTCATGCTTTGAAATTGCGCACACTTGTGGAATGGCAACAAATGACAGTACTTAAAAATCTCCATAGGTGGAAGGGCGTGTCCAAGATGGCGACCTGAGAGGTTGTGGAAGCCAGAGCTCTGCTGCCTTTTTATCCTGAACCTACGCTCCTGCTGTTCCTTTTATGAACAAACTATCCACGGGTGCTCCGGATGTCCTGCATAACACGGCACAGGGGTAAGAAGCTTCGTTTCACGGACTCCCCCTCGGTACCGGCCCTGCAGGAGACAACTCCCCCTGTAAGGGCGCACAATATGGCGTCGCAGACGGAGATGGAGGACCAGGAAGGGGCTGAGGAGATCGGGCTCAGGGACGTGATGGCGGCCATAGCCACGTGTCAAGCCACCCTGACTAACAAGATCGAAGCCGTGCAGCTGGATGTCGGCCTGGTCCGTCAGGATCTTGATAAGCTCCGGTCCAGAGTTACGGAGGCTGAACAGCGTGTCGGGCGGGTGGAAGATCTTGCGACTGACCACGCGGAGTCCCTCCGCTCCCTACATACTCGGGTTTGTGCCCTGGAATACAAGGCCGACGACGCGGAGAATAGGAACCGGAGGAATAACCTCCGCGTTGTCGGCCTCCCTGAGGGAGTGGAGGGGAGGAACCCTACAGTTTTCGTGGAGGAGCTGCTGTGGACTCTGCTGCCTGACGCGCAATTTTCCCCATATTACTCCGTGGAACGGGCGCATCGCGTTCCTCCTACCCCGGGGCCTCCGGGAACGAGGCCGCGCACCTTGATTTTCCGGCTCCTGCATTTTCGGGATAGAGATGAAGCCTTGCGGGCTGCCCGAAGGGTGGGAGAGTTGCGTTACCAGAATGCCACGGTGATGATGTTCCCGGACTATTCTATGGAAACACAGAAGCTCCGCAGATCCTTCGACCAGGTGAAGGTAGGCCTGAGGGCGCGGAACATTAAGTACAGTGTCCTCTTCCCTGCAAAGCTGCGGGTACAGGATGGAGAAGCCACTAAGTTCTTTACTAACCCGCGGGAAGCTGCTGCCTGGCTGGAGTCACTACCGTCTCGTCGCTAGAACTGTGGGGATGCCCTTGCCTTGTAGCTGGCTGCTACGGATGCCTACTTCTGTATCCTTCTGTACCGGATCATCTTTTTCCCCCCCTATTTTTTCTCTGCTGCTGTCCCCCTGGCTAATGTGAGGTGGTGGACCGTTTTGTATTTGTCTTGCATACCCATACAGTCCGGCTACGCTTATGCTCAGGTATGAAATACGTTTACGTACGGACGAACTTTGGGTGCACTGCGGTCCAGGGGGCAGCGGTCTTGGGTACTTTTTTGACTTGGCCACGTTTATTTGTTTTTCTGCCATGGACCTCACGATATCCACTCTGGGGGGGGGGTGGGGGGGTTGTTCTGTTTTTCGGCTGTTATCTAGCTGAACCCTGGTTGGATGCATGTTACATGTACCCGTGTTTCTCTACTAGCTAAAGCCCCTAGCAGGAGCTAGGAGACAAGATGTACAGTTTTTTTTTCTCCAATTTTTTATGCCTTTCTTTTTACTTTTTTTATCCTGTTCTACATTGGATGTCAGCACCTCTATGTCTATCTAATGCCTTTGGGCAACACCTCTTGCTATGATCACACGCTCTCTTTAAGAAATGTACTTATTGATTATTTGGGAGATCTATGCACCCTCGGGTTTGGGGGGGGGGGGGGGTATGGTGTTATATCTGCCGTTGCGGATGGGGAAACTGTTCTGTTCCTTGCTGTTTTTTTGTTTTTGAGTGTTTATTGGAGTTGCTTGTTGTCCACAGGGGGTACTGTCCACTACATACATGGTGTCATTCAGCTGAACTTTTACTGTTCCCGGGTCCGGGTTTTCTGTGCTGGGAGACGAAAGCAGGGAGGGGCCTGTGGATTTGGGTAGGTCATGTGTGTGTAGAGCAATATGGCTGATATATCTATTATCTCTTGGAATGTCCGGGGCCTTAATTCCGCTATCAAGAGATCCTTAGTGTTTAAGTACCTGCAAAAGTATAACCCCCATATCTGTATATTACAGGAAACACACCTGACTGGCTCACGAATCTTGGGGGTTAAGAGGGCGTGGGTTGGCACTCATTACCATGCTACTTACTCTATGTATGCCAGGGGAGTTAGCGTTTTGATCCACAGGTCCCTTCCGCTGCAGGTTCACGAGGTGCGCACAGACCCTGGGGGTAGATTTGTAATACTGCGTGTTACCTTATGTGACAGGGATATGGTACTGGTGGGGTTGTATCTTCCCCCACCAGCTAATGGACAACTTTTATATGATATTATGCACACTGTTCCCGGATTTCAGATACCGGAGGTTTTTGTTTTTGGGGATTTTAAATTTAGTTCCTCAGCACAATGTGGATAGGATCCGCCCCGCTTCCCGTCCAAGTGGTGAGCTGCAGCTCTGGGCGGACACTTTTGCCCTGGTGGATGTTTGGCGCCACTATCACCCACATGAGAGGGGATATACATGTCACTCCGCCTCCCACCGGGCACTGTCACGCATCGACCTGGCGTTTGCCTCCCCTGGGGCTCTGGGGTGGTCGAGGACTGCGCGGCATTTGCCCCGTGGGATCTCGGACCATGCCCCGCTTATGCTTACCATATCTTTGGCGCCTGCTCCCGGGGTGCGGCTGTGGCGCCGATCCAGATACTGGGCTATAGGTGAAAGACTGCAGGAGGGGACAACAGAGGCTATTTGCAATTTCTGGCACCTTAACGAAGGCTCGACAGAGGGTGGGGTGGTTTGGGATGCTTTTAAGGCTGCCATTAGGGGTCATTTTATATCTCACATCGCTTCCATATGAAAAGAGACATCTAGGTCCCTTGAAGCGTTGGAGGAGGAAAGCGAGAGAAAGGAGGCGGAGTATGTTCGGACGGGGGATGGGGATGCGTACAGGAGGTGGCAGGAGGTCCTTCGGGAAGTGTCCCTACTTAATGTAACGCAGACACAGAAATCTATGTTGTACTCTAAACAAAGAATGTTTGAACATGGGAATAAGAATGGTAGGTTGCTGGCGTGGCTGGCACGCACCCAGATGGCCTCTACCCATATTGCTAGTATCCGGGATGTGCAGGGCCGGGAACTTACCTCTCCAGCGGATATCAACAGTAGATTCCATGATTTCTTCCAGGGTGTATATGCCTCTAGGTCCCACTACTTGGCTATGGAACTGCGCGACTATCTGGGAGGGATCTCTTTCCCCCAACTCTCAGGTGATGACAGGGAACTGCTGGAAAGGGAATTATCACTGGAGGAGGTCCAGCTGGCCATCGGTAGTCTTCAAGGTGGCAAGACTCCGGGGGCTGACGGATTACCCTTCGAATTTTATTCTCAGCACGCTGACCTTTTGGCCCCTAGGTTCCGGGCTCTTCTTGTTGGGCTCGGAGAGGCGGATGGTCTTCCGGAGTCCATGGGAGAGGCGACCATTGTCCCGATTCCCAAGCCGGGTAAGGACCCTAGGGAGTGTGGGTCTTACCGCCCTATCTCCCTATTGAACGTGGATGCCAAATTGTTGGCTAAGATTCTGGCCACCCGCTTAAACTCCGTGATATCCACTCTGGTGCATGCTGACCAAACGGGCTTCATGCCTGGGAAGGGCATGGACATTAACATCAGGCGCCTCTTCCTGAATCTCTCCACTGACCATGATGAGGTGGGCAACAGAGCGATTGCCTCCTTAGATGCTGAGAAGGCATTTGATTCGGTGGAGTGGGAGTTCCTTTGGGGGGGTGCTCCGAAGTTTTGGGTTTGGCCCTAGATTCTTGAGGTGGGTGCGACTGCTCTATGCAGCTCCTAGGGCCAGGGTGCGCACCAATGATTGGATGTCGGAGCCCTTCTCTTTGCAACGGGGCACGCGACAAGGGTGTCCTCTATCGCCTGGGTTGTTCGCCCTGGCCCTGGAGCCTCTTGCTATACTAATTAGAGCGTCGTCTATACGGGGACTGCGGAAGGGATGTACGGAGGAAAAGATCTCTGTACGCCGACGATGCCCTGTTGTACTTGAACGATACAGGTCCGTCCCTCTCGGAAGCACTTGCAATTTTTGACAAATTCGGGTCCTTTTCTGGCATACACATTAACTGGTCCAAATCTCTCCTTTTTCCCTTAGATGCTGGTGTACCCTCGTCTCCTGGTGGGTCGCCACTACAATGGTCCTCTGAAATTACATATCTCGGGGTACGGGTGGTCAGGGATCCCAACAAGTATTACACGCTAAATGTACTCCCCCTTCTCCGACTGCTGCGGGAGAGGTGCCGGTCCTGGTCTGGACTTCCGTTGAACTTGGTGGGACGCATAAATATTCTGAAGATGGTGCTTCTCCCCAAGTTCAATTACATATTTCGAAACTGTCCGGGATGGATTCCGGGCTCCTTTTTCCGGGAGGCGGACAAGTGTATTAGCTCATTTTTGTGGAACAGCTCTGCCCCTAGGTTGGCTAAATCTACACTTCAGTCCCCGGCGAGGGTGGAAGGTCTAGCCCTTCCTAACCTGCGACTTTATTATTGGGCCGCTATGCTGGTCACTGTCTCATGGTGGTTTGCGGCGCGGGATTCTAATGTGGCGGTGCGCCTGGAGGCAGCAATGGTGGGCTCTGTACTGGACCTGCAGGGCATGGTTTACAGGGGGGCTGGGGCATATGCGGCTCTTCCTGGGCCGACAAAGGCCTCTCTTCGGGTGTGGAAGATGGCGGGGCGCAGATTTATACAGCCAGGTAGCTGGTCTCCGGCCCAACCCCTTTGGAATAACCCTAACCTTCCCCATTTTAGGACAGTTCCAGACCCGCAGATCTGGGTGCGATTCGGGATTAAAACACTGCGGGATGTTATGCCGGTAGGTACCCTGCTGACGTTTGGCCAGCTGACTCGCTCCTATGGACTGCCTGGCTGGATGTTCTTTCGCTACGCACAGCTGCGTCATGCGGCTAGGGCACAGTTCCCTGAACCCCCGACTCTGCGGCCTAACCCGCTGGAGGAGCTGTTCGAGGGTGAAGGCCCCAGCAAACCCTTATCGGATGTTTACCGGATTATACTCCCGATAGACTCCCATAAGTTGGACTCTCTATGGGACAAATGGAAGGGGGATATCCCATCTCTAGAGCGGGAGGATTGGGAGGAATGTTTGGAAAAAGGTCCCCAATTGGTCATTTCTGCAGGTGATAAACTCATTCAAACAAAGTTTTTGCACAGGGTATATCACACTCCTACGCGACTTGCGAGAATATACCCTAACAGAGACCCACACTGTCCTAGATGTAGGGCGGAGCTTGGTACCTACCTCCATATGTTCTGGGACTGCCGCTGCCTGCACAGGTATTGGTCTGAGGTGTTTGATCACCTCAACACCCGGTTGGGGCTGGAGGTCCCTAGGACCCCTGAGATGGCCTTACTGGGCATTCACGCAGATGAACATAAACCCTACTACACTAAGTTGCTGATTTCATATTTACTTTTTTATGCCAAGAAAGAAATTGTCTGTAAGTGGTTTTCGTCCACTCCTCCTAGTGTGACTAAGTGGGAGAACAGTGTGAACAATATTTTGCCTCTGTATAAAATAACTTACCTCAATCGAGGTTGTCCGTGGAAATTCGATAGAATCTGGCTCCCATGGACATCGGGATGCTGATGTGTTGCTGGGTCTTTGTAGAGCCCCCCCGTCCTTTGAGTTTGTATCCTCGCACTACTGAGTGACGTATGCTGATGTATGTAATGTGTTCTGGCTGCGCCGGTAGTTTGACCCATTGTATTCTTTTTCATTTTATACTGTATATGTATGTTTGACAATAAAGCACTCCTGTTGTTTAAAAAAAAATCTCCATAGGTGACGTTTTAAAGATTTCTACAGGTTACCAGTTTAGAGTTACAGAGGAGGTCCTGTGCTAGAATTATTGCTCTGGCTCTTACGATTACAGTAATACCTCACACTTGTGGTTTGAACACTGTTTACATCTGCAAGCAACTTGCGTATGCGTTCGCTTCTGCACGCAAACAGGCGCTTTAAAAATAAATAAAAATTATATATATATATATATATATATATATATATATATATATATATATATATACACATATACACACACACACACACACACACACATATATATATATATATATATATATACATATACATATACATATATACATATACATATATATCTATATCAGGGCTTGATACATTTTCTTGGAATCTAGGAGCCAGGTTTCTTTTTTTTTTTTAACAACCGACAAAAAAAGCTTTATTTTCCAATATAAAAATTAACTAATCTTAAATTTACACAGAAAGACAACTAGAACGAATGTGACTGTTTTTATTTCCTGCCTTGCAGGGACACAAGACCGACATATCCACCCTAAGGGTCCGATCAGGTCCGCCTGAAAAATTGACAGGCGAACCTGATCAGACAGCCCGTGTGAAAGGGGCCTTTTTTACCCCATATGTTATATTTAAGAGGACCTGTCATGCTTTTTTCTATTACAAGGGATTTTTACATTCCTTGTAATAGGAATAAAAGTGAAAATTTTTTTTTCAAAAGAGCAGTGAAAAAATAAAAATAAAAAGTTAAAATTAAAACGAAAAAAGCAATAATTTTAAACGCTCCCCGTCCCGGCAAGCTTGCGTACAGAAGCGACCATGTGAGTAGCGCCCGCATATGAAAACGGTGTTCAAACCACACATGTGAGGTATCGCCGCGATTGGTAGAGAGAAGGCAATAATTCTAGCCCTAGACCACATCTGTAACTCAAAACAGACAACCTGTAGATTTTTTTTAAATGTTGCCTATGGAGATTTTAAAGGGTACAAGTTTGTCGCCATTCCACAAGCGGACTCAATTTTGAAGCGTGACATGTTGGGTATCAATTTACTCGGCGTAACATTATCTTTCACAATATAAAAACAAATTTGGCTAACTGTTGTCTTATTTTTTATTTATTTTTTTTTAAGTATTTTTTCCCAAAAAAGTGCGGTTGGAAGTCCACGGCGCAAATACAGTGTGACAGAATGTATTGCAATGACCGCCATTTTATTCTCTAGGGTGTTAGAATAAAAAATACGTATAATGTTTGGGAGTTCTAAGTAAAGGGAAGGAGATGGGGGGGCAGTGAAAACAGGCAGGGGAAGCTCCATTAGCATTGCTGGATGTCATACCAACGGCCACCACAAGAGGGCGCCAGATTCCAGAAGGAACCCTAGGACTGCAGAAGGCCGCAAAGCCACGGCCTCAATTACCGGGTGGCGCGGCCGCACGGAGACAGGATATCCCAGCTGTGCCGCCCCCGGCGCCAGTTAGCTAATTCTAGTCGCAAATGAGACCTGGCGACCGGAGTTTGTCAAGCCCTGATAGATATATATATATATATATATATATATATATTTTTACAGTCTCGTTAAAAAAAAAATCTGATCCATTTTATTGCTGTCACAAGGAATGCAATAGTAATAGTCAGTGACAGGTATGCTTTATGGAGGGATCTGGGGTCTGTAAGACCCCAAATCCCCCCTTTGCACTTAAAAGTATTCAAAACACCATAATCTGTGTTTTGGAATACTAGTGTTTTTTTTAAATCGGCACCATTGGCAGCCAAGTAAACTGGAAGTGATGTCATGACATTGCTTCTGGGGTACTAGATTGGAGACCCAATCGAAGCCGATTCCAGATTCATTTGGGTGTTCGGCCAGCCAGTAGACTGTTGGCTGGGCGCTCGGGCCTCCCGATGGGACGGGAGAGCCGCGGAAGGGGGTGGACGTCCCCCCCCCCGATCCTTAAGATAACAGCCGAGCGTCTATAAAAAAAAATGGTACTGGGGTGCCATGGCATAACCCCTTCAAGTGTAAAGTCGGCGTTAAGGGGTTAAAAAGTGTATTAGACCCAAAAAGCAAGCATTTTATTATATTGCTGCTTACCAATTATTGGATGCAACGTCTGCATTCGTTTTCATTTTTAATCTTTCTTTTTTATTTTCACCTGGTGATCAAGCCAGCAAGTCTGTTGGTTTTCAGCAGAATAAGCTCTCCCTCCAATGTATCACTTAACAGTGTTGAGACATGCCATTTACCGCTGATGTGGGTGCTTACAATGATCAGCTTTTATTTATTCATTAAAATCCTTATCCCCAAAGAAAATGTTGCCGTAACTTCAGTGTAAACTGGAGTTTGGTTTGAATGTTTTAGTGTATTTAAATTTGTAAGTACACATAACACTCCCCATCTAATTAACAATACTGCTGTGCACTTATGCTACTTCATCCCTAGTGGGGGGCATGCTAATACAGGAGACATGTTATTAGCCGGATCATCGGGTAAAAACAGAGGGAAAAAAGCTTCACAAAAAAAAAAAAAAAAAACTAATGCTGCCACATCTAAGGATTAGTAAGCTGTGCTATATTACATTTTTGGTTTGGGGTTTAATACCGCTTTAAGCAGAAACAGGAAATGTGAAGGTTTACTTTACTATAGAAGCTGTGCATACAAGGCCAATAAATGACAATGAGACTAGATCATCAATGCTCATGGTATGCAGGTGAAAAACACAAGGTGCAGGTAGGAGGGTTTATCATGCCTTTAAATGATTTCAAACAGTGAGGGCCGGTTCACACTGCTGTGATTCGCTCTGCACCGCTCTGCAAATCACATGTGATGTCTATGCGATGCAAATTTACAGATACAAATTGTATGGCTGAATTTGCATCGCACTCGGACTAAAATCATGCAGGACCTTTTTTTGGTCTGCACCAGAATTGGATCGCATGGGTGTTTACACCCATGCAATCCGATTCCTGGCCAAACTGACAGTTTGCACTGCGATATGTGAACCCGATCTGGGGGTGTCGTTAACTTTCTATTGACACCCGCATCGGTTCGCATAGGGCAGTGTGAACTGCCGGCGGGTGATGTGATGCGGGAACCCTACTGGATTTGCATGGATTCTCGCATCGCAGCAGTGTGAACCGGCCCTGAGAGTGGAATCACTTTGGAATGGCTGCAGCAGGTGTGCAGATCTATGGACTCATACACTGATTTTCAACACCGAAATCCTTTAGGAAATAAGAAACTGTCAGGCCGCGTACACACGGGCGGACTGTTCGCCCAACCTTGTTCGGCAAACAGTTTCATCAAACAGTCCGCTCAAAATTTGCATGAGCGGACTTGCCCACACACGAGCGGACTGTTTGACGAACAAGGTTGGGCAAACAGTTCGCTCAACTTTTGAAATGAACGGACTCGCCCACGTAAGGCGGAGGCAAATCCGCCCATTTCGAGCGCGTGTACAGGTAGGCGGGGCCCGCGAAGGAGACGTCGCGGGCTCCGCCACCTGGAATGGGCTTAAAGGGGAACCCCAACGCCGAAAAAAATCGGCGTGGGGGTTCCCCCCAAGTCCACACCAGACCCTTGTCCGAGCACGCTACCCGGCCGGCCAGGAAAGGGGGGCGAGCGAGCGCGCCCCCCCTCCTGAGCCGTACCAGGCCGCGTGCCCTCAACATGGGGGGTGCCTTGGGGAAGGGGGGGCCGCGCGGCCCCCCCACCCCAAAGCACCTTGTCCCCATGTTGATGAGGACAAGGGCCTCTTCCCGACAACCCTGGCCGTTGGTTGTCGGGGTCTGCGGGCGGGGGGCTTATCGGAATCCGGGAGCCCCCTTTAAGAAGGGGGCCCCCGGATACCGGCCCCCCACCCTATGTGAATGAGTATGGGGTACAATGTACCCCTACCCATTCACCTGTGAACTAAAGTACAATAAAAAACACAACACAGAGAAAAAATATTTTATTGCACAGCTCCGGGGGTCTTCCGTCTTCGGGGGTCTTCTCGCCGGACTCCTCCGCTATGTGTGTGTAGCTCTTTTGCTAGCGGAGGAGTCCGGCTTTCTTCCTCCCCGCCGCCGGCCTCTTCTCCCGACTTCGGGGGTCTTGTCCCCCTCTTCGGTTCTTCTGCCGGGCCACCGCGCCTGGTCCGGTGGCCCGGTCTTCTGTCGCCGTCTTCCGTTCTTCTGTCGCCGCCTTCGGTTCTTCTGCCGGGCCACCGCGCCTTCTTGTAGCTCTTTTACAGGCGGTGGCCCGGTCTTCTGTCGCCGCCGCCGCCGCCTTCCGTTCTTGTTCTTCTTCTTCTCCTGGAGATGTTGACTCGACGAGCTCTCCGGCCGGAATGCCAGGGACACGCTCCGCTGCCACTTATATAGTGACAATGGGGCGGTGTCACATGGTATATGTCACATGGGTTGGTCACATGGGTTGATGTCACATGGGGACTATGACATCGTAAGGGGGCGGGGTCACCATGTGACCAACCCATGTGACATATACCATGTGACACCGCCCCATTGCCACTATATAAGTGACCGCACAGCGCGGCTCTGGCATTCCGGCCGGAGAGATCGTCGAGTCAACATCTCCAGGAGAAGAAGAAGAACAAGAACGGAAGGCGGCGGCGGCGACAGAAGACCGGGCCACCGCCTGTAAAAGAGCTACAAGAAGGCGCGGTGGCCCGGCAGAAGAACCGAAGGCGGCGACAGAAGAACGGAAGACGGCGACAGAAGACCGGGCCACCGGACCAGGCGCGGTGGCCCGGCAGAAGAACCGAAGAGGGGGACAAGACCCCCGAAGTCGGGAGAAGAGGCCGGCGGCGGGGAGGAAGAAAGCCGGACTCCTCCGCTAGCAAAAGAGCTACACACACATAGCGGAGGAGTCCGGCGAGAAGACCCCCGAAGACGGAAGACCCCCGGAGCTGTGCAATAAAATATTTTTTCTCTGTGTTGTGTTTTTTATTGTACTTTAGTTCACAGGTGAATGGGTAGGGGTACATTGTACCCCATACTCATTCACATAGGGTGGGGGGCCGGTATCCGGGGGCCCCCTTCTTAAAGGGGGCTCCCGGATTCCGATAAGCCCCCCGCCCGCAGACCCCGACAACCAACGGCCAGGGTTGTCGGGAAGAGGCCCTTGTCCTCATCAACATGGGGACAAGGTGCTTTGGGGTGGGGGGGCCGCGCGGCCCCCCCTTCCCCAAGGCACCCCCCATGTTGAGGGCACGCGGCCTGGTACGGCTCAGGAGGGGGGGCGCGCTCGCTCGCCCCCCTTTCCTGGCCGGCCGGGTAGCGTGCTCGGACAAGGGTCTGGTGTGGACTTGGGGGGAACCCCCACGCCGATTTTTTTCGGCGTTGGGGTTCCCCTTTAAGCCCATTCCAGGCGGCGGAGCCCGCGACGTCTCCTTCGCGGGCCCCGCCTACCTGTACACGCGCTCGAAATGGGCGGACTTTCCGAGCGGGAACAGTCCGCTCATTTCGAAAGTACAGCGGACAAGCCCACACACGGGCGGACTGTTCGCTCAAACACAGTTTCAGCGGACAGTTTTTCGGAATTTCCGAAAGACTTTGTCCGTCCAACTGTCCGCTGAAACTGTCCGCTGAAAGCCCACACACGAGCGGACTGTCCGCCCAAACACTGTTCAGCGGACAAGGTTGGGCGAACAGTCCGCTCGTGTGTACGCGGCCTCAGTGTTGGATAGAGTGGAGCAGGATTAGACGCTCTGTCAGGTTTACATTGCTCTTTTTTTGTCCAATCTATTTGTCCTACTAACTAGGACGAGACAGAAAGTAGTGAGAAGTCTAAAACTTTAATGTTGTTACCAGAACAAGGGGTCAAGAAAATCATCCAATGGGGAAAAATGTTCTGGTGACAACTCTCTTAGCCCTTGTACACACGGTCGGAGAA
This sequence comes from Lithobates pipiens, assembly GCF_037356315.1. Taxonomy (NCBI): domain Eukaryota; kingdom Metazoa; phylum Chordata; class Amphibia; order Anura; family Ranidae; genus Lithobates; species Lithobates pipiens. The sequence goes on from NW_027507718.1 coordinate 421,376,469, forward strand.
TCCGTCGGAATGTGTCCTATCGGACCGTGTTGTCGGATAATCCGACTGTGTGTGGTATGCATCGGACCGATTCCGTCGGAATATCCGTCGGACCCAATTTTCCAACTTGTTGGAAATATTTCCTGACCAACTGGGCCGATCGGACATACTCCGATCATATGTAGAGGATTTTGAACGGACAACGTGCCACGCATGCTCAGATCAAATTCCTACATCAAAGCTATTGGCTACTAGCCTGAATGTAGTCCCATCGTAACGAAATTACGTCATCACGTTCTGAAAGATCGGATTTTTCGACAACTTTGTCCGACCGTGTGTATGCAACAGTTTGGGACAAGATCCGACGGACAAAATCCGACGGATTTGGTTGTCGAAATCTCCGACCGTGTGTACAGGGGCTAAGAACAAGTGTCTATAGGATTTGAGTTGCAAATGCAGCATGGCTTTGATGTGCTTCTGAGAGGTCTCGAAATTCATTAAAAAGTGTATTTGACCTGCAGTAGACTTCCTTTTGAGCTTCATTTGACCTGCTCCAAGCCAATTATGGGTTTCCTAAGCTTATGGAGATAGATGCAGCTCTAACATAAAAAAAACAGTCACTGGCGTTAAGGAGGGAATCCCTCACTCTGGGGAGATTTCCTCGTATTTTCTGTTGAATCTCTGGGACAGTAAATAAAATGGAAATCTCCACAGTGGGACACTGAAAATATTTATCTGGCAGGGGTTTTAGCTCCTCTCAACTTTACCAAAAGCGAAAATAAATAAATAAATAGCTTGATATACACAAACTCTACAACATCAATCAAAAACTAAATATTAGTCTTTGGGAAGACTGATTCTTAAATCTCCATACCATATCTTCCCGGGCCTGAAATGCCATTTCTTCTGACATGATCTGCCGCAGCGAAACTTTCTTTATTTTGGTATTCCACTGGTCCATGAATGGAAACATATCAGTTTCTCCATGGGAAACAACTGAATTATTTCCATCCAGCCTAGACTCCTGTTCCTGAAGAAGACTGTCCAGATGTGTGTGGTCATTGGTTGAAAAGTCTGCCAAAATAACAAGTGGTTTAATTTATAAATCATGATTACACCATCAGGACTTCAAAAGTGAAGTAAAAAACCAAAACATTGCAGATTAACAGATCTAAGACTTAAGACAGCTACGTTCCAAAAACAGCAATTAAAGCTGGCAGATATAAAAAGGCAAAATTCTTGCATCTCTGTAATGATTTGTTAGTACTTCAATCCGACTTGGTCTCAGCCTCTTGCAGCCTACTGTATAGTATGTGCAGAAGAGCTTAACGAAGGGGAGAGAGAAGCAGCACAAGGATCTAATCAGGTGTGCTGCAGTGCAATGAACATGTGAAAGGAGGAGAAAGCAGACAGACAGATCAACTCATCAATTTGTTGCTTCTCCTTTCACTGTTCAGTCACAAGGGGAGAGGGTAGGAAGGAGATCTGTAAGCAAAACTGCAGAGAAAGAAAACGTCCCCTCCACTGGTACATCTGTATAAAGCTCAGAACTTAATTGACTGAAATATAAATCCTTTGGCATGTTTGATAACATTGAATAATGTATTTCATCTTTGTATTTAGCTGTTGCCTGAAGTTCAGCTTTAAAGTGGTGTTAAACCTATTTATTTTAAATTTGCTGACAAGGAAGGGTTTTTATGACAGAAAAGACCCTATCGATCCTTCCTGCCCTATAGGCTTCCTCCTCCCTATCTGCAGTTAATGTTCACTGAGCTGGACATGTGCAGCTCAACAAACATGCACAGCCAAATAAATAGAAGGAAGACGGTGAAGATGGAAGAGCCTGTCATAACATGCTAGTATGCAGTGCACTATACTAGAATATAATGGCTTAAACCACCCAGGGACCTATTTTTTTTTTTTTTTATTAAGCAAACTTTACTTACGCTTTAAAATTTAGAGTGTAGACAAAGAGCCTAATGTGACATTTATACAATGTTTTAAATAGCATTCTCTACATTGCATTTCCAGTGCCTTGAAAAAAGTATTCATACCCCTTGAAATGTTCCAAATTTTTTCATGTTACATAAATGTTTTTTAATGGGATTTTATGTGATAGACCAACATAAAGTGGTACATAATTGTGAAATGGAAGGAAAATGGTTTTCAACATTTTTTTTTTACAAATAAATATGCAAAAAGTGTATCATGCATTTATGTTCATTCCCCCTGAGTCAATACTTTGAAGAACCATTGTTCACTGTAATTGGAGCCGCAAGTCTTTTTGGGGATGTCTTTACCAGCTTAACACATCTAGCGAGTGACATTTTTGGCCATTCTTCTTTGCAAAAAACGTCTGAACAGAAATGTATAAGTCTTGCCACAGATTCTCAACTGGATTTAGGTCTGGACTTTGACTGGGCCATTCGAACACATGAATATGCTTTGATCTAAACCAGTGATTCTCAAACTGTGTGCCGTGGCACAGAGATTTGCAGGTGTGCCGTCAGAGTTTTGAAAAATATTTAAAATTACTAGCGTTTTGAAACCTTGAACATATCAGAAAATGTAATGGTAAATCAAAAAAAAAAAAAAAATAACACGCAAACTCAGACGTCTGTCATTTATTGGTTGGCGAGACTTGTGCGAGATCTAAGGAGAACTGGATCGCTCTAATTATATTATAATAATAGAGACTGTTCCATTTGTTTGTTCCTTTTGTCAACTTCTGATTTGCTCTCGAAAGCAGGCAGATCCTTCACATTAAATTTAAAATTAAATAGATGTCAAAATAAAATCTTCACCACAAAAATTGTTAAATCTTTTTAGGTATGCCGTGAAAATTTATTTGGTGTGCCGCAAGACAAAAAAAATTTGAGAAACACTGATCTAAACCATTCCATTGCAGCTCTGGCTGTCTGTTTAAGGTGAACCTTCACCTCAGTCTCAAGTCTTTTTTCTTCTAAGATTACCCTGTATTTTGCTCCATCCATCTTCCCTTCAACTCTGACCAGCTTGCCTGTCCCTGCTGAAGAAAAACATCCCCACAAAATGATGTTGCCGCCACCACAACGTTTCATGGTGGGGATGGTGTGTTCAGGGTGATGTGCATTGTTAATTTTTCACCACACATAGCGTTTTGCTTTTAGGCCAAAAAGTTCAATCTTGGTCTCATCTGACCAGAGCACCTTCTTCCACATGTTTGCTGTGCCCCCTACATGGCTTCTTGCAAACTGCAAACGGGATTTCTTATGGCTTTCTTTCAACAATGGATTCTTCTTGCCACTCTTCCATAAAGTCCAGATTTGTGGCATGCACGACCAATAGTTGTCCTGTAGGCAGATTCTCCCACCTGAGCTTTGGATCTCTGCAGCTCCTCCAGAGTTACCATGGGCCTCTTGGCTGCTTCTCTGATTAATGCTCTACTTGCCTGGCCTGTCAGTTTAGGTGGACGGCCATGTCTTGGTAGGTTTGCAGTTGTGCCATACTCTTTCCATTTTTGGATGATGGATTAAACAGTGCTCTATGAGAAGCTTGATATATATTTTTTATAACTCCAACCCTGCTTTAATGGCTTGTCGCCCGCCCACCATCAAATGACAGAGGGACCAGGACCCCACTCCACCCGAAGGTTCCCACCAATGCCGGAGGTGGGGGTGAGCCACGTGAGAGGATGTGAGCCGATGTGCTGGAGGGGGAAGCACGAGCATCAGTGACTTTGATCCTGGCATCTCGGCACCCTGACATCTAGTCTGGGCCTAGAGCATTACCTGCTGCTACCTGTTGCTACCGCCCCCTTCCTGCTCCCTCTTTGCTGCCAAGACCCTGGGATCCATCCATCCTGCCGCCCAAGCACACGTGGTGCACACCAGCTGCACACGCCTGTGGTGGTCTGCTTAGACCCCCCCCCACTGGTGAGTCTGACGGGAGTTTCGGACCTCCCAGCCCCCACCAGAGTACGGAACAGAAGAAGCTATTGATGCACCTGGAGCCAGGACCAGTTATGGCTCAGAGGTAGTGCAGACTGAGACCCAGGCAGACCCCTGTGGACAGTGGGGGAGGCCAAAAGGCTGCAGTTGCAACTACCTTTAGACACTAATTTCTACTGGCTGAAGATTATCTTGCCTGTTGATAGTTCCTGCTGTTTTCTGATAATTACCACTTTTTGTTATCATTTATGGACAGTTGCCTAAATCTTCAAAGTGACTGATTCTCTTCTCATACATTATTATCTGCAAACATTTATCACTACTTGCTTAAGATTATCTTGTCTGCTGATAGTTCCTGCTGTTTTTTGATAATTGCTACGGTTAGCTACCATTCGCTGATAGTCGCTGCAACTTTCAAAGTGACTGAGCCTCTTTTCATACAATTTTTCCTTCTAAATTAAGAGGGGTTACTTACTGAGGATGGCTGCTACCTGCTGAAAAAGGAACCGTTTGCATATTAAATTATCATTGATGGCAAGTGTGTTTTGGAGAGGAAGAAATGCCACTTGAAAAAATGAACTGTTCATTGCATTTAACCACTTAAGGACCAAGCCTCTTTTTAAGCTGTGTTTAATACTCAAAAACTGTTTTTTTTTTGCTAGAAAAGTAATGTGTAATGTTTGGGGGTACTAACACCTTAGAGAATAAAATGGCGGTCGTTGCAATACTTTCTGTCACACTGTGTTTTTGCAGCGGTCTTACAAGTGCACTTTTTTTTGGAAAAAAATACAACAGTAAAGTTAGCCCAAATTTTTTTTATAATGTGAAAGATAATGTTACGTTGAGTAAATTGATACCCAACATGTCAGGCTTCAAAATTGCGCCCACTTGTGGAATGGTGACAAACTTTTACCCTTAAAAATCTCCTAAGGCGACGTTTAAAAAATTCTACAGGTTGCATGTTTTGAGCTACAGAGGAGTTTTAGGGTTAGAATTATTGCTCTCCCTCTACCAATCCAGGCGATACCTCACATGTGTGGTTTTTGAACACTGTTTTCATATGCGGGCGCTACTCACATATGCTTTCGCTTCTGCGCGCGAGTTCGGCGGGACGGTTTCTTATTTATTTATTTTACCTTTTATTCTTACACTGTTTTTAAAAAAAATAAAAATGAAAATTGTATCACTTTTATTCATATTACAAGGAATGTAAACATCGCTTGTCATAGAAAAAAGCATGACAGGACCTCTTAAATATGAGATCTGGGGTCAAAAATACCTCAGTTCTCACATTTACACAAAAATGCAGTAAAAATAAAACATTTTGTCATAAAAAAAATAAAAATAAAAAAAATGTCCATTTAAGAGCTATGGGCAGAAGTGACGTTTTAATATCGCTTCTCCCCTGCAACGTTATGGAGACGGGTGGGTGCCATCTTCCCCTCACTCGTCTCCATACCCAGCAAGGGGTAACATCCGATAGCCTCCACCGCTTCCAGTAAGTGGGGATGGCACTGGAATGTGGCGGGAGGGGGGGGGGGGCTTTTCCCGCTGATGATAAAAGTGATGAAATCTCGCGGCAAAGCTGGTACTGATCCCACGGAGCCACATACTAATCAGGTAGGATTTGAAAAGGGGAGATAGGGAAGGGATAACTGTTTTGAGTCAATGTTTTTGAACCATGAAGTAAAAAGGGGGGAGGGATGCTTTCTATCATCACCCATAAGCTAAAATTAGAATAAACGGGAACCTATCCTCATCTCTTGAACTATTTAATGGGACAAGACAGGGGTGACCCCTCTCTTCAAGGCTGTTTGTAATGGCATTGGAACCTCTGCTGGCAGCAATCAGAGGGCTGAGAGTAGGGGAATGGGACTACAAAGTAGCCGCTTATGCGGATGATTTGCTTTTTTTATGTCTCCAACCCTATGATAACAATTCCAATTATACTAGAGGAGCTTAGTAGATATGGAAAGTTGTCTAATTTCTTTTTATTTTTTTGAAAAATATTTTTATTAAGAGTTTCATAACAAACAACACTTATAACAACAGTGCTCCCAGCATACAAGAGTCGTTCATTGACACAGACGTATACAATGCAACATAATATTTCAGCATTTCAGAGTAAAAAGAGTGCTCCACTGGCAGCCCCAGGTCCCTCGGCCAGTATAAACGATCCCGTCTGGTATCAGAGAGAGCAGAGCAGCTCCTAGGAACACGAAGGGGGAGGGGGGGGGGCAGAAAATAAAACATAACAGAACATATCATACCATATCCCCCCAGCAACCACAGTCACTACCCCCCTCTAAGCTGTTTCGGGGTCAGCTACCCAAGCATGCCAGACTTTATTATACTTCTTTGGACATCCCCGATGGAGGCAAGTATCTTTATACAGGGGGAGACTGTCATTCATCAGGCGCTTCCATTGCACCACGGATGGGGGTTCTGCGTTTTTCCAGTGCATAGCAATATTCTTACGAGCATAAAAGAGCAGCAGGCCAGTCATCGTGCGTTTGGCGGTGGACTGCACCACAGGCTCAATGAGTCCCAGTATGCAGACCTCCATGGCCAGAGGCACCATAGTCATGGTGACCTTTCTAATTAGATGCAACACTGATTCCCAGTACTGCCGGACCCTTGGGCACTGCCAGAAAATGTGCGAGAAGTCCCCAGGGGAGGCTCCACATCGCCAACAGCTCGGAGAGTGCGCAGGGTTCATCCTATGGAGCCTGTACGGGGTGTAGTAGGCCCGGTGTACAATTTTAAATTGCACAAGGCGGTCCCTAATAGAGACCAGGGAGGTAAAAGGAAGGTCCCAAACATCATCCCAGTCATCCGTGTCTAGTGAGGGGATATCAGTCCGCCACCTGGTCCAAAGTTTGTCAAGAGCCGGCAGCGACACATTTATGAGATGGGAGTATAAAACAGAAGTAGGTTTCCTGTCGCAGTCGGCCCTGAGTGTGTGTTTGTTTCAATTGTGTCATATTGCATGAGGAAAGTGGGAATTGCGCTGCAAAGGCGTGGACCAATTGAAGGTATTGGAATAGGTAGTGGCCAGGTACATTGTACAAGGAGATCAGGCTAGTAAAGGGGAGTATAGAGCCCTGCTCCACGACATGCGACACAAGCTTAATCCCGTGCCTAGTCCATGCGCATGGGTCAGGGATCTTGTATAGGTGAGACAGGCCAGGATTCAGCCACAGTGGGGCATTTGGGGATACATCAGTGCGTCCACGTCCCTCCAGGGCCAGCCCCGCCCACCATGCTCGCAGGGTAACGATCATGGAGGGAGTCAAAGAATAAGGAGCCCGAGGGCCTCGGTAGATGAGAAGCTGGAGGGCCTCCAGCGAACCCAAAACCGTGGCCTCCAGAACAGTGGAGGAGTTTGTTTGGTCCGGTTGCAGCCACCAGGCTACTGTAACCAGCTGCGCGGACAAATAGTATTTGTAACAGTCTGGGAAAGCCATGCCCCCCTGAGTCCGTGGTCTCATCAAAGTGGACAGGGTGACGAGGGGCCCCAAATAAAGGAGGAAAAAATCTGGTTCAGTAAGTAAGTCTGGGGATGACCTTCATTTTAAGGAGATTTACACACCCCCAGAGTGATAGTGGCAGGTTGCTCCACGATTTAAGCTTAGACTGGACGTCCAAAAAAAACCGGGGTAAGATTTAGTGTGAGGTAATCCGACGCCAAGTGTGATACCTGAACCCCCAAATACTTAAAAGAGTCAACCCAGACAAGGGGATTGTCCGAGAGCGAAGTGGCCTTTGCCCCCTGATCAATCGGAAACAGAAGAGATTTGGACCAGTTCACCCTGAGACCGGTGACCACTGTATAAGTATCCAGCACATCCAACACCCCCCGCAGTGCAGGACCAGCATCATTTAGAAAGAGCAGCATGTCATCTGCGTACAGGGCCACCCTCTCCTCCAGCAGCCCAATACGCAATCCTGACACCCGGGGCGAGACACGCAGTGCCTCCGCCACAGGTTCGATCGCAAGGGCAAACAGAGCTGGAGAAAGAGGGCAGCCCTGCCTGGTCCCCCTAAAATGCCTGAAGGGGGTGGACAAGGCCCCCCCCCCAGCCGAACCGACGAAGTCGGGCTCCTATAAATCACCTGAAACCAATAAACAGAAAAGGGAAGCCCATTTTCCGCAGGGTTCCCCATAAAAAAGGCCATTCCACCGCGTCGAAGGCCTTTTCGACATCCAAGGAGGCCACCACCCGGGTTCCCACATTTAAATGGTGGGCGTGAATGTTAGTAAAGAGTCTCCTGAGGTTAATATCTGTAGATCTACGGGGATAAAGTCTACGGGCCAGGAGCTTGGTCAATATTTTAAAGTCAGAATTTAATAAGGCTATGGGCCTATAGGAAGCACAGGAGGTGGGGTCCTTAGGGGCCTTGTGAATCAATGTTAAGTGGGCATGGTACATTGAAGCAGGCAATTCACCAGCAGTCAGACAGGTAGTATAAAGCTGAGCCAGCAGAGGCGCCAGAAGAGCTCCATGGGTCTTGTAAAAGGCCATCGGAAGTCCATCAGGCCCCGGAGCCTTACCCGGGGGAAAAGAACTAATGACCCCCAGGACCTCCAGCGCTGTGAAAGGCTGGACCAGAGTCTTCCTCTCCGAGTCAGAGAGTCATCCGAGCGCCAACTGGTCCAACAAAGGATAGAGTGACTCGGGTCGAAAGTCCGTTGGGAGACCTGAGGAGTACAACTTTTCATAGAAGGTGCTGAAAGTCCGCAGTATGTCCGAGGGGGAGGTCACGGTGTCCCCGTCCTGAGTCTGCAGGGCAGACACCAGAGTGAGGGGCTGGTCATGCTGAGCCATCATCGCCAGCAGACGTCCATTCCTATCTCCTTGTTCAAAGACCCGCTGCTTCCCCTTATACATGTCAAGTCGTGTAATTTCCGTCAGGTGTAGCTGCAAGTCCCTCTGACCTGCCATTAGTAGGTCAAAATTGGTAGGGTTTGGGTCCGCAGTGTATGTGGCATTACATTAATCAATAGCTTGTTGTAGTGAGAGAGTCATACTCGCCTGTTTTTTCTTAATGTCAGCAATACAGGAGATATATTGGCCCCTGGTATATGCTTTGAAAGCATCCCAAACATTTGCAGGGGAAGAGGACCCCACATTCATTTCCCAAAACTCCGCCAGATGATCCGGCAGTTTGTCAGACAGGTCAGGGTGCGAAACCCACTGTGCACCCAGCCACCAAAGTGCCGCGTTACGGGAGGCTGGGGAGCGGAGCACCACCGACAGCGGGCTATGATCAGACAATCCACTGGGAGATAGAACGCCTCCAACACATCCGCTAACAGTGCGGGGTTGGAGAAAGCCAAATCAATCCGGGATGCCGTCTTGTAAGAAGCTGAAAAACAGGAGTAAGCCCTCTTGTCAGGATGCCTCCACCTCCAGACCTCCACCAAACCAACCGCCTGAGCCCAGGCGGAGAGTTCCAGACACTGCTTCTTAGCAGGCGAAGGCCTGTCTAGTTCTGGAGACAGGGTGGCATTGAAGTCTCCCATCACCAGCACCCGCCCAGGACAGAAGGGTGAAATCTTGTCTAAAACATCGTACAATAATGCAGGTGAAAAAAAGGGGGGGGGGGGGGGGGGAATATAGAGATTTATAATAATGTACCTTTGAGACCATAGGGTAAACACTAGGATCACAAACTTCCCCAGGGGGTCTGTGCGGACCTCTTCAATAACACATGGAAAATTCCTATGAATAAGAATTGACACCCCCCTGGCATAAGTGGAGTAAGTGGCATGTATACCCCGTTGTATCCAGGGTTTCTTAAGAGTTAGGACCTTGCTGCCCAAAAGGTGAGTTTCCTGGAGGAGAATAAGCTGAGTGAGTTTTTAAATATTGGAAGAGCAGAGCTCTCTTAAATTTAGAGTTAAGGCCTCTAACATTCCAGGAGAGGACGGTGAATGAATCCAAGACCTGGCTAGCCATAGGACATATAAAGAAAGGGGTAGCAGGAGTATTGGGGGGGGGGGCCTGTCCAGGAGCACCCTGTAAGCAGCACTGAGACACAACATAAACAAACATATGCATTGGCATATAGAACTGTGGAGGCCCAAACAGGCTCGGAGTGCCTTTCCTACTATGTCGCATCGCTCCCCCTAAAAATAAAAAACGAGTGGGGGGGGGGGGGTCCGGGAATAGTTTGTCCCCAAACAAAAAGAAAGTCCTACCAAATAGGTGCAGGCGCCCCCGACTGGGACCCTACACCGTCAGTGTTCACCCCTCGCACCACTGGTCAAAGTCATATGGCCAGGAAGCAAGTCAAAGTTAGGAGGCGTTGGCCACTGACCAGAAGGGGGAAAAAGAAAAAAAACAAAAAGGTATAAAAAAAGGGGAGGGGGGACAGGGAAGGGGTAAGAAAAAAACAGGGAGGGGGGGTGCCGCAATCACGCCGCGGTGGCAGTACTTGCTTGAAGTAGTGTGTGTCTTCCGCAGTCTGCTGAGCAGGCCCGCTCCTGCAAAAGTGCCCAGTAAATCAGTAATGGTAGCACAGCCAGATGTACAGAAAAAAAAAAAAGAAAAAACAAAGACACAGGGGTATAGGTGCCGGAGCAGGCACAGAATAGGTGGCAGCACTCCGTTCCCCAGTGATCAGGCAGGATGAGAGGTGAGAGTTAGCAGGCGCAACGGCCACCTGGCATGGATCCAGCGGGGGGAATCAAATAAGGAGCAAAGTGCCAGGCAGTGTAAAGGTGCAGGTGGCATCCACAGTCGGGTGTAACTCATCTGCGACCATCCAGCCAGGACATGGCAGCTTCTGGGTCCATGAAAAAGTGTGCACGGTCATCAGCAATCACCCGAAGTTTGCTTGGATACAGCAGGCTGAACTTGAGGCCCTCATTTCGCAGGATCTTCCTGACCTCAGTAAAGGAGCGTCTACGATGCTGCACTTCTGGGGAGTAGTCAGGAAAAAACATTATCTTGGCCCCATTAAAAAGTAGATCCCGCTTTTCTCTAGCCCCCATCAAAACCCTGTCCCAGTCTCTGTAGTTTAACAGCCTAAGCAGAAACGGCCGCGGTGGATCGGCCACTAGGTGATCAATCTTCACCATCACCAAATCCCTGCCCTCCTTAAATCGCAGCCAGGAGCTCAGCGTGAGAATCAGCCTGAGATGGAGGAGGATCGGCGGCGGCCTGAGAGCTGACAGACATCGTGGCGGCAGATGGCCGCCGTGGACCGGGCCTCACCTGCTGCGGACGAACGGAGCCTTCCCGGGGGCTGCGGAGAGGGCCGCGGTGTACCGGAGGCTTTCTTCCGCCCCAGGGTGTCAGGGGGAGAGGCTGTGTGATGATAGAAACGGCGCTGGAATTAAGCAGGATAACCGTTGGAGCGGAGCTCAGCAGTCACACGTCTGTTCTCTTTCACATCCCGGCCACGCCCGAAAGTAGTCTAATTTTAAAATAAATATGTCTATATCTGAGATTTCGAACATTACTACTCCAAGGGAGGAACAAATGGCAATTCACCTGAAATTCCCCTTTGTATGGTGTAAGGAGGGATTAGGGTACTAAAATTGACTGCATCTTTGGGGACTATGTTTGAGACCAACTATATGCCAGTGCTTAACCACTTCGCACCCGCGCTATAGACGAAAGACGTCTACAGCGGATGCCAATTGCAGTGAGGGTGTCCCTGGTACCAATTTCCGCTGTGGGCACGCAGAGAGGAAGTTCTGTGTTGGCCGTGTCCCTTGGACGCAGTCAATCACAGATCGTGCTATATGGCCAATCACAGCAGCCATTTAGCACTCGATTGGCGTGCCCAATGAGAGGTGATCTCATATGTAAACATATGAGATCATCTCTCATCGCCGGCTCTCCCTCCTCACACAAAGACAGCGTGTGAGGAGGTAGAGCTTCTGTGCTGCAGCGTCAGTGAAACATGGGTGAACACTAACACAGTGAAACACACACATGCCCACCTGTCCCCAGTGCCACCTGCCCTCATTGCCACCTATCAGTGCCATCTGTCCCCAGTGCCACCTGTCAGTGCCATCTTTCCCCAGTGCCACCTGTCAGTGTCATGTGCCATCTGTCACCAGTGCCACGTATTAGTGCCATGTGTCACCAGTGCCACATATTAGTGCCATGTTTTAGTGCCATCTGTCTTCAGTGTCATGTGCCATCAGTGCCACCTCAGTGTCACGTGTCATTGTCCTGGTGCTCCAGGGCCTTCAAAATTGTAATAGGTAGTCAACAAGTTAGATGTGTAATTTATGCTCCTACAACACCAACATGCTTCCTGCATGTTGGGCCTCTCTATGTGGCTAGGCTGTGAAAAAGTCGCACACATGTGGTATCGTAATACTCAGGAGTAGCAGAATGTATTTTGGGGCGTTATTTCTGGTATACACATGCCATGTGAGAGAAATAACCTATTACAGTGACAATTTTGTGGGGGGAAAAAAATAAATAAAAAAAATCTTAATTTTGCAAAGAATTGTGGGAAAAAAATGACATCAAAAACCTCACCATGCCTCTTACTAAATACCCTGGAATGTCTACTTTCCAAAAAAGGGGCAATTTGGGGGTTATTTGTACTTTCCTGGCTTGTTAGGATCGCAAGAAATGAGAGGCCACCAGTACATCAGGTGTGATCAATTTTTTATGATTTGCACCACAGCTTGTAAACTCTCTAACTTTCACAAAGACCAAATAACATCCACTAATTTGGGTTATTTTTACCAAAGATATGTAGTAGTATAAATTGTGGCCAAAATTCATGAAGAAAAATTAATCATTTGCAAAATGTTATCACAGAAACAAAAAGGAAAATGCATACATTTTCAGTCTTTTCTCATTTATAGCGCAAAAAAAAAAAAAAAAATCAAAAACCCAGAGGTGATCAAATACCACCAAAAAAAAAACTCTATTTGTCTTTGCTCTGGGTACAGTGTTACATGACTGAGTAATTGTCATTCAAATTGTGAGAGCACCGAAAGCCGAAAATTGGTCTGGGCAGGAGGGGGGATTAAGTGCCCAGTAGGCAAGTGGTTAATAAGATCAAGAAACATTAAAAAAAAAAAAAAAATTGGGATATAAGCCTCTCTCATGGATAGATAAAATGAATGCCTTAAAAATGAATATCTTACCCAGGATTATTTACATCTTTCAAATGATTCCAATAGTACCTCAGGTATATTTTAGAAAATGAAGATCAATGGTACTAAAATATATATGGGTACATAAACTCCCTAGGATTGCATATGCAACATTGGTGAAGGAAAAAAGGGCAGGGGGGGCTAGCAGTACTGGATTTCGAGAAATATCCGCCGATTTCTGTCTCTCGGATTGCAGAGTGGATTCATAACAAAGAGGGGAAAAATTGGGTAAATATAGAGCTAATACAAAGTATGGTAGATCTACGAAAGATGGTTTGGATACCATGGCAATATCGTGATTTTGCCACTAGCACAAACCCACTAACTAGAAACACTTAAGATTTGGGATGGGTTAGGGAGATTGCACCACTGGGAATATAACTCACCACTAATGTCTAATAATACTAGGCACAAATTAATACTAGGCACTAATTATTTTAAGCCAGGGAAAGAGCAACACAAATATTTCACTAGATGGGCAAAAGAAGAGGAAATATTACTGCAAGATGTGATGAAAGTTAATAGAATATATACGTATGCTGAAATCACACATGAATGGGGAAATAAGCCACTAGACAAATGGAGGTATGCACAATTAAAGCACTTTACACAATCACTACCACAACCATTGCGGGGAACAAGACACGAGGTTAATAGAGAAACGATTTTGTTCCCCTCTTAGTTTAAATCGAAGTATATCTAAAATTTATAAAATTTTGATTAAGGAAGTAGAACCTCGGGAAGTGGGGGGGTGGGAGGGTAGTTAGTTGCCCTCTGTTAGATAGTTCAGCGGCCGGTTGGCTGGGATGGATGCCTCCAGTTGAGGCGTTCACTGTTTGTATTGTATGCTTTATATGAAAATAATAAACAGAATTTACAAAAAAAAGGAAGTAGAACCTGAATCCCGCCCCCCTATCTGGGTAAGTGGGAGGAGGAGATAGGTTTTCTTAGGGATGAGGAACATAAAAGGAAAATCCTTAGTACAGCTTGTTTTTCCTCAAGCAATGCAAGGACAGTGGAAATGTGCTATAAACTTCTGGCGAGATGGTACGTGACCCCACAGAGAGTGCACAGGCTCGGGGCAGAAGGCCCCCAACTTGCTGGAGGGGATGTAATGCCCCGGGGACCTTTGCACGCTTGTGGTGGGAATGTACAAAGATACAACCTTACTGGGGTAGAATTATAGCAGCGATTCATCAAATAACGGGAGAACGGATTCAGAATGATCCCTGGGAATGCCTATTTCATGATATGAGAAAGACAGTGTCCCAATACAAGAATGCATTAATTCCATGCCTTCTAAACAAGGAAGTTCTGTGAATCGGCTCTCCTTGCCTCACACTGATAAGAGTGTGTGCCGGTTAGCGGCATCTCCTCGCAGAGGAGACCTGGGCAGGTAATCAGGGCACTGATCATCAGTAGCCTGATTACAGGAAAGTCCCAGCAGTGCTCATCAGTGCCCATAAGTGATGCCAGTCAGTGTCTCTCATCAGATCCAATCAGTGCTGCCCAATGCGATGCATCAGTGCCCACCAGTGCCACCTATCAGTGTGGCATATTAGTGCTTCCTCATCAGTACCCAATCAGTGCAGGATTATCATGAGCACACATTAGTGAAGGAGAAAAATTGCTTATTTACAAAACCTTTTTTTTTCAAAATTTTCGGTCTTTTTTTTTGTAGAAAATAAAAACCCCAGGAGTGTTTAAATACCACCAAAAGAAAGCTCTATTTGTGTGACGAAAAAGATCAAAAACTTAATTTGGGTACAATGTTGTATGACCGCGCAATTTCCATTCAAAGTGTGACAGCGCTGAAAGTTAAAAAATGGCCTGGGCAGGAAGGGGGTGAAAGTGCCCTGTATTAAGGTGGTTAAACTTCTCCACGACTTTATCCCTGACCTGTCTGGTGTGTGTCTTGGCCTTAATGATGCGGTTTGTGCACTAAGGTTCTCTAAGACCCCTTTCACACCACACACCGCCCTTTGCGTTGGCGCTAAAAATAGCAGCGTTTTACCGCCGGATTTGCGGCACATTTCGGCTGCTAGCGGGGTGCTTTTACCCCCGCTAGCGGCCGCGAAAGGGTTAAAACCGCCGGCAATACAGCACAATAGCGGCGTTTTGCCGGCGGCATTACAGCGCTGCCCCATTGATTTCAATGGGGAACAGTGGAGGAGGAGCGGTAAACACACCGCTCCTTCACAGCTCCAAAGAAGCTGCTGGCAGGACTTTTTTCTGATGACCTGCGAGCGCACCGCTTTCACACTACACACAATGGTGCAGCTTCTTTAGGGCGGATTTCAGGCGCTATTTCTAACGCTATAGCGCCTGCAAAACGCCCTGGTGTGAAAGGGGTTTAACAAACCTATGAGGGCTTCACAGAACAGCTGTATTTATATAGATGTTAAATTACACACAGGTGGACACTATTTACTAATTAGGTGACTTCTGAAGGTAACTAGTTCCACTAGATTTTAGTTAGGGGTATCCGAGTAAAAGGGGGCTGAATACAAATGCACACCACACTTTTCAAATATTTATTTGTAAAAATATATATATATATTATTTTCCTTCCACTTCACAATTATGTGCCACTTTGTGTTGGTCTATCATATAAAATCCCCAAAAAATCCATTAACATTTTTAGTTGCAACATGAAAAAACGTGGAACATTTAAGGGGTATGAATACTTTTTCAATGCACTGAAAATGCAATGTAGAAAATGCTATTTAAAACATTTTATTTTCTTTGGTTGTAACATGACAGCATGTGTTCAAGGGGTAGGAATACTTTTTCAAGGCACTTTAATTGAAGTATAAACTAAGAATGAGCCAGGAACTATCTTTTTCTAGAGGAGCCTGCTTGTAGCATCCCTATCACTCATGTATTGGACTGCAACACTTTCTACTCTAATTAAAATATACATTATCTGTCTTTACAAAGTAAGATCTACTATACATGAATGTTGAAAATAAAATAAGATTACCTTCGAACAGAAGTTGATAGGATAATGCTTCTTGGTTATGCCTCTCCTGAGGAATAAAATGATTTAGGAACTTAAAAACACAAAATAACTAAAATGCTCCAAATACCCATCATCATAAAAATATAACATCAGCCGCTGCCACAGCACACTCTGTACTGTCTAACAGCGAACACAAAGATTCAAATTTACATTTTCTAACTCCTGTTTTACAGTGCAGGTGTGAATCTGAGCTGGTTACTTGTATGCAATACTGACAGGCTAGCAGGGAGACGACTTTTTCCATTAAAGTGGATGTAAACCCTCTACTATACCCAGTGAAATGAGCAGCCTCAGATGATACACAGAGATGAAACAAATCTCCCTCTATATAAGTATATCTGCTGTTTTTTCCTTCTACATTCTTTAAAAAAAAGCACAATTTTTCTTCTTGGTTCAGCAGTGGGAGGGGAGTCTGGACATACACTGGGTGAGAACTGATTGGAGGAAAGGCACACACCCCCTCCACATAGGCAGAGGAACGCAGAGATGTGCTCTAAATATACCAGCTCTCTGCTTATCTGTCCTTAAGTTCCCTCCCCAACATAAATTTCCAGCTGCTTTTATCTCATGTGTGGGAGAACTTGTCAGAAGTTGCTGACAACAGAGGAATGGAGCAGCAGAAAGACACAGGACTAAGGGCTTTGGAAAGAGATAAATAAACACTACAGATATATGTGCCCAGGTCAGATTTCATGAATAGGGTTTGCATCCACTTTAAAGTGGTTGTATAGTCTTTTTTTCCACTTTTATCTACAGGTAAGCCTATAATAAGGCTTACCTGTAGGTAAAAATTAATATCTCCTAAACCTGTACGGTTTACAAGATATTTACTTTTCATGCAGCCACTGGCATAGTTTCATAGTTAGTAAGGTTGAGTAAAGACACCAGTCCATCCAGTTCAACCTGGGTGAGTGTCTACAATTGTCCCTATCCCTGTATATTGCACACTCACATCAGTCCCTACCCTCAAGGAGCCCACAATCCGAAGTCCCCATTCACATACTAGGGCCAATTTTGGACAGAAGCCAAATCAACCTACCTGCATGTCTTTGCATGCGCTGTTAAAGCCGGGAAATAGACTCCCGCGCATGTGTATCATGGCTTCGGCCACTCACGGCGCCGGAGCCGCAATACCCAGAAGACACGCTGAGGCAACATGTCAGCTTCCTCGGTGTGGATTGGGTGAGATAACGGCATCTCGTTCTAAGGTGAGTATTTCATCATGAACTAGTATTTACTATTTAATTTTTTATTTGTGGTCTGTAATATTTGAATGTTTACACTAATAAAGTGACATCTATAATAAAGATGTCATTTTCAAATACATTCCATTCAAACTATTTTTCAGCATCAATAATAAAAAACAAAACAAAAAAAACACTCTATTAACCCCTTAAGATCTGCGCTATACCCGAATGACAGCTACAGTGCGAATCTGCTTTGCCAGGAGGCCCCCAATCCCAGCCCCTTACCACTTGATCAGCTGTCAGCCAATAACAGCTGATCACATGATGTAAACTGCAGATCGGTAATCGTTTTCTTTTTCTTCTCACGCAAACAGTGCGAGGAGAAAAAAAAGCCAATCACTGGCTTCTGCTGAAGGGAGGAAGAGGCGAAGCCACCTCATATGTGCCCACCAGTACCGCCGGTCAGTGCCACAAATCATTGCCCACAGTGCCACGAATCAGTGCCCATCAGTACATAAGTGCCAGAAATCAGTCCCACCTATCAATGCCCACAAGTGCCACCTATCAATGCCCACCAGTGGTGCCAATCAGTGAAACCTAGCAGCGCTGCCTTTCAGTGTCACCTACCAGTGCCCATCACTGCCACCCATCAGCGCCAGCTATCAATGCCACCTATTAATGTCCTTCGGTGCCACCTATCAATGCCCTTCAGTGCTGCCCATCAGTGCCATCTCTCGGTATCCACCAATGCCACCTCATTAGTGCCCATCAGTGTAGCCTCATCAGCGTACATCAATGAAGGAGAAAAATTACCTGTTTGCAGAATTTATTAAAAAAATTAAAAAAATACCACCAGAAAAAAGCTCTACTTGTGGGAAAAAAATTATAAATATTTAATTTGGGTACAGTGTTGTATGACCGCGCAATTGCCGTTCAAAGAGTGACAGAGCTAAAATCTGAAAATTGGTCTGGGCAGGAGGAGGGGTTTAGGTGCCCAGTAAGCAAGTGGTTAAAGAAAGGGTAATTGCTCAAATAAAACACTGTTTCATCAGAGTAAATTGGTTGAGAATCATGACCAAGAGTCTATCCCCCAACTTTATTATTGAGTATTCTTTTTATCAATGTAGGGCAATAACTTTGCTCTCAGCACCAAGAGCCTGGCACTGGTAGCTCTCAGCACCAAGAGCCTGGCACTGGTAGTTTTTTTAGTACGCACTGGGTGCTTAAAAATAATGTGCATTTTGTAGCAGGCTAGCATGTTAGATACTAAACAATATATCCCTCGATGCTAAAGAAACCCCACTCCCTAAAAGTTGCACTTTAAAGCTTAACTACCCAACCCCTATACTGAGCCCAATAGTATTATAATCTAACCCCTTAGATTAACCCAAATCTAGCCTACCCCCTATTTTACTGCAAAGTTACCTTATTTTAAACTGGGAATATCTGAACTGACAAGTAATTTCATATCAAAAGCATGCAGCACCAAAATCCCCGGTACCAAGAGAACCAGATGTGAATGCAGGGTATTGTTGTGTTTACACTGACAAAAGAGAAAAGATCCCCGATATGCACTGGAGAAATCACCTCTCGAGGGTAAACGTGTTTACTGGGGAAAATCACCTCTCGAGAGTAAAAGTGTTTACTGGAGAAATCACAGCTGGAGGGTAAAAGTGTTTGCCTAGCTATGTCCACGGACAGATACTTATCTTGCACTTAGTCACAGATGTTGCATACAAACATTTTGAATATTACAGCACTGGAATGTAACTACTGTAAATGTAGTAACCTAAAATTCCATTCCACAATTTTTCTGTTGTAGGGTTACTGTATTTTTTTAAACACGTATGCCGTGTACACACTACCGGACTTCCCAGCAGACTAGGTCTGACGGGATCAGTCCGTCTGAAAAAACGATCGCGTGTGGGCTAGTCCGATCATTTTTCATAAATAAATAAAATCAGACGGACCTAGAAATAGAACAGGTTTCAAATCTGTCCTACGGATTAAATTCTTATCGGGAAAACCATTCGTCTGTATGCTGGTCTGACGGACCAAATACGACTCAAGGGAAGCTAGTCACGTCTTACATCATCATGTTCAAAATGAATTGACTTAGTTCGTTTGTGTGTGGCCAGGTCCATTCGGAAGTCCGTCGGAACTCCGCCGACAGTCAGTCGGGGAGACCATCTGACTTTTTCTGCCAGAAAGTCCGGTCATGTGTACGCGGCATAACACGTGTTAATTCATTTCATGTTTGGAATTCTAGCCATTTTTATTGTGCAGATATATTTTCATTTGTAGTAATTATGACCCACTGCAGACATACTGTAAGTACTGTATATTATAATTACAACATATGTCACTTTAAATAAAACAGCTTAAATTCCCATTCACTGAATGGATGAATAGCAGAAAAGAACAAGTGGGGAAATATCAATTTTCCTAATAATCATGGATAAAAATGTTATATTTGTGTAATCAAATGTAAATGAATAGGCAAAAAGGAAGTATAACTAAAGGGAAAACTTTTTTTTAGTTTTGTTTTTTTTTAGTTTTGGATGGAGTGGAGAGGGAGTAGAGCACCAGTCAGTTTTTATAGCGGTCTGTGGCCCGGTTAGGGAGATTCACCCTCTATTTGTTCTGTTTACCATTATCATTAAAAGTGAAAGTAAAGAAAATCACAAATGTTTTGTTGTCCCCAGAAAAAGTAATGGAGGGGAAGTCTCCCAATGGGGACACCAGTTTTGGTGATCTGAGGGTCCCCCAAGGAGTTCCCTTAATTTGCAGGATTTCATAAATTCCATGTTTGGCTATGAGCAGGGGTGTTGCTAGGTCTTCAAAAGATGGTGCTAGAGCCCATAGTAACGAAGTAAAGAAAGTCCTACAATTGGGTGGGAATACACATTATATATATATATATATATATATATATATATATATATATATACATACATATACACACACACAGACAAGCATATATACACACAGTATCTCACAAAAGCGGGTACACCCCTCATGTTTTTGTAGATATTTTATTATTTATTATATCTTTTTTATGTGGCAACACTGAAGGAATGACACTTTGCTAAAATGTAAAGTAGTGAGTGTACAGCTTGTATAACAGTGTACATTTGCTGTCCCCTCAAAATAACTCAACACACAGCCATTAATGTCTAAACCGCTGGCAACAAAAATGAGTACACCCCTAAGTAAAAAATGTCCAAATTGGGCCCAAAGTGTCAATATTTTGTGTGGCCACCATTTTCCAGCACTGCCTTAAACCTAGGTTACACCACTTTTATCCTTTAAGGTTTACCTGTAGGAACTGGAAATATCCCCTAAACCTGCTCAGTTTACCATATACGCTGACCTAATTGGCGCATACGCACTGAAGAAAGGGCATGATCGTGCCATTTCAAAAGGCTCTGTGCTATGACCAATGGCTCCCGTGTGCAAGCATAGGAGTGACGTTACGAGACTCTGACCAGTCACAGAGCCGGAGTCCATAGCTCCGGTAGGAAGAGGGTAGAAGATGGATGCAGCCACCAGCGGGGACATCATGGCTTTGTTTGCAGTAGGTGGCACATAATGGGCTAGTATGCATTGCATACTAGCCCATTATGCTTTTACTTTGCAGGGAACAAAAGAGGACGTAAAACCCAACAGGGTTTACTTCCTCTTTAACCTTCTTGGGCATGGAGTTCACCAGAGATTCACAGGTTGCCACTGGAGTCCTCTTCCACTCCTCCATGATGACATCACTGAGCTGGTGGATGTTAGAGACCTTGTGCTCCTCCACCTTCCGTTTGAGGATGCCCCACAGATGCATAGGGTTTAGGTCTGGAAACATTCTAGGCCAGTCCATCACCTTTACCCTCAGCTTCTTAAGCAAGGCAGTGGTTGCATTGGGAGGTATGTTTGGGGTCATTACCATGTTGGAATTCTGCCCTGCGGCCCAGTCTCCGCAGGGAGGGGATCATGGTCTGCTTCAGTATGTCACAGTACATGTGGCATTCATGGTTCCCTCAATGAACTGTAGCTCCCCAGTGCTGGCAGCATTCATGCAGCACCAGACCATGACACTCCCACCACCATGCTTGACTGTAGGCAAGACACACTTGTATTTGTACTCCTCACCTGGTTGCCACCACATACGCTTGATACCATCTGAACCAAATAAGTTTACCTTGGTATCATCAAACCACAGGACATGGTTTCAGTAATCCATGTCCTTAGTCTGCTTGACTTCAGCAAACTGTTTGCGGGCTTGAGAATTATCTTTAGAAGAGGCTATCTTCTGGGACGACAGCAATGCAGACCAATTTGATGCAACTTGTGAGGCGTATGGTCTTAGCACTGACAGGCTGACTTAAAGCGGGATTCCACCCTAAAGTGGAACCTCCGCTGATCGGAACCCCCCCCCCCTCCGGTGTCACAATTGACACCTTTCAGGGGGGAGGGGGGTGGAGATACCTGTCAAAGACAGGTATTTTCACCCACTTCCGGGCATAGACTCCCACGGGAGTCTACGCCATTTCCTGCCCTGCCGCACTGTCTGCTGGGACACACACGGGTCCCAGTGACAGCGCGGAGATTTCCTACTATTAAAGAGAATCCCTCTTTAATTCAGAGTTCTCTGCCATGAGGTGCCATGTTGAACTTCCAGTGACCTCTATGAGAGAGTGAGAGCGCCTGAGACCTTGTTACACTAACGAGTCACATGACACAAGGGAGTCCCAATTTGGACATTTTCACTTAGGGGTGTACTCCCTTTTGTTGCCAGCGGTTTAGACATTAATGGCTGTGCGTTGAGTTATTTTGAGGAGACAGCAAATGTACACTGTTATACAAGTTGTACACTCACTAGTTTACATTGTAGCAAAGTGTCATTTCTTCAGTGTTGTCACATGAAAAGATATAATAAAATATTTACAAAAATGTGAGGGGTGTACTCACTTTTGTGAGATACTGTATATATAAAATTAAACAATATTTACACAATATAACTTGCTTCAGATTTTTAAAAGAGGAGATGGTCAGAGGCTGCGGAAATGGTGCAGGAGGACATGTAAGAGGCTGTGGACATGGTGCAGGAGGACATGTCAGAGGCGGTGGACGTGTCAGTTCTCTTTTAATGAGTTTAGAAAATAATTTCTCTGCATTCTTTATCTGAGACTCACAGGCATGCATCCAAACACATGAAACAAAGTAGTTAGTGGGTATGGCTAAAAGAAAATAAAAACGCAATCTTCCATCAATTGACCTGCAGGAGAAAGCAGGAAATAGGAACAGTACTGGCTTGATGCCTGCTGTGGTTTGTAGCTACATTATGGACATGCAGTAAAAACACCAGTTTCATTTAGCAACAATGCCCCAATCCACAACTCCAATAGAGATTTCAGAATTTACATATATAAAAGTAAAATCCAATGCAATTTTATATCATGCCACTACACCACACACACACTACTATATAGGTTAAATAAATTGTGTATAAGAACTAACCTCTATTGATTGTTTCCACTTTTTATGGATCGCTTCAGCCAGTTTAAGGTCTATAGGAACCAAACAATCCTCAATAGTTAGGGAGCCTGCAAGGAATAAAATGGAGTTACAAATCACAGGTAAAGCACACCTATAAATTAGTAATGAACATAATGCTGGCCGGTTATTCTTTTTTCTAGTGATTAGGTTTTTATAGTATTTCCTGCAAATGTCAAGTTGTGTGTACCCCATGATATTTGGCAACCCCTACGTTTTTGATTTGATAAACAACGGAGCTTGGTTATCTGGATTCAATTCCAAGTTTGCCTGCAGGGAGAGATACATTATCTGCAATCTGAGGAGCTGGACATGTGGATTACCGTTAACCGCTTGCCGACCACCTCATGCCGATATACGTCAGCAGAAGGGCTCGTACAGGCAAACTAACATACCTGTACGTTGCCCTTTAAGAGGTTGCCAGCAGGCGCCCGTGACAAGCTACGTGAGTCAGGTCGCGGGTCCCGCGGACTCGATCGCCGCAGGGATACCTGCAATCATCTCACGGAGAGGAAGAACGGGCAGATGCTAATGTTAACAAGCATCTCCCAGTTCTGCCTAGTGACAGTGTCACTGATCTCTGCTTCCTGTGATCGGGAGCAGAGAACGGTGATGTGTCACACGTAGCCACGCCCCCCACAGTTAGAATCACTCCTCAGGACATACTTAACCCCTACACTGCCCCCTAGTGGTTAACTCCTTCACTGCCAGCGTCATTTACACAGGAATCATCAGTGCATTTGTATAGCACGGATTGCTGTATAAATGACAATGGTCCCAAAAATGTGTCAAAAATGTCCGATGTGTCTGCCATAATGTCGCAGTCACAATAAAAAAAACGTTGATCGCCGCCATTACTAGTAAAAAAAAAAAAAAATTTATAAAAATGCCATAAAACTTTCCCCTATTTTGTAAACGCTATAACTTTTGTGCAAACCAATCAATAAACCCTTATTGCGATTTTTTTTTACCAAAAATATGTAGAAGAAGAATACATATCAGCCTAAACTGAGGAAAACATTTTTTTTTTAGACATTTTTGGGGGATATTATAGCAAAATGTAAAAAATAATGCATTTTTATTCAAAATTGGCGCTCATTTTTTGTTTATAGCGCAAAAAATAAAAACCGCAAGGGTGATCAAATACCACCAAAAGAAAGCTCTATTTGTGGAAAAAAAGGATGTCAATTTTGTTTGGGAGCCACGTTGCACGACCGCGCAATTGTCAGTTAAACAACCGCAGTGCCAAATCACAAAAAGTGCTCTGGTCAAGAAGGGGGTCAATTCTTCCTGGGCTGAAGTGGTTAATAACTGCACTGCACTGCCACTAGAATGGTGATATTTAGTAGTCTCAATCCAAATGATAGCTGTGTATAGATACACACATACACACACAAATATATCTTTCTTGGCTTTCACTGGTGGAAAGAAGCAGCACAAACACGTAAATGAAAGTATATGCTACAGAGAAGTGAGGAATTGTAGGTTCAAAGAACAAATTGACTTTAAGCTTAAATTTACTGAATGGAAAGAAAGAACATGGACTTTACTAAAAGTCCATGGGCCACCATGTGGATTATGATGTGATTTTGTTGATATGATCACATCTTGAGTTAAACATCGTAAAATAATTGTGTGGCAAAGGTATGATACACCATTCAAGCTTACCAATACATACACGAATAGAAAAGTCAGCATTCTTTATCATCTGGAATAGTCTTCTTTCATGATGATAACATCTGCACAATATTTAAAGTAGAACACCAAAAATATTATTATTATTATTATTATTACCTTCCCTAGAAAGTTTGAGGCTCGGTTCACACCTAAACCGGCCGCGGATCGCACTGGAACGCTGTGCGTCCCTGTTCTCTGTTTCAGGGGTGAATCTTTGCCTGAATTGAGCGCTGAAACGGAGCCAAAGACACACAGCGTTTCTGTGTAGTGTGCTCCGCAGCCGCCCCGTAGATGTGTGAACCGGCTCCATAGAGAGCATTCTCCTGCTATGCGAATTGGATGCAGGGAAACCCGCATTACAATTCACATAGGTGTGAACCCAGCCTAATTATAGATTCCTGCCAACAATGGATAGGCAGTTTTGAAAAGATTGGTTTTGAGTTTGTTTTTAGTTTCAGATACAGCAGGTAATGGTTACAACCTGTCAGGTTTTTATTGCCACCTGTGTCCTTGACAAGAATCAATGAAAATTATGGAAATTTAAAAAAACTAATGCAAAAACTCTTTTTTTTAGCTTCTGCACCATTCATTACATATTTTAATAGGATTTGATAATTGGCATATTATTCTTCTTTGTTAAAGCTGAATTTTAGGATAAGCAAGTTGTTCCTATATACAGGAGGCATGTGTATTCTTGTGTGCATCCTGATGAGGTTTGTGTATTTCCTCCAGATCTGTGCAGTAATCCAGTGTGATGTCTATATGCAGGAGCTTCCTTTAAGACCAGTCACCGCTGCTCTCTCTACTAATGTGGTGTGACTAGTCTTGTATTTCCCTTCCCCTCCCTGTTTAAGAGGAGCCTTATTGGTAATACCTGGGTTAGCAAAGGCATTTGGTACACACAAAGTGGATTAATACCCTATATGTTTATCATCATCAGCAATAAATTATGTGATATCCTGTTCAGCCTGCTGCAAATTTTGCAGTATATTTTCCATTTTATATCCTGTTTGCATCCAAAAAAACTGCAATACATAAAAAGTTGTACAGCCATAGATAACGGAACAAGGTCTATGTGCCTGTTTCAGACTGAAAAAGCAGAGGACAGAGGGAAGACAAAATAAAGATATTTGCTAAAGGGTAGAAAAAAAACTAGACAGAGTTTAAATCTACTTCCACCCCAATTCTAGGCCTATTCTATATAACTTGTAAAAGGAAAGATGCCTATATTTACCTATTCTGAAGTTGCTTGGGTTGGTCACATGATTGGGTCCCAGCACAGGCTTTGGTGTAAAGGAGGGATAGTCGACAACAGATGCCCCTTAGCAAGCCTATGGGTGCAGTTACCACCCAGGCTCTGCAGCCGTTGTTGCCGATCTCTCCTCCACACTGAAGCCGGCTCTGGAGAGATCATGTGACTGGACTGGAGCGACTTCACAATATGTAAGTATACACAGCTTTCCTTTTACAGGGTAGATAGAAGCCTTACAATGGGGGTGGGAGTAGATGTAAGCTTGATAAACTTCATGCTAAATCCCTACTAAATATAAAAGCTTAACCTGTATTGAGTTAAATAACAAAAAAATAATTAAATTCTTACATTGCGCATTTTTTCAAAATGGTGAAAATCAAAAAACAACATACGCAAAAATGTGAACATCCAAATGAAAAAATAAAAAAATGAACGTTTTCATTTTTCCATTAAAGCTTTCGAAATTTGTGAAAGACCCCCAAAACCCTATATTTTCTGAAAGCATACAGCCATATAATAAAAAGAAGGTACCGTATATACTCGAGTATAAGCCGAGATTTTCAGCCTCTTTTTTGAGGCTGAAAGTGCCCCCCTCGGCTTATACTCGAGTCATCGCTGTCTGCCTGCTCGATCAGCGTGTCGAGCAGACAGACAGCGGCCATTCTATTCTAATTCAAAAGCCGCGCCTCCGGCTCCGCCTTCGCCTGTGATAGGCGGAACACTGAATTTCCCAGCAGCCTGTGTTCCGCCTATCACGGACATCCGCTCATCCTCGTACTACGGACGAGGATGAAAGGATGGCCGTGATAGGCGGAACACAGACTGCTGGGAAATTGTGTTCCGCCTATCACAGACAGGGAGGCGCGGCATTTGAACAGGAAAATGGGCGCCGACGAAGAGCGGTGATCCTGGGACGGGACCGGACGGAGGCTCGGCTCGGCTCGGGACGGGACCGGACGGAGTCTCGGGACGGGACGGGACCGGACGGAGGCTCGGCTCGGGACGGGACGGGACCGGACGGAGGCTCGGGACCGGACGGAGGCTGGGGACACAGGTAGGCTGGACACACAAGGCCTCTCACACACACACACACACACACACACACACACACACACGGACACACACACACGGATGGACACACACACAGGGATGGATGGATGGATGGACACACACACAGGGATGGACAGGCATATCTCACCCTCGGCTTATACACGAGTCAATAGGTTTCCCAGTTTTTTGGGGGTAAATTGGGGGCCTCGGCTTATACTCGGGTCGGCCTATACTCGAGTATATACGGTACTACAGCTTTTTTAGACCCTGCGGTATTTGCTCAAATGTTTATCAAAACAACATATTCACAAAAAATACACTAAAACCATTATTAGCAGATAAAAACATAGCACATGTTACAAAATTCCTGCTAAATCCCTACTAAATACAAAAGCTTAACCTGTATGGAGCTAATAACAAATATTTGTACATTTTAAATTGCTCCTTTTTGCTACATGATGATAATCAAACATACCCAAAAATGTCCCCAAAAAATCTGGAGGTTTTAATTTTTGCCTTACAGCTTTCAGTGTTTGTAAAATACCCCCCAAACAATTTATTTTCTGAAAGCATATGGCCTCTGGAATGAAATGGAGGTGCTACTGATTTTTTTTTTTAGGCCCTGCGGTATTTGCACAAATGTTTATCAAAACAATATTTTTGCTAAAAATACACTAAAACCATTATTAGCAGCTAATTTTACAAAATTCCTGCTAAATTTCAACTAAATATAAAAAAGTTGAACCAGTATGGAGTTAATATATTATAATTTTTACACTGCGCTTTTTTGCAAAATGGTTAAAATTTAATGTACGCAAAAATATAAACATACAAATTTCTCAAAAAATCTGAAGGTTTTCGTTTTCCCCTTACATTATTCAGAATTTGTGAAAGACTCCCCAAATCATATTTTCTGAAAGCATAGGACCAGTAGAATAAAAAGAAGGTGCTACTGATTTTTAGGGCCCCATGATATTTGCGCAAAGGTTTACCAAAGCAAAAGTTACGCTAAAAATACACTAAAATCATTATAAGCCCTTGCA
The DNA here is from genome assembly GCF_037356315.1 of Lithobates pipiens. Classification (NCBI taxonomy): domain Eukaryota; kingdom Metazoa; phylum Chordata; class Amphibia; order Anura; family Ranidae; genus Lithobates; species Lithobates pipiens. Next base: position 421,404,288 of record NW_027507718.1, read on the forward strand.
CACACGGTCGGAGATTCCGTCGGAATGTGTCCGATCGGAGCGGTTTGTCGGATATTCCGACTGTGTGTGGTATGCATCGGACTGTTTCCGTCGGAATATCCGTTGGACCAAATTTTCCAACTTGCTGGAAATATTTTCCGACAAACTGCTCCGACCGGATATACTCCGATCATGTGTAGAGAATTCCGATCGGACAAAGTGCCACGCATGCTCAGATCAAATTCCTACATCAAAGCTATTGGCTACTAGCCTGAACGTAGTCCCATCGTAACGAAATTACGTCATCACGTTTTGAAAGATCGGATTTTCCGACAACTTTGTCCGACCGTGTATATGCAACAGTTTCGGACAAGATCCGTCGGACAAAATCCGACGGATTTGGTTGTCGGACTCTCCAACCGTGTGTACAAGGGCTTAGAAGATATAAACACAGCGAATTTTACAAAATTCCTGCTAAATTCCTACTAAATATAAAAGCTTAACCTATAAGGAGTTAATAAATAAATATTTGTACATTTTAAATTGCGCCTTTTTGAGAAATAGTGATAATTGGACGTACGCAAAAGTTTCTTAGAAAATCTGGAGATTTTACTTCAGATTTTACTTTCAGATTTCAGAATTTGTAAAAAACTCCCCAAGTCATACATTCTCTGAAAGCACATGGCCAGTAGAATAAAAAAAAGGTGCTACTGATTTTTAAAGGCAGTGAGATATTTGCGCAAATGTTTATCAAAGCGCCTTGAGGCGATTCAGTTCGCACTGTAGCGCTATACAAATTATTAATTTATTCATTTCAAAACAATATTTGCGCTAAAAATACACTAAAATCATTAATAGTGCACATAAAACACAATAGTGCAGCTAAAATGCTACTAAAGCATCGTTCCCATGTGGCATACTAAAGTATACGCTGTCAGTTCTGCCAGGAAATTCCACCGCCTCTCCAGTTTCCTGACTGGTAGTCTTGTTATCCCAGTATCAGGTGGAGAGATAGTTGAGATCCTGCAGCCAGAATAAAGGGACCGCAATAGATGCTGCAAACAGCCTAACAGGGAACCACCAATAAATAGATCACGGAACCCAGTGGGTGCAGGACAATCCAAGACAGCGGATCAAGGCAGAAGTACACAGGGATCTACCAGAGGCAGTGTCGGAAAAAGGCAGGGTCGGCAACAAGATCAGCGTAAATCCAAGAATCAGAGTCGGGAACAAGCAAAGTCAGCAACCAGACGATCAGCGTAAATCCAAGGGGTAATACAAAACCAAATAGCATCCACCAAACTAGCACAAACAGGAAACTATACTAGGGCAAGGACAGGAAGAGGAAGTGAGGATTTATAGGGTCACTGATCAGGTGACTACCAACAGCTGGTCCCAGGGTGGAGCCAACATCCAAACTCATGGAGTAGAACCAGAGATTCTACCAAAAAGCAAGTTCCCTGGTGGTTCAGGCAGTAGGAACCTGTCTGTGAACACCAGGTCCCAGGATCAAATCCCAGACACAGCGTGGCCATGTTTACCTGCACAGGTGTTCCATACAGGCAGTCCCATTTATGTAAATTGGTATGCAACTGCTGCACAGGCATAGCTGCTGTTCCCATCCGTGTGGGTACACAGACAGTGTGAGCTTAGGGACATGCGGACTTACAAAGGATGTAAAATTGGCAGCAACAGCTCTATTTGCGCAGTTTCTACATCCCAAATTACATCAATGGGACAGAGATGCATGAAACACCTGTGCATCCCTGTAAAGGTACGCTGTGTATGCCCTGTGTGAACAAGGCCTGATCGGATCTGCCTGTCTGTTTTTCAGGCGGGCCCAATCTGACCACCTACTGCTCTCTATGGAGAGGCTGATGTAAATGGACATGTATGTGTTTACACCTGCTTGCATCCGATCCAGTCTGCTAAAAACAGCGGGATGGGGATGCCATTCCCCATTCATCTAGCAGATGGTATCCGATGGAAATGGACCGTTTCCATCCGACCGCCCCATAGAGAACAACGTCCTCTATGCATCAGTGGAGTGGACAGAGACCCGTCATCCACCTGCTCAGCTGGGGATCTGTGTGCTGGGCAGGTGGATCAGCTTGACAGAAATGGGTCTTACCAGGAGCGGCCTTGCCCATTAGGGGGGCCAGACTCATACGTTTGCATGCTTTTTTTTTTTCAAACCACATGATTAGAACCTGAGGCTCCAATTGGCTTGAAAAAGGTTGGACTCGGAGCACAAAGCATTGCACATCGGACCCACCCACTTGTGACAATAGCGAATATTCGCTATTGTCTTCCAACTTCTCCTCCTGGCCAATCATGATGGATCGGATTGGCCAGGAGGAGAAGCTGAGGAAGCTGTGGAGGAGTAAGTGCAAGGAGGGGAGGACCTGGGGGGACTTATTATGTTTGTCTCTATATTTTTTTTTTTTTACTTTTTATTTTTTTTACAATTATTTTTTTTTTTTTAATTTTTTTGGGGGGGTGGGGGGGGGGGATGTTTGGTGAGATACAAGAGGTCTAAACAGACCCCATATCTCTCTTTTTGAGACAGAGAAATGGACTAAAGATTGTCCCTTTTCTCTGCAGCACTTTAGTTGAATGAATGAGGATTCCATTAATTCATAAAATTACAGTCTGATACATAGTAACTCTTGCGGTTTACTATGCATCAGCTGTCAGTGGTTATAGAAGCGACCGCTGCCTATATCGAAGCCCCCCCAAGCCACAACTTCACTTCCACCCGCACCGCTACCCCATCATGTTTCCCAGCCCAACAGTCCGTGGAGATCAGTGCAGGAAAAAGCTGCAGGGGGAGGGGAAATGCTGCCGGAGCAGCAAAGCAGCAACTGAAGCCAGCGGGAGTGGAAGAGGAGGGATGCTGGCTAATGAGGGGAGCTGCAGGGAGCGGGTTTGCTGGGGGGGGGTTGTATTGGGTGGAGGGGGTAATCAGTGCTGGGGGGGGGAGAAGGGGATAAGAAAGGAGAGTGGGGAGTGGGGGGAACAGTTTTAGGTGGAACAGAGTGGCAGGGGTAGAGAAGCAGGGGACACAGAAGCATGTGGCATGGGTCGGGGAAGGTCACATTTAGGGTAAATAACTCTGATCAGCGGGTTGTAATCTGCTGATCAGAGTTATAGAATTGTTCAGCAGGGTCTGCTGAACAATACTGATATAAGCTTATGGTCATTGAAGTGACTATAAGCTTATAGGAGAGGGAGAAATGAAGTCCGTACAGCATACAGACTTGGCCACCTGTGGACACGTCTGTAGGTCTGTATGGCATACAGACCTGGCAGTAAAAGGGTTAATACACTTTTGTTGAAAAGACATGCTGGATAATGTTCTACTGACAAACAGCTGTAGCCAATAAGCTGCTGATTGGTGTATTCTGATCGTGGCAGTTGTGAGTGAGAAGCTATTCCTCCAGTCACTTTTTTTGAGGAAAGAGGATTCTGAACGGAAAAAAAACCAAACAATATATGGCCAGCTTAACTTTGCCTAGCTGCTCATTTTAGATCAGTGTCTCAAAATATTAAAGCCACAGACAGCCATGCAGCTAAAAAATTTCAAAGGAAGGTCAGTAATGAGAAGATGCAATGAGTTTTCAGAGGCACCATCAGGCTGTATTATAACAGGAAGAGTATCCAAGCATAATGAAAAGTAATTGAAAAATCCAACAGAACAACTGATATTCCTTCCTTTATTGGTGGTCAACCCTAATACAATGTATGCGAAGAACTTACTGCCAGAATCCCCCAGAACACACAGGATAATCAAGCCTTTTCCCCAGCTTTGGATGGATAAATCATCAATTTTTCAACCTGGCTCCCACCAAACACATTTTTTAAATATGCCTAAGTGTGACGTTATTTTGGATAATGGCAGTTGTGACACAAATCACAGGTCTGTAGAGTAGAATATGATTTTATTTTACTGAAAGAAAATGAAAACTGTATTTTACTGCATTTGAAAGGGAAAATAGCTGCCTAAATCTCTGTCTGCAAACATACCTGGATCGATTCCAACAGGGCCAAACAATTCAGTTAGCTGGAAGGCAAGCTCTGGAGGTAAAGATAATTCTAAATAATCAAATTTTAAGGACTCCTTGGGCTGTGACGAAGAGTTCTTTCGTGGTTTATCTGATTCTACAGAAACAGGTAACACATCCTTATTTTCTTGATCTTTGTACATATCTGTTAGAGTAAAACCTTGACTGTCACCAGTTTCATATAGCACTCCATCATTAGGAGGATTCATCTCCTGATTAATGTCTTTCTTGATGGTTTTCTCATTCAATGTGTTATTGGTTTCAATATCTAGATTAAGAGCTGGATCTTGAGGATTAAACTGCCCCCCTTCTAAACCGGAGGACCACATTATATGGGCTTCAATCGTATCAGGTACTGTGGATTGGCCAGGTTGAACACTGTCCAGTATAATACAGTTAGTAGTTCCACTCACTTCAGCAGATGATAAAACATTGCCATTCTTTAACTCTTCAGCAACAACTAGGGGTACAGTATTAGCAAGAGTATAATTTTCTACAATTATGTCACTGCTGTCTTCAATACTGTTGTCATCCACTTGTAAGCTTACAGACTGTTCTTCAGTTAGTTCAGAATTATCAGTTGTTCGAAAGCCATCAGGGTGAATACTGCCTTCTTCTAATTGACAGTCATTTTCTACATGTTCACAGTTATTATCTACATGTTTTAAACTTTCATCTTGATCATATTCATCTTTATATATTTTTTCTCCAGAATCAAGTAGCAAATTTGTTGCCCATTCCAGGTCTTTGTTGCACCTTTCAAAAAGATCTTTCAGCACATCAAAAGAAAGAGACCTAAACATCTTACAAAGAATTTGAAGACTATCTTCATCTTGTGGACCTATTATCTCATTTTCTTCTACAAATGTACTTTTGTGATGCATCATTCTATAAGGTATATTTTCTTGAGAGTATTCATTCGTTTCTAATGACTTTGATTTAAACCGATCAACTTTTCCTGTAAGAATCTTTAAGGATCCAATGACTTCCTTTATTTTCTTCTCAGCTCTCCATGCTATTGCAAACTCATGAGGTTCAGTCTGAGTGCATGTACTGATTCCAGTACTACTTTGGTCTACAGCTATCATTTCACATGGAGGCAATGTTCCATCAGTTCCGAAGCAGCTGTTACTAAAGGTTAGAGCCAACTTACACTTTCTACAACTGCGCTTGTCTGATCTCATCATACATTGCATATCTGCTGTAACACTTGACATATCTGGATTTATATCCTTTACACCAACTTGTGGGACTTCCTGTAGACCTTCAGGGGACTCAACACCAGATTCATCGACCTTGTGTTCTACCAGAGCTTTATTTTTATTGTCATTGTAAGGGGGAATTGTGTGTAATTGATTTTCCATTTTTTGTAAATCCATTCCATCAAAATGACTTAATACAGAAGATTCTGTTTCCAAGTTGGTCATTACTGTAGTAACATCCTCCTTTGGAGCAAGCTCATTGAAATCTATTTGCTTCAAAGTACAGTCTTCAATTTCAGTTTCTTCTACAGTTTCTTCTTCAGCAGGGTGCTGAACAGGCTTGGCCTTCTTTCTGTTTCTTGGTGCTCTCTGTCTTAAAGTTTGTTCCAAAGGCCAGTCCCCAACAAAACTTAGAAGCTCTGGTCTTTCGCTGAGTTCTGATGAACTGCAACCAACATCTGAATGATCTTCTTTGTCTGTAATTACCTCCTGTACACTTATTTCAGTAGATACATTTTCATTACTGTAAGGCTCATTTTCAATGGAATTATCCTCTAGGCAATGAACATTATCTGAATGTTTCTCGGGTTCATCATCTGTATTCTTTAAGTTTTGTTTCACAGACTCCATCATATTCCGTGAGATTTTGGGACCATTTCTTCCTTCATCTGAGACAAGGCTTTTATCTGCATTGACTGCTGTTACATCTGTGTCAGAAAGATTTTTGGCTTCTGTTGTAGAAGAATAAACTTCTTTAACCAAGTTATTGCTGGTAATAAAGATGAAAAAAAAAACAATAAAATAATTTCAGATTAATAACATACACGCTAGATAAATAGCAAATGATAATTACCTAAACAAGCGTAAAAAAAAGGCACAATGTATGAATATCCTAACTTAAAGTGATACTAAACACACTATATTGTCCCTTCTATTTCTGTATGTGGATGATAATACTGTAATTATGTTAATTGAAAAAAGCTGTCACATGACCCAGATCTTTTACAGCCTGTCTGCAGGAAAACATAAGCAGGAGGAGCTTCTAGTCCTCTGCTGCTGGTCACATGTTCAAAATAAAAAAATAGCTTTTGGAATACAGAGTAAAAATTAATAATTAATATCAATAAACTGTTTTAAATTGTTATACAAATATATATTTGAAATCAAATCTTTGTCATTTTGTGGAAATAACATGGTGTGGGCGGATTTCTACCAGTCACAGGCTGTCACGTACCTCTAGCCTGTGTCTTAGAATAAGAGAGAGGTGAATCCTACATTACTCTATATATATCCCTCCCCCATTGTGTTTAGCTGGTTAGTGGGCATTGAGGAGGAGGAGGGAGTGGGCTGTCATTTACTACTGTGTATTTGCCCACATGTGTAACTCTATAGTCAAATGGGCTGCTCAGATGTGATAGGAAGGAAATGCTCAGCATAGAAACTCACTGAAAACTGAGCATCTACAGAGTTGACACTACAGCTGGCTCCTACACATTCATATTGGCCCATCGCTATGATGTACAACCTCACTGACAAACAGGAAAGGAAACTGAATCATTGCTCGGCTCCGCCCCCTGTCAAATTGCAATACCTTATTTATTTGTTGCTTGCCCTCATGTTTGTCAGCTATGAATAAGCACTCCCTGTAGTGTGAACGCGTCAGCTGTTGTTGCTTCTTGCTGTGATGTTAGTTGTAGTGTTCCTGTGTTTTTTTTTTAATAAAGGCACTGAATTTGTTTTGGAGCCGTCCAGAGTCTTCTAATTACCCACATTATTTGGGGTAATGTTTATGGTAAATTATGTGTAAGAAAGTTTTGTTTTATACTTTTTCGCAAAACTGCTCTTGGTGTATCTGTTCCTTTTAAATATTCACTAGATATTTGAGTGACTGTCCAGTATACCTTCATTATAAATTTTGTTGTTTCCACATGATCTTTCTCCTGCTGACTGTGGATTAGGAGAAAAATAAAAGGCAAGATTCAAGTGAAAACTAGAAACCACTCTGGGCAATAAAGATAGATGAGGACGCAACATCACCTTATGATGCGAGACCAAGAACGGCTCCTTGCATTAAAGAGCTCTGACACTCCACTTAGTGAATCGATAGCAACCAAAAGAAGCCACCTTCCAAAATAAAGGACTAACAGAGTCTCCCAATTGGTTCAAAAAGTGGCCTCTGCAAGGACAGTCAAGAGCTAATTCAAGTGCCAAGGACACAAGAGTGGCCTGACAGGCGGGACTGTCTACGTTACACGCTGTATGAAGTGTGAATCAAAGAGTGAGAAACAACGGTCTCTGGAAAAAAAAAATGGATAGGGAAGAACTCTGACCCTTAACAGTACTTAAGGCTAATCTCCTTTCCCCTACTGATTACAAAAAAAATCTCCCACTCATATTTGTGCGGGTGCCACTTCCTGGCTTCACCCCAAGTATAAAATATTTCGAAGTCCTGTAATTGAAGTTCCCTGATGCTGGCTTCCAGGGGCTCAACAGTGCGAGATACAGTACTCAAGATGATTAGGTCCCGGCTGCTGGACTGGGAGTGTCCAAGGAGCGACCCTCCCAAGACTCACTATGTCAGTGTACCAAGCCCTCCTGTGCTAATTCAGCTAACACTTTTATCAGTGTTACCACCTCCCGGATTCTTCGCAAAAAGATGTGGCAGGAGTCAAAACAGAGGGAAAGCATCAAATAAGGGAGAACTGGTCCCTAAGGTGTTACCAGTGTATCTACCCCTATTGCCAGTGGGGCTCTCGTTCCGGAGACAACCTGTCACAACTTGTTGTAGAACTTGGAATCTAGTAGATCCCCCTGCATGATTTCCTCCTGCCACTATTCTATACCTGGAATATGCATTGGCGATAGAGACAGCAATTGCTTGAGATCTTAAGATAGATCTTCCTATTTGGTTTTGGAACTGCTACCATTTAATTGTTTTACAATAACGAGCTCATAACTTCTGCCAATGCAGGGCAAAAGACTGACGACTGTGGCAGACCCAGACCGTCCCAAGAGGTGTACTTAACCTACCAGATTTCTGCTGGCTAAAGATGGAACAAACCACCTCAGAGACTGTGGACACAAGAGAGGCGCCAATCCAGGTGAGGGTCAATGGAAGTGCCGTGCAACACGTACAAGAAAAGGAATGGCTGCACACCAGAGTACTTGTACACCTCAAAGACTGCCCTAAAATCTTCTGATCTGGGATACTTTCAAAACACAGCAGCCTCAGATGCCTCCCATACTTAGGAGGGAAAAGCTTACAGGCCCCTGGTATCCCTGGGCAGTCTCCAATCCAAGTACTAATCACGCTTGACCTGAGATTAGGCGCCACAATGGCTCAGATACCCCCTGATGCCATTGGTCTAACAGGAGACGTGAACACAGCCAGATCTCTGGATATGAGGGTGGTGTACCTGCCTCACCCGGCTGCCTCTCCCTTCTGGAGTCATTTAGCTTGTCTAACAGGTAAATAATTTAGCGACTATATTAGCCAAAAAATGAGTACTCAGTACACCAAGGATGCAGGCCTAAAACAACATTAGTCTACTGCTATACAACCCTGTAGGTATGCAAGTATACAAATTATCAATTTTTGCCGTTATTTATGCAGTTCAATGCAAAAATAAAAACACACGTACGCAAGTTATGTAAACATGTGTTTATAAAATATGCATTTATGCAAACGTGTATATGTTGGTAAGCAAACATGTGTTTATAGAATATGCATATGTTAGTAAGCAAACATGCGTTTATTCAACAAGTGTTTATGCAAACTTGCTAATGCAAGTAAGCAAGCATGTGTTTATGCAAACATGTGTCTATGCATCATGCAACCATGTATCTATGCAAACATGCAACGTGTCTATGCAAACATGTGTCTATGGAAACATGCAACATGTGTCTATGCGACATGTATCTATGGAAACATGTATCATGCGTCTATGAAAACATGCATCTATGCGACATGCAACCATATGCAACGTGCATCTATGCAAACCTGCAACAAGAGTCTATGCAAATGCATTTATGCAACATGTACGCAAACATGTATCTCATGCAACGTGTATGGAGCAAACATGTGTTTAATGCAAACATGCGTCTCATGCAACATGTGTTTGGTGCGTTTTAGCAAACATGCATTTAAGCCAGTCTTAAAGAGGAAGTAAACCCTGATGAGTTTACTTCCTCTTTTATTCCCTGCAAAGGTAAAGCATAATGGACTACTATGCATCGCATAGTAGTCCATTATGTGTAACTTACCTGACACAGGAGCCAGCGAAGTCACCGCTGTCCCCTGTAGTCCGGGCATCCATCTTCTCGGTGGGTCTTGCTGCTCCGGAGCTGTCATTCACGAAGCCGCGATGACGTCACTCCCTCGCATGCGCACGGGAGCCGCCACTCGCAGCATATTGCCATTGACCGTGGCGCGCTCAGTGCGCCTGCACGCCACTGTGTATGGCGCATGCGCCGTAAACAGCGGTGCCTGTCTTTCGGCAAATATCTCCTAAACCGTGTAGGTTTAGGAGATATTTCTTGGACCTACAGGTAAGCCTTAATCTAGGCTTACCTGTAGGTCAAAGTTGGTTGTAAGGGTTTACAACCACTTTATTAAAAAAAAAACTCACGGATCGGATCGTTCCTCGGACCAGAGTCACGGATTGGATTATTTTTCGGATCAGCAAATAATTACTGAATTTGCAAAAACCTGTGAAAAATTCCACCACCATATAGTCCCCACTGTAATACCCACACTCTCCTCACTGTAATATACATCTCCCCCACTGTAATATCCACGTCATCTCCCCCACTGTAATATTGGCTTAGCATGGCTGGGTATCACAGAGTATGGCAGAGTATTGGCAGGGTATGGCAGAGTATTGACAGGGTATTGGCAGGGTACTGGCAATTTGGCAGAGTATTGGCAGGGTATTGGCAGGGTATTGGCAGGGTATTAGCAGGGTATGGCAGAGTATTGGCAGGGTATGGAGGGATGGCTGTGACTACAATTGTCACAGAGCAGCGCTGTGGGCACTACAGATGCAGCCCACAGCGCTGCTGCCATCCAATCTCTCCCCTCCACTGTACAGATCTGTACACAGAGGGGAGAGAGGAACCAGCATCATCATGACGCTGTCTTGTTTACAAGTGATCGCTCCGTCATTTGATGGAGCGATCATATTGTAAACAGCCGACGGGTGCACCAAGATGGCTGCCATGCAGGAACTAGGCCGAAGCCGCAGCCTTTCCTAAGGCAGAGACCGCAGAGCGCTCCGCAGATCACGGCTTGTGCCGATCCCAATGGGGTGACCCGTTCGGATCATGGATCGGTGACGATCCGTTGCACCCCTAGCAAGCATGCACCTCCTCAACTGCACCAGGCCCCATACTAGTTTTGCAGGATTAGCCAGGATGCATCCAATGCACCCACTATGCTGCTTCAGAACAGCGAAAAAAATAAGCTCATGCAGACCAAACGCACACTATACTGGAGATACAACTTCTTAAAGTGTACCGATGCCTGTACAGGGGTGTATCGACAGATAGTTGTACAAGCCCTCAGGATTAAGCAGTAAGTATACAAGAATATCTTTATGCAGTAAGGTAGCCCACATGGTTCACCAGAAAGATCTACGTTTCTACTTCCTGTCTATACAGGAGTAGGCCATGCTGAGTGAACCCACACCCTCTAGTGGCTGAAGGAGACACTACAGCCCAATACTCCTGAGAAGTACACAAAGCATGACCAGCAGCACACTGCCCCCAGTAGCCTCCGAGAGAAAGACCAGACAGTCCAATCTCTTCTTTTTTTAAGAGAAACTGCAACATGTAGACTTACCATTCTTGCTGCAGGACACTGAGCCTAACAGGAGTTCAACCTTCACCGATCACGGCAGGCTCTGTCATAAAAGACCTTCAAGGACTGGGTCCCCCTTAATCGGGGGTCCACTCCCCTGGACCTGTATAGCACCCTGCAGGAAAAAACCTTGGTCAGAACAAACACTGCCTCGGGTTCCATTACTCAGGGTCCAGAGTCATAAGGCTGCATTAATGGGCAAACCTTGAGGAATCTTCTCTCCTATTCAATGAGGCTCGGGTAACATCCATTTTGGCTGACAGCGCTTTTGAATGGATCTGAATGAAGTCCATGATTCCAGATACAAGCTACCAGACCTCCAAATATGCTCCCAGAGCACATGTATCACATCACTGGCCACCACCTTACAGACACTAGCAAAAAACAGAGGTACTTTCTGTGTAGGAGGGGATATATAAGGGAGGACTTAATGTTTGATTGATCTGATGGATCTACCAGTGTACATTCACCTATAGGTGGCGCATAACCCAAATATTTATTATAATAACTGGCTCGGTGTCCTGTGATGTACGATAAAGAAATATACGATTTTTGTACACACTGTAGAATCCTTTTACTGAAGTCCATTGAGTTACACAGGAAGTATTTAAACTTTATATTACATTTCCACTTACAGGGGTATTGGATACTAGAAAACAAAAAACTGTAGACGAGCCCAGGATAACACCTGCTACTAACAGTAAGCCTTAGTTTTGTATCAAAGCAGACTGAAAAGCATAATGGTATTACTGGTCCTTGGGACAGAATATCCTGACAATCTAGCAGTGCTCACAGAACCAGAATACTTGCCAGGTCACGGTACCACATTCACCTGGGCCAGTTTGTGGCAACTGAATTCCCAGAATGGAAACAATATAACAACCGGGGAAACTGGCGCTACCTATTTATCATGAACCAAAACAGGTACTCATTCCACCTAAAATAATAAATAATAAATATAAATAACAACTAGGGTTTACACCCGAAAAGCCCTAAGACTTTCCTGCTCCTATTGCTATTGAGCCCAGGAAGAGATACAAAAAACAGCTCCGCCCAGAAGATATTAAATCACACAATTTGTATAGTATGTCTCCAAACCAACGCAAATTCTGTAAGAGAAGCTGAATATCAAGAAATAATAATGCTAACTGCGATTAATCGCAAAAACGCATCAGTGCTAAAGTTAGCCACCAAACTCCCCACTAGAATATAATGTGACAACCTTAATTTCAAAAAGAAACCATCCAGTGAAAACCAGAGAGAATTATCATAAAGGTACCAAGTGTAACAAGCTTAGTATGTGACTCAATGCGATTATAAGCAACCTGATCATATAGCACGACGGAGTTACGCTGATTACGTCACTTCCGGTGGTTGGAATGCAGGTGGAGCGCAAGCTGCGTATCCACCGTACGGCATCCGCGGGGATTTTGAAAATTACGCGATAAGGACTCTATCCCAAGGGGGAGTGCAGCATTAGAGCTACCACCTTCACAAGGGTAAATCCCGGTATGTTGCCCTGAAGGGAGGTTTCTATTCCATTCAGAGGTCTCTATTTGTAGGAGGTTTTTCTGGTTTCCCCGGGACAGAGAGCAAATTAACGTTTTTTCTTTCATTTTGTCTAATCATATGTTGTTTTCTGGAGCAATACCGGAATATTCGGAGGAACTAATATATGAATCCCTTTGGTGGACTGCGTTTCCACAGTTTTTTCTCATTATATGAGAGTTGTGGTCATATATAGAACTTTTATCTTTTTGTTTTTTGTTTTTTTATGGCTGTTTTTATATGTTTTTTATCATTTTTGTGAAAATAAATTGATTTTTTATATGGATTACACTATGGAGACTCCAATTTTTTTCTTATGAGGATATATGGAATTCCCGTTTGGATACGTTCAGTCACCAATTACGGGGTAAAGAGCCGGACATCGGGAGATTGAGTCTGAAGACGAACAACCCCTGCAGGGGTATTTTCTTTTGGTGAGTGGGGTTCCTGGTGGGGGAGCACGGAAGTCACGGTGAAGATTGCACAGGAAGCACTAAAGTCACTTGATGAACATTTTTTTGGATTTGCACTATTGAACATTTATTTTGGACTATCTTTTTGTTTTATTATTTTTTATTAATATTATATATTTTTATTTTTTATTTCAGTTATTTTTTATTTTATTTTTATTTTTTATTTTTCAAATATTCACGAGTGTTATTAATTTTATCATTTAGAGTATTTTTGCACTTTTACCACTAGGGGTCGTGCTATATGATCAGGTTGCTTATTATATACAATCTTTTGCGTATAGATATACATTTTTTTCACCTGGTATTGTTTATGCTTTTTTTAGTTATAATAGCATTTGCACATTTTTTTCACATTTAGTTACTGGGCTATATTTTTGTCACTAAATATATATTTAATTACTGGCCCAATTATAATATTGCACCTATGTGATTTTAGGTAAATAGGTAAAATTATTTACTGGCACAATTATATTTTTGCATATATGCGATTTTAAGTTATAATCGCATTGAGTCACATACTAAGCTTGTTACACTTGGTACCTTTATGATAATTCTCTCTGGTTTTCACTGGATGGTTTCTTTTTGAAATTAAGGTTGTCACATTATATTCTAGTGGGGAGTTTGGTGGCTAACTTTAGCACTGATGCGTTTTTGCGATTAATCGCAGTTAGCATTATTATTTCTTGATATTCAGCTTCTCTTACAGAATTTGCGTTGGTTTGGAGACATACTATACAAATTGTGTGATTTAATATCTTCTGGGCGGAGCTGTTTTTTGTATCTCTTCCTGGGCTCAATAGCAATAGGAGCAGGAAAGTCTTAGGGCTTTTCGGGTGTAAACCCTAGTTGTTATTTATATTTATTATTTATTATTTTAGGTGGAATGAGTACCTGTTTTGGTTCATGATAAATAGGTAGCGCATGTTTCCCCGGTTGTTATATTGTTTCCACTCTTGAAAGAAACCCTTGCAAGGGGATTCTCTTTTTGTGGGGGGGCAGCAACCTAGAATCATTCACATACAGGTATACAAGATACATATAGGATTTATATCTAGCCGGTTTAGGCTTGTGTTTACCCACTCCTGGTGCTGAATAGCGCGGTTCTTCCATCTTTATGAATTCCCAGAATGTCCTCCATCGTGATCTTGAGGAGTAGATGAGGAAAAGGCTTTAAGAAAATAAATTTATAGATCAGGGTGTACTAATCCCATAGAGCCACTGGAGCATTCACTGCTTTTGCGAGAGGATTCCCCTACTGGGATACAAACATGCCCAGTTTGTTGTTGAATGTAGAAGCAATTTCTCTACATTCAGCATCTCCTACCTGAAACACAGGTTCTGGAAAACCTCTGGGTGTTGAGACCACTCTCCATGGTTCAGGTGCTGCTAGTCCAAGCCTAGAATGTACATGGCATAGAATGTACAAATCTGGAAAATTTAATTCTTTCCAGTACAGAAACTTCTTGCTACAGCAAGGCTTCTGGTTCTTCCCTGATGAATCATGTACACCACTGCTGTGGCATTGTCAAACTGAATGGTGTTGCAGGCTGGTGCAATGATGAATGGACAAAAGCAAAAGCCAAAGCACCTTTCCTGACTTTAGTAAAATTTCTGATCCACCAGGTCAAGTATAGCCTGCTCTGTGGCGACAACCTAATTGGCCTGTTCCATGATGACAAAAAGTTTTGTCATCATGGTGTTTAAGATGTTTAAGATGTTTGTAGTGAAATTGGAAGGAGACTGCCCTAAAGGAGGCCAACACTGAATGGCCTCAAGCACATTCTTTTGTGCACCACTCACAGGGGACACCGGTCTCTCAGGCAGGATCCTATGACTGGCTTACCGCCCTACATATGTCTCCATACACTAAACATCTACAGGCTTCCTTCCAAATACACCGCCCTCAAACCAGTTTTGAGGATTTATGTTCCCTCCCGGAAACATCCAGGCACCTTCTTTCATCCCTATATAGTATGTTACAGGCCCTAACACACGACCAACTGCCACGTTACACGAGGATGTGGTCTGCGGATCTGGGTGAGGACATCTCCAGACCGGAATGGCAGACATCGTTTCACTTTACACATAAATCAACGATCTCTTGTTACTCTCAAGAAAAGAATTATAAGATCTTATCTAGGTGGTACAGGAACCCCGCCACTCTACAAAAAAAATCTTCACATGCTCTTCAGCTACCTGCTAGCATTGTAATGCCGCCGCTGGGACTTACCTACATGTCTGGTGGCACTGTGAGAGGATCCGCCCTTTCTGGACTCAGGTATTTGATTGCTACAATCACATCTATGATAAGACACTACCGACCTCTCCAAAGATTGCTCTCCTTTCTATATTGCCGGGTCTATAAAATCACGAAAACAAAACCTACTCTGTTTTTCATGTCCTCAGCGAGACAACTCATACCCTCATATTGGAAAACAAATGCCACTCCTACCTTGTTGCGGTGGGTTTCTACCATGAACGACACCATGAGGATGGAGGAGATGTTAGCCCTTGATAATAATATGTATGTAAAGTATACAATGCTGTGGTCTGCCTGGCTCCGCTCCTCCACCTCTGACACCCTAATGAACATACTGTTGAGCCTGCAGAAAACTTCTTACCCCTGAGGCTCACAACCCATTGCAATCACTGACCTGCTACCTTGGACTCTAGCATTTGTTCCCCCTAGAAGATGTGTCATCAGCAGCTTCTCTACTCTCTTCCAACCCTTCACACCCTCCCTCTCCTTTTATGTCTATATGTTCCCTTCTGACTACTTCCTCTCCCCCCCCCCCCCCGTTTCCTTTTCTTCCCCCCTTTTCCTACCCTTTCTCTGGTCTAGTCTTTGCTTTTTTTTTATTCTATACAACTTACAAGTATTAAATTACATTATGAACACCGAGAATTGTTAACCAGAATCATTTAATGTGCCAGAACACGGTCTTTCTTCCCGGCTTGACCATACCAGTACACAGAAGCCAAGCTGTGGGCGATAGCCATTAGGCTGACTCCTTATATATATTGGTTTGTAACTGTCCATGGATTGTGTTTTTCTCATGTTGTTCACTGTCTTTTATATGAAATGTTAATAAACATTTTCAATACTAAAAGAGGCCAACATCTTTGGCATCCACAGAAGCTATAAAGTCTCCCTGGCTGGAAGGAAGTGATCACAGAATTGATGGATTCCATCTGGATTTTTTTAAACTCAAATGTAAACATTCAGAATCTTGAGATCCAATATGGGGAAAATTCCCCCTTTTGATTTTGGAACAGTAATAAAGTTGGAGTAAAACACCATACAACCATCCTGCCATATGGCCTGAGAAAATGATCCATTATCCAAAAGATTTGGAGTAGGCTTGATGAAAACCTGCTAGTCTGTGCGGACATACAAGAAGGTTGCAAGTGAGAAAACAAGGCAGGAACAGTGAGTAAAAGTTGTGCTTGTAGCCCTGGTACACCACCCCCTGCATCCATTCATCCAAAATGCAAACTGTGAAAGCATTTGCAAGGGTTAACGGATGTTCCACCCACTCTGGAAAGAGGAGCCGTACCTTTGCATGGAGGAAGGTTTGTCTGAATATTTGGCAGGCTTGATAGGTGAACTGGAAGCCAAACTTCACAGGGTCTCAATGTTGAAATCGAGGAATCAGAAAATCAAAGCACACGTATATGGACAATCAATGAGGGAGATAACTTTGCAACCTACTCCTCTCATGTCTTCTGCTGTAGAGGATGGGTATTCTAGCCACCAGCAGCAGCCTTGATAATCCTTTCAAGAGTCAGTCCAAAAAACACTGTCCATCAAAGGCCATACAGATCAAACACTTCTTGAAGAACGGTTCCACAGTCTTATGCCCTGTACACACGGTTGGACATTCCGACTACAAAATCCGCCTGATTTTTTCTGATGGATTTTGGCCCAAACTTGTCATGCATACACAGTCGCACAAAGTTGTCGGAAAATCCGATCGTTCAGAACGTGGTGACGTACAACACGTACGACGGGACTACAAAGAGGGCAGTAGCCAATAGCTTTTGTCTTGTCATTTATTCTGAGCATGCATGGCACTTTGTCCATTGGAATTGTCTACACACGATCTGAATTTAAACGATCGGATTTTGTTGTCTGAAAATTTTAGATCCTGCTCTCAAACTTTGTGTATCGGAAATTCCAACGGAAAAAGTCAGATGCCCACACACGATCGGATTTTCCGACAAGATCCGATCGCACATTTTCCGTCGGAAACTCCGACCGTGTGTACAGGGCATAAGGCTGTAGCCAAAGAGCCTAATGTATGTGCATCAGCATGGGAACATGTGAGAGGTGGGACAGGAAGCTTCCAACAAACCATCACAGGTCAAATGTAATGCTACAGCCATCTGCTCAATGTGTTCAATAAGCAAGGGTACAACTATAGCAATGGCTAGATCTCTTTTAAGGCATTTATACCAGTCAGGCATGGGCAGAAAACTTGCAGCCAGGAGCGTGTGGAGAGCAGGATCCAACAGAATAGGCATTTGGAAAAGGGTTCCAAATGTTTATTGGTTGGGTACTAAAAACAGCTGCATTTGTCACCATTATGGTAAGCACCTTGTTGAGGTGACACACAGCTGGATCCAGGGTCTAGATTAAAGAAAACACTAGGACACTATCAAAAAATGGAGGCATGCTGGGAGCAGGAGGGGGTAAAAGACTTCCTGTGCCCCTTAATGCAGTGGTCATCAACCCTGTCCTCAGGGCCCACTAAGAGGCCAGGTTTGCAGGATAACCAAAATACATCACAGGTGATATCATTTCCTGCTCAGTGATTGCAGATTCTAGTCTGCATCTCCCCAAGGTAATACATAAAACCTGGCCTGTTAGTGGGCCTTGAGGACAGGGCTGATGACCACTGCCTTAATGGAGGAGGATGACGTATAGAGTACAGACCACTGAAACTACAATTTCCTTTAGAAAATGCTAGCTGTGTTGCTAACGTGACACCTTCAGTATTCCAGGGTTACTGACACAGAGCAAGTATGCATA
Organism: Lithobates pipiens; assembly: GCF_037356315.1. Classification (NCBI taxonomy): domain Eukaryota; kingdom Metazoa; phylum Chordata; class Amphibia; order Anura; family Ranidae; genus Lithobates; species Lithobates pipiens. Next base: position 421,422,443 of record NW_027507718.1, read on the forward strand.
TCAGTTCTGAATTCACTAGCTGCATGTTTGTCCAAGGTCAGTAACTAGAAAGAACAAAATTCTGAGTATTAACATGACAACCAAGCAACCAGGATTCCCTTAAAAAGGTTTCCAATAAGATGTGAATTCAGTGGTTTCTATGGGCAACACACATTTCCGGGTAAATACTTTTGAAGGAGAAGAGAAAACAAAAACATCTTTAATGTTGTTCTTTCAAATGCCTGTTACAAATCAAAACCTTACAATGGAGATATAGCAATCCACTTTATGACAATACAATCATCTTTCACATGTCCCTCAGTGCTATAGTGTACACAAGCTTCATATGGAAACTAAGAATGCTGATGTCCAATGCAAAGAATAGCCTCATAGCTTTATACATGCTGGCTTCATTCACCATTTAGATGTATTAAGATTGTTGAATATATGGCTATACAAGAAAATAAAAGGCAATACAGATGCTTTACTAAAATAAAAAATAAAAATAAAAATTAGAGCATGTTCACTTTGTAAAGCCTTCAACGTTAAATTTTACTTGATGAATGAGGTTGAGCTGTGTTTGCTTTTCAATATCGTGCAAACAAAAATTTTTTTTTTTTTTGCCACCCGTATATGCAATTGGATGTTCAAGTTAAACAATGCTTTACTTCATTTACTAAGCTAAATGAACATTCACCTTGCAAAGCGAACAGTCCTTCTTTATTAACCACTTTCAGACCGGACCATTTTGCTGGTAAATGACCAGAGGTCTTTTTACACTTTGGCACTGCGCTGCTTTAACTGGTAATTGCGCGGTCATGCAATGTTGTACCCAAACAAAATTTGCGTCCTTTTCTTCCCACAAATAGAGCTTTCTTTTGATGGTATTTGATTGCCTCTGCGATTTTTATTTTTTGCGATATAAACGTAAAAAGACCGCAAATTTTGAAAAAAAATGATATTTTCTACTTTTTGTTATTAGAAAAATCCAATAAACTCAATTTTAGTCATACATTTAGGCCAAAATGTATTCAGCCACATGTCTTTGGTAAAAAAAAAGTCAATAATTGTATATTTATTGGTTTGCGCAAAAGTTGTCACATCTACAAACTAAGGTACGTTTTCTGCAATTTACGCAGCTTTTAGTTTACGACTGCCTATCTCATTTCTTGAGGTGCTAAAATGGCAGGGCAGTACAAAACCCCCCCAAATGACCCCATTTTGGAAAGTAGACCCCCTAAGGAAATTGATAAGAGGCATGTTGAGCCCATTGAATATTTTATTTTTTTGCCTCAAGCGATTGAATAATGACAAAAAAAAAAATTTTTTTTTTTTTTTACACAAAGTTGTCACTAAATGATATATTGCTCACACATGCTATGGGCGTATGTGAAATAACACCCCAAAATAAATTCTGCTGCTTCTCCTGAGTACGGGGATACCACATATGTGGGACTTTTTGGGAGCCTAGCCGCGTACGGGGCCCCGAAAACCAAGCACCGCCTTCAGGCTTTCTAAGGGCGTACATTTTTGAGTTCACTTCTCACTACCTATTACAGTTTTGAAGGCCATAAAATGCCAAGATGGCACAAAACCCCCACAAATGACCCCATTTTAGAAAGTAGACACCCCAAGCTATTTGCTGAGAGGCATGTTGAGTTCATGGAATATTTTATATTTTGCCACAAGTTGCGGGAAAATTACAAACTTTTTTTTTTTTTTTTTTTTTTCACAAAGTTGTCACTAAATGATATATTGCTCACACATGCCATGGGCATATGTGAAATGACACCCCAAAATAAATTCTGCTGCTTCTCCTGAGTACGGGGATACCACATATGTGGGACTTTTTGGGAGCCTAGCCGCGTACGGGGCCCCGAAAACCAAGCACCGCCTTCAGGCTTTCTAAGGGCGTAAATTTTTGAGTTCACTTCTCACTACCTATTACAGTTTTGAAGGCCATAAAATGCCAAGATGGCACAAAACCCCCACAAATGACCCCATTTTAGAAAGTAGACACCCCAAGCTATTTGCTGAGAGGCATGTTGAGTCCATGGAATATTTTATATTTTGCCACAAGTTGCGGGAAAATTACAAACTTTTTTTTTTTTTTTTTTTTTTTCACAAAGTTGTCACTAAATGATATATTGCTCACGCATGCCATGGGCATATGTGAAATGACACCCCAAAATAAATTCTGCTGCTTCTCCTGAGTACGGGGATACCACATATGTGGGACTTTTTGGGAGCCTAGCCGCGTACGGGGCCCCGAAAACCAAGCACCGCCTTCAGGCTTTCTAAGGGCGTTACAGTTTTGAAGGCCATAAAATGCCAAGATGGCACAAACCCCCCCCAAATGACCCCATTTTGGAAAGTAGACACCCCTAAATTTAGGGGTACACTAGTGAGACTAGGTAATAAATGGCGGGTGCCCTGAAACTATAAAAAAATAACTAACCAACCAGCGTCACCTGTAACAGTTATATGGTGATCACTGGTGAAAGGGTTAACTAGGGGGCAATCAGGGGGCTTTATGCGGTAGTATATGGGGGTCCCTGGCGCTATAAAAAGCTGCGGCGAACCTAAATACCTACCTGCCTAACTAGCGTCACCTGTGACACTAATACAGCGATCAGAAAAACGATCGCTTATTAGGCTGGGTTCACACTGGAGCGATGCGGGAACGCCACGAATGCGCGGCGGGTTCCCGCATCGCATGCCTCCCGGCGGCAGTTCACACTGCCCTATGCGAACTGCTGGGAGTGTCAGTGAAATGTTACTGACACCCCCAGATCAGTTCGCATATCGCAGTGCGATCTGCAAACTCGGATCGCATGGTGTGAACACCCATGCGATCCGATTCTGCTGCGGGCCAAAAAAAGGGTCCCGTGCGAATTTGCGGCGGGTGCGGCGGGTGTGGCGGGTGCGGCGGGTGCGGCGAATGGCTGAACTCGAATCGCACAGAGATCGGATGTGATTTGCACTGCAGTGCGGTGCGAATCACATCCGTTCTCATAAACCGCTGCAATGTGAACCCAGCCTTAGTGACACTGGCGACGGGGGGTGATCACGGGGTTAAACCTTTATTGGGGGGGTTAGGGGGGTACCTTAGAACTAAAGGGGGCTAACCCTAACTGCCCTAACAGTTATTAGTCACAAATGACACCCGCCGGGTGATCAGGGGGTTAAACCTTTATTAGGTAATAAATGGCGGGTGCCCTGAAACTATAAAAAATAACTAACCAACCAGCGTCACCTGTAACAGTTATATGGTGATCACTGGTGAAAGGGTTAACTAGGGGGCAATCAGGGGGCTTTATGCGGTAGTATATGGGGGTCCCTGGCGCTATAAAAAGCTGCGGCGAACCTAAATACCTACCTGCCTAACTAGCGTCACCTGTGACACTAATACGGCGATCAGAAAAATGATCGCTTATTAGGCTGGGTTCACACTGGAGCGATGCGGAAACGCCGCAAATCCGCGGCGGGTTCCCGCATCGCATGCCTCCCGGCGGCAGTTCACACTGCCCTATGCGAACTGCTGGGAGTGTCAGGGAAATGTTACTGACACCCCCAGATCAGTTCGCATATCGCAGTGCGATCTGCAAACTCGGATCGCATGGTGTGAACACCCATGCGATCCGATTCTGCTGCGGGCCAAAAAAAGGGTCCCGTGCGAATTTGCGGTGGGTGCGGCGGGTGTGGCGGGTGCGGCGGGTGCGGCGAATGGCTGAACTCGAATCGCACAGAGATCGGATGTGATTTGCACTGCAGTGCGGTGCGAATCACATTCGTTCTCATAAACCGCTGCAATGTGAACCCAGCCTTAGTGACACTGGCGACGGGGGGTGATCACGGGGTTAAACCTTTATTGGGGGGGTTAGGGGGGTACATTAGAACTAAAGGGGGCTAACTCTAACTGCCCTAACAGTTATTACAGTCACAAATGACACCAATGCAAAAAAAAAAAAAAAAAAAAAAAAAATGACATTGGTGTCACTGTGACTGGGGGGCAGGGGTAATTGGGGGGGTGATCGGGGGGTAAAGGGGGGGTGTGAGTGTGCCTGGCATGTTCTACTGTGTGTGTAGAGTGTTGGTGCAACTCACCGATCCGCTCTCCTCCGTGTCGGAACGAAAAATACCGACACGGAGGAGAGAATACATCACTTCCTCTCCTGTGTTTACATTACAGGAGAGGAAGTGATGTCACGGGGGATTCCTATTCGTCGGGAGCGATCGCGAGGGGGTGGCCATGAACGAATGGCCGTCCCCTCGTCCGGGATCGCTCCCGCACGAATACCGACCGCCGCAGGCACCGGGCGGGGGCCCGATCGGGCCCCCGACCCGCGGGAGGCAAGGGACGTACATGTACGCCAATATGCCTGCCCGTGCCATGCTATCGACGTACATCGTCGTGCGGCGGTCGGCAACTGGTTAAATCAACCAAAATAAGTTGCACCTGTCAGACAACAATGAAAAAGGCCATATATAGTTTTCAATTGTAATGATAGCATATTAAAGCGGGAGTCCGCGTTTTTTTTTTTTTTTTTTAAAGCCAGCAGCTACAAATACTGCAGCTGCTGACTTTTAAAATAGTGACACTTACCTGTCCAGCGCGCCCGCGATGTCGGCACCCGAAGCCAATCTCTCGATCGTCTCTCGGGTGCTGCCGCCGCCATCTTGGGTATGGGAATCAGGAAGTGGAGCCTTTCGGCTTCATTTCCCGGTTCCCTACTGCGCATGCGCGAGTCGCGCTGCGCAATAAGGATGGACCCACTGCCTCTGGGATCTGTGTGTTTCCCAGCAGGCAGCGGGGGACTTTCGGAAAGGGGCGTAATCTACGCCCCTTTCCGCAGAGAGCTATCCCGGAAGTGGGTGCAGATATCTGTACTGTACAGGTACCTGCACCCCCCTCCCCCCTGAAAGGTGCCAATTGTGGTGCCGGAGGGGGGGGAGGATTCCAATGAGCGGAAGGTCCACTTTAGGGTGGACCTCCGCTTTAAGTACTACGTCCATTGCCATTTCACATACTGTACCATTATTCATATATTTTCTACACATGTGTCTGCAGGCCAAAGTTGTCCAGTAAAAGTGACAGGGACAGATGGTAGAATAAACTATAGCATTGCCAGGGATCACCTGGCTTTAATTCACTCTTGTTGCAACTTCTGAAGCACCCCTGGCAGGATTATGAATTGTCCCGAACTGTCACTTTTGCTGCACAACTTGGTTTGCATGTAAATACGTATAAATAAAGGAATATTAAAAAAAGAATTCCTGTAATATCATTACATTAGCCAACTAAAATAATGCAACCTTTTTTCACGACAGTGGTCTTTCAACGAACAATTATTATGGAAGCGCACCCACAATACATAGTAATGGTGGTGTATAAAACATACCCATTTCTGTCATCTGATTTTAGCTGACCCACACCAGCACTCTCAGGCTCCTTTGCACGAGACAGATTTAATATAGAGTTGACTGTAACACGTTCAAAATTTTCCAGCATTTTCATGATTTTCTCCTTCTTTACTCCATGAATGTTACGCCTTGAAATAAAATTTTATAAACAAAGTTAAACATAATTAAGACAGCATGCATATGTTAAAGACATTAATTGGTGGTACATTTAGAACTGGTTTAATATTCCAATCTAAATATTCGTCTACTCAAAATAGTTTAAAATATTGTTAGGAACCAAAAAAAAAAAAAAAAAATGAATGTTTTCTCTAAAAGCACAAGTGTAAAATTCTGATCTTTAAAAGTAGATATAAAGAGTTATATATATAAAAAAAGACTGCGCTACTTATAAAGGACTAAAGCGGCAACTAAAAGTGGTATACAGCACAAAGAATCAGTGGAAGGGAGCTGTGCTGTGATAAACCAAAAAAGTGTGCGATATACTAATATAAAATGAGTTATTAAAAATAAAAAATACCAAAATAAATTGCAAATGCATGCATCATACCAACACTTATACTATGGTGAAAAAAATCTCAAAATTCAAAGTCTATAGTGCTAAATGCTCAAATTGAATACGCAAAAAACACAGGAAACAGAGTCTGAAGTGGTGGAATGAGCCGGATGGTATTAATGTAACACCCAGTGATAAATCTTCATGAGATGTTAAGCAATATAAATCCACCACCTTATAGGGTGCAGGCTTACCAGATTTGTTAGGCTCATCCCTCATTCTAGGGTGGAAAAGATCTCCAGCTATTGAAACTGACCTCTGGGAATGCTACACACATACAGCATTCACCTGGAGTCCCGATTTAGGAAGATCCAATGATCCAAATAGGATAGCATCAGCTGGAAAGCTGACAGGTAGATCATATGGCACTCAATCCCGCCGGTGGAGTATAACGGAAGTGGGCAAGACAGTCAAACATGAATGGCCATAAAACAAACAAAAAGGACTACCATGGGTGGAATCCGATAGTTTATTGATACAAAAAGGTACTGATCAATAGCAGTCAGTATGCATAAAAGTATGCCCCGAGACGACGTCCTCTGTGTGACAAAACGCGTTGGGTGAGTGTCATACTAACGTCAACGCGTGCTGTCTCGCTCCGTACTGCACAGGCGAGTTATTTTTTCCTGTATTTTAAATTTGCCGGCTGGCTTTGTTATATGCCATTACATAGCGCTTTTTTTATGCATACTGACTGCTATTGATTAGTATCTTTTTGTATCAATAAACCATCGGATTCCACCCATGGTAGTCCTTTTTGCTTCTTTTTTTATGGCCATTCATGTTTGACCATCTTGCCTACTTCCGTTATACTCCATCGGCGGGATTGAGTGCCATATGATCTACCTGTCGGCTTTCCAGCTGATACTATCTTATTTGGATCATTGGATCTTCCTAAACCGGGACACCAGGTGAATGCTGATCTGTGTATCATTCCCAGAGATCAGTTCCAATAGCTGGAAATCATTACCACCCTAGATTGGGGGATAAGCCTATCAAATTGGCTATCTGGTAAAGCCTGCACCCTATATAAATATTGCTTCACATCTCATGAAGATTTATCACTGGGTGTCACATTAATACCATCTGGCTGTTTCCACCGCTTCAGACTGTTTCCTGTGTTTTTGCATATTCAATTTGAGCACTTCGCACTATGGACTTTGAGTTTTGATATTTTTTTCACTACAGATATAAAGAGTTACATTTTAAGACTGCATTCACACCTGAGCGTAGCGTTTTCAAACAGAAAATCACACAAATTTACAGTGATTTTGCTGCGTTTTCTACCGCGATTCACGGCGGTTTTTACCACGATTTGCCACGATTTTGTGCAGGGCAAAAGGTCACCAATGTTAAAAGAAGAAAAACGCCCAAATCTGCTCAATTCGAGCGACAAAAAAGGGTCCGGGAATTTGTTTGAGCTTCAGGCGACATGGAGTGGAGATGTGAACCATCTCCATTGATAATAATAGATTTTTTCCCCTCTAGCGTTTTGTAGCTTCAGGCTTCAAGCTACAAAACGCTCAGGTGTAAATGGGGTCTTAAAGTTGAAACATATAACTACTTTTTGGTTATAATGGCTGCTGCCCACATCAGAAAAAAAAACGACAGACAATATGGGTGCCTATGATAAAAAAAACAGCTTGAGGCTCTTTATACGCCTATGTATTTTTGGAGTGATGTGTTGTAAATGCATATGTTACCATTGATCTTTCTACAATGTGTTTTGTTTAAATGTATGTTTGCTTAAATGTACAGGATTTAATACAAAAGACTTATTGGCTTTGTCGGACGCGACCATCTAGTGAGTGCAAACTTCACCTGGGCACATGGAAGAGCACTTTTTATGCATAAAGAAGAAAACTTTATATATGATTTCACAAGATCACGGTGATTGGGGATTTTTTCTTTAAATATAATATGAAGTCCAACTGTGTTATAAAGGAGAAGTACAGCCATAGCTCATTTGGCTGTACTCCTGTGTATCACAGGAGTGCAAGCCGTTCTGCACTCCTGTTCCCCCGTTTTCAGCAGACCGCATCATACTGGCTCATGTCGGCTGAGGTGACAGCGCTGGTCCAGGCTGGGGAAAGATTGCGACAATATGGTCAGGATCCGCCCACAAACCCAGATCAGTTCTTAGTGTTAGAGCCGGCAGGGGGACTAATGTTGCATCTATCTAGGTAAGTGTGATTCTTGGAAAAAAAATAAAAAATATTCTCTTTTGAGAACGTTTTGATTTATCTAACCATAGGATATTGTATACAAATTTGTATAGAAGGGATAGCATCTACTTTTTATTGTTTTTTTCTATAATGGAAGTTAAGAGGGCAACGGATCGTCACTGATCCGAACGGGTCACCCCACTCAGATCGGCACATGCCGTGATCCGCGGAGAGCCCCGCGGTCTCGGCCTTAGGAAAACCGTGGCTTCAGCCTAGCTCCGAAGTGGCGGCCATCTTTCTACACCCAGACTGTTGACAGAGCGATCACTTGTAAACAAACCAGCGTCATGTCATGACGCCAGTTCCTCTCTCCCCTCTCTGTACTAATCTGTACAGTGAAGGGGAGAGATCGGATGGAAGCAGCCATCCCTCCATACCCTGCAATACCCTGCCAATATACTCTGCAACACCCTGCCAATATACTCTGCAACACCCTGCCAATATACTCTGCAACACCCTGCCAATATACTCTGCAACACCCTGCCAATATACTCTGCAACACCCTGCCAATATACTCTGCAACACCCTGCCAATATACTCTGCAACACCCTGCCAATATACTCTGCCATACCCAGCCAATATACTCTGCCATACCCAGCCAATATACTCTGCCATACCCAGCCAATATACTCTGCCATACCCAGCCAATATACTCTGCCATACCCAGCCAATATACTCTGCCATACCCAGCCAATATACTCTGCCATACCCAGCCAATATACTCTGCCATACCCAGCCAATATACTCTGTCATACCCAGCCAATACTCTGTCATACCCAGCCATACTCTGCATTACCCAGCCATACTCTGCAATACCCAGCCAATATTACAGTGGGGGAGATTGTGGATATCACAGTGGGGACTATATGGTGGTGGAATTGTCACAGGTTTTTGCAAATTAAATTATTTGCTGATCCAAAAAATGATCCGATCCGTGAATCTGATCCGAGGAATGATCCGATCCGTGAGTTTTTTGATCCGTTGCACCCCTATTGGAAGTGTTATACACTTTAAAAGGGCAGCTGCTCATTTATATTTCATTCACTTATCTATTTATTTTTATTATGTTTAAAGGATGGTGCCCTCTTATTGGTATTACACCAGGGGTGCCCAACCTTTTGAAGAGCGAGGGCCACCTAAGCGACTTTGTAACCGGCTGCGGGCCGCAATGAGCGGAGCGGGTGCATGACAGCCCACTCTACTTTCTTTTTTTGCGGATCGGATTGGAGGTAGGCATTTGTAAACGGACACAAGTCCATTTACATCTGCTACTCTTTAGCCCTTGTACACACGGTTGGACATTACGACAACAAAATCCGATGGATTTTTTCCAACGGAATTTTTCCGAAACTGGTGTTGCACACACACACAGTCGGAAAAGGTTGTCGGAAAATCCGATCGTTCAGAACGTGATGAAGTTTGTACGTTATGACGGGACTACGTTCAGGCTAGTAGCCAATAGCTTTGGTCTCGTAATTTGATCTGAGCACGCGTGGCACTTTGTCCAATCGGAATTCTCTACAAATGATAGGATAAAGTACTATTGGATCATGTTGTCGGAAAATTTTATATCCAGCTCTCAAACTTTGTTGGTCGGACATTCAGATGGAAAAAGTCAGATGGAGCCCACACACAGTCAGATTATCCGTCAACGCGGCCCGATCTGACATTTACCGTCAGAATTTCCGACCGTGTGTACAAGGGCTTAGAGGTAAATGGAGGCTCCAATTGGGTCGGACAGACCGTGTGAAAGGGGCCTATGGCTCAGTGCAGGTAACCCTTAGGTGCACTGCTCTGCACCTGCGGATCAGTTTGAAAGCAGCTCAGTAACCACTACAGAACAGATATGCCCATATATACACTGTGATTTTAGTAATAAACTTACTATTAATAACTGTATTCTATTCCATCACAGAGCAGGAGGTCGCGGGCCACATCATAGGGCTCTGCGGGCCACTGGTTGGGCACCCCTGTATTACACCAAAGAAGCAGAAAACAGGATTTTTAATAATGCACCTCACTGAAAACACACATCTGGCCCATCTGGTCTGCTGAGCAAGAAGCATATGGTTGCAAACACAGTTTGTCTGTAACTGTGCAAAAGTGTTTAATTATCTGTGCAATCAATGTTTTGTCTTCATCAGTAAAGCCCCGTAAACAGGGGCAGAATATTGGCCAAAATCAGCCATTACAGTAGAAACTGGCTGACTTTTGACCCATGTATACAGCTGCTTGTCCAACCGACTCCAATGGCCAAAGCCAATGGCTGTGAAGGCTGACCAGTGTGTTCCAGTTAGGTAGGGGGCCCCCCCTGTCAGAACACAATAGCAGCGGGGGAGATTGCTGTACTAACAGTTAGTACGGCGACCTCCAAGTTTCTTTTTTCAGTCTACTCGAAGGGTTGAAAGTTAACGTACCAGGCTTAACCCCAGTTTCATATCTGCATTGTTAGTATTTTATCAACCTTATATCCAGAAAAGAAACACAACTCTACCACAACTCTATGCCTGGAATTTGTAAATACTGGCGCAGGCAGATTTTGAGAAAAGTTAGTATATGCATTCTAAAAGTGGTGAAGAATGCGTCAAATTCATGTACCCATCTAGAATTCTGCGCCACTTTGTAGAATGAATGCTTGAAACTTTCGCAAAATCTGTCTGAGACAGTTTTTCTCTCTGTACGCCAAAAAAGAGTTGATCTTAACCACTTGACCTACAGAAGATTTACCCCCTTCATGACCAGGCCATTTTTTGCGATACGGCACTGCGTTACTTTAACTGAAAATTGCTTGGTGATGCAACACTACTCAAATAAAACGTGTCATTTTTTTTCCCACGATAAAACATATCCAACAAAAATAATTAATAAAATAAATAAATGTATTCATAAATTTAGGCCAATATGTATTCTGGTACATATTTTTGATAAAAAATCCCAATAAACATATATTGATTGGTTTATACAAACATTATAGCATCTACAAACTATGATACATATCCATTTTATTTTTTATACTAGTAATGTCGGCGATCAGCGACTTATTGGGACAGCGATATTGTGCGGACAATCGGAGACTGACGCTTTTGACACTGTGAGAACCAGTGGCGTTATTACAGTGTTTAGTGCTAAAAAATATGCTCTGTCACTGTACTGACACTGGCTGGGAAGGGGTTAAACAGCTAGGGTGATCAAAGGGTTAACTGTGTGCCTAGCCAGTGTTTTGTGTACTGTATTTGCTGCTTTTACTAGGGAAAGTAATGGATTTTAGTCCCTGCTTGCAGAGACACAAAATCCATCCCTTCTCCCCTGTCAGAACGGAGATCTGCTTTGTTTACATAGGCAGTACCACGCTCTGTATGTTTTAACGACAATCAGTGGTGCTGGCAGACATCGAATGCTCAGCACCTGCAGATCAGCTTCTGCTGTAAATAATCACAGCAGAAGAGGCTCACTGGTGGTGCATGCTCCATCCCTGCAGGCAGAAATGCAGGATCACATATATAGTGCCTTGAAAAAGTATTCACCCACCTTGGCTTTTTACCTATTTTGATACATTACAGCCTTTAGTTCAATGTTTTTTTAACCACTTGCTTACTGGGCACTTAAACCCCCCTCAGTCCCAGACCAATTTTCAGCTTTCAGCGCTGATGTACTTTGAATGACAATTGCGCGGTCATACAACACTGTACCCAAATGAAATTTTTATCATTTTTTCCCCCACAAATAGAGCTTTCTTTTGGTGGTATTTAGTTACAGCTCAGAGTTTTATTTTTTGCTAAACAAACAAAAAAAGATGCAAAAAAAAAAAAAAAAAAAAAAAATCACGTTTTAATAGTTTGTTATAAAATTTTGCAAACGGGTCATTTTTCTCCTTCATTGAAGTGCGCTGATTAGGCGGCACTGATGGGCTGCATTGGTGGGCACTGATGGGCTGCATTGGTGGGCACTGATAGGCTGCATTGGTGGGCACTGATAGGCTGCACTGGTGGGCACTGATAGGCATAGTTAAGGCGGCACTAATAGGCACAGATAAGGCGGCACCGATGGGCACAGATAAGGCGGCACTGATGGGCAAAGATGGGCACAGATAAGTGGCACGGATGGGTGGCACGGATGGGCACTGATAGGTACCACTGATAGATGGGACTGATGGGCACTGATAGGTGGCACTGATAGGTGGCTCTGATGGGCGGCACTGCTGGGCGGCACTGGGGTGCAGCACCTTTGAGGCAGATTGTGGGCACTGTGGGTGGCACTGTGGGTGGTACTGCTGGGTGGCACTGTAGGTGGCACTGTAGGTGGCACTGCTGTGTGGCACTGACGGGGGGCACTTACTTTTATTAAGAATGGCACTGCAGGGGGCAGGTGGGCACTGGCAGGGGGCAGGTGGTCGCTTGTATTGCTGGCCGTGATCGGGACTGATGTCCCGATCACGGCCGCCGGTGATCGGCTTTTTTTTTTCTCCTCGCGCTGTCAGCGCGAGGAGGAATAATAGCCGATAACCGGCTCCGTTCTATCACATGATCAGCTGTCATTGGCTGACAGCTGATCACGTGATAAGGGCTCGTGCACGGGACGACGTCAATAGACGTAGTCCCGGAAAAGTAGGTCCGCGCTAATGCCGTCATTTGGCAATAGCGCAGATCCCAAGTGGTTAATCTGAATTATATGTGATGGATCAGAACACAATAGTCTAAGCTGGTAAAGTAAAATTAGAAAAATATATACATAAAACGATTTTTCATAAATAAAAAACGGATAATTGGTGTATGTATTCACCCCTTTGTTATGAAGCCCATAAAAAGCTCTGGTACAACCAATTACCTTCAGAAGTCGCATAATTAGTGAAATGATGTCCACCTGTGTGCAGTCTAAGTGTCACATGATCTGTCATTACATATACACACCTTTTTGAAAGGCCTCAGAGGCTGCAACACCTAAGCAAGAGGCACCACTAACCAAACATTGCCATGAAGATCAAGGATCTCTCCAAACAAGTAAGGGACAATGTTGTTGAGAATTACAAGTCAGGCTTAGTTTATAAAAAAATATCCAAATCTTTGACGATCCCTAGGAGCGCCATCAAATCTATCATAACCAAATGAAAAGAACATGGCACAACAGCAAACCTGCCAAGAGAAGGCCGCACAGCAAAACTCACGGACCGGTCAAAAGAGGGCATTAATCAGAGAGGCAGCACAGAGACCTAAGGTAACCCTGGAGGAGCTGCAGAGTTCCACAGAAGAGAGTGGAGTATCTGTACATAGGATGACAATAAGCCATACGCTCTATAGAGTTGGGCTTCGTGGGGTTTTATGGCAGAGTGGTCAGAAGAAAGCCACAACCACAGTGAAACATGGAGGTGGCAGCATCATGCTGTGGGGATGTTTTTCAGCAGTAGGGACTGGGGAAACTGGTCAGAGTTGAGGGAAAGATGGATGGTGCTAAATACAGGGATATTCTTGAGCAAAACCTGTACCACTTTGTGTGCGATTTGGGGCTAGGATGGAGGTTCAACTTCCAGCAGGACAATGACCCCAAACACACTGCTAAAGCAACACTTGAGTGGTTTAAGGGAAACATGTAAATGCATTGGAATGGCCTAGTCAAAGTTCAGACCTCAATCCAAGAGAAAATCTGTGGTCAGACTTAAAGATTGCTGTTCACAAGCACAAACCAGCCAACTAGAAGGAGCTGGAGCAGTTTTACAAGGAGGAATGGGCAAAAATCCCAGTGGTAAAATGTGGCAAGCTCATAGAAACTTATCCAAAGCAACTTGGAGCTGTGATAGCCGAAAAAAGGTGGCTCTACAAAGTATTGAATTTAGGGGGGTGAATAGTTATGCACATTGACTTTTTCTATTATTTTGTCCTATTTGATGTTTGCTTCACAAAAAAAAAAAAAACATCTTCAAAGTTGTGGAAATTAAATGATGCAAATCCTCAAACAATCCATGTTAATTCCAGGCTGTGAGGCAAAAAAACACGAAAAATGCCAAGGGGGTGAATACTTTTACAAGGCACTGTATATTATCCTGTGCAGAACTGCTGCCCTGTTGAAGTAAAATTGCTATAGGGCAGTCAGTAAGTGGTTAATTAGCTCAATCTGTACATCTGGTGCATCCAATGCGAGGGAAAGTAAAAGTAGCATTTTAGAACTGAATTTTGTGCACTAGTCACTGTCAGGACCAACAGTGTTGCAAATGCATCATGAATTTGGCACAAGTATTTTAACCAAAGGGATTAAAGACAGAAAAGTGGCGCAGTAGCTTTTTTCAATTTCCTCCAATGAGCTTTCTAAACACCTCCAGCACCAACTCCTATGAATGAGTAGACCCAATGAGCTGAAGAATGGAGAGACTGTAGAAATTTGACTCGCTCAATACTCTCTGTCTCCCCTTATTTAGCAGCTGGTATAGGTCCTCCCACTCAAAGTCGCATTTAAAAATTTAAAGGAGTTGTAAAGGCAGAAGTTTTTTTTTTATCTTAATGCATTTTATGCATTAAGATAAAAAAAACCTTCTGTGTGTAGCAGCCCCCCCCAGAACCCTCCTAATTACCTACCTGAGCCCCTTCCCTCTCCAGCGATGTCCATGATCCCCTCAGCCATCCAGGACACTTCTCCTGATTGGCTGAGACAGAGTAGCGGCGCCATTGGCCAATCGGGGCAGAGGGGCCCGGTCGGGGCTCCGCATCTGAATGGATACACGGAGCTCTGACTTGGCTTGGGTGCCCCCTGTAGCAAGCTGCTGGCTGAGGGGCACTCAAAGGAGGGAGGCCTAGGAGTAGCAAAGAGGGACCTGAGAAGAGGAGGATCCAGGCTGCTCTGTGCAAAACTTACTGCATAGAGGAGGTAAGTATAATGCCTTGTACACACGGTCGGAAATTCAGACGGAAAATGTCAGATCGGATTATATTGTCGGAAAATCTGATCTGGCTCTATCAGACTTTTTCTGTCAGAAAAAATAACTTGAGGGCAGGATCTCAAATTTTCAGACAAAAAAAATCCGATCTGACTTTTTTCCGATCGTTTGTAGAGAATTCCGATCGGACAACGTGCCATGCATGCTCAGATCAAATTATGAGACCAAAGCTATTGGCTACTAGCCTTAACGTAGTCCCGTTGTAACGAACGAACGTCATCACGTTCCGAACGATCGGATTTTCTGACAACTTTGTCCGACTGTGTGTATGCAACACCAGTTTAGGACAAAATCCGTCAAAAAAAATCCAACGGATTTTGTTGTCGGAATGTCCGACCGTGTGTACAAGGCATAACATGTTTGTACTTAAAAAAAAAAAGGAAAGAAAAATTTGCCTTTACAGTAACTTTGGACTAAGGTGATGATGAAATTTTTTTTTAACTAAATGTAACTTAATGTAGTACAGACATACAAAAGTACAGACAACGTAATAATTGTCTTCCAGTCACAGGCATTGAGCCCACGCAGGGGCACAAAGGCAGAAGCGCCATTAAGTGCAATAAATATTAGCCTGAGGACTGTAGTACCAACTAAACTAAACAACTCAAAAACCTGTGTTTCAACCACCCTAGGAGTAGTGATCACTGGATTCCGGGAGATTTTAGTGCATTCATCAAGCTTACAGGAGGGAACTACAGGGAACACATGCTATTAACTATCCACAGCCATGGTAGGTTCCACTAGTCATTTGGCCCAGACCCTATCGTAGTTCCTGGGGCAACCCTTATGAGCATATGTATCTTTGTAGTAGGGGAGGGCATTATTAACCAACCGCTTCCAGAAAGGTAGACTAGGAGGGGTCTGCTTTTTCCAGCATAATGTAATGGCTTTCCTAACATAAAACAAGGAGGCCGATGAAGGTTCTGTCTGCTACTCTAGGAGCCAGATCCTCCACCAGGCCTAGTAGGCACACCATGGGGAAAGGGGAAATCAGAATATTGGTTACTGATTGAATAACAGAGAGTACTTGTATCCAGTATGCTGTAATTGCAGAACAGGACCAAAATAGGTGTATAAAATCTCCTTGTTGACTGTCGCCATGCCAACATGCCGAGTAGTGGGCAGGCCCCATTTTATATAGGTGATGAGGAGTGAGATAAGCCCTATGTACTAGCTTAAACTGAATAAAATAATCTCATAATGAGACCAACATCTTGAATGGATAATTCCACACATTTTCGCAGTCCTGAGAGTTCAGTTCAGGGGCATCAATGGACCACCGCTGGTCGAGCTCCAAAAAAGGTCAAGAGAAGATACCCTGAGGAGGTGTGCATATAGGATAGAGGTGGGTTTCTCTGAACATTCATAGCATAGGATTCTCTCTAGATCCGAGGACACCAATTGAGATTTCCCTGAGGGGAATTGACTCTTGAAAGCATGAGAGTCAACTGTAGGAAACAAAAAAGGTGTAAGGGGGGACATTGTGAGTAGATACAAAATAGGAAAATGGGTGAATGGACAGGTCTGTAGTGACATCTTTCACAAGCTTGACGTTCAATTTGGTCCAAGACACAGGGTCTGAAGATTTAAACAACATGGGTAGAGTGGGATCATTTCACAGAGGAGCATTTGGGGAGACTGCGTGTATATTGCTCACAGGCAAGTCCTGCCTTCCAGGCCTGAAGGGTGGTGTGCATTGAGGGTGTCCAATCATACTGACCATGGAATGGTAAACATAAGGACCTCCACTGAGTGCAACACTGCTGCTTCTAGGACCATAGCCAGGTTAGAAAGGTCCAGGTTGAGCCACCAGGAGGTGGAAACCAACTGTAGCTATATAATATTTGTGACAGTCTGGCAGTGCCAGACCTCCTAAAGTGATGATGAAACTTTAATATAAAGGATCCGTTTTAAAAATGCATTTTATCACTAAATGGAAGGCTTTTACTTTTGTCTGTAGCATTTCTATACACAAGGACCTACAGATAACTAAAAATTTGCCAAAGGGCTGGAAGGCATCCATTACTGTTTTATTTTCCTCAAAGTGCAGAACCTCTTAAATATGGGCAATATCACATTAATACAAGCACTAAAGATTTACTGCACTCAGAATATCAGAAAATGGTGGGGTTTGGTGGTCTGATTTTTTTATATCGGCAGGGTACTCCAGCACCAAGATCTTACTGCCACACTTTCCAAGAAGTAAAGTGAAACCCCTAGGAACAACCTGGGTCTGCAGGCCCCTTTAAAACGTGTTCTCAAGATCTGAATTTCTGGAAGATATAAATAATGGCTACTCTATTCCCATCAAGGAGGAGGTGATGAGCAAATCGCGAGCCATGTCAAAGCTAATGTTTCAGGGTCATGAGCTGCTAATCTTTGCGGACCTCTACTATCCAAAAACGAAGAGCCCTAAAACCTTTGCTCAAGATTTGATGGATAAAGAAATCAAGTTCTGGTGGCTCTTTCCGTTCCAACTCAAAATCGTATAGGCAAAGCATACACATTGTCTCCAGGAGGGTGAAAAAATGTTGCTATACCTAGGCCTCATTTGTCACAATCCGAATCATCCCCAGCCTGGGCCAGCTACTAACTCTGCAAAGAGACAACTCCCTACTGCCTGTGGTCTGGGAGACCACCAGATCCAAAAAGTCCAAGGAAGCCATCCCTCCCTTGATCACAGTTTTTTCCCTTATTTGCTGAGAGGACTCCGACTTCCTACTAGAACTCTCTAAGCTAACTTTGCTCCATACATCTTTCCTTGCCTCAGCTGAGGTGGACTTCCGAGGTTCCTGCCCTTAGGAGGACATTTGTTCTGGTTGTCCCACATTTGATCTACCATATTCCACTGACACTCATGGCAGGATGGAGAGGAGGGGTAAACCCTTCTTCTGCTGTCCTCTCAGTCCTAGCCACCTAGTTTGAAATGGTTTGTTTTGCTTCATTCCCTAACCTCCCCACCCCACCTTTCAGATGGCAGCTCATCCAAATAGCTTCCCAGATCCACAGGGCCAGCAGGGAAGAAATAGCAAAACTGGAACAGGAGTTTCTCACATTAGCAAAAAAACACAAGGCCAATCCCAGTTCTGTACCAACAGAAGAGCTTGACTCGGCTCGCACAGTCCCAAACCTGGCCTCGACAACAAAGTCTAAGAAATGGCTGCGTTGGAATAGATCCTGATTTTATTGCCAAAGTGATAAAATCGGCTCTATGCTAGCAGGCAGGCTTACACCGAAGATCAGATCCTCTGCTCTCCCCAAAATTAAAATTAGTGGTGGCACCCTGTCCCAGAACCCCCAACGCATTATAGGGGAATTTCAAAACTTTTACAAATCACTGCATAGGGGATTGTAATGGAAATTTGTAGGTTCTGTATATAATTGTATTCTATTTTATATGTATTGCACAATGCCCTCACTCTGCACCCGGCACGAATAATGTTTTCAGTACATGTTTTGCATTCTTTCGAGTCCTGATTAGAATTAGCCTGCCTATGTTACGCCCTTTGTTACCATAAACATACAATTGTAATATTAATGTGATACCTACGTAATTAGGTGTATAAAAACCTTCAAATGCATCATAATAAAGAAGAACAGTTATTTGGAAAGATACTGAGCATATCTTTTGTGTCTGTTCCCTACAGCAGTAGTTATTAATTTGGAACCACTAATCAATATGAGGATAGGAGTTGCCTATCTATAAAATATCTATTTCAGGGATAAGCACGCTTCTCAGGACGTGGTGGATCCGTTTCTTGAAAACATACAGATTCCCCAACTGGAAGACAGATACCGCCTGAAACTAGAAGCCCCCATCTCATCAGAGGAAGTATGTGCAGTTATAAAAAACTTAAAGTCACACTCTGCACCTGGTCCGGACGGGTTTTCTGTCCCATAGTACAAGACCTTTTCCAAAACCCCCGCTCCCTACATGGTCCCCTTCTTTAATGCTCTGCGACAGGGTGACCCGCTAGATAACTTGAATAACACGGCTTATATTACAGTTCTCCCTAAACCAGGCAAGGATCCCAGATCGGTAAGCAATTATAGACCGATCTCACTAAAAGAATGATTTAAAGATTCTGATTAAAATCCTTGTGGACCGCCTAGCTTCCTTCATCAGCTAATATATCCATTAGAGGTGCACCGAAAATTTGGTAAAGCTGCTGGAGCTGTTGGGCACTGGTGGGGCTGCTGGGCACTGGAAAGCTGCATATGATGGGCAATGGTGAGGCTTGCTGGGCATTGGCATGCTGCTGGACACTGGTGGGGCTGCTGAGAAATGGCAGGCTGCATAGGACAGGCACTGGTGAGGCTGCTGGGCACTGGCAGATTGCATGATGGGCACTGGTGGGGCTGCTGGGCACTGGCAGGCTGCATATCACAGGCACTGGTGAGGCTGCTGGGCACTGGCAGGCTGCATATGACGGGCACTGGTGGGGCTGTTGGGCACTGGCAAGCTGCATATGATGGGCACTAGTGAGGCTGCTGGGCACAGGCACTAGTGAGGCTGCTGGGCATTGGCAGGCTGCATATAACGGGCACTGGTGGGGTTGCTGGGCACTGGCACGCTGCATATTATGGGCACTGGTGAGGTTGCTGCGCACAGTCACTAGTGAGGCTGCTGGGCACAGGCAGGCTGCCTGTGACGGGCAATGGTGAGACTGCATTGATCTGTTGCATCATGTCTGCTAGAGGTGCACCGAATGGAAATTTTGCTAATACTATTAGCAGTGCATTTAAGTAAGAAATTGCAGACATGATACAAGAAATGGTTAGAGACTGCATTTTTTTTTTTACCTTTCTTGCACTAAAAGGTGGCAATAATGGTCAACAATAAATTAATATTGATTTAATCTGATGATATTAATTAAAAAGTTGAATAACATTATATATAAAATTATAAATATTTTTTAAAAACTGTCATTTTCAGGCCTATTGCATCCTTCATTTTCGGTTAAGGCACCAAAATTTCCATTCGGTGCACCCTTAATATGGACAAGAACCAAGTGGGCTTCATTCCTGGGAGACAGGGCACAGATCAAATCCGTTGCGCAATTGACATTTCCCTTCTCAATTCAAACTGTGACAATGATTCTCCTAGGCAGGGATGTCTCCTCTCCCTAGACCTCCAAAAAGCCTTTGACTCTGTCAACTGGCCCTATATTTTCTCCATCCTGAAACAATGGGGATTTGGTGACTCCTTCCTTAATATCACGTGTTTTCTGTATTCCACCCCATCAGTTCAGGTGCGTCTGCAGGGATTTTACTCATAAACTTTTCTCATATCTAGGGGCACCAGGCAAGGATGCCCGCTCTCGCCTCTGATATTTGCCATAGCAAACGAGATGTTATCGGTAGCCATTAGAAATAATCCGGACATACACGGCATTCAATGTGGATCCCAGTGCCACAAATGTGCCTTGTTTGCGGACGACATACTGCTTTTTATCTGATCCCCGCTAACGTCACTCCCTAAAATTTGCCAGCTCCTGGACGACTTTGGGGTAATCTCGGGGCTCCTGTTCAACTATAATGAATCCCAAGCACTCAACATTAATATCCCGGATTCTCTGCTCACCAGGCTTAGAGAGAAATTTGGATTTACCTGGAATGACTCGTCCATCACATAGCTGGGGATTAAGCTAACCTCCAAGGTTGAACTATTTTATCAAGCTAACTAACCCCAGCTGTTCAAAAATCTGGAGGATGATTTATTAATGTGGTCTGAGCGCTCTCTATCTTGGTTGGGCAGAATTAACATGATAAAAATGACGCTACTCCCTCGCATCTTATACTACTTCAGAGCAAGTCCTATCCCCCCAGTCAAGGCCTACCTAAAACAATTTCAAGCCAAAATGATTAAATATGTCGGGGGGGGGGGGGGCGCACAGGCTCTCTAAAGCAGTCCTTATCCGATCAAGAGAAAAGGGGGGCCTGGGATCAACTAGCTCAGATTTCGGGGATCTACTCTCGCTGGGAACTACCTGACTGGATACATATTGAATGCCAAGCGGTCCCACTTCACACCTTTGACTATCTCCTATGGTGTCACAAAAAATTGAGACCCCCAATATTATCCCCGACACGCTCTCACTCGTTTGCCCTCTGGGACAGCCTGAAGGGTAACGACCAATTGACCTTCCCCATCAAACCTCTAAAGCACTTATTGCAAAACCCGGCATTTCCGCCAAGACGAAACATAAAAGCCTTCAGGTGGTGGCTTGACAAAGGGCTATATAGAATAGGACACTTCCTCAGACCCTTGGGCTCACTTTCCAAAGCCTTCCGCATCAGCAATCTGGATATGCCACCATGCTCTTTTCATACACCCAGATCTCCAACTTTCTTCACAAACTATGTAAAACACAACCCAACAGCCCTCAAATCACTACCTATGAACAATGGTGTGGCCAGGCCGATGAGCGGGGGGGAATCACAGTGAACTATAGGGCATTGTCCTCCACTCGCTCCGAGACTCCCTACATGTTAGCCTGGGAAGAGGATCTCTCTCAACATTGGAAACTAGAAACATGAAACAGAAACTTCTTTCAATCATACAAGGGTGTCCTCAACTCTAGCCTCGCAGAAGAAAGCATAAAAGTAATTTCCAAATGGTACCTAGTTCCATCGAGACTGGCCAAGATATACCCATTATCCCCCCTATGCTTTTGGGGGGGGGGTGACTTCAGAGATGATATGTTTCATATGTGGTGGGGATGCCCCATAATCAGGAGTTTCTAGAACAAAATCTTCTCCTGTGTCCGTAAGATTAGCATGGCTAACATCCCCCCTAATTCCTCTTCTCAACTTTCCAGCGAGGGAAGCCTCCAGGAGTACACAACGCCCGATTTTCTTCATCCTCCTGGGAGCAAAACTTACCCTAGCCAAAGCTTGGAGAAAACAGTCTGTCTCTATGCTACTAGTGAAAATAAAAATTTCCTGCATTATGACACAAGAGAAGATGGGTTGTGTACTCCTGGACTGCACCGAAAAATTCGGTGCAGTCCAGGATCCCTGGGCAACTTTCATAGGTGGTGCCCTACACCCCTGACCTCAAATCGAATAGGCTCTCTCCCATTCGCTCTCTCCCATTCTCCCCCAGTCTGCTCACCTCCTTCTCCTCTCTCAACATTTCTTTCTTCTCATCCTCTTTCCTTTGGTAACAGGCTTTGGCCATCACCGTTACGGACCTAGCCAATTTAAGTGTTTAGTCTCATTATGGTAATTGGCACTCTTTACCCATCAATCTCTTCATGTTACTTGATAATTATCCCTTTGCTTCTCTTCATCAGATTAGTTTTACATTATGATATTTTCTCTGGGTTGATTCCCATGTTCAAAGAATGCTGCACAACAATTAGATACCATCCAGGTGTCAGAGCCGGGGAATGGTGAGCATCGGCCACAGTGTGATCCCATTTGGGGTGGCGGGTTAGCTCCTCCATTCCCCTGGGCCTAACACCCTCATGATGACCAGTTGTGAAGCACCATATTACTCTACCATTCATGAGTTCAATGATTGTAATGTAGGTTACATGTTCATGTTGCGATTTCTATGTGCCTTACATTTTACCTTACTCCAGATATTATCTCTGCCATGTTGGTCAATGCAGGACTAATGGTCCCACATATTTTTGTACTTTGTATTTTATATTGAATAAATATATTGAAACATAAATAATGGATAAATGGTGTAACTCTCAAACAGCTAACGAAAACTAATTTTTTTTTGTGGTACACTGAACCCCCTGTGATTCTCCCCTGACAGTGGAAGTAAGGCATACAGTATATGGTTCTGCTAATCTTTCCCTCTATTCTTTAGAAATCACATGGGAAGTCAGAAATGGCCCACATTTTACAAGCCTTGTTCTAAATCAATATCTTGGTTTGCTATTATTCAGCAATTTATAGTAACCTTAATTGCTCAAGATTCCCCAGATGAATGATTTTTTATAGGATTCATTTCAAAGTCAGTAAAAGGAAACTTGATCAATCACCTTGGGAATGAAATATGAATTGCACAACCTATTCATCAAACTAGCTCACACATTCTATGCAATGTTATGAATGACAGAATAGGTCTACTCTAGGAGAAAAATCATTGCTGTATTCAAGTTCACACGGTAATTTTAAAGTGTAAATCAAGGACTGACTTGTTCTTACAGGAGTAATTGCTACTAGGAAAAAAAAAAGTGTAGCTCAGTTCTGTTTACTTCAATAATAATTTAAATTGATTTGAGGTGACCATATTTGTTTTGAAGAGAATGTGGCAGCTCTCTTATCACTCTTGTCCTCAAGACTCGCCCACCCTCAAAACCACCACAATGTTAGTTTGGAGGCCATCCTATGAACCCTTTCCTACAAGTTTGAAGTCACTTGTTAATAATACAAATACTTAAAGCGGAGTTCAAACTATGACATTTTTTATTTTTAACAAATATATTATTTAAATTGGTATTATTTATATGACTCACTGTTTAGCGATCAACGTCCGCTCGATTTCCAATTTAGATCAAACTATGCCTTTGATTTTTTTTTTTATCCCTGGCATGTTCCATTTTGCTTGTGGGCATGTGAAGCCCACAAGCAGTATCTCCCTGGTTACGGTGCTGCTGCTGCACCAGCATGCATCGGCTGGCTGTCGCGCATGCACAGTAATGCGCTGTAAAGTATACAGGTTACCATAGCAACGGGCGGCGGCCGAAGTGACACACATCTCCCAGGAGCAGTAGCGAGCGGAGGCGCTGAGGGAAGTGACGTCAGGAGCCAAGGTGATGAAGGAAGCAGATTAGACATAGCAACAGGCATAAAAAAGTAAAAATAAAAAAAATTCTCCAAATGTTTTTTTTATTTCATGCACATTATTTACATTTTTTTTTTGGGTGGAACTCCACTTTAGGAGGGAAGACATACACACCCAATGGGCATTTGATCATGGCACGAATCATTAAATTGGAGCATATTTAAGCTGTATGCGGCTGCCTGTCATGCGGAAAACTTAGACGTGATTGCTGTAAATGAAGAGAAAGTGGAGATTCCACACATTTGAAAGGATACAAAGAATCTGACTGGTTTGAGGCACACCTTTTCGTTTGCCCACATTTCAAATCCCTTATAGCAGTGTGGCTGCTTTTTATGTTGATTTATTTTATTCAAAAAAATAATATGCAGACTTGATCCGGAAACTATAAAGAATCTTACTGAGATACAAAAGTGATCATGAACCGCTTCAGGTATATTATCATGTTACTGTTTTTCTTCGATGTTTAGCAGGAATGCACACTGCATGGCTGCTGTACAGTTAGCTACTAGATGAAGAACCTGCAAATCTGTATTTGAAATATTATCCAGAAAATAAAGCAGATAAAGAAAAAAAAAAAAAAAAAGCAAGCCGAAAGTTGACAGAAGGCAAACTCCAATATTTGGTCAAAAGTATTTAAAGATAGATACATAATTTTTAGTTAAAGCGGAATTTTAGACAAAAAGCTATAAAGCCGAACTAAATATATATATACAATGCTACAGTTTTAACCTTCAGGGGATTTTAATGTTTAACAACTAGCCATGTAATCCAGACAAAATTTGATGGACAGCACAGCAAAGTCAGCAGAGCTTATGCACTGCAAGAGGACTTATGCCGCGTACACACGTAGCGGACTATCCGACAGACTTAGTCTGGCGGACTTCCCGCCAGACTGTCCGTCCGACTTTGCGAACGGGCTACTTGCCCACACATGGCATTTTTTCAGTGGACTAATACGGCGTACTAAGTCCGCCGTACTATCCGCCCTACTTTTGAAATGAACGGACTCGCCCACATACGCGGAGGAAAGTCCGCTCATTTCGAGCGGGTCTCCAGGTAGGCGGGGCCCACGAAGGAGACATTGCTGGCCCCGCCACCTGGTATGGACTTAAAGGTGAGGCCCAACGCCAAAAAAAATCGGCGTGGGGGTTCCCCCCACGTCCACATCAGACCCTTGTCCAAGCACGCTACCCGGCCGGCCAGGAAAGGGGGGACGAGCGAGCGCCCCCCCCCCCCCCCCCGGCCGTTGGTTGTCGGGGTCTGCGGGCGGAGGGCTTATCGGAATCCGGGAGCCCCCTTTAATAAGGGGGCCCCCGGATACCGGCCCCCCACCCTATGTGAATGAGTATGGGGTACAATGTACCCTTACCCATTCACCTGTGAAAAAAAGTACAAGAAAAAAACACAACACAGGGTAAAAAATAGTTTATTGCACTGCTCCGGGGGTCTTCCGTCTTCGGGGGTCTTCTCGCCGGACTCCTCCACTATCTTCTGCTAGCTCTTTTGCTAGCGGAGGAGCCCAGCTTTCTTCCTCCCCGTCGACCTCTTCTTCCGACTTCGGGGGTCTTGTCCCCCTCTTCTGGGGTCTTGTCCCCCCTTGTCGACGGCGAGGAAGAAAGCCGGGCTCCTCCGCTAGCAAAAGAGCTAGCAGAAGATAGCGGAGGAGTCCGGCGAGAAGATCCCCGAAGACGGAAGACCCCCGGAGCTGTGCAATAAACGATTTTTACCCTGTGTTGTGTTTTTTTTGTACTTTTTTTCACAGGTGAATGGGTACATTGTACCCCATACTCATTCACATAGGGTGGGGGGCCGGTATCTGGGGGCCCCCTTATTAAAGGGGGCTCCCTGATTCCGATAAGCCCCCCACCCGCAGACCCCGACAACCAACGGCCAGGGTTGTCGGGAAGAGGCCCTTGTCCTCATCAACATGGGGACAAGGTGCTTTGGGGTGGGGGGGCCCGCGCGGCCCCCCCTTCCCCAAGGCACCCCCCAAGTTGAGGGCACGCGGCCTGGTACGGCTCAGGAGGGGGGATGCGCTCACTCGTCCCCCCCTTTCCTGGCCGGCCGGGTAGCGTGCTCGGACAAGGGTCTGATGTGGACCTGGGATTTTTTCGGCATTGGGGTTCCCCTTTAAGTCCATAGCAGGTGGCGGGGCCAGCGACGTCTCCTTCGCGGGCCCCGCCTACCTGGAGACCCGCTCGAAATGAGCGGACTTTTCTCCGGGCGGGAAAAGTCCGTTCATTTCAAAAGTACGGCGGACTGGCATACCCACAGCCGGATTGTCCGCCGAAATGCGAGTCCGGCGGGAAGATTGGAGTATAAAACTACTTACTAAGTCCGCCGTACTTTCGGGTCAAAAAAGTATGCTGGAGGCTACACACGGGGGGATTGTCCGGCGGACTTGAGTTTGCCGGACTTTTCCACCCGATTGTTTGATCGTGTGTACGCGGCATTAGACACCCTCAGTTTATGGGCTGGACAAAGGAGAATCATCACAATGATGATAAATCTTCTAGTCTAAATGTCTGCAGGGAATTTCAAGAGTCTGATATTACAAATACATTAAAGTTAAAGGAAGTCCTATTGGTTAAAGCTCGGTATTTTAGTTCTTTGGTCTACATACCCTTGGTGGTCATGATAGGGTTTCACTCTCCCTGTAATATTTTGTATTTCTTATTATATAGAATGCAAATGATAGTGTACAAGCATGCCAAAAAGGGCTTAAACACCCCAAAATTCTAGATAGACAGGAGTGGAGAATAATTTTGCTGTTAAAGTATTCAACGCACTTAAGAGGCTAGGAACTGACACAGTCCATAAGGTCATACCTATATGACTTTTTGGTAGAATAACCCTCTAATTTTATCAAATGAGTATACGGTTGCATAAGTTTATGTTAATATATTTACCTGGAGTTTAGCTTTCAGAGAAAGGTGTTAATAGCACATTAGGAGAATAATTCATAATTGTAAGTAGTACCTTTCAAGTTCTTTAGGTTTCAATTTCCACCACGTTTCTGGTTCACGAAATGTTACTTTGTATTTGTGTTTCATGGCCTAATAACAAAAAAAATGTCAAATTCATTGATAAACCGAAATGAGCAAATACAATTAGTTTTATAAATGTTGTATACATCATACGCATTAATTATTTCAATACAAAAAGGGCTACAATTAGTAACCTTTGGAGTTTTTCAAAAAGAAGACATTCATTGCATTTAGCATGTACTATGTCTAAATATCATGTCTAATACCTATTTTAGTTGTCTATGCTGTTACCTTCCTGCCTCCTGGCCACATTTGTCAAATTGAAAATAAACTTATGCCAGTCTACACTTGTCAGTTTTAATGCAAGCTAACTACCCTGTTTCCCCCGAAAATAAGACCTAGCGTGATTGTCGTAATGGCTGCAATATAAGCCCTACCCTGTTTCCCCGAAAATAAGCCCCACCCTGAAAATAAGACCTACAAGGACTTTAACTAGGGCTTATTTGGGGGGTAGGGCTTATATTGCAACCATCACCGACAATCACGCTAGGTCTTATTTTTGGGGAAACAGGGTAGTTGCCTGCTTGCAACATAAGAGGACCCTAAAAATGACATACCAGCTTGACGCAATTTCATTCCGCTTTATTCTGAGAAATGCAAGCATACTCAATCTATTAAACTATGCAAAAATAATAGATTAAAGTAAAATGTGATCACATTGCATGTAAATAAAATGTAATAAACTTTCTCACTATTGCCTACTGAAGCTGCAGTACCTAAACCATAACATCAAGTGTCACACCTATGTGAGCTCAGACATTACGTTCTAAAGGCATGGTCATTAATTATGGAGTTGCCCTTTCTTCTCATTTTGCATCTATAACTTGCTCCACTCCCTTGAGAAGGCTTCCACAAGATTTTGGAGCAAGTCTGTGGGAAATTGTGCCATTCAGGCAAAAAGAGCATTCTTGAAGTCAGGGGAAGACCTAGATTGCAATTTATTTAATTCTAAAGATGTTTAAAGAGGTTCACAACAGGGCTCTGTGAATGACATTTCATTTCCTCCACACCAAACTCATCCAACCATGTCTTTCTGGAACTGGCTTTGTACACAGTCATGATGGAACAGAAAAAGACCTTCCTCAAACGGATGCAAAAAGACTGGAAGTGCACAATGATCTAAAATGTGTTTTTATACTACAGAATTAACAACAGACTTTATTGCAAGCACCTGAACGTAATCATTTGGAAAGGTTCCATACAAAAAGTGTGATGATTAGGTATGCACAAACGTTGACCATATAATGCATTACTAAACACATCTAGCAACAAATGTCCATGGAAATAAACTAAAATGACAACATTGTGAGTGCATTTGTGAAAAAAAAAAAGACAACATTGGCACATGAAAGTGATAAATATGTCCATAATTTTGCCTTTTGGACTATTTACTATGAAGATCCAGTGTGCTTTGCCACCAAAGTCACCTAAACAATGAAAGTGCATGAGAGCTTGCTCTCGTTATACTGTAAATCCCAGATTGAGCACAGCTTTTCCAATTTGAAATATGTGCGTACCTTATTTATCAAGATCTTTACGATTTGTCAGTAAACCCTTCAGCAGCCAATCATATTTAAACAGAAACAAAGCAGACTGTTCCAATAAACTACACTTTATTAATTGGAGCTTGAACTAGAAGTTCACCCAAAAAAAACCTCTAAATTCTCTAAATCTACTGGCAGCCATATTCTAATATTAATCTATCTAACATACCTTTTCTGCAGCTGATCCGGTCTGCAGCAGCCGATGCTGTGTCCAGGAGAGAACCAACAGCTGGGAAATACCTGGGAAGTTACATCACCCATAGAGTTACTATGGGGCTTCTGTTATCGGTTGCCTCTCCTGCCCCCGACTGCACAGAGAAGCCACCACTGACAGCTTAGCGTGGGACTGTATCGGAGCGGCTACACAAAAATAGGAATTTTTCTACAGCATGCCTGTAAAATCCTTTTCTTGGAGTACATCACAGGACACCGATCAGCAATAGTAATTACTATTTGGGTTACATGCCACCTACAGGTGAATGAACACTGCCACACCCAAAAGACCCTAAATCCCCTCTCTCTCTCTCTATATATATATATATATATATATATATATATATATATATATATATATATATATATATATATATATATATATATATATATATATATATATATATATATATATATATATATATATAACCCCTCCTATACAGGAAGTACCTCAGTTTTGTAGCAAGCAATTCCCAAAGAGCGGAGGGGCCTCTATGTCCCGTGATGTGCTCCAAGAAAAGGATTTTACAGGCAAGCTTTAGGAAAAATTTAATTTTCTTTATCGTGCATATCGCAGGACACAGTAATTACTATCTGGGATTTTCCAAAACAATGCCCCTGAGGGGAGGGAGACACCATCATAGAAACTGCTAAAGAAGGACCTACTCTGCTATTTTTAATATGCTGAGGCCAAAGGCAGTACCTTCTACGTGATTGACATCGACCTGGTAAAAACCCTGTAGATGTATAAACAAAAGGACCCAAAAGTGGTCTTGTACACCTGGGCCCGCTGATATCCAATGATGGATGGCCCAAGATACTCCCACACCTAGTAGCGAATCCCTCCCCAGAAAAAATGAGTTTTTTTCCATTTAAACCATAGGCATCATTTGATAAACTGGCAGAACCACTGCTAAATATTGGATGCCGCCTGCCCTTCCTGAGCTCTTCTGGCAGCACAAAGCAGGATTCCTGACTTGTGTCGACAACTCAAGTAGATCCCAAGTGTCTGAACTACCTCTAGAGTAGGTAGCAATCATTCTCTTGCCAACTGTGGATTAGGAGAAAAATAAAAGGCAAATCACTGTCCCAATTCAAGTGAAAACTAAAAACCACTTCAGGCAATAATAATGGATGAGGAACAACATCACCTTATGATGCAAGACCAAAAAATGTCTCCTAGCATGAAAGAGCCGCCAAATCCGACACTCCACTTCGTGACGTGATAGCAACCAAAGAAGCTACCGTCTGAGATGAAAGGACCAACGACACTCCCTGATTGGTTCAAAAAGTTGCCTCTGCAAGGACAGTCAAGATCAAATCAAGTCCCAAGGGCCAAAGAATGGCCTCACAGGCGGGACTGTCCAAGTTACAGTGCCTTGCGAAAGTATTCGGCCCCCTTGAACTTTTCAACCTTTTGCCACATTTCAGGCTTCAAACATAAAGATATAAAATTGAAATTTTTTGTGAAGAATCACCAACAAGTGGGACACAAAATTGTGAAGTGAAACGAAATCTATTGGATAATTTAAACTTTTTTTAGTAAATAAAAAACTGAAAAGTGGTGCGTGCAAAATTATTCGGCCCCTTTACTTTCAGTGCAGCAAACTCACTCCAGAAGATCAGCGAGGATCTCTGAATGATCCAATGTTGTCCTAAATGATTGATGGTGATAAATAGAATCCACCTGTGTGTAATCAAGTCTCTGTATAAATGCACCTGCTCTGTGATAGTCTCAGGGTTCTGTTGAAAGCGCAGAGAGCATCACGAAGACCAAGGAACACACCAGGCAGGTCCGTAATACTGTTGTGGAGAAGTTTAAAGCCGGATTTGGATACAAAATGATTTCCCAAGCTTTAAACATCCCAAGGAGCACTGTGCAAGCGATCATTTTGAAATGGAAGAAGTATCAGACCACTGCAAATCTACCAATACCTGGCCGTCCCTCTAAAATTTCAGCTCAGACAAGGAGAAGACTGATCAGAGATGCAGCCAAGAGGCCCATGATCACTCTGGATGAACTGCAGAGAACTACAGTTGAGGTGGGAGAGTATTTCCATAGGACAACAATCAGTCGTACACTGCACAAATCTGGCCTTTATGGAAGAGTGGCAAGAAGAAAGCCATTTCTCAAAGATATACATAAAAAGTCTTGTCTAAAGTTTGCCACAAGCCACCTGGGAGACACACCAAACATGTGGAAGAAGGTGCTCTGGTCAGATGAAACCAAAATCGAACTTTTTGCCCACAATGCAAAACGATATGTTTGGCGTAAAAGCAACACAGCTCATCACCCTCAACACACCATCCCCACTGTCAAACATGGTGGTGGCAGCATCATGGTTTGGGCCTGCTTTTCTTCAGCAGGGACAGGGAAGATGGTTAAAATTGAGGGGAAGATGGATGCAGCCAAATACAGGACCATTCTGGATAAAAACCTGTTGGAGTCTGCAAAAGACTTGAAACTGGGACGGAGATTTATCTTCCAACAAGACAATGATCCCAAACATACAGCAAAATCTACAAAGGAATGGTTCACAAATAAACGTATCCAGGTGTTAGAATGGCCAAGTCAAAGTCCAGACCTGAATCCAATCGAGAATCTGTGGAAAGAGCTGAAAACTGCTGTTCACAAACACTCTCCATCCAACCTCACTGAGCTTGAGCTGTTTTGCAAGGAAGAATGGGCAAGAATTTCAGTCTCTCGATGTGCAAAACTGATAGAGACATACCCCAAGCGACTTGCAGCTGTAATCGCAGCAAAAGGTGGCTCTACAAAGTATTAACGCAAGGGGGCCGAATAATTTTGCATGCCCCACTTTTCATATTTTTATTAGTTAAAAAAGTTTCAAAAATCCAATAGATTTCGTTCCACTTCACAATTGTGTCCCACTTGTTGGTGATTCTTCACAAAAAATAAAAATTGTATATCTTTATGTTTGAAGCCTGAAATGTGGCAAAAGGTTGAAAAGTTCAAGGGGGCCAAATACTTTTGCAAGGCACTGTACATGCTGTATGAGGTATGAGACAGGGAGTGAGAAACAACGGCCCCTGGGAAAAAAAAATGGATATGGATTAACTCTGACCCTTAACGTTACTTAAGGCCAAAATCCTTTCCTCTACCGATTGTAGAAAAAAAAAAAAAAGAAAATCTCCCATCCACATATTTCTGCGGGTGGCACTTCCTGGCTTCACCCCAGGCAAAAAAAATATTTTCAAGTCCTGTAATTGAAGTTCCCCAAAGCTGGCTTCCAGGGGCTCAACAGTGCTGAGATACAGGACTCAAGACCATCAGTTCCCGCTGGACTGGGAGTGTCCAAAGGAGCAACTCCCACAAGACTCGCTATGCCTGTGTACAAAGCCCGCCTGGGTTAATTCGGCCAACACTAATAACAGAGTTACCACCTTACGGATTTTTTGCAGAAGAGGTGTCAAAATTCGAAACGGGGAAAAAAAAAACGTCAAATAAGGGGGCAACACCTACATGTACCCTTATTGCCAGTGAGACTCTTGTCCCGAACACACCTGTACCAAACTGTCATAGAACTTGGAATGTAGTAGATTCCCCTGCAGAATTCTCCTTGCCACTATCCTATACCTGGAATATGTATTGGTGATAGAGACAGCACTTGTACTGTCCCAGACAGAATGTGCTACACCTCCCTGAGTCGCATGACCTCTGGTGCCGCCCTGGTGGTTGATATAGATATATATATATATATATATGCCTGCAGAGGCATTTCCAGATTGAACGTACAACAGGTTTGACCTATAATCCAGAGCAAGACATACTGGCCAAAATTTCCAAGCTATTGGACAGTATTCTCTCCTGTGGAGACCAAGCCAACTGAACTGTAGCCAGCCTCAAGTCAACTTAGAGAGACTGGCATCAGTGGTTATTTTTCAATTTCCTGAAAAGGAAGAATATCAAGCACCAATTTCTGCTCTGCAACACCCCGGAAACAGCCTTTCAGCAATGCAATGCCTGGATCTTCAAGTTCCAGACAGAGAATTAACCTCTACCAAGACCTGGAGTAGGGCTGTATGTAGGGAATGGGCTTTGACCTAAACACAGCTTCCTCCTGTAGAAATATATCAAAGGAACACCTAGAATTGACTGCTTTCTGAGAAAAGATTATTGAGGTAAAGAGTATGGAGGTGTCTTTAGCAAGCCCAGCACTGGGGCTAGACGCTTTGAGAACCTTCCAGAGCTGTGGCAAACCTAAAGGGAAGATTTAAAAAAAACGGCTTTCCACAGCAATTACAGAAATCTTTGATGAGCTTGGAAACAAACCGCCACATGGAGATGTACTTTAACAGATGATTATGGACCCCAAAATCTTCCTCTTGCAGAGAGGTCATCACTGAACAGTCTAGCCTATCTGAAACAGAAGGATGTTCAGTGGCTTGAGATCTTAAGATATACCTCATGTCCTTATTTGGCTTTGAACTTCTACCATTTAATTGTCTCACAATAATGAGCACATAACTTCTGCTCCAAGAGCAAATGCAAGGCAAAAGACTGACGACTCTGTGACAGACCCAGACAGTCCCAAGAGGTGCACTTAACCTACCAAGTTTCTGCCGGCTAAAGATGGAACAAACCACCTCAGAGACAGCCCTAAGACTTTCTGGCCTGAAATACTCTCAAAACCCAGCAGCCTCAGATGCCTACCTCACCCAAGTGGGGAAAGCCTACAGCATTTGTTATCCCTGGGCAGTCTCCTATCTATATACTAACCAGGCTTGATCCTGCTTAAGCTTCAATCAACCAAGATCAGGCATGATCAAGGTGATGCGGCAACAGTCTGATGAAAAATGCCAAACACCACAGTGGCTCAGATGAACTCGAAACCCCTGTCCATCGGGAGATGTGGACACCACCAGATGCGTGAACCTGAGAGCGGTGCACCTGCTTCCCCCGGCTGCCTCTTTCCTGGAACCATTTAACTGGTATAACATAAATAATGCAGCAACTATATTATTCATCCTAATATACAGTCCTCCAAGGATGCAGGCCTAAAACAATGTTGGTTTACTTCTATGCAACCCCTTAGGTATGCAAGTACCTAGGTATACAAACATGTAGGTATACAAGTATTCTAATACTGCACAGGGTTCCATTACGCAGGGTCCAGAGCCGTAAGGATGCATTACAGGCAAACCTCGAGGAATCTTTTCTCCTTCCAATGAGGCTCGGGTACCATCTATTTTGGCCGACCGTTTTTTCAAATGGATACAATTGAAGTCCATGATTCTTAATAGAACCGTCCAGATCTCCAAGTATGCTCCAAGAGCACGTGTATCACATCAGTGACCACCACCTTACAGACACTGGTGAAAAAAATTTAGGTACTTCCTGTATAGGTGGGGTTATATAAAGGGGGGATCCTGTCTTTTGATTGTGCCAGTGTCCATTCACCTATAGGTGGTGCAACCCAGTGTCCCGTGATGGTATGTATAGTGATTTCTTCTTTACAGTGCTAGATAAATTAGTTTTAGAATGTGGCTGCTGGTAGGTTTAGGGCTAGTTAGGTTTTGGGTGAACTACTTTAATGTGGGTTAATGTATAACTAAAGGCAAAACTATTTTTTTTTTTTAAAGTTTTGAAGTGGAGAGAGATTAGAAAGTCTGTTAGTTTTTTTTATTGCTTTCTGTACCCTCTCTATTGGTCATGTTTACCACTATCTTCTAAAGTGAAACTAAAATCCAATTGGTTGCCTTCAGAACAAGAATGGAAAGGAAATCTTTCATACGAGAGACATTGTTGTTGGTGAACCTTGTGACAACCAGAAATTCCCTCACTTTCGAGGGATCTCCACTGAGTTCTTGTTTTGGCTCTGGGACAGGAAGTGAAGGGAAATCTCCCTAATGGGATACAGATGACAAAAACTGACAAAAGGGTTAAAACTCACATTTAAGTTTTTCCTTTAGTTCTACTTTAATAATCACTTCTGGTGCTTTTTAGCTTGTTACACAAATGTCAAAATGGAAACCTACCGTATATACTCGAGTATAAGCCGAGATTTTCAGCCTCTTTTTTGAGGCTGAAAGTGCCCCCCTCGGCTTATACTCGAGTCATCGCTGTCTGCCCGCTCGATCAGCGTGTCGAGCAGACAGACAGCGGCCATTCTATTCAAAAGCCGCGCCTCCGGCTCCGCCTTCGCCTGTGATAGGCGGAACACTGAATTTCCCAGCAGCCTGTGTTCCGCCTATCACGGACATCGTATCATCCTCGTACTACGGACGAGGATGATACGACGTCTGTGATAGGCGGAACACAGGCTGCTGGGAAATTCAGTGTTCCGCCTATCACAGGCGAAGGCGGCGGCGCAGCTTTTGAATTTTACAATGGCCGCCGACGAAGAGGGCACGGGACGGAGGCAAGGCAAGGCACGGCACGGCACGGGACGGGGGCAAGGCAAGGCACGACACGGGACGGATGCAAGGCAAGGCACAGCACGGGACGGAGGCAAGGCACGGGACGGAGGCTCGGGACAAAGGTAGGCTGGACACACACACACACACACACACACACACACACACACACACGGATGGATGGAGACACACACAGGGATGGATGGATGGATGGATGGAGACACACACACACAGGGATGGATGGATGGATGGATGGAGACACACACACACAGGGATGGATGGATGGATGGATGGAGACACACACACACAGGGATGGATGGATGGATGGACACACACACACACAGGGATGGATGGACGGACACACAGGGATGGACGGACACACAGGGATGGACGGACACACAGGGATGGACGGACACACAGGGATGGACGGACACACACACAGGGATGGACAGGCATGTCTCACCCTCGGCTTATACACGAGTCAATAAGTTTGCCAGTTTTTTTGGGGGTAAATTGGGGGCCTCGGCTTATATTCGGGTCGGCCTATACTCGAGTATATACGGTAAACTGGTTGTAAATACCAAACTACCACATCTTAATAATGAGTATAAATAAGTATAATTATATACAGTTGTGCTCATATGTTTACACACCCTGGCAAGATTTATGATTTTTTGGGCAATTTTTTAGAGAATATGAATAACACAAAAAAAAATTCTCACTCTCATGGTTATTGTTTGGCTTAAGCCATTTATTATCAGTCAACTGTGTTTACCCATTTTAAATCATAATCATAACAGAAACTAACCAAATGACCCTAATCAAAAGTTCTTAATACCGTGTATTGCCTTTAATCTTTAACATCAATGACAGCTTGAAAACTTTTTTGGTATTTGTGGACGAGGCTCTGTATCTTCTCAGATGGTAAAGCTGCCCATTCCTCTTGGCAAAAAGCCTCCAGTTCCTGTAAATTGTTGGGCTGTCTTGAATGAACTGCACGTTTGAGATCTCCCCAGAGTGGCTCAATGATACTGTGGTCAGGAGACTGAGATGGCCACTCCAGAACCTTCAATTTATTCTGCTGTAGCCAATGACAGGTCGACTTGGCCTTGTGTTTTGGATCATTGTCATGTTGGAATGTCCAAGTACCTCCCATGCACAGCTTCCTGGCTGATGAATGCAAATGTATTTTTTGATAACATACTGCATTCATCTTGCCATCAATTTGACCAAATTTCCTGTGCCTTTGTACTTCACACATCCCCAAAACATCAGTGATCCACCTCTGTGTTTCACATTAGGAATGGTGTACTTTCATCATAGGCCTTGTTGACTCCTCTCCAAATGTAGCCTTTATGGTTGTGGCCAAAAAGCTCAATTTCATCACTCCAAATGGCTTTGTGCCAGAAGGTTTGAAGCTTGTCTCTGTGCTGTTTGACATATTGTAAGAGGGATACTTTGTGACATTTGCATAGTAATGGCTTTCTTCTGGCGACTTGACCATGCAGCCCATCTTTCTTCAAGTGCCTCCTTATTGTGCAACTTGAAGCAGCCACACCACGTTTTCAGAAAGTCCTGTATTTCCCCTGAAGTTATTTGTGGGTTTTACTTTGCATCCCGAACAATTTTCCTGGCAGTTGTGGCTGACATTTTAGTTGGTCTACCTGACTGTGGTTTGGGTCAACAAAACACCTAATTTTCCACTTCTTGATTAGAGTTTTAACACTGATGCTGATTGGCATTCTCAATTCCTTGGATATCTTTTTATATCCCTTTCCAGTTTTATACAGTTCAACTTTTTTTCCCACAGATCCTTTGACAATTCTTTTGCTTTCCCCGTGACTCCGAATCCAGAAACGTCAGTGCAGCGCTGGATGAAAGATGCAAAGGTCTATCAGGAGTCCAGAAACTCATTCACCTTTTATACACACATTACAAGCAAACAGATCACAGGCGAGGATGGTTCCCTTTAATAGCCATTCAAACCTCTTTGTGTCAACTTGTGTGCATGTTATCAGGTGAAAATCACCAGGGTATGTCAACTTTTTATCAGGGTCATTTGGGTAGTTTCTGTTGCCATTATGATTTAGAAAAAGTAAACGCAGTTGACTGATAATAAATGGCTTCAGCCAAACACTAACCATGAGTGAAATAAATGTTTTTGTGTTATCATTCATATTTTCTGAAAAATGGCCAAGAAATCATAAATTCTGCCAGGGTATGTAAACCTATTAGCAGAACTGTAACTATGAACAAAGAAAACGCTGGCAAAATATGAACAAAATAAGGAAAAACAAAATCAGGGATATAACAAATCGACATGTACAAATCTCATTCAGTTATTTCAGTGAGTTCAATGTCAAACTGTTCTGACCATAGAGACATATGGCTTCATTTCCCATCCTTGTAAGTTGGTATTGTCTATTATAATCGGTGAGACATTCTTCTCAAATGCATCTTTAGCTGAAACAAAAAAGTGATCTTATAAATGCCTGCTTTTGTGGTAGGGCATAAGTCAAAGTCAACAAGCAAACTGGAAAACTCAACAATAGGATAACAAAGCAAATTATGTCTTTAAAAATATATAGCAGACAAACCAGCTTGTGCAAAATGATCACCTTTCAGCTTACCTGACATTAAAAGAGTATTTAATTTAAAAATAACTGCCAAACGATAAATTCTATAATTTAATGTGAACCCTTGTGATGTTAAAAGACGTAATGTAAACCACCGGTAAAGTACTTACCTTCCAGTTGCTGTCAACACCCACCATTTTTACAAAGTCTTGTGTGCATTTTAACCTCCACATCCCAACCAAGTGACAACATTCAGCCTTAGTGATTGGCCTCTCTTGCACCAAGCATTGTGCTGTGGGGAGGCACAAGGAGTGTCACATATTGCTCCAACCCTGGAAGTAACAGGTAATTCTTCTGACTTTGAAGGTGGAGCGAGTCCAATTTAAAGTGATTATAAACATGGTATATTCAACTGCTCTGTGCAATGGTTTTGCACAGAGCAGCCCTGATCATCCTCTACAGGGGTACACCTCCCGATGCTTTACCTTAATGCAGAGAATGCTTGTAGCCCTAAAAAAAATTAAATAAAAAAAAAGTAGCTCATGTTCCCTTATAGCAGGTTAGACAGCGCAGCGCTTGTGCTGTCTTATCTGCTCCTCTCCAAGCTGTAAAAAACCTGGCTGATCCTGCCAGTTCCTGTGTCCCCCTCTGTGTCCTTACCATGATAATCATGGCTGCTGAGCCCTGATTACTGTGGTCAGTTTACATGCTTCTGTTATCCGCTGCTCTCCTCATTCCCTGCCTGCCAGCTCTGTGTGAGCTGTCTCCACCCACCTGCATGCATCGGGGTGCCTATGCATGAAAATGTCAATAGAGATACACGTTACATATCGCCGTGCACGCCAGGTGAGAGCAATAATTCTAACACACAACCTCTAACACACCACTAAACTGATACCTATAGGGGTCTTTTGAAGTGTCGTCTATAGAAAATATAGGGTACTGAAGCTTGACGCCATTTCATGGGCGCACAAAAATTTAAGATTTGGCATATTGGTTATCTATTTACTTGGTGCAACCTCGCCTTTTTTATTTTAACCAAACATGTGGGGAATTAATTTATTGCGTTTGTTCGCCCTAAAATTCACCTCTGCAGTAATATCGTGTGACATTAAAAATTCCACTGTTTCATTCCCTAGGGTATCTGCTTTCATAAAATGTATAATATGTGTGGGTTTTGTGTAATCTTCAGGTCTAAAATTACTTTTTAAATGTGTGCAAAAAATGCAAGAACGGCTCTGGCAACAAAAGGATTAAACTAAAGCCGCGTACACACGTAGCCGACTATCCGACGGACTTCCCGAACGGGCTACTTGCCCACACACGGCACTTTTTGAGCGGACTAATACGGTGTATTAAGTCCGCTGTACTATCCGCCTTACTTTTGAAATGAACGGACTCGCCCACACACGCGGAGGAAAGTCCGCTCATTTTTAGCACGTCTCCAGGAAGGTGGGGCCCGCGAAGGAGACGTCGCTAGCCTCGCCACCTGGTATGGACTTAAAGGGGAACCCCAACCCCCGAAAAAAACGGCATGAGGGTCCCCCCCAGGTCCACATCAGACCCTTGTCCGAGCATGCTAGCCGGCCAGGGAAGGGGGGGGGGGACGAGCGAGCGCCCCCCCTCAAAGCAACTTGTCCCCATGTTGATGAGGACAAGGGCCTCTTCCCGATAACCCTGGCCGTTGGTTGTCTGGGTCTGCGGGCGGGGGGCTTATCGGAATCCGGGAGCCCCCTTTAATAAGGGGGCCCCCGGATACCGGCCCCCCAGCCTATGTGAATGAGTATGGGGTACAATGTACCCCTACCCATTCACCTGTAAAATAAAGTACAAAAAAACACAACACACAAGGGTTAAAATAGTTTATTGCACAGCTCCGGGGGTCTTCCGTCTTCTGGGGTCTTCTCGCCGGACTCCTCCGCCATCTTCTTCTAGCTCTTTTACTAGCGGAGGAGCCCGGCTTTCTTCCTCGCCACCGCCCTCTTCTTCCGACTTTGGGGGTCTTGTCCCCTTCTTCGGTTCTTCTGCCGGGCCATCGCGCCTTCTTATAGCTCTTTTACAGGCGGTGGCCCGGTCTTCTGTTGCTGCTGTCGTCGCCGCCTTCTGTTCTTCTCTTCAGATATTGCCTCGTCACATCCTCCGCTCACAATGGCTCCGACGCGACGCGCGGCGACTTATATAGGGACATCACCGGATGATGTCCCCGCCCATTATGGTGTCACAGTCTCAGAGGATGCTGGGACTGTGACATCATCCGGTGATGTCCCTATATAAGTCGCCGTGCGCCCGGTCCCCGTCATTGTAAGCGGAGGGAGCGACGAGGCAGCATCTGAAGAGAAGGCAGCAACGACATCGGTGACAGAAGACCAGGCCACCGCCTGTAAAAGAGCTATAAGAAGGCGTGGTGGCCTGGCAGAAGAACCGAAGAAGGGGACAAGACCCCCAAAGTCGGAAGAAGAGGGCGGCGGCGAGGAAGAAAGCCGGGCTCCTCCGCTAGTAAAAGAGCTAGAAGAAGATAGCGGAGGAGTCCGGCGAGAAGATCCCCGAAGACGGAAGACCCCCGGAGCTGTGCAATAAACTATTTTAACCCTTGTGTGTTGTGTTTTTTTGTACTTTATTTTATAGGTGAATGGGTAGGGGTACATTGACTTTGACATTGAATTCACTTATTAAAGGGGGCTCCCGGATTCCGATAAGCCCCCCGCCCGCAGACCCCGACAACCAACGGCCAGGGTTGTCGGGAAGAGGCCCTTGTCCTCATCAACATGGGGACAAGGTGCTTTGGGGTAGGGGGGCCGCGCGCCCCCCCCCCTTCCCCAAGGCACCCCCCATGTTGAGGGCACGTGGCCTGGTACAGCTCAGGAGGGGGGCCACTCGCTCGCCCCCCCTTTCCTGGCCGGCCGGGTAGCGTGCTCGGACAAGGGTCTGATGTGAACCTGGGGGGGACCCCCACGCCGATTTTTTCGGCGTTGGGGTTCCCCTTTAAGTCCATACCAGGTGGCGGGGCCAGCGACGCATCCCTACCTGGAGACGTGCTCAAAATGAGCGGACTTTTCTCCGGGCGGGAAAAGTCAGTTCATTTCAAAAGTATGGTGGACTGGCATAGGCACGGCCGGATTGTCCACCGAAATGCAAGTCCGGCAGGAAGATTGGAGTGCAAAACTACTTTCTAAGTCCGCCGTACTTTTGGGTAAAAAAAAGTACGCCGCAGGCTACACACGGGGGGATTATCCGGCGGACTGGAGTTTGCCGGACTTTTCCACCCGATTGTTTGATCGTGTGTACGCGGCATAAGAAACATTTACCATTTTAATAAAAATTTTAAATAAATAAAAAAAGGGTAATTTTGAAATTGACAGCAGCAAAAGGTCTCTAAAAAGTTTACCATGGTGTAGCATCCCCTCTTCTTTTAACAACACTCTGTAAACATCTGGGAACTGAGGATACCAGTTTTTGGTGTTTTTGAAGAGTAATATTGGCCCATTTGATTACTCTGACCATAAAACAGGTTTCCACTTTGCAACATACCATTTAAAATGAGCTTTGGCCAAGAGAAGATGACAGCATGATAGCACTTTAACTTGCATTGATGGCACGAGGAACTGTGTCCACAGACAGCGATTTCTGGAGGTATTCCTGAGCCCATGTAGTGACGTTCATCACAGAATCATACCCGTTTTTAATGCAGTGCCATCTGAGGGCCTAAAGAGAACAGGCATCCAATATTGCATT
Organism: Lithobates pipiens; assembly: GCF_037356315.1. Lineage (NCBI taxonomy): Eukaryota > Metazoa > Chordata > Amphibia > Anura > Ranidae > Lithobates > Lithobates pipiens. Next base: position 421,463,845 of record NW_027507718.1, read on the forward strand.
TTGGCCTCGTCCCTTGTGCACATAGATTTCTCCAGATTTTCAGAATCTTTTGATGATATTGTGAACTGTAGATTATATGTTTCAAGTCTTCGCAGTTTACGTTGAGGAACAATTTTTAAAATTGTTCAACAATTTTTAGATGTAGCTTTTCACAGATTGGTGAACCCCTGCCCATCTTAAACTTTCAAGACACTTGGAATCTCTAAGATGCGTTTTTTATACCCAGTCATGTTACTGACCTGTTGCCAATTAAACCAATTTGTTGCAAAATGTTCTTCCAGCTCTTCTTTGTTAGTACCACTTACTTTGCCAGCTTTTTGTTTCCCTGTCCCAACTTGTTAGAGATGTGTTGCTGCCATTAAATTTCATATGTACCTTATTTATTTCTTAAAATTGTACATTTTCTCAGTTTAAACATTTGAAGTTTTCTATTTTCTATTGTGAAAAAAATATGGATTAATGAGATTTGCAAATCAATGGATTTTGGTTTTATTTATTTTACACAGCATCCTAACTTTTATGGAATTGGGGTTGTATTTTCTTTACATTTCTCTGGTCTTTTTTTAGAGATAAATTCCAAGAATGTAGAATTGGTCTTTCATGTCACCAATGGCTTTGATATTGTACTAGTGTTAGATTGACTATTTCTCTGGGTTAAAAACGTAAAAGTCCCTGGGCCTAATGGCTTCTCAGCCATATACCGTTAAAACATACTGATTTAACTTGCCACTTTTATAACCCAAACATTGTACAAAGACATAATGAGCAGGGGTTTAATCCTAAAAAAAGCTCTGCTTCTTTTCCTAAGCTTTGCACCACCTCAGTACACATCCCCACTGTATCACATTAGCCATAACACTTATCTTTTGCCACCAACAGGACACAACCTGCCTAGGGCAATCATTAAAGCAGAGCTGCCTTTTGCAATACCATGTCATGTCAAAGAGCCTCTTCCCAGACTGTCTGTACCACTAGCTCTCCAATCTGTACATTTTTAGAAAGGCTCTCTAGCTTTCTAGTCAAAAGACAACTTTTTTTTTTTTTTTACACCCTTTATGGGGTTTCTTTTGGCAGTTGATGTCTGTGTCCTTTTGCTGCCCTCTATTGGTTACTGAGCTCATCCAAGAACATCTCATTAAACACAGGGACAAGACCTGCTCAAATTTGTAAACATGTTAGACAATACCCCTTTGTGACAACAAAAACCCCCAACTTAGGAGAAACAGTCCAAATATTTTTATGTGTTGCTTGAAATTAGAATTTTTTCTTTATTATTATTATTATTTTATTGGCCTATTTATGGCCAGCCACAGAAACAGATTTTTAAGGTTGAATCTAGTTTTTATTAAGATTTTTTTAAGATACAAAAATAACATAAGTCAAAAGTCAAACTGTTAGGTGGGGGAGGAATTGGGGAAGGGAAGGATAAGAAGGGAGGGATGATCTGAGAAGGGAAGGGGGGGGGGGTCAGCAGAAAGAGATTGATAACTTACTTGTAGGTTAAGCTATATAGGATTATCCAATAATTTTCCTTTAATAGTTAATAATTCACTGTGTCTCTGAATTAAATATAGATGGGGCCTAATCCTCAAGTGGACACACTATTGAGGAGGAGGTCCGAGGAGGAATAGTGAAGCCATGCGTACCATAATAGAGTGTGTTTATCCCAAGTGTCTCCCAACTTGGCTTGTATCTCTTCCATAAGCATGGTGTCATTTAGGGTGTCTATCCATCTTGTAATAGGTGGGATGGTTTTGGTTTTCCAAAATTGGGTGATGATATGACAGGCTACGGACAAGAAGAACCTGAGAAGGCTTTTCTTGTGAGGTAGACCCTGGTAGTATGGATAATAGGGCCATCTTGGGGGAGAACAGCAGGGATACATTGTATAAGTCATTATAAATACCAAATACCTTGTCCCAAAAAGGGCAAACTCAGTCGACTACCACCAGATGTGAACATAGGAGCCTTTTCCTGCGTGACAGCACCAGCACATGTCAGACGTATCTGGGTACATCTTGTTCATCGTGACTGGATCCCTATACCATTGTGATAATAATTTTGTCATTTTTCTCTTGTGAGAACCTGGATATGGATGACTTGTGTGTGAGTGTGAATGAGGTGAACCACTGTTCCGGGGTTATCTCCAGACCCAGGTCTCTGGACCATTTTTGAGTAAAATTGGGCAGTGAGTTATACGTGTGGGATTGTATGTCTTTGTAAATCAGAGACAGAGGGTGTTTGGGGGTCTGAGAGAGACTACACATATCTTCCAATGTTGCGAGTGGTCTGTGGACCTGTCCGGAGAGGTTAAGCATCTTACTATGTTGTGTCAGGTATAGCATAGAGAGCCAGTCAATCAAATGGGGGGGGGGGGGATTGGGTGTCCTGTTGTGGGTGGAATTGGCCTGTGGAAGAGTGAACAAACTGCCTGTCTGTAGGCCATTGTTCTCTCGTATACGGACCACACTGTCCTCGAGTTCTGTAGGCTGGGAGTGCTGGGTTATCGAATAAGGATGAGAGAGGACTGGGATCCATGGATAGGGCAAAGGTGGCTTTTCTGTACCATGTGGTTAGTGCTGCTATTGTCAGAGGGGATATTCCGTCAATTGTGCGGTATGTAGCATTTTATCCCCATAAAAGAGCTCTAAGGTCTACCCGTGTCATGTCCTGTTGGATGACAGCGGATGCTTTGGTTAAGGGTCGCGGGAACCAGTCGAGGAGTCTTGAAATTATGGCCGATGAGTGATATAACTGAAAGTCCAGGAGACCAATGCCTCCTCGAATTTTAGGGGCGCGCAGTATTTTGTGTTTAAATCTGGGGGGGTGGTGTTGACAGGTGAACTTTACTGCCAGGGAGGGAAGCAAGAGGAAGAAAGCTTTGGGGAGGAGTATGGGCAATGTTTGAAATAATAGGATTTTTGTACTCACCATAAAATCCTTTTCTCTGGAGTTCATTGACACAGCTCCTTTAGTTCTTGACCTTAGGTTATCAGTACTAGGCAGAACATGTAAAACATGTAAAAACAGCAAGACTGCATGGCACCGCCCAGGGGGCGGTCCCTCTGGCTATAACCCCTCACCCTGCTTCCTGCAGCTCAGTTCGTCAAAAAGCAGTACCAACATAAATAGGAGGGGTGGGTGCTGTGTCCGTCAATGAACTCTAGAGAAAAGGATTTTACAGTGAGTACAAAAATCATATTTTCTCTTTCATTCATTCATTGACGGACACAGCTCCTTTAATTCTTGACCTTAGGGACGTCCCCAAGCAGTGTCAAAAAACGAGGGGTAGAAAAGACAAAACATAACTTCACTCACAATCAAAGGAACACCTCAACAGAGGAGTTTCCATCTTCAACGGTCGCCATCAAAACCTGCGGCCAACTTATGCATCTAAAGATGTGTTCACAACAAACCTGTAACTTAAAGAAAGTATAAAATTGCAACCTTACACAGGCGCCTGCAAAATCTTGCATCCGAAGATGCGCTTACGTCAACTTTGTAGAATTTAGGGAAAGTGTGAACGGACGACCAAGTCACCGCCTTACACACCTGGGAGACAGACGCTTGATGTCGGAAAGCCCAGGAGGTTCAAATTGCCCTGGTGGAATGAGCTGTGACAGGAAAAGGGGGCACTCACCCCTTTAAGGCATAGGCCTGAACCACGATCTGTCTGATCCACCGAGAAAAGGGGGGTATGACGAGACCGCCAGACCTTTTTTCGGACCAGCCACGAGACAAACAGAGTGACTTCTGGAAAGGAGCCTTAGCAGACAGATACACCCATAGCCCTTGTACACACGGTCGGAGATTCCGTCGGAATGTGTCCGATCGGAGCGTTTTGTCGGATATTCCGACTGTGTGTGGTCTGCATCAGACTGTTTCCGTCGGACCAACTTTTCCAACTTGCCGGAAATATTTTACGACAAAATGCTCCGATCGGACATACTCCGATCATGTGTAGAGAATTCCGATCGGACAAAGTGCCACGCATGCGCAGATCAAATTCCTACACCAAAGCTATTGGCTACTAGCGTGAACATAGTCCCGTCATAACGAAATAACGTCATCACGTCGGATTTTCCGACAACTTTGTCCGACCATGTGTATACAACAGTTTCGGACAAAATCCGACAGATTTGGTTGTCGGAATCTCCGACCGTGTGTACAAGGGCATAGAGCCCAGACCACATCCAGGGAATGTAAGGCAACTTCTTTCGGACGTGTCGGCTTAGGACATAGGGATAGTAACATGATGTCCTTATTTAGATGAAATGCCAAAACCACCTTTGGAAGAACGGAGGGCTGCGGACATAGCACCGCCTTATCCTTGCGGATGACCAGGTAGGGAGACTTGCATGACAAGGCCGCTAACTCAGAAACCCTCCTGACAGATGTAATTATGTTAAGCTTCTACCTCCCTTAATTCTGAGGTAGAAGCTGCTCTCAAAAGGAGGTTGTCTAGGTAACCCATGATTGCGATCCCACGTTGCCTTAACAACGCCAGAATTGGAGCTAACACCTTGGTAAAGACTCGGGATGCTGATGCTAGGCCAAAAGGGAGAGCCACAAACTGGTAGTGCTCTTCCCCGACTGCAAATCGCAGAAACCTCTGATGCTTGAGGCATATGGGTACATGTAAGTATGTGTCCTTGATGTCCAAGGACACCAGAAAGTCCCCCTGAGGGAATGCAGTGACCACAGAGCGAACTGATTCCACCCTAAACCTTTGCACTTTCACAAAGCTATTGAGGGCCTTCAAGTCCAGGATTAGACATACCTCTTCCTTTTTGGGGACTACAAACAGACTGGAGTAGAATCCCTGAAACATTTCCAGCATCGGTACAGGTACTACTATCACCCCGCCCCACGCAGCAGCAGGTCCTGTACTGCTCTGAACAGGGATTCCCGACGGGCCGGAAGCAGATGTAGGCTGGAGGGAAAAAATCTGTTTGGTGGACAAGAAAGAAACTATCTTGTATCCCGATGAAACCAGTTCACAGACCCATTGGTCGGACAGTAGGGAGGTCCACCGAGCTGCAAACTCCCGAAGGCGACCCCCCACCCAACAGTCGGGCAGGGGCAAACCTTCATGTGGTAACATTTTTGCTCGCAGACTTGTTTGGCTTGCAAAACCAGGGATGCTTTTGTCCTTCAGCAGGCGCCTTGTCGGACTGGGAACACTTACCTGCCAACCTGGGCAGGAGAAAAAGCCTTTTCTAAGAGGAAAAAGTTTGCCATTTTCTACAGCGTGGCTCCTTACCCTTCTTGGACTGCGGAAGCAATGTGCTCTTCCCACCGGTAAAATTTTTAATAATGTCATCCAGTAAAGCTCCAAATAGCCCCTCACTTTGGAAGGGCAAATTAGCCAGCGCTTTCTTAGATGCCTGGTCCGCAGACCAGCATTTCAGCCAAATCAGGCGCTGTAGCACCACTGCTGATGCTCTAGAGAGCAGGGGGGCCGTATCCAGGGCCGCATAACAGACATACTTAAGACAATGCACCAACTGATCTGCCAGTTCTACGCAGACCAGGGAAGTCTGTTGCTTCTCCAATTCACAGTGCAACAACTTTGCCCATTCAGTAAGCATCTGCAACACCAAGGCCGTGGCCAACACAGGTCGTAACGCTGACCTCACCCCTGTAAACATGGACCAGGCCACTGCCGGCAAGGTCCTTGAAGGCAGGAGTCCCTTCTACCGGAATCGTGTTTACTTTACTTAACCTGGATACTGGGGGGGGGGGGGGGGGGGTGGTCAACGACCGGAGGAGACGCCCATTTTTTCCAGGAGGCTCTCCTCAAAGGGGTAACTCACCGCCATTCTTCTCTGGACTGAAAAGGCTAGAGAAGGCCCTTGTATATGAACTTATCAAGATAAGTCAAATACGGAAACACCTTAGGCGTGTGGGCCGGCTTGCGGGACCCAAAAGGGACAGCCACCTCAGAATAAGTTACTGCTGCATCCTGTATCTTCAGGGTATCCCGCCCCGCTGTGATAAGTGCTCCTAATAGCGCTTTTTCCTGCACTAACCCGGACACAGTCATTCTCACTGTCCGAATGGTCCTGGTCCGCATCCTCTGACATGTCAGAACAGGGGCCACCAGTCACCGCAGGGCCCGACTCAGAGTTCTCGCCAGAAGACGGGGGAGCGCGGTTTTTACCCTTCTTGCGCCCTGCACGCCGCTTTCACCCTGTCAACAAAGGTCTCCAGGACCGCTGACAAAGCGTCCACAGGCACCGCATTTTGAGCAGGTGAGCCGGTTGCAATAGCAGGGATGTCTGGCGAAAAAGTGCCAGCTTCTGACGCCATGCTGATCCAAAATCCCAACCTCCTAGCTGCTCACAGACTGAGGGGGCCCCCCCTGCAGGACTCGCCAACCTGACCTACTGCTGCAGCCTGCTGCCGCTGTCTGCTCTGCCCTGTGTCAGTCACAAAGTGCTCAGAGTAAAAACCGCACTGTTCTGAAGTATACAGACACCAGCACTAGAGTTAAACCGCGCTGAGGCAAGAAAATGGCTGCCGGGTGTCCCAGCAAAAAAAAATCACAGAGAAAATGTCTGCCGACCCTTCTAGAAAATGTCTGACAGCATATACCATGCATAAGGCTACAGGAAAATGGCCGCGGTCCACGCGGCAGCCTCCCCTCATGGCAAACAGCTTGAGTACCTCACAGTGAAAGAAAAAGGCAGGGAAAGAAAGAGCGGACCCTGACAGCCAGCGCAGCCCCCCCGCTAAGGCCCGGAGCCCCCCCCGGAGGATCCCCGGCCAGGTACATACACCGCACCTCATGCCCAGTCACACAGTAGCCCAAGCAGGGAGAGGATGGAATGAGGGATAGGGAGAGAGGAAAGGGAGAGTGAGAGACCCCCTAGTCAATCTCCCAGGGAATGCCCAGCTGCTCCAACCTGCCGAGGGGGGGGGGGGCCATACTTACTCCTCCTGTTGGGATTGCTGGACGCATTCCACCACTGACTCATCACCCGAGCAGTACGGGGTGGCTGTTGGCCATGGCACACTGACATGGACAGCAGTAGACCGGTCATATATATGTGCCCCGGAGCATATAGCTCACCGGCCGCCCCTGGAGCAGAAGGGGCATGCCATGGCCAACCCAACGTGTAGCTAAGGCCTGCTCCCGCTCAATGGCCAGGCTGGGGAGACTACAAGGATCTACATAATCCAGCCTGTCACCCAGCCCGGCTGTTGATTGTAGATCACAGGATCAAAATTGCAGAAAAAATGAAAAAAAATTCCCAGGACCAATGGTCCCATCAGAGAGCCGAATGCTTCTCCACTAGGCAGAAAAAAACTGAGCTGCAGGAAGCAGGGTGAGGGGTTATAGCCAGAGGGACCGCCCCCTGGGCGGTGCTGTGCAGTCTTGCTGTTTTTACATGTTTTACATGTTCTGCCTAGTCCTCTCCTGAAGGTGGCATGATAACCTAAGATCAAGAATTAAAGGAGCTGTGTCCATCAATGAACGAAAGAGAGAAATTTGGGGAGAATATCCATTTTGAGGACATTCGTATGTACCCACCATGAGAGCTTGAGATGATGCCAAGATTCTAGGGATGGTCGGATTTTAGTCAGCAGAGGACTGTAGTTCAGTCCTCAAGTATTTAATTGAACGTGACTGCCAATGGAATGGGAATTGTTTCTGTACCAGGGATGCTGTAGTAGGATTAAGGGAGATATTCAGGGCTTCAGTTTTAGTGATATTCAATTTAAAATTGCTGTGTGCTCCGAAGCGGTCAAGCTCTTGCAGTAATGCGGGGATGTTGATCTGCGGATGGGCAACATATAGGAGTAGGTCATCTGCATTGAGTGATAACTTGCGATGGGCTGAGGGGGTGGGGATACCGTGTATGGAGTCATTACTTCGAATGGCCTGGGCCAGGTGTTCTACAGTAAGTGCAAATAATAATGGTCTGAAGTGGTAATGGGTTGGTCAAGGGCATCTATGTCAGAAGGGGGATCCTAGGTAGGGCCATTCCTAGGATGTATTGATGTAGGTCTGAGGCAGTCAGGGAAGGGGGTTATTTTGCATCTCAGTTTGAGTGAGATTGTATAGGGAGGAGTAGTAGTCTCTGAATTCGGAGACTATCTCCAAGTTTTTGTGTTTCCTTTGTTTTGATGGTGAAGTAATGTGGGGGATGTTTTGTCTTTGTTGTCTAGTATGTATAACCTTAGCTAAATGTCTTCCACATTTATTTGCTTGGGAATAACGGATATGACGACCTTTGTTGCAAGCGGTTAATGATCTGTGAATAATTGTAACAAATCTCGTTGCATTTGACAATTCTACTAATGACAGACAGATTTTTAAAGGAGAAGTATGTGAATCCTGTTTTTTGCAGATTCATACTTACCTAGGTGGATGCAGCTTCAGACCAATGCTGATCTGTCCCCCGACACCTCTTCACCGAGATCCGAGCCATCGAGCACCGCTGATGGCTCGGTTCTCTCGGTTCCCTGAGCAGAGAGCTGCTACTGTCAATCAGCAGCTCTCCTGCTCTGCTCCTCCACACTCACTGGATCGCTGAGCTGTGCAGGGGCAGGGAGTGGCTGTCTCAGCCTCTCAGCAATTCACTGAGAGGTGGAGACTGCCACCAGTCCAGGCACCTGGCGAATCCAGACTTCCAGGATCAGGATGACACAGTGCCTGGACTGATCTTGGGGACGTCAGCAGAGAGCAGACTTTAGACCGCTCTCTGCTGAAAACGGGTCGCAGGAGTGCAAAACAAATTGCACTCCTGTGACCCACAGGAGAAGACCAGCAGAATGAGCTCAGGCTGGACTTCTCCTTTAAAACAAGCACATACTGATAAGGTTATTAACAATTCGGTGTTAATATTAATATTCAGATCTAAAAAATGATTATAAAATCGATCTTTGCAACAGCCCAAATAAAAAACAAAAATGAGCCTCTTAATCACTTGCGTCCACGCTATAGCCGAAAGACAGCTACAGCGCGGACTTAATTTGCAGAGAGGGCGTCCCTGGAAGTCCTCCCATGCTTGAGCGGCACGCTCTGTGATCAGCGAGTCTATGAGACTCATCTGATCACAGATCGTCGTAAGGGGTCGATCCCGACCCCTTACTACATGATCAGCTGTCAGCCAATGAAAAAAACGATTACCGGTGGCTGCGAGGGGGAAATCGGTTCCGATCATGGAAAGTCACCAGCATCACCTACCAATGCCCACAATACCACCCATCAGTGCTGCCTATCAGTGCATTCAGTGTCACTTGATGCCCACAGTGCCACCTATCAGTGCCCAAGTGCAGCCTTAAATCACCAATAAATCGTCATTACCAGTGCTGCCTACCAGTGCCATCCATCAGTGCCACCCAATCAGTGCCCACCAGTGCCATCTAATCAGTGTCATCTTATCTGTGCCTATCAGTGTCGCCTTATCTGTGTCCATCAGTGCAGCCTCATCAGCGAATATCAATGAAGGAGAAAAATTACCAGTTTGCAAAATTTTATAACAAACTATAAAAAAAATTTCAAAAATTTCTGTCTGTGTGTTTAGCAAAAAAAAAAAAAACAGTGGTGATTAAATACCACCAAAAGAAAGCTCCATTTGTGTGAAAAAAAATGATAAAAATTTCATTTGAGTACAGTGTAGCATGACTGCGTAATTGTCAAAGTGTGACAGCGCTGAAAGCTGAAAATTGGTCTGGGCAGGAGAGGGGTTTTGATATGCATCTGTTGATAAATTGTCTGCCTATACTGACCCCAAACTCTTTAAAAATTACAATGCTGACATTCCTACTAAATGCCAGAATGTCATACTGCTATGCCTTGCTTACGGTCTGCACGTGATACTTTGTACGTTTAGAATAAACTTATAGGAACACTGTGTAAAAGTAGGAGTTGGGAAATGTGTTTACAGATACGTTTTACTGCTCAGACACTTAAACAGAATTTGAAGGGAACTGCTATAAAAAGAAATGCTTTGAATAGAGCTGAATAGAACTCATATTCCAGAGAAAAGGTCAGTCTAACACTCACAGTTACAGGCTTTGTTAGGCATAATTTCTGGAAACATAATTCAAAATGATTTAGAATGTAACTTTTTTTGCATTTAAATAACCAGAGTGAAAAACAGAATTAAACAGTATAAAGCCAATGCGTATAATATTATTCTGTATTTTTTTTTTTGTTAATTCACAATACATACCTTTAGTATGTTTGTTTTCACAGTTTTATAACAATCAGGTTATCCAGCAAATGTGAATGGACTTTTGGCCCAATCTATAATGCTTCTAAAGGCCTGTGCACACGATCTGACTTTTTGACGACAAACATGCAAATTAGCTGTTTTGGAGCAACATCTGACCGCGTGTACGCTCCATCGGACAAACTTTTTCCGTTTTCATCTGACTTTTGTTGGCTGTGCAAACGGACAAACTTTTTGACAACATAAGTCCGATCATGTGTACGCAAAACCATCTGAATTTTGTACAAGGTACAAACATGCATGCTCAGAACCAATGCAAAAGATCAGACAACAATACAGAAGTTGACCAAAGGTGGCGCTGGAGTAATTGAACGTCCTCTTTTGAAGTGTCGTCAGTACATTGAAACGTCACTACGTTCGCGTTTGTTGCCTAAAAAGTCTGATCGTGTGTATGCAATACAAACTTCTGGACTACGCCCTTTGTACAAAAGTCCACGGGAAAGTTTGTACAAAGTCCGATCGAGTGTATGAGGCTTAAGGGTCCTCCCAGGAACAACAATTTTGTCTGTGCAACAGCACTGGGGTGTGTGAGCACCGGCCTAAATTAAAGCGGAGGTCCACCCTAAAGTGGACCTTCCGCTCATCGGAACCCTCCCCCCCTCCGGCGTCACAATTGGCACTTTTCAGGGGGAGGGGGGTGCAGATACCTGTACAGTACAGGTATCTGCACCCACTTCCGGGATAGCTCTCTGCGGAAAGGGGCGTATATTACGCCCCTTTCCGCAAGTTCCGCCCCTTTCCGAAAGTGCCCCGCTGCCTGCTGGGAAAACACACAGATCCCAGAGGCAGCGGGGACCGTCCTTATTGCGCAGCGCGGCTCGCGCATGCGCAGTAGGGAACCGGGAAATTAAGCCGAAAGGCTCCATTTCCTGATTCCCATACCCAAGATGGCGGCGGCAGCACCCGAGAGACGATCTACAGATCGGCTTCGGGTGCCGACATCGCGGGCGCGCTGGACAGGTAAGTGTCACTATTTTAAAAGTCAGCAGCTGCAGTATTTGTAGCTGCTGGCTTTAAAAAAAAAAAAAAAAAAACGCGGAGTCCCGGCGGACTCCCGCTTTAAGTCCTTTCCTTGCTTCCAGACAAATCAAAAGGTCTTACATGAATGCCTGTTTGTGCCAAGTGACTGCAAATACATGCACTGATCCGGGAGCTACCTGCATAAAAGGCTTTGTGCAGTTACATTTTGTCAACCACAAGCACCTGCACAGATTGTTAGCGATGAACTGGCATTTTCAGGATCGCATGCAGTATTTGGGAAAACACTGCATGTGATCTGGTTCGGTAAATAAAGCCCATTGTGACCAGTGTTTCTGGTCCCCGCCACACCAGTTATATGATGACGCTGTACAGCGCTGGAGAGAGCATGTAAAAATAAAAAGGGAAAAAAAAAATGTCTCTTCTTTCCTTTTAAAAAAAAAAAATCGGGACAAAAAATGAAAAGTTCAAAAAACGTATCATGCCTCTTACTAAATACCTCAGACTGACAACATTCCAAAAGGGTAATTTGGAGGATATTTGTACTGGCCTGGCATTTTTGGGTCCCAAGAAATTAGATCATCAGTGACTGATAGATTTTCAGATATACAGTTGTGCTCATAAGTTTACCCACCTTGGCAGAATTTACGATTTCTTGGCCATGTTTCAGAGAATATGAATGATAACAACATTTCTTTCACTTATGGTTAGTGTTTGGCTGAAGCCATTTATTATCAATCAACTGTGTTTACACTTTTTAAAATAATAATGGCAAGACAAACTACCCACATGACCATGATCAAAAGTTTACATACCCTGGTGATTTTGGACTGATAACATGCACACAAGTTGACACAAAGGGATTTGTACGTCTATTAACCACTTGCCGCCCGCCCTATAGGGAATTGACGGCGGCAAAGTGGTTTCATAATCCTAACCGGACGTCATATGACGTGATTAGGATTATGAGCCGCTGCGCGCCCCCGGGGGCGCGCGCATCGCGGCGATCGTTGTTGCGGGGTGTCAGTCTGACACCCGGCAACTACGATCTCGGTAAAGAGTCTCCGACGGAGACTCTTTACCATGTGATCAGCCGTGTCCAATCACGGCTGATCACAGTGTAAATGGGAAGAGCCGGTAATCGGCTTTCCCTCACTCGCGTCTGTCAGACGCGAGTAGAGGAGAGCCGATCTGCTGCTCCTCTGACAGGGGGGGTCTGTGCTGATCGATTATCAGCACAGCCCCCCCGAGGATGCCCACACTGGACCACCAGGGACACCACTAGACCACCAGGGAAAAGGTAATAAAATCCATAATCCTCCCTAGACCACCAGGGATGCCAGTCAGCACAATGGGTGCCAATCAGTGCCCATAATGGATGCCAATCAGTGCCCACAATGGGCATCACTGATTGGCATCCATTACTATAACACCGATGCCGCCTATGAGTGCCCACCTGTGCCGCCTATGAGTGCCCACCTGTGCCGCCTATGAGTGCCCACCTGTGCCGCCTATGAGTACCCACCTGTGCCGCCTATGAGTGCCCACCTGTGCCGCCTATGAGTGCCCACCTGTGCCGCCTATGAGTGCCCACCTGTGCCGCCTATCCATGCCCACCTGTGCCGCCTATCCATGCCCATCCGTGCCGCCCATCCGTGCCAGCTATCAGTGCCAATTTGTGCCACCTATCAGTGTCCGTCCGTGTTGCCCATCCGTGTCGCCCATCCGTGTCGCCCATCAGTGCCGCCTATCAGTGCCACTTCATTGGTGCCACATTGGTGCCCATCAGTGCCACCTTATCAGTGCCCATCAGTGTAGCCCCATCAGTGCCCATCAGTGAAGGAGAAACGTACTTATTTACAAAGTTTTGAAACTGAAACAAAAAAAAACGTTTTTTTTCAAAATTTTCGGTATTTTTTTTATTTGTAGCGCAAAAAATAAAAACCGTAGGAGGTGATCAAATACCACCAAAAGAAAGCTCTATTTGTAGGAGAAAAATGATAAAAATTTCATTTGGGTACAGTGTAGCATGACCGCGCAATTGTCATTCAAAATGCGACAGCGCTGAAAGCTCAAAATTGGTCTGGGCAGGAAGGTGTTTAAGTGCCCGGTATTGAAGTGGTTAACCTATTTAGCCCTGGATCATTTGGCTGCCAAAGACCAGAGCACTTTTTGCGATTCGGCACTCCGTCGTTTTAACTGACAATTGCGTGTTTGTGCAACGTGGCTCCCAAACAAAACTGATGTTCTTTTTTTTCCCCCACAAATAGGAGCTTTCTTTTGGTGGTATTTGTTTGCATTTGTTGTTTTTATATTTTGCGCTACAAACAAACAAATAGCGACAATTTTGAAAAAAAAATGCATTATTTTTTACTTTTTGCTATAATAAATATCCCCCAAAAATATATAAAAAAATGTTTTTCCTCCTCAGTTTATGCCGATACGTATTCTTCTACATATTTTTGGTAAAAAAAAAATCGCAATAAACGTTTATTGATTGGATTGCGCAAAAGTTATAGCGTCTACAAAGTAGGGAATACTTTTATGGCATTTTTATGAATTTTTTTTTTTTACTAGTAATGTCGGCGATCAGCGATTTTTATCGTGACTACGACATAATGGCGGACACATCAGACAATTTTGACACTTTTTTTGGACCAAATTTATACAGCGATCAGTGCGATTAAAAAATGCATTGATTACTGTGTAAATGTGACTGGCAGTGAAGGGGTTAACACTAGGTTACGCGGTAGAGGTCAAGTGTGTCCTAGGGAGTGATTCTAACTGTGGTGGGGAGGGGCTACGTGTGACACATCACTGATCACCGCTCCCGATTACAGGGAGCGGTGATCAGTGACAGTGTCACTAGGCAGAACAGGGAAAAGCTCGTTTACAATAGCATTTCCCCGTTCTTCCTCTCCGTGAGACGATCGCGGGTATCCTCGCAGACAGAGTCCGCAGGACCCACGATCCTACTCATGGAGCTCGCGGCGGCACGCACGCGATGGCATGGCGGCAAATTCAAAGGGACATACAGGTACACCCATTTGTGTAGCTGTGCCATTCTGTCGACGTACAAGAATATGCAGCGGTCAGGAACTGGTTAAAAGGTAACCATCCTTACCTGTGATCCATTTTCTTGTAATTAGTGTGAGTGTATAAAAAGTCAATGAGTTTCTGGACTCCTGACAGACCCTTGCATCTTTCATCCAGTCCTGCACTGACATTTATGGATTCTGAGTCATGGGGAAAGAAAAGGAATTGTCAAAGGATCTGCGGGAAAAGGTAGTTGAACTGTATAAAAACAGGAAAGGGATATAAAAAGATATCTAAGGAATTAAGAATCAGCAGTGTTCAAACTCTAATCAAGAAGAGAAAAATTAGGTCTTCTGTTGAAACCAAACCACGGTCAGGTAGGCCAACTAAAATTTCAGCCACAACTGCCAGGAAAATTGTTCGGGATGCAAAGAAAAACCCACAAATAACTTCAGGTGAAATACAGGACTCTCTGAAAACATGTAGTGTGGCTGTTTCAAGATTCACAATAAGGAGGCACTCGAGGCAAGAAAGATGGGCTGCATGGTCGAGTCACCAGAAGAAAGCCATTAGTACGCAAATGCCACAAAGTAGCCTGCTTACAATATGCCAAACACCACAGAGACAAGCCTCAAACCTTCTGGCAAAAAGTCATTAGGAGTGATGAGACCAAAATTTAACTTTTTGGCCACAACCATAAACACTACATTTGGAGAGGAGTCAACAAGGCCCATGATGAAAGGTATACCATTACTATTGTGAAACACGGATGTGGATCGCTGATGTTTTGGGGATGTGTGAACTACAAAGGCACAGAAAATTTGGTAAAAATTGTTGGCAAGATGAATGCAGTATGTTATCAAAAAAATGCTGGAGGAACATTTGCATTCATCAGCCAGAAAGCTGCGCATGTCAAATGGATCCGATCGGTCAATCACTTGATTCATTTAAGAACCGTTTGTGGGACTAGAGACCTAGAGCTCAGGGGCTCAAACCGTGCCATCAACCTTGCAGACACTGGTAAAAAACAGAAGTGCTTCCTGTATGGCGTTTCCTTTGGTCTACCAGTGTCCATTCACCTGGAGATGAAGTATAACCCAGCAGGTAATGAATATTAGCCTGACTCTGTGTCCCATGATGTATGAAAAAAAATTCTGGAGGAACATTTGCATTCATCAGCCAGGAAGCTGCGCATTGCACGTACTTGGACATTCCAACACGACAATGATCAAGGCCAAGTCGACCTGTCATTGGCTACAGCAGAATAAATTGAAGGTTCTGGAGTGGCCATCTCAGTCTCCTGACCTCAAGATCATTGAGCCACTCTGGGGAGATCTCAAACATGCATCCACAAATACCACAAAGACTTCAAGCTGTCATTGATGTTAAAGGGGGCAATACATGGTATTAAGAACTGGGGTATGTAATTTTCTGATCAGGGTCATTTGGGTAGTTTCTGTTGCCATTATGATTTAAAAAGAGTAAATACAGTTAATTGATAATAAATGGCTTCAGCCAAACACTAACTATGAGTGAAAGAAAAGTGTTGGTTTTATCATTCATTTTCTCAGAAAAATGGCCAAGATATCATATATTCTGCCAGGGTATGTAAACTTATGAGCACAACTGTATATATACACACTATAGTTTAACTTTTCTACAGACTTAATAATATTCACTGATTTTGGCTTATTTTCACCAAAGAACTGTAGAATACATTTTGGCCTAAATGTTTAAGGATTATTTATTTGCAAAAAACTGTAGAACAGAAACAAAGAAAAACACATTTTTTCAAAATGTTTGGCCTTTTTTCATTTATATTTAGCAAAAAAAAAAACAACTCAGTGGCGATTAAATACCGTCAAAAGAAAGCTCCATTTGTGTGAAAAAAATATACAAATTCCATATGGGTAGAGTGCTGCATGACCGCGCAAGTGCGACAGTGCTGAATGCTGAAAATTGACCTGGGCAGGAAGGGGGTGGTATTGAAGCTTGGATCGAGGGTGCCTGCTGAAGCAAGAAAAAGATAAGTAATACAGCCTCTTCTGCAACCCCCTAGACTTAACAAGTATTAACCCTTGTAGTGTGGGCTTTTAAACCAAGTTTGTATGCATAGGGCTTTCACACTGGAGCAGTGCGCTAGCAGGATGGTAAAAAAAAAGTCCTGCTAGCCGCATCTTTGGAGCGGTGAAAGGAGTGGTGTATTCATCGCTCCTACCCAATGAAATCAATGGGACAGTGCGGCTATACCGCCGGTAAAGCGCCCCGCTGCAGCAGCACTTTGCGGGAGGTTTTAACCCTTTTTCGGCCGCTAGCGGCGGTTAAAACCACCCCGCTAGCGGCCTCAGACCGCCGCTAAAACGACTGTAAAGCCGCCGCCGGCCGCACCGCCCCAGTGTGAAAGGGGCCTTAAGGACCGCCTCACGCTGATATACGTTGGCAGAATGGCACGGCTGGGCACAAGCACGTACAGGTACGTTGCCCTTTAAGTGCCCAGCCGTGGGTCGTGCGCGCACCGCCGCACTCGCGACCTGGTCCTGAGCTCCGTGACCG